>NC_061502.1:16879138-17479138 GCF_022539355.2 Hippoglossus stenolepis
TCCTGCTTTCAGGACTTAACTAAAAGTACAAGTAAAAGTACCAGATTAACTTTTTTACTTGAGCAAAAGTAAGTAAGTAAGTTCTTGCTTTTAAATAGACTTATAGCTCTTCTATCATTATTGCCTCGGCCTCTTCTGAATCCATTTAAATCCCTTTTTAAAAACACACTTGTATCGGAGAGCCTTTCCGGATTTTACCTGAATTTTAATTCTACTTTATTTATAAAAAATAATGAAAAAAATTGGATGTCTTTTAGAGTTCTTTTAAATGAATATTGTCTTTTAATATTTGTGATTCATTAATTATTGCTGTACTTGTGATTTTACGGCCGGTCTGTTATATTTTGCCGCCCTTGTGAAGTACTTTGTAACTTAGATTTTGAAAAGTAAAGTGAGTAAAGTACAAATACATGGAAAACTGCAGTTAAATACAGTAACTGCATAAATGTACATGTAAATGTTTAAGGAAAACACACTTTTCTCAGTTGAACTTGACGCTCAGCATCTTCTTCAGTGAAACCCTCCAGGAAACTGTGCAGCCAAACTCCAACACGTTGAGTCTCGTAGTATCTAAACAACAGATTATTTTTCAGCTCCACATTTTATTCTCCTGCAAACGAAGAAGACGACACAGACTCTCCCTGATCAGACTCCAGTTTGTGTCTTGCACGCTCCTTTCTAGCGAAATCCTTGAGAGCAGTCCCAGGTGATGCAGCCCACACATTTTCCACCTGTGCCAGAGATGACTAATCCGTAGCCTCCTCCGCATTGCACCTCCTCTCCTCTGTACTGACGCTGCGGTCGCTGCTGCGTTGGCCTCAAGCCGCCCCCGGACCTCGCTGCAGGTGGACACACGGAAACAAACACAGGTCAGTCCACAGCAGCTGCGGTGACGGAGCAGAGTCTGAGCACAGCTCTCTCTCTCTCTGTTTGTTCTGTGCAGATTAGTGTTCATTCTTATATCAGATACACTGAACTTGTTGAAGCACCTCAACACCAAATACTCATAATTATTAAGTTTGGTCTGCGTTAGTCAATATGTGCAGATTAATGGATTAATGCAGTCGTACAATCACAAAGCCTTAAGACAAGAAGACTAATATCATCAATGGGTGGAGACAGTAACTATGGCAACTTAAAATAAAGACAACCTGGACTTTGACTGATTCTTTTGAGTCGTGACTTTGAGTTAAATTCCTGGTGAATAAGTCAACGCTCAGTAAAAGTTGTAAAAGCTGCTAGTTCCAGTTCAGGGGCTGCGTCCTCCGGAGGACGCCGCGAAGGCCGGACCGAATTGAGACGCTGTAGTCCAGAGTCTTTCCCTGATCGGGGTCCATTCTTTTCCGTCGCCTAGCAACAGAGCTACAGTTGAAAGCGACGAGAAAGTTTTGACCCCACATTGTTTTTTAACATTTTCAAGGTCACCTGAGGTCAAATTGAAGTATGACTCTTGAGGAACTGACATCACGTTGCTTGCAGGATAAAAAGGCTTCATCTACGAAGCGCAATGAATCTTGGGAAAGGGTCGGGCCGGGCTAGGAACCGTCTGCTGGAGCCTTCGTTTCTCGGGGATGAAAGGACGCATTTGAAGGAGCCTTAGAAATGAAACAGTCGAGTCGCTGTGACACAATCAGTCTTCAAACGCAGCCTCTGACGGATTCAGCTGCAAAGTGAGCTTGAGATCAAAACAATAAAAATTGAAATGCTTTACAACGAAGAAACAAACAAGTCGACAGCAACGCAGATCGATACAGCATTTATTTATTTCAGAAACTTACTGTGATCACTGCAAATGTCTTTTTCAAACATGTTACAAAGACAATGGATCCGGGATGTAAACAGTATTGGGTTTTTTTAACTCTTGAAATTGCGTTGTGCTTTATCTCCGGTCCGAGCTGAACACATGACTTTTAAAGTTTGTTCTTCCAACAGGAGGAAACCAAACGAATCATGACACAGCAGCGACTGAGCTCTGTGCAAACCTCCCCCCCCCCGCTGACCTCGCAAGGCGACTGAAAAACCTGCAACCCTCCGGTACAAACAACATCCAGCCTGCTCCTGTCGGATCAGTGATGACTAAAAGAAAAGGACGGTTCCAGTTCTCATCTTGTTTTCTTTTTTTCCCCCCCGAGGTGAATAAAGTCAAGCTCCCTCCTCCTCCGCCAGGAACTGCAACTGGCAAGAAAACTACAGGGCAACATTGAGACAGGATCACACAGGAATGGATCGATTCTCCCTTCTTACATCCACAACCTGTCGACTCAAACCCTTTTATAAAACATTGTGCAAAGGATCTCAACAAAAAAAACAAAACAAGAGATTACAAAAATGGAAAATTTGAACATCAGCACATTCACATTTCCAACATCCTTCTTAAAAGCAACAAAAACAAAGCGGAGGAAAAAAGAAAGAGAAACAATAACTCATTCACAAATGAACCGGTGTGTGTGTGTTAACGTCTCTGTCTGAAGGTTGACATCTGTAACCATCCTCCAACTAGATGCCACTCAAACATCTGTCATTTGGCCATACTCCCATTTGAAATACAAAAGACTAGAAGCACTTTCAATGTACAGTGAAATACGAAAAACGTTATTATCCAACACTCGTCATTTAGGCGTCGACATAGATGTGGGCAGGAAACCAGTGAAACCGATTTAACACTTAGAACTTGGATGGGGAACGTTTCTGCCTCCACGACTCATCGTTTGTGAAGATTTGAAGGATTTCACATTATCGGACAACTGGCCGACACGAGATTCTTAAAACAGAACCGACACTTCTACATCCTTCCGTCAGGAGTCCACTCGTCCAACTCGCTGAACGTCAGTTATCGTAAACATCACATTTCTTTAGGCGCGTTTAATTCTCCCTTTACATTCGGATCGGGGCGCCGTCGTGTTGTTTTGCTCCTGCACGGGTTTGAGCTGCATCGATTTAAGACGCTAATTTACTGGCTCAGTCTTTCATCGTAAGGGTTTGACGGCAGACGACGGGGGAATTAAGGCTGACAACTGTTTTTTTTTGTTAGTGACCTGGAATAAACCCCAACACCTGTCTGAGGGAAGAAGCTCTGTGGCATCTGCTTGGGATAAAAGTGGCTTTGTGATTCAGGGGAAATATGCTTGGACATTAAACTCGTTATTACAACGGCCAGCTGCTCTGAATAATACACTGCATGTAACTGAATGTAAAGACACACATGCACACACACACACACACACACACACACACACACTTCTCGTACACTTCACACACTCTCATCCCTGCCTGGTCTGTTTGTGTTACATAAAAATATTCATCTGACCAAGAGAAGCACAATCTCCAAACAAACATTTATGAGGCCGCGTCTGTGAAGTGAATGTGTGTCTGTGTGTGTTTGTGTAGTCAGGTGTGTGTGTTTTTCAGAAATAGAAGGAAGAGCCATTCCCTTTAATCTGTTTCCCAGGTGCTGTTTCTAAAGGCACATCCCTGCTCTTCCTGCGAGTAAATGACCGAAACAAGTGACTGTAGGCACGGCTGGATAGACTGATGCACATTCACACACACTCACAACCACGAGTACAGCAAGGTACTGAGGCTCCCTTTTATGGTGGGTATTTTAAACATCGCCAAACAAGTCATTATTGTTGAATAGCTTTCGGAAAAAGATCCTCACACGTTTCCCAACAAAGACTGAACCTGAGCAAAACTGTTTGAACTGAAGCACACAGACACAGACACACACAGACTCTCCCATCGTCAAAAATCAACCTTTGATTGTCTCTCAAAGCTTCTGATGATTTGTCCTGTCCTGTGTGTGTGCGTGTGTGTGTGTGTGTGTCTGGTCCATGACTGACGGCTGAAGAGTCGTTGGAGAAATACAGGGTGACTGGCAGCACATTTAATAACCATGACATTTCCACTGGTCGTCACTAGAGGGCACTGTAAGCAACACAACAGCAGGCTTGGGCACCACAAACTACAACAGAATACAGAATAAAAAGCATTATAGTCCGGCTTTAGCCAGAATTAAGAAAGAAAGCCGTTTAAATAATATAGCTAGTGACCCTTTTTCTTCAGGAACTAAAACACTGATGTCAGTTGTACTGTTACGAATAGAACAACTTATTTATTGGAATTATAATACAAGGAAATAAATTAACCCGAGGAACAAAAACAGAAAAACCTTCACTTTTCTCATCCAAAATGTCTCTGTCATTTATTTTCAGCTGGCTCTTTGTTTTCCAGTCGTGTGGAATGATGAGTGGCGTCCTCTTTTCCTGTTTCCCCCTGAACACGATGTTCGGTGGAAAAAGCCTCTTGAGGTTCTTGTGCAGTAGACACCGGCGTTTTTGTCAGTTTGACCTTTAAATCACCGAATCCCACGTCAAACCTCCTCTAAGAGCAAACTCTCCATTTTCGTGAGGGAGAAAAACACGAGTTCCGACTTGTTCCTATTGCTTTTAAGACACGAACGACTGGGATGGAACCAAAGCACTCTGGATATCAGTCTTGTTTTTATGGCACCACTGCCGATGGCTTTTAAATATATACTCCTGTGTCAGGTGGTGGTTTGTGCTGTTGAGACAGATCGAATGTTGCAATCCGGACCTGACTCGCACAGAGGTCGAGAAATGAAAACTGTACAAATCCAGACTTTTCAGCCGTGCGGCGGCAGATCGACCCGACTCCGTGTCAGTGGCTCACGGACAAACGGCCACGGAGACTGTTCAGGGGTTTCCAACTGTGAGCAGGGAAAAAAAAAGAAAGTTGCTTAACCTCTTTATTCTCCTTTTACATGTGAAGGAAACAGAATCCTCTCCTGTCTTGTGGCTCTTTTGTCCGTCTGTGTTACAGCGAACACTTTAGTGGCTGGGCTGGCAGATTTATTGTTGCCCTGTCTGACTTTGCAAGGCCAGTCAGAGACCAACCCTCTGCTGTGGGGGGGGCTGATTTGGCACGAAACACCTGAAATCACCTTCCAGAGGAGCTGGGCAACATTTGAAAAAGGTGCTTGAAAAATGGGAACGGTGAGGAAAAAGACAGTCGTCTTCAAAAGAGACTCATGTCCACTTGGGAGAACTTGGCATCTGAAATAACTGGAAAAGGCCAAGTGGAGGAGGGGTGTTTTCTCTTGTTGGTTATTTTGCTGAAGAGATTTTGGCACAGCGAGATGAGAGAAAGCTCAATTCAGCAACGCTCTCGTGGTCCCGCAGGAGTTCAGAGGTCAGTCCTTCATAATGTGATAAACAACACGCGTTCTTCTTGGGCCTCATCCTGAGGAGTTGAACAGAGGGTGTGCAGAGATTGAGACTGGTCGGCAATAGAAGCCCCTGATGTTTGAAGCCAATGGAAGATGGAGGGAGGGTTCGGCATCAGGTTGAATGAGTCTTAGAACGTGTCTCCCGCTCCGCGTCTCTGTCCAGACTGTGTGTGCTGATGGATGAAGTCGTGTGGGTGCGTGTGCAGGTTAGAACGTGCGGGAGCGCGTCAGTTCATGTCGATGGTGTTGAAGACCCACTCGGTGAACTTCTTGAGCTTGGCGGCCGAGGTCTGAGATTCCTCCTGCAGCCTCTGGTTGTCCTCCCACAGCCGCTTGATCTGAGCCTGGAGCCGCAGCTTTTCTTCACGCTCCTGCGAAGAGATGGAGAAAAAACACAATAATCATAATCAATTATTAAGCAGGTAACACACAGGAAAGCATTAAATAAATCTGATGGGCGTGCTGTTGACTTTTTGTAAAACACAACCGACTCAATACTGGAAGAATACAAATATCCTTGTATAACACTTCTAACTCGAACAATCTCCCGCAGTGTCCAAACCAAACTCTGGCAAATGTCTGAGCCCGATTTTCTTTCAGTTCATGTCTGAAAATGGCTTAATACCGTCTGTGTGTTTACATAAGTCGAGTCAGGGGTTCAGACACTAGGTCACCAGTGAGCTTACGGGATTTGTGGGCAGATTTTATCAGTTGGCATTTCAACAGAGATAACAAGCTGCACCCTGAAGATGTTATTTCTTACATACGAGGGAGAATTTTAGGTGCAGGTCAGCATTATATTATATTATAGTCATAAAATACGATGTGTTTGAGCCTTTCACTTGGGAGCATTGAAAGTAAATGAAGTGTGAACATTAACTGGAAAACGGGTGAATGAGTGGAATCATTTGAGTACATTAGTTCAAATGGTTCTTATAAGAATATGAAAGCAAAGTTAAACCATTCACTTCCTTTCAGGTGATTTCAAGTTAAGAAAGAAAGCTGTAGTTCCTCAGCGCTCGACTGCTGACTGTGTATTTTCTATTGAAAACAAATATACTGTATATTTACACCCTCTGCTCCCTGGTCCATTGTACACAAGCCAACTAAAGCCTTTCATTTTTCACCCCCACTGACACTTGAATAGAAAATGGAGCCAGAAAATCATGTTTTAGCTCAATATAGTGTAGAATAGAAGAGGTTCAGTATAGATGCAGACAAATGATCTTGTTCACTGCATGGAAATGAAGTGGAGCTCTGTGCATACATGTGTGGGTACAGTGCACGTGTCTGCAAAGTGCAGGTGCATGTGTGTGTTTGTGTTTTCTATCTCACCTTCTTCAGGTCCTCCTGGAGCATCTTCACAATCGCCTCAAGTTTAGTCACTTTCCTCTCCAGCCCTATGTGACCCTCACTGTGGAGAGGAACGAAGATCGTAACTAACTCACTGTATAAACATCACTTCTGGTTTATTTCTCCAAACTCTCTCTCTCAGGTCCTGTAAGCGTAGACGTTACCTTGATGAGGGCCGGGACAGTGGCGCCGGCTGCAGCTCGATGTGAGGCTGCTGTGGACTGGAGGCGCCGCTGCTCCGGTGATTTGAATCCCCGAACACATAACTTCTCTGAACTGGAAGGAGAGAGAAATGGAAAATGGTGAAAACAAGATAAAGTCACAATCACGGGGCATAAATAAAGCAGCTGAACGCAAAGACAAAAACACATATTATAAAAATTCATTATAATAACAAGTAACATCATAACTATACTAGCACAGCCTTAAAATTATTTTACATTGAAGGTCAGAACATGCAGAGTTTCTTTAAATTAAAGTCGTTTTTTTTTAGTCAAGAAATAAAAATATCAAAAGAGGATAAACCATATAAAAGTGAAGACGTGCGATTATAAGTTAATGGTTTTACCGTAGTGAGGGTTCCTGTCACTCTCAAAGGTACTGGCCACGTCCACCAAGTGCGTCCAATCCAGAGGGCTGTCCCTTTCTGAAGAAGGGAGGGGCATCAGCTCCTGTGGGAGGGGTCCGCGTTGTCGCTCCACCAAATCCACCAGGGATGTGTCAGACGCCGAAAGGTCGCCTACAAACAGAAATTAGAAAGGACTGAATGCAAAACGAAATTTTCACAATGTCCTTCAGGGAAATATTGGTGTTTTGAACTCAGATTTACAGTTAATTCTGTAAATGTTCAGCTGTTAACCGTCTTTGTACATGTGCACGATGTCCACAGCGATCTTACCGTGCAGTTTGACACCGAGCTTATAGGAGGGCCGTCGGAGGGGCACACCCCGGGTCGTGGGTGAGCGGGGGAGGGTGGAGCAGCTGAAGAGAACATCGCTAACTGGTTCTGCCACCAAGTCGCTCAGGGCGGGAAGGCGCTGGCCGCGGTAGATGCTCTCGTCTGACAGGGTGCGATGGAGTGAGCGACGGTGGCTGAGATGATGGCCAGTTGGTGATTTCTGGCCGTGCTGCACAGGAAATGATGAGGGGGTGTCAGTTTAATATCACGAAAACACAAAATCGGAAACCAGGTAAGGGTTTAGAGGCCGGGAGTATCTGAGGATTTAAATGATTATAGATCTATTATAGTAGATTACTAGCTGAGTGAGATGTCCAATAACTTTTAGAATAAGTCCCCATTAACAGCCTGACTGTGTTCTATGATTGACAAAAGTGCACCTTTTCCTTATGCCTGCGTGGGGCTGGGGGGCTGTCTGGAGCCCCGTGCCTCTTCACATCTTCCTCCATCGTAGATTTAGCATGAGGCTGAGGTGAGTGCATATCCCGAAGAGAGGGCCTGGCTGCAGGGGTTGGAATACCCTCTACTCCACCCTCTCCTGGAGACTTCCTAAACACACACACACAGACAGATAATTAAATGACAATAATCATGACACAAATTAATCATAATTCATGTGTTGTCCCAATTATTCAAATTAAAAACATGGTCATTCAGCTTCAATAGTAGTTTTTCTACAGGTCTCGTACATTCATTTATTTACATGTTAGTCCTTGAATGTAATCCTCTCTTCAGCCACAAGAGGGAAATCAAGTAGTTTGCCAAAAAGACTCATAATAGGATCAAATGCAATGTTATGAAGCGGTGCTGCGATAAATACTATCATTAAAAATATAGGACTGTTCTGTTGTTGTTGTCGTCGTCTGACATAACAACACTGTAAACTATAGCATATGGACGGATATCACCTCTGACATAAATCCAACATTATTAGCTTCTCAAAATGTAGAACTAACTGAATCAGTTGCATTATATTGTACAAGTGCTCACGTCCACTGGCCCACATAAATCAAACAAGACATTTAAAACTTAACAAGCTCCAGAAAGGTCTTATCATTTAAATGATTTATCCATCCGTATACACACTAAACCCAGTGTTAGGTTTGAAGGGCTGTCGTTCTGTGTCCCACTTTATTGCTGTCATCCATTCTTACTTGCGTGTGTCTCCGAAGTCGACAGAGTTGATGGTGGAGCCTGGCTTCCTCCAGCCAATCAGGTACTTGGACTGAGCTCCTTGGCGAGGGTAGAAGCTCTTGGGCCCTGGGGACGCGGAGGACTGGGAGGACGGAGAGGTAGTCGCAGATGAGGACTCGTCTCTGGGCGAGCTGTGGCCTGAGTGCCTGGTGTTGAGAGGGAGCAGAGGGAGCAGTGTTAAAAACCAAGTGTTTGAAAAGTTTTTGCACCAAAGAATCACTTAGTCCTGGATCAAGCACTAATTAAAGCTTATCAGGAAGGACATATTCTATTAAGTTATCGATGGAAAACTCTATCATGGTACCACCTGGGGTCGAGCCACTTCCCACCATGACAGAAAACAAATGTCGCTGGACAGACGATACCCAGGTCATGAACTGTAACTATATCCGAACGGGCAAATTAAGTCTCGCTCACACAGGAAGAGACACAAGTTCAACTGTACGAGCGGGACACGTGTTCCACATTTCCTGAGGCCTAATGTGGAAAGATAAGAGGGAGTTAGAATTACTCCTGTGCTTGGTTTCCAGGAAAGAATTGAGAACTGGAAGCATGTTGCAGAGGTGATGGAAACGCTGAAGTTGGAAGGAGATCATTTTATTTAGAGATATTTGATTTATCCTGATTATTATCCTGTGCAGGTGGAAGTGTCTCTTTTGGCTATTTCACCGTTTTTTCCTGCAACTTTTATTTTTGAGCATATTTTGGGATGTTCATATGCTACTGGCTGTGTGGGCGTGGCCATTAGTCAACTGTGTGTCGGCTACTGTCAGCAATAATGGCAGAAAAAAGGGAGTTAAGCTAAGTGTGCAGTGCAAACTACCTACTTGTTTTTTGAGTGACTGTGTCAGCCATCTGCTTCAGATTCTTATTACCTGATTCTTTCAAGGTTCACAGAGTTTTAAGATGATTCAGAAGTGATTGAGCAAGAGACTGGCTAACCTTGTATTCGGAAATAAACAGTGTGTGTTTTTATTGAAGAACACTAAAATGTGAAGCTGACTTTCTAACCACAGGGTGCATTTAAAGCTCTCATTCACAATCTTTTTGGCTTGTAACCCTAAACAGCAAGTAATATCTGCCAGCAAGAATAAAGGTTGAACTCCCTTCCAGACTCTGACGAGGTAGAGCATAAGCACGACCAGAGAGTCGGGGGTTTGATACCCTGCAGTTGGCATGACTTTGTATCCTTGAGCAAATTGCCCCTGACAACCCTTTTGACAGCCATGTGATGGAAAAAAGTCTAGTTTAGGAGCTCTGTATGAATGTGGTTGTGAATGTGTGCAGCGCTTTGAGTATTCGATAAGATAAGACTTGAAAACCATTAACACAAACACTGAAAAGTCCACAAACACAGACCTTGAGTGTGATCCAGCTTCATTCAGACTGAAGGTGCTGCTATCCCTGACGAGAAGATGAGTAGGTGGGCTTCTGCCGGTCCCGTCCATGCTCCTTTCTCCTGGAGGGCCCGGGGACTCGGCAGCAGCAGGGGACCTCTCCAGCATCCTGCGGCCTCCCTCGGTGGGGCTGTGCCACGGAGAGGCCGATCGCTCTCTGCTCTCCCTGCTCTCCCGGCTCTCGGCCTCCTGCCTCCTGCCTCCCTGCTCTCCCTGCTCTCCCTGCCTCCCGGCTCTCCCTACTCTCCCTACTGCCACTGGGAGCCAGCAGGGAGGTGGTGCTGCCGTGATGAGAGTGCGGGTGGGTGTGGTGCGAGGCTCCGTAAGAGCTGGTATCGATGCCACTGTCGGCCGACGCACCCTGGAGATAACCTCCTCCTCCCAGGCCGTTGGGCTCCGTGTCGCCCTGGTCAGCGGCGGAGCCTCCACCTGCTCCTACTTCATACCATTTATCACTGTCGCTGTGAGCGCCACTGGAAGCTGTGCTGGACAGAGTGTTGCTGCTGGAGTGGCCAGAGTAAGGGCCGTCCGACTGCCAGAACAAACGGAAAGTGGAAGAGAGAGGGAAAATGAGAGTTGAAGGTTCCATGTCAGTGAAAAACAAAACATTTTTTCAGCCTCTAATCTGGCATTTAGTGACAAACCTCCGCCAAGGACAAACAACAAGTTGCACCAAATTCCACATGCTCATATATCAGTTCCCTAAATGTGCCTGTTTTTCCATCAAGATCCATGTAGTATTCCCTAGGAAAACTGAACATTTTGAAAAACACCCTTTCTAACAATGTTAAAATCCTACATCCACCTCCTTATCTGCAATAGAAAATAATAAAATGCCCATATATCTGAAAAACAGAGGTTCCAGGGCATTTAAACTGTGCTGTGAGGGTTGTGATGGTGTAAAGTCAGACCTGGCTTCCCTTCTTCGGGGACACATGGATGACCTGCTCCTGCCTCTGGATGCGAGGAGCTCCAGAGTAGCCTTGACCCGACTTGGAGACCGGGGCCTCTGCAACAAACCGACCAACACACACAGCTTGGGTTAGTGACACATGCATGGACCCTGCAGCAATGATTCGACAGAGATGTTCCCCTCATCCCCTCATTTATCTGTATTTTTGCTACAGAGCACACACGCCTCCAAGAGACTCATAACACAAACTCTATCCATTTGGTTTCTGCTGTGCTCATGAACGAAAATCCCCGGGTCATGTGTCATCAAAAGCGATGCACATCAAGCCGAAATTTGTCCCCAGACGGTGTGTCGGCTTTATTTTTCCTGGGCAAGCTGTGCCATGTCAGAGGAAGTGTGCGTGTCTCCTGAAGCAAAACTTGGGGAATAAATGAGACGGTTGTGTAATTGTCAAGATGTTACGCAACAAGACATACAGAGAAGGCGGCTAATGGCCAGAGCACCATTAAGGGAAACGCTAAGGGAGGTATCATAACATCTGCTGGGATGAAGCCCGTAATGTAGTGAACTCTCTTGAATCTCATATTCATTACTCTGCGTAGTTTCCTCTGCACAGAAAAGCCACAGGGCTCTTTTCACTAATTAGAGAACATGCTTGCTTGTTTGAATGCCTGTGCATATATATGCATTACAAGAGGCTACATGCTTGTGAGTGATATATTGATTGTGTTGAATGGTACACGCAGCAGGGAATCTTAATGCAATAACTGCATTAAAACCAAACCATGTATAGGCTCCATTAGGATCCTGAGTTAATGTCTTGTTATGTGTTTGACGGCAATTATGAGCTAAACGAAGTACTCTGCCCTCTGCATGACTCGTGTTATTTCTGGACAAAGTATAGCCACATCATCATCGCTGAAGACTAGCGGGTCAAGTGGGTAAAAATGGAAGAAGGAGTATGAAAAGAGGAAGAGGAAAGGACAGAACCCTAAACCGTAGAGACGGCAAAGTGGACCGCGAAGGGCTGGACATTTGGCCGACTTAGCCTGAGCTGGCCCAGCATGCATTGTTCCTCTCTGACCATTACGGACGTAAGTGCTTTAAACAACCACAAAATGAAAGACTAGTGCCTTTCTCTGTGATTGAGGGAGCTTGAGGACATGGCTGAACGTAGGCTGGTCAACAATCAACCAAAGCGACATCCTGCTGGGAATCAGAGGAGCCGTACGGCTGCATGTAGCCTCTGTGGCTTTCAGAGGCCGAGCTGGAAAACAAGGAGGAAAACTCCCCAAAACACAGTGCACTGGAGAATACTCATAATTACATGAATGCCCGTGTACAAGAAAAAACTGAATGAAAGGCAATGAGACGGCCGTGGAGAATGAGGAAGAGAGTGGAGGGAGAGGAAGGAAAGGCACACAAAGAGGAGTTTGCCCAAGTGTGTTGACAGGAAAGAAAGGAATGTCCCCCCCTTTCTCTTTCTCCTCTTTAGTACAGAGAGAAAAGTGACAAGAAAAAATGCCATATTTTGTAATTGAGATCACCTCCCTCCACCCCCCCATTCAATAATTCTCCCTGTACTGTTTCTGATTGTGTCATTATCCTCCCACCTTTTTTTTATCTCTTTACAGAAACATTAAGACCCTGTGTGAGAAGGCAATATAATGAACAACGAGCTGAGGAGGAAGAGGTGGGGAAGGAGAAGATTGTGTATAGAGGCAGCGTGAAGGCTGTCACATTTGGAATCTCAGGAGAGGAAGACGAGCTGCTGCAAAAAAAATATGACACTGGCAGACGAGGAGGCACAAACAACACACACGTCTGGATACCTGCCACCTCAAGGATTTAGAAATATGGATGAATATGGAGGATTTCTTTCCAACCTCCCTCATCAATGGTGTCAAGTGTCCTCACGTTTCTCCCATTCATAAACACATGAGGTCCCACCATCATGATCAGGAGTAAATACATTTGCATTTCTAAAAGATGTTTTGATCTATTTCCCTTATTAATCCACTGAATGTTAACTGTATTGATTCAACTATTTCACAACAAGATATATTCACCTGTTGACCCCCGTTCTGCTCCTCCCCCTTCCTCCATTCTTGACCAATTGGGAGTGGACTTCCCACTGGACCCGCCCTCGCCGACCACCTCTCGTCTCTCCGAAGGCATGGGAGAGTGGCGGCTGCTTGCAAACCTGGTAAATGAGCGAACATGTACAAAATCAGAAATACTACTTTGTTTTTAAAAATCAGCTTTCAGTACGTTTACGAT
This sequence comes from Hippoglossus stenolepis, assembly GCF_022539355.2. NCBI lineage: Eukaryota > Metazoa > Chordata > Actinopteri > Pleuronectiformes > Pleuronectidae > Hippoglossus > Hippoglossus stenolepis. The sequence goes on from NC_061502.1 coordinate 16,892,479, forward strand.
TATCAAAAATGTGCTTCTACACTGTCGTACACTGATTCGACCGTCAAATTAACACATTTCAAGCAAACTTGTGTCATATTGTTAATAATAATGATATATGAATTAGTTGACTTTAACTGTCTGGGTTGAAATTAATGAATCAGCCTTTTAAATTGAAAGGACAACTTTATTATCACCTAAAAAGAGCCTTAATAAGTGACTAAATGCAGCACAAAACGATTTTTGTAATACTAGGGCGAATATATTCATGATCTTCATTTAAAAATTGTCTAAAACAAGCCACGAACAAACAAACACAACCCCTCGGCCTCCTCTCCCTTACTGCTCGGGCATGGACTTCTGTCTCCAGTGAGCGGAGCTTCCGGAGGCGTCACTGGAACAGGACAAGTTGCTTGGAGAGCTTCGATTGTGAGGGGAACGACCCAACGCCAGGGAGGAGACCAGGCTGTAGCTCTCACTGCCCGGAGACATCCTGGTATACATACAAACACACACACACAGACACAGGAACTCTAAGGATTTACAGGCACACGGAAGTAGAGGAACTAAAGGAAGATGAAATAAACAAAGCAAAGCATTGAACAAGAAGAATGTTCCCAGATTTGCTTCACAGGAAATTCCATTGATCTCTACAGTTCCCACATAGTCTGGATGAAAAAAACATCATGAATACTTAACACTTTCCACAGAAGAAAATCAGCTACGTAGCCAACAGCTGTCTTTTAAAGGGTTTTTGATACTCAAATAGAGTAGGGAAACAAAATAGACACTGTAAATATTTATGATATAATTGATGATTTAGAATTCAAAATATAGAAAACTGTCAAAAATTCTAATGACTTCAACAGACGGGGATAGTTCTGGCCTTGAAAATCCTTACTTTCCAGTTTTCTTTTGTAAACCTTTCCCACACTCCCCCTAATAAATTATAATTGTGATCTTCCACATTTCAAAAAGCACACAGGTTCTAACCGTTTGGTGTCCAGGGGTCGGCCATCGCTGCTCACACTGCGTGGGATGACTGCGCCCCTCTCCAGCCTCTCGGCGGACAGGGTCTTCCCCACGGAGCTACCCAGGCTGATGGCACGGTTGGGCGTGTGGGGCTGAGGCGAGGCGGTCAGCGACTGCTGAGGGCTGCTGGACGTCCTCTGCCATTTGTTGTTGTTGCTACGGAAGGGGAACTTGTATTCGAAGGATCCACTATCGCTGCTGCTGCCCTTGTATTCAGACACAGGCATCCGATAGAGCTCCGAGCAGCCTCTGTAGAGGGGGAGGAAAGAAGTCAGTGAGTGACAAACTCAGGAAACTTTTTCTTTATAACTTTTTCTTTACAAAATAACACCACTGAACTTTTACAACAAAATAACCTCTAGAATAGTAAGAAGTGTCTGGAATAAGAATTTCAAGAGAACAAATGATGACATCTAAAAATCTCCCATCCTGCCTACCTGCGTGGAGTGGCATCTTCATGTGGTGGGATAATAACAACACGCACTGTCACTGAGGTCCGCAGGAGGTCAATCATCTGCTCATGTGTCAGTGTCGCTACAGCAACTTTGCAGATTTCCACCAATCGGCTTCCCTGCCGCAGTCCTGCCTGCCAGGCGTAGCCGTACGGCTCCACCTAGTAGTGACAAAGTTTGTTTGTAAACATATGCCACCGAAATATGAATAGTGTATTTTCAGAAGTGCATGTGGGTTATGTATGGAGAGATACCTCAGCCACGATGCCTTCGTAGTTCACATGGAAGCCAAGCTGCCCCAGGCCATTTCGACGAAGTGTCATCTCTGATGTCTCACAGCCTTTAGTCAGGAACTAAACACCAGGAGGGAAGAGTGGTAAACAACGAGAGCATGAGAGCAGGAGTGAAAGTACCGATCAGAGCAAAGATGATGAAAAAGAGCCAAAAACAGAAGAGAAAGGGGGAAAGAGTAACAAAGGGGAAAAAACTGAGGAAAGAAATGAGGGCAAAATCCTCCTCCTCCTCCTCCTCCTCCTCCTCCTCCTCAGTGTCAGTCACTTGGTAGCTGTTCAGAACAACTTTTAATAGAATACTGGGGTTAATCCACTCAGCATATACGTGCAGGTATGTGTACATATTCAGTGCATATGAAGACATGCTTCCTCATTTAAGTGGAAGAGATTCTTTTTGAAACAATTAAGTTCATTCCTCAGAGATTTACAGCCATAAATAAAGATGAATTAGTGCTTCAGCCCTTCAGCACTAGTGGCTCACCTCTCCCCAGATATACACACATGTGCATTCACAGGATCTTGCTGGGAAACTTTAGACTTTTTTGAACTCATGGAAACATGAGACTCTTTGCACCCAAGCAGGTTGGAGGAGCACTGCAGAACAGATGATTCTTTTTTTTTATAACGAGTCTCAGGTGAAAAAGTTGAAAATATTCAAGTTCTTTAGGACACAGCTCGCATCACTTCTCTAGCCGCAGGGGGCAATGAACAAATTAACAAAGGATATGGATAGAACCGATTCACAATCTCAGCTACTTTTAACTGTAGTCAGTCTCAACTCTCTGTACTCGCTCTCTCTCACAGCCTCTATTGACACGCATGCATTTCTCTGTCTGAACAGGGTGTTAGCGAAAGCTCAATAGAAGCCAAACATCACAGGGAAGCGTGAATAAATCATGGTGCAGACTGGCACCTGACAGGAATTGTTATGATGCTCTGTGATGTCTCTGAATGTGTGCGTGGGAGAGGAAGAGAGTACAAGAAAAAAAAAAGAACGATAAAGAGCAAACAAGAAAAAAAAAAGAGAGTAAAGAGATGAATAAGAGAGCGAAATAGAGAGAGAGGGACTCACAGAGAGAGAAGAACAGAGAGAGAGACAAGTTCCACAAAGCAGGTGGCCCAAGGCCACTTCCCTTCCTCTCTCTGGCACAGAGGAATGGCCAAATGATTGAAGATTAATGCCAGAATTATAAAAATGCCACATGAAAGTCATGCATTTCTTAGTCCTGAGCCAAATAAATATGTTTAAATGCATGTTTGCAAAATCAAAAAAAATGGTGGACTCAATCCAGGTTACATAAATACATGATATAAACCATCACATCTCTCTCGCTCACTCACTCACTCACACAGTTTGGAGGTGGGGAGAATGAATGTAATCTAAAGCACTGACGATTACATAAGAAAACACCTTTTCTTCTAACCAGTTACCATGGAAACAGCAAAGGAAGAGCTAGCATCACTTCACTGTATGTGTAGGTGTGCGAGCCATTAGGAGAATGTTGTCCAGAGGTGTTTCTGAAAACTCCCTCAATAAGCAGAGACCAGATATGAGACAGCAGCTTTGGCACGGAGACACACACACACTGTTGTCGTTCTGGCAGACTGACAGCCCACAGTGAATAGCAGGAGAGATGGTGAGTGGGCCAGGTAATTGATCAATGGCAGCCAACAGCATCTTAGTCCATTGATTTGGTTTCTCTGCGCCTGCTCGATGTGAATGAGCATTTCTGTTGTCTTATTAAAAGTCTGGTTCAATGCTGCTGCATGAGTAGTGCCACCTTTTAGGCAACAAGGACGAAATTACATTCATTAATTTCTCTTGAAGGTTTTCTTGACACCAACTGAACTTAAGTGTCATGGCAATAAACCCAACACATGGAAATGATTGATATAATTTTGAGAAAAAACAGGAACAGAAGCTCATTATCTAAGCACGTACTCTACCATTAGACTTATATTATGTATCGCGTGTGTGTCTTCTTACCTCTAGACGTTTGACCACCTCTTTGAAATCCTCAGTGTTATTACTGATACTCCTCAGAGACACACTTTCTCCCCGCTCATAGAAAATCCGCAAAGACGCAGGGCTGCTCAGCATCCAGCCAATCACGTCCTTAGTGGCACAGTTTAACACCACCGCCTTAGCGTCTTGGTCCAACAAGATGACGAAGTCATTGGAGATGGCGAGGAGAGCCTCCAGTTCTCCTCCAGTCCCGTGATCCTCAGCGTGTACCAGCCAGGTCACCGCCCCAAGGCTGCGCAGCTCCGCCCCTACATAGGGCCGGCTCTTCTCCTTTTTCTTGTGAGCCAATGAGATGAAGGGAAACTTTCCCGAGGGGTCGATGGGCGTGCTCGTGGTGTGGCGCTCAGCCAGGTCACGCAAGTACTCCTGGCGCGTTCGGGTGGCCATCGCGCGGAACTTGTGTGACTTGTGAGCAGCGTTTTCTGCATTAACGACCTTGGCCAGCAGGAAGTCCCGGAACACGGAGGACTTGGGGAAGATCACGCCCTCTGGGATTGGTGGGCCGAAAGATGGCACATCTTTGGAGCGAGTGACTGCCACACTGAAAGAGAAGAAGAAGAAGAAAATGAGGGAAGAGGGAAAAGAAGGAGAAAGAGAATAATTGATCCAGATCTGCAAACAAATTGAGCGTTTCTCCTCAGACACCAAAGATCCGACGCCTTAGATTCAGTGTTTTATTACAAACTAAATCAAGACACATTGTGAAACATAGACAATGTTTCCTATTAAGCCTAATGCCTAAATCTCAGGAATGTTAAAATAACAGAAAAGTGGTTAAGGTGTCAGAGTTATGTGTCTAAATGCTATTGTCTGGAGGCAATGACTACGTGCTGCCTTTTCCTTATGGTATGTATTCATTTCTTTTCCAAGTCCTATACCTCCCTGTTTTTGCTCCTCTCCACCTCACTTCTCCTTTCATTAAGTCCCTGGAATGCCCATGTGAGTCTGTTTGCCCTGTCTGGTATGTCAGGAACTCAGCTGTGCAGCCACGGAGAGGAAGGAGAAGAGAGGAGAGGTGGAGGAGGAGGGGGACGAGGAGGACGAGGAGGACGAGGGGAGACTGCTACTCCAAATCTCCTGCCCAAAGCCCAAGAAAACCCAGACTGAGAAAAGAGGAAAATGTGACTGAGAAGGGAAGACGTGACTGGAAGAGAGAACCATGAGGAATTTTTGCTCACTGGAAAAAACACAGCACCGTGTGAAATAAACAGACTTGTGTGTAAATCTTTCAAACATTTTGGAGGCAGTTAACGAAAAAAGAGCGTGTACTGAAAAGGCTGTTTGTAAGGGCTCGAGAGCACGTTGCCTGTACCTGGGTCACCTGTCGCAGTCTCACCCTCTTCCTGACTCATTGGGCTCCATCACAGATCTTCACTCAGGTGATAATTACCAGCTGACAAGAGTAGAACTGGGAGTCGGAGCCCTCATCCCACTCGCTGCCCCGCTGACATGCATCAGCACACAAGTTGACACCGGGATTAATCGCTTTGTCTAATAAGCAACTGAAGTCAATACGTCTCCCACGTACTTCTAAACATACCTTAGAGACGCACCGTCCTCGCGGGGGGACGTGTGGTGTTCAATTATATGAACCGTCAAATTTTTTGACACCTCATTTCCCACCTTTCCTTATTTGTGGCAGACGAAACTAAGAGTGGAAACATTATTTTACTCCAGGCTGAAATGGCCTCTGAGAGTGAAAACAACACTTTTATAGCATCTTGCTGATAAATGGATGCTGGGAATACCCCAAGTAGTTGCTGGTATGTTCAAATATTGCTTGGACTTTGGATTTTCCCACAAGAAATTACTGTTTGTAAGTGGAGGGTCAGACAAACATGTTAACTTAAATATCACTGCAGGAGTTGTTGGCGACCAAATCAGAGATAAAAGGGGGAGTGAATATTAGATCTACCTTCATCAGATGCCCAGAAATACAATATGGCAATTATCTACTAAAAATATTATTATTTCAATTGTAAAAGTGACACGTCAACTGTCAGAAAAAACAAAAAAAAAGTCCTTCAATATTCCAATACACTGTGCAAAAGCTTCAGATCACTAACAATTTGAACATCAGAGTGTTAATGCTTTCAGGTATAATACAATAACCAAGTTGGAATTTACTGGAAGGCAGCTTTTTCTGCAAACTGTGCACAGTGCATAGAATATTACATCAGAGCATATGAAGTATTTTTGGAAACAATCTGTTGGCGTGACAGTAGAGAAATGGTAACGTTCCTGACAGTCAACTTTCACCTGGCAGCTTGTATTACACTTTCACTAGCATTCAATGAATCTCTGAAAGATGTAGATTGACAGCCCCGACACAAGCAAACGAGTCACAAGATAATATTCGCCTGCATCACTGTCAATGACAAATGAATCACGCAGGGTATTGTCGAGAGGAGCACCAGCAGCAGCAAAGTGGTTGTAAGTGGGCCGAACCAGTGATTAAAATAAAATGTGACCTTTTATTCGTATTCTTCTCCATGACTACAAACACATCACACAGTACGAGTCGCTGGAGCTCTACAAGTACTTCTACTGAGCTCAAACACCTGTGAATCAGCCAACCAAAGACCTGTGACTCACGCAGGACAAAAAGAGGTGATGGATGGAGAGGGTGAAAGCCGGAGCAAATCAGAGAGAGCATGGAAAAAAAAAAACACGAGTGATAAAACAAAAAGAGGGACTGAATGAGAAAAAGAGGGCGAGGGTGACAGAGGCGGAGAAGAGAGGGGAACAGGAGAGTGTAGTGCAGTGGGGGCTGCTGTTGTGTGATCCTCATGGCAGGAGGTTTGGCAGTAAAAATGAAAGAGTGCATTCCTGCGGTTTCACTGATTTGTGGTCTTATAAATATCCAGTGTGTGGGCAGCTCTGCTCCTCCAGTATCCACAACCTACTGCCCACTGCGCCAGGGCAAGAAAAAGAACATATCAATACCAATTGGAGTGGGAGAAACAGAGGTGTGTGTGTGTGTGTGTGTGTGTGTGTGTGTGGAAGTGGATGTGGGGAAAGTACACATAACATGTTTTTGTCTACTTGTCACGAGTAGTCGTCCAAGGCTAAACCATTTATGTTATACTGTATTCCCAGTTAGGTGTGCGTAGCAGATTTTGTGGTCCAAAGCATTGGTGTAATCCGTTAATTGTTGCATTATACTTGCTTTGAGTAAAAAACAAAGAACATGTGGTTTGGTTTACTACAAACAGTTGGTGAGAAAATTGTCCTATTTGGGAAAAATCCATGTGTTGCTGGATTAATCAAGAACTTGGCAAGATGCATGACTGAAAGAGGTCAGGCTGCCTTAAATCTGTTGAACCTCTTGACCTACTGACAATAAAGTGGGAAGATACTTTTAACAAGAAACTAACTAAAACAAGCTCTTTACTTGGACATGTTCTTATTCCCTGTGACACTGTGCTTAGTGTGAATTGTAATTTAATTCTAGAAAACCCATCTTTCACGTCGATGGTGTGTTTTCACTCGAGAAAGCCTGACTCACGTTTGTGAATCACAGAAGTAAAGTGTATCTGCTCCACAGTGACTCTGTTGCAGAACTCGTGCGCGCGTGTGTTGTTGCGCGGTAACGAAGAAGCCCCACGGGGGATGATTAAGACCTAACACAATGTGCTCAGACAGCAATTAAAACAGCCATTAGCAGGAGATAGAGGACGGCTCATAGGGCGCCAGATACGAGAGAATGACAGAAAACTAGATAACAAGACAGAGACAGGAGTGAATAGAGAATGAAATGTCCTTCACAGCTGAGCAGTTTTAAACAGGAAATAGAGGCAAGGCATTTCTTATAAGTGACTCCGGGATGGCACATTTTATTTCATATTACACATCTCCGACGATGGTGGTCATAAATCATGTGCTGCAGAGAGGGGCTCTAACAGCCACGACTGCAAAAGCAACGACACACTTGAGTCAACAGATAAGAGCATTATTGTTTCAGAAGTGATGGAAAGTGAGTCATGAGAAGTTGAGTGCATTCAATAGGTATGACAACGGTTTCTATATATGGTTATTCAAAAATGTATGTATAACAGGAGCCCAGATATGGAATGAAACATTAAAAAGGGAATAATAGGTTGGAAATGCACCATGTTTAAAAACTAAAAATGCAGATTTTAAATTAAGTTGTTATGTTTTACTTGAAATTGCATATACTAAGAATCAAAGCCTACAGATTTGCACATTTTTAACACTTTCGGCTTTCTGACATATTTTGATGAAACTAATCTAAAAGCTTGCAGATAAGACTAGTGGAGAGCTAGGGACTCACCAGTCGAGCATTGCTGATGCTTCAAACAACCCATAATTCAGCAGTCTCTAAATTAAATACACATACAGCAATGTCTATGTGGTGTTGTTGAGTCTCACCTGTAGGAGCTGTTGTCAGAACAGGGATTGTGTGCCCGCACAATCACAAAGACATGCTGGAAATGTGAGCGGATGTTTTTGGGGGTGAACGGAAGTGCCCCGGGCTCTTGGAACACGATTGTGACGATATCATTCCCGATATGGCGCTTCCGCAGTAACTGGAAAAAAAATCAGGAACAGCAGGAGAAACTAAAGTTAGATTATCGTTATATTTATGAACTACAATATTCAGAAAATACAGGAAAAAACAATGCAAAAAAACCTGCACATTCTCATACTATTTCAGTTTGTTTGAGGAACATACCTGTTGCTTATTGTTGGGTGTGTAGGGCAGCATGGTAGACACATGGAACATGATCTCATAGTCCTTGTAAGTGGTGTACAAGGAGTGGGTGCCGGTCGAGTCAGCTGGGGGAGATGCAACCACAAGTGAATTCCTCATAGTCAAACATAGAACTGATCTAATTACACTGTTTATGTGTTCTTTGAGAATATTTTCGCCGATGTGAAAGAGGCTCACGTGACCTATAAAATAATAAAATCTTTTTAAACCAGAAACCCTATTTAACAAAAACAACTATTGCTTCTAGGTGTAGAGATGTGTTTGTAACCGGTCCAGAACCCCAGACACACAACAATATTCTCTTTGAAATGACCATTCTACATTATGGTTTTGTTCCCCCTGTTCTACTGCTGCCAGCGCTGATCAGATGTGTTTTCTGAGCACTTAAGAGGCTCCGGTTGTTCAGAGAGCTGCTGCATGTTAATCACCACCTCCACAGTCCATTGATGCACTCTGAGAACAGAACCGTCACAAGGTGTTTAAAAGGCCATTCTCAACCTAGCTGTGTTATCTCAATTAATTACGCTCCTTCAAAAGGGGGTGCTTTGCATAGTTGTATTTAATTTACTAGAGTTTCCTGAAGGTTGAGTTATGTCCTACAAAAAGTGACTGGCCCATTTTTTGACTCTCAAAGCATTGTGAGGATTCATTTGACTGATAGAAGGATAGTATGGATTAGAATATCACAGGTTTGAAGAGGCAGACAGGGAGAGTAGAAATATAATCAGCCTTGTTTGTAGAAAGCACAGAAGCAGATACTCCACTCGTAGTTTCTTACAAACTGCAGCCCCAAGCAATTTGTGATTCAGCTAATATGAATATTACATTGGATTTTCAAAGGCACTAAACATCCTCATCATGTCAGTGCTGTTGGTCACCTCCCGCATGCCTCAATCCATCAAACGATAAATGCCAGCTGAACTCAAGACTCCTTCAATCAATGGGAACTGTTTAGTGTGTCAATCTGCATTAGCCCCCCCTGCTGTGAGTCAGGCATTAAGTTTCAGGGTCAGTGTAACACTATCTGCTGCTTTTTCCAAACTTGTGATTTCTGTGTGTGTACATTGTACATACTCTTTGTGTCCAGCTGAGCTCGGTACTTGGTGAAGCCTTTGAGCCGAACCCTCTCCCCCAGCAGATGTAGGAACTCCTCCAGTGCAGGGCCGGCTGAGTCGTTGTTGTACATCTCCTCCTCGCTGCTCTGACCCGCCATGCAGTACATCACCCCGACCTTCCGCTGGAAACTCAGCTGTAAAAGAGAACAACGATCATTGCCATCAAAAGGGGAGACGTGGGTTTTACTGCGTAGAATTCATGTCAGAATAACCATGTTGACATTTTAGGTAGAACTCATGTTGGCATTTTGGGAATAACCACCTTGGGTTGCTCTACAATGATCGCGGTGCAATTTTTCCGGATAAATCTTGCTGACATTTACAGAGGTGCAGCTTTGGATGATGGCATCAGGGAGAACGAGTATCAAAGAGCTTGTTTTGTATTTCTCTTCTTTTTAAAGATGAGGAGTGTGTGTGAGTTTATGACACACTTTGCTCATAGTACGTGGTACTTAAATTCTGCATAAAAGTGTGTGGGAGTGAGCAAAAAGCAAAAATAATAAAAATAAAAATACCCCAATAACCTAAACTCAAGATGACATTAATTTGATGGAGAGGAAAATATAACGTCTCAATAATACTGGAATTAATCAAATTCTCCCAGTACCATTCGGTTTGCTCATTGTGTCTCCTTACCCCCTGCTCGTCCAGCTTCATCAGCTGCTCGGTGACCTTAGGTGTGTTGAGCGCCAGCCGCAGGCAGTGAGCATTCAGCTCGGGTACCAGGTACTCCAGCACCTCTTTGAGAGGCAGGCCTCGAGCTAGGCCGTGCTTGGATGTGGAAGGTACTGCGTCCTCCAGGATGGCGCCTCTCAGGGTGTTTAGCTGGAGACAGCAACAGACAGAGGGGAAATAACAGAGAAATTGGAAATTAAAGGATAACTGCAACATGTTTTTATTAAAAATCTAAATAAGAAGACTTGAGTATAACTTGCGATAAAACTGTGTAAACTACAAATTCAACAACTGAAAAGAATGCAACACAAAAGATGAGAATGATTTGGCATTTACACTTCATACTGTTTTGTAACTCATTCTCCACAACAGCTTTAGTTAATCATCATGTTTTTGGTGACGTAAATTCTGTGATGTTCTTTTTTGTTCTTTATAACAATTTGTATGGACCCAAGGTTAAATCTTACAGTCAAAAAGCCTTAGAATAAAAACCCACTTTCGTGCTATAAAAAGAAGATTCTCCATAGACCAGAGTTGTGCATACACTTGGTGACTATGACAGAAAGTGATTTAGTTTTAATTTAGAGGTCCTTCCCTGTTACTGACAACAACAAAAGCAAAACTATCTCTCCATCTATAAGTAGAAAAATATAGTCGGTCTATGTTCGGAAAGCTGCAAGGAACCCTGGGGTGAGGCCTAAAGGCATGTGCAATTAAATTCAATTTGCAGTATAAGATGGGTCTTCAGGCTAAAACAAACTCAAGGCTTCCAGGAATAACTTCCATGAATAAATCAATAGGGCAGTAGAAGGAACAGGACCTGAATATCTACCAGGAACAAATAAACACAGCTGGATATCCGCAGTGGTCCCATGGCTCTTAAGCAAAACTTATAAATATCTATGTTTTTGTGTTTGTATGTCTTCATGAAGTGTTTTGCCGACTCAACGTTTGTGCCAAAACCCTCAGGGTTAAACAAACCGAGGAACAGAAGCGGTCTCGCTGACGAGAGGACAATCGCTGTCCTCAGTGGACACTGGACTTATCTCTCCCAACATCAGTTCATCTCACTCACTGCCACAGACACACAATGATACAATATATCTATACCTGCCCAGATCCCTGCTCTAAATGTAGTAATTAAAGCGGAGAGAGGGCAAAAGAAGGGAATAAAATAGCAGGAAAACATAGCACGGTAGGTCGTGCGTCATCCCAAGAGATTGGAAGGGTTATTACTCATGAAGCACTTCAATACAAGAGCAATGCTTTTCCTTCTACACTCCAATACCTTTGGCGCTATTTTAGTCTTGTTTAGCTGCAAAACGGCACAGCTCAGTCCTTCACACATGAAGGCTGACAAAGATGGTAGGTGGGCGTTCAGCTCAGGGAATGAGGACATGGATCTTTGGCTCTAGCTCCTATAGGAGGAGATGGCAGAAGGGCTAGAGGGATTCACAAAATAATCCCTCTCAGCGGACTGGATATCCAGCATTGTGAATAATGGGAGAATAAATTACAAATAAAATTAAACTTGCAATAAATAGGAGTGGAGATCAGGAATGGAGGCAGTGGGGTCTAAGGTATTGAGCTGTATCTGACAACCTTGAGATGAAGCTTTTATAACAGCCCCCCAACTGGTTTATTTTTTTTCCCAATTAACAAGCTCAGGCACCGGTTCTATATCATCACTCCTACACAATATGAACTCATAATAGCTGCTTAGTAACATCACTCGGTACAGAATGTTCTAAATATTTATGAATGTGTGAACATCGATGGCTCCACAGGGAAAAGCTACAAATACTCTACATCCTGGTGAAAGGAAACAATAATAAAACAAATCAAGCTGATAAAACACAAATCCTGTGTCCATTTCAATGTACCTCGCTCATTCTGAAGATGACCCTGAAGTTGTACTGTTGGCCATGCTCCTTGTGTTCTTCCAGCTTCTCCCTCCTCAGACTGACTGCCACGGGACCCAGGTTCTCGTCTACACCCAGATAGTTCCAGTGTTCTGGGGGGTGAGAAGGGAGGGAGTTGATGCAGGAATGGATACAAACGGTTGATGTCAAAAAAACTGAAAAAGCCCAAACTGCTCTGTTCTCCTTACCTCTCAGGTAGAAGTACTTTCTGTAGTAATAGGCACCAAGGTCAACATGCTCCACGATGTATCGCTTGGACCTGTCGGCATGCTGACTGGGCCCGTCCTTCGGAGCCTCCATAACTGCCACACCAGCGTTGCTAAAATGAGTATTGAGGATGGCATCCAGCGGTCCTTCCTCCGTACTGCCAGAAGAACTGCTTGAACTTCCACCACTGCCTATGCTGCCCTGCTGAAGGATGAACGATAAAGTAAAGTTAGCTGACAAACATTTGATCTAAAGCCATTCTCATTTTCAGTTCATCTCCTAAATACAGAAATCTTATAAATTATCTCTAATCTTTCTGTTTTCAAAATGCCCAGACAAAATGGGCTGTGCAGGCTGCAGTCTGAAGATTAACAGTAAGAGCTTCAAAGAGATCTTTTCAGGAATCAGAACAAATAACCGCACATATATTTTTTGGATGTAAATATACTGTACTTGCACCAAACCTACCTGTTTAGCAGGAGAGATGTTCCTCTCACCCTCTCCACCAATCTCATTCCTGAAACAGGGGCAGCTGAGCACCAGATCGTTGCTTTTGTCATCACCAGGGTCTAAGGCAGGGTTAGCATTATGTCCTCCTGCTCCCTCCTTGCTCAGCTCCTCTTGTGAGCCGCACGGTGACCCATACCCTCCGCTCTGATTAGAGGAGAGGGAGGATGTGGCGGAAGCGGAGGCAGCAGCAGCAGCAGAGGCACCCGTTGTGGTGTTCTTCCGTTTCGCCCCAGACTGACGACTTTGGATTGCCTCATTGAGGTCGAAGAGTAGAGACTGAATATCAAAATGGGCAAACCCTCTCTGGCACACCCAGGGTTTTGGAGGTGGGCCACTTTCATCTCCTTTCCCCCCATCTTCAGCATCGGACCCAGCCCTTGACGTGTCCCCCTCCACCTTCACACTGCGCAGCTTACGAAATATAGACTCTCCACCCGTCTCTGACTTTGACCTCCTTTTTAAGTGCTTCTCTCGTTCCTTCAGCCGACTGGCAGGACTACCTCTGGCTGGACCTAAAGGTCCATCTGGCAGGTCAAGTGCAGCCTGTTTTATGGGGGCCACTGTAAGGAGCTCCGTCAGCCTCTCTGGAGCTGGGCTTCGCTGATCAGGGGCCTCAGAGGACTGGTATCCCTTTAGCATGTCAAAGAAACTCTCTCCTGACACTCCATGTTTATCTATGGATGACGTGCTGCCATACTCGCGGTGCATGGGTGTCCACCCTGAGAAAGACCAGCCCTCATTGCCATCGGCATCCAACTCACTAATAGTTATATCACTGTTACTGCGCTGGCGGATGCGCCTCATGCCTTTGCGGGGTGAGCCCAGATAGCCATCTGGTGAAAGGAAGCGATTGTCTTTTCCTTTGCTTTGCATCTTATTCTTTAATGTGTTGTGGATGTTGCGCAGCATGGACGAGTCCTGTGGGCTTATTAGGTGGCCGAGCTTAGCCGACAGATTGCTGTGGGCTGTAACAGCTGACACCCCTCCACTTCCACTGCCACTACTACCACTACCACCACTTCCACTCCCTCCTCCTCCCCCACCGACAAGTCTTTCTCTATCTCCACTTCCAGATCCTGATGAACTGGTGGTGTTGGTGGAGCTGGGGGAGTCGGTTTCCACGGTGATGTGCCAAACACCCCCCCCTCCCCCATCTTTCCTTGGCGGCCAGTCAGCCACACGAGCCCGAACCCCCATCTTGGGGACGCCGGGGTTGGTGCCAGTGGTGGTGGAAGAGGAAATGTGGGCGCTCTCGCTGCGGGGTGGGGGCGCCCCTCCATTGGGCAGGCGCAGACGGCGGGTGTAAAACTCATCAGTGGCTGGCACTGAGCCCCCAACCGAGCGCTCCGTCTGAGAGCGCTTCAGACTGGTCATGATGGAGATGGGGGAGGGTGCAGGGAGGGGAGATGGGAAGGAAAGGTAGGGATGGGGTGCTGATGGCTTTAGGTTAGGGTCAACATAATGCCCAGTGAGTGAAGTGATGAGAGTCTTAAGGACACATTTGGTGCTGCAGAGAGAGCAAAGGAAGGGAAAATATGAATACTGAGTAAACAACAGTCCACAAAATATTTTAAATCAGTTGTCAAAGCAAATACTGAGCAATAAAGTGCAAAAATAAACCACATGCATAGAATATTAAATACTTGCATCAGTATCACAACAACACTATATTCAAGAAGCGGTACCTTTTGGTAGCTGGAGCTTGATGGCAAAAATGTTTTGATGGTGAACTCTCACAGCTGATATCTCATTCGAGTGAAGTATTCAGTCTAAATCAGCAACTGAGAATAGTAGTAAAAAAGAGAGAAAGAGAAAGAATGGGAGAGAAATCTAGTTAGAGGCATTTCAACATCATATCTTATCTTCATTACTCCAGTACCCAACATAATAAAGTAAACATCAGGAAACTACAGTGTTTCTGTGAAATACAGAACAACCTGTGATCTCCTGAGGCCTGTGATCTCGTGTTTCTATTCAGGCAAACAAAACCAACAATCTAAATGGAAGAGATAATAAAATCTATAGCTTTGAGAGCCCATCCACTTTTACTGCAGTCCTCATACAGGACCACTGATAACCACACATTTACCTTCTTTCTGTCAAATATCAGCTAGAAATACCTACAAAATTAAAACCACTTAATAATGTTGTGGGTTAATAAATCTTGACCTTGGGCAGCTTTTATACATCCCACATGATATGGATTTTACCATAAAAAGCTTTAGATATTAATGGAATATAGAACAATACAGTGTGTACAATATCAGCATTTTTATGTTTTCTTAGTGAGTCAAACAGGATTTGAGGGCTATTGCCTTTCACAGCCATGAATGAAATAGCTGAGGGGAGAGCTCAGTTTGCTTTACTGCGTGTTTGTCTTCTGGTTTGTGCACTACCTCTTTCCTCCAGACCACACTTTGTATCACCATGGAGATAAGGACTTGGACAGTGCGTTTTTTGCTGTGAGTATGTGTGTGTGTGTGAGGGTGTGAAAGAGAATGGGCCGATTGATTCCCTTCCCACAGACCTTGCTGTACTCTACCCCCCCCGTATGCTTCACCCAGAGAGAACAGGACGTTTTAGTATGGACACGTTACTGTTGATGTATTTAATGTAATAGTAGCCTTAAACAAAGAGGGGGTGTTATAGCAGCATTCTGCAACCTCATTACACCACAGTATCTGCTCTCCTCTAAAGCTGTTTGTGAGTTGCTCAGATGGGTCTGTTTGAGCAGCATGACATCCTAGTCTGGGATTCAGACTTGGCTCTCACAAGTTAAGTGTTTGAAGTATTAACAGGCGGAAACTCAAAGGTAAAAATTCAAAAGTCTTTCCCATTTCACAGCGAGGTGTTGGTGCGTGTATGTGTGGCTGATGCAGAGATTTCCATTTTGAGAGACACATACTGCAAGCTTATGTTTTGGGAACATTTTTGAAATGCTGAAAACGTCTCTCAGCTTTCTGTTGGAGGTCATATTTAAAAGACAACAAAACCTACTGTAAACGTATCTCACAGCTCATAAGCTGTTATGCGAGTTGTGTCCAGTAGTGTATCAGGAGAGCTACGGTCTTCATGGGTGTGTAATAATTCAACAACTTCAATGCCCTCTCAAAACAGAATGTGTACTTTACGACTGAAAGAGCACGAACACAGATAAAGAGGTTTTTGTCTGTGCCTGACAATCATTTGTCAAAGTGCAAACATCAAGAATCAGTGAAACACTGGCATGTCCCTGTGGGAAATTGCTTTGATGAGACTAGGATCGAGGTAGGCAAAGTTGAAATTGGACAGTTTACTAATAAGCTGCTTTAGGTACAATAAACGTGTTGTTTGGCAGTAACAAAAATCATCAGGTTATAGCATAAATTAAGTAAAAGCCAAGGAAGTTTATTTTAAGTGCAATAAACGTCAGCATCAACACAATCTTATGTATTTTCCCTACATAAATTGATAAATTCAATCATATATTTTTCTCCTTGGTCATCACTACCCCCCTCCCACGGCCTCATGCCCTTTGAGAACCACTGTGATAGACAATGTTTAGCAGCTTATTGGCATTCACATCAAACAACTGAAGTACAGAGTCGGTAGCAACAGTGCTGCCCTCCATTAAAAGCCATTGGCCTCTCTGAAACAACACCCAAATAGTGTATGCTAAACAGCTACCTGCAGAGTGTCTTCTCCTTACTGAGGAGTGTTCTTTAATGAGAGTTGGAGAGAGTGCGAGTGGGGAAGAGAGCGAGAGGGGAAGCGGATTATACTGTATGTCAGACTGGGAGACTGGGAATTGAATCGAATGAATGTGGTGTAGACTGCCTCTCTGTAGTCGCAAAGGACCAATTACACTGACAGATACTCAGTAACCTTTAGCAGTGTCTGAATGGGGTCAATTCCTGAGGTAAATATGTGGCATCATAGCTCAATGCAGCTAAGTGCTGCTGAGATTGTCTGTCGGCACAGTCAACTGGAAAGTGTTAACAGAGGAGCTTGTTTGCATCTTACAGATGATGGTGGCAGAGACCGTATAGTTCTAATACTTCATATTCGATAATGATCTTGTAAATCATAGTACAGTGAGTGTAAATACCAATTATCTACAGTGGAACTTTGTGATAAAAGTTTGGTAACTTTTTGCACAACCACAGGGTTTTTCTCTTGTGTCTTTCAGTGGTTACACTTATATTGTTTCAAGGTTGTTTCAATGTTGTTTCAACACAAAAGGAGAGGAACCTATCCTTAAATAAACTGAAAAACTTGCACTTTTCCTTGCAAGACTCCTGTTCCTTGAAATTACAGCTCAATTTAACCCAAACTAAATATTCCTCTAAACTTTATTCCTCACATACAATGAACTGTCTCTCTGCCAACAGACACCGGTATTAACACACCAACATTTTATAATTACAAAGTCATTTCTTGGAACTTTACTCTGAATTTACAATTGTATTTGAGCTCCCCTTTCCTTAAATCATAGGAAACTATGGGTGCCCTAAAGTAATCATAAAATGATGAGTAATCATAATAAAAGATATAATTAACTCGTGAGTACTATGTCATGAGGTCTGAATGCTATGATTCCAGCTTACCATGATGTCATTATTGTTATGCTAGTTACGGTGGTTCGAAATAGTGTAAATAAACCACAACGCTGCTTTACAGTCTAAAGGTTGTTATCAGCAGAGGCGTGTCAGTTTGGGCTCTGTGTTAATATGAATCAGATCCAGTGAGTCATACACACCTGAAGTTACAGAGCAGGTGAGCTGACTGACTTACAGAGGTTACTGCTGAACAATGATTGCATCATGGCTACATTCACACTAATCTCCACAAAACGTTGAGCACAACAAGCTGATGATCAGGTTGATGTATGTGTGTGTGTGTGTGTGTGTGTGTGTGTGTGTGTGTGTGTGTGTGTGTGTGTGTGTGTGTGTGTGTGTGTGTGTGTGTGTTCTTATCCTGGTAAAAAAGACTAAACCCATGTATCATCTTGTGGTTTACAATTGTACATAATAACAGAGTGAATCAATGTTCTGCATTGATTAATCAGTCTGTATTGTAGTGGTAGAAAATGAATAGTTTTTCCCAGGGCCTGTGTTTCTTGAAAATCACCACATTGCAATCCCACAATGATTATTTAATGAGAGAAATATGAGGGCAGAGACTAAAGACAACAACAAAATGAAAGAAGAATCCTTCACCTGTAAGCTAGTGTCAACTGTACTGATTCTTCTGATACCATATTAGCAATAGCACTATTACACCTGTTTCCCCAGACAGGTGAGTCAAGTCAAGTCATGTTTTCGTACATCCAGACAACACACAACTATGTCTCACTGGATTTCACAAGACCACAGAAACTGTTTCAGACCCAGCCCAAGCTCTCAGGAGAAGAGGAGGAGCAAAGAAAACTTTTCAGACATAATGAAATCAATACAAAAGACACATTTATAAGTAAATTCAAAAATAGAACCCCTCTTCTTTGGATGGTTGTGGGAGCTGCAGGTGGTTGAGTGCCAATTACAAACAGAAAGTGACTCAAACTTTGACAGCATGCCCTGTAGAAACACCTGCTGCCAAGAGGTTGCTGGGCATAGGTGTGGCCCCCGGAGCGGAACATCTGTGTGCAGTGACTACTGCAGGTAACACAAAGAACCATGGGAGCAAAACACATGAGAAATATCTAGATTGTGACTCAGGCAATTCAGTGTGCACCGAGTGTCTCACACAGAAAACAAAAGCGCCAGATGACAAATAATGTTGTATGTCTTTTTAGTTTTTGTTGAAAAGTTGAATAAAAGAAGAATTTAAAACCACAACCTTCACTCCGGAGCAAAAATCAGTCTCTAAACTTAAAATGAATAATAATGTGATATCAATGAGATTATTATTGATATCAACCAATTTGAACATTTTAATTGTTGTATACATTTTGGCAACGTAATCCATCCCTTGATAATGATAGTTTGCTCAACACCAACGAGGTACCAAGGACAAAAATAATGAAAGAAATGCAGCTATGTCAAACTTCTAGAGTGATAAAAAGTCAAAGTAACGACCTTGTGTTCCTAAATGCTCCACCGCCATCTGAAAAACAAACAGTTTTTCATCTCAGCTTGTCCACGTGTAGATGAGGAAATGGCAGGCCAAGACACACAGGGAAGATAATGTGAAAAAAAATTATAAATCAAACATTATTCTCTTTGAAAGCTGCCAGGCGGCAGAGGCACTCCAACGTGTTAAGAGTCACAGCTCAGAACCTTTCAAAGTGAAATTGTAATTGTGTGGAAAGATAAACGTGCCTCGCTGTTTTTGGTCTCTGTGGAGCGTGGCAGTGGGGCGGGGTCTCCTCGTTGGCTCACTGAAACACAAAAGGGGCTTTTTAGCTGCTCTGAAGTCTGCCGTTGTTGTATTTTCCTCTCAAGTGTGAAATTGCGAAGGCGTTCTATGGCACACGGGGCCCCAACTCACACAAAATGGCAAAGGAGGCAGTGAGGGTAGATGAGCATAGACCAGATGTGTGTGTAACATAGTTACAGTAATTGGCTGTCACACAATAGTGAAATATATGGATTTTGCTATTGTTAACCTTATTTATAAGGTTATAGATATATTTTTATTCAGATCTGTTTCACTTAAAGGGGAATTTCTCTTTTAAGGGGACATTCTAGAAGGATCACATTCACAAAGTTACTCATTTCTAAATGGTTTTTGTTGCACTGGTCTGAATAAATGTCATCTTTGTTCATCTAGCAATGACGATTCAATCTGTATTGAACAAAGTGCAGCTGATTCACATCCAGCTGAAATCACAAACAATTAATTACCAGACGTCACGTTGACTTTAAACCACAGGACAACAGTATCTGGGTCATACGAGCTCTGATGAATCAGGTCCTCACAGCCAGTTGCCCTCATGACGAACTGATATATTATTTAGGACAAGCACAGAGGATTTGGGGAGGGTTGGGGTTGAATGGGTGGTAGATGGGTGGAGTGATTTTGCCTGCCGGCTGATATTACAGACGAGTAAATGTGGAACTGCATCATCTCACAACTCAAAATGTCACGCAACCTGCACTTTGAGATTTTATTCTCACATTTGGTCAATAATATTTTCACAATATCGAGCTGTGAGCATGTCCTCACTTGTAGTGTTTCCAGCAATGCTCTTCCCGATAATATCATCCAACACAGAAAGTCCCACATGCGCTGAAGGCATTGGATGATTTTGAGTATTTTACTGGATGAGAAACAAACATATTCCACTTGGGACTGAAAGGTCCTCTTATAACTACTCTGGGATTCTGGGATTTTGTGCCATGCAGAATCTTCTGTCCCACGTCATTCTGCTGAGGGAACCCCATAAAAAAGATTAGTTCAGGCTGTTCACCCGTCCATGAGACAGACAGGTGGCTGCTCAATGGACTGAATTATGCACAACATAATTTCCAACCATTCCAGTACCACAAATCCTGTGGTTATACAACTGCGGGCTTCACAGGGGTCAGTACAAATTAAAGTCACATTTTTTAATCAAACGTGGTCCAATTCCATTGAAAAACATTATTCAATTACTATATGTACTTTGTTTTGTTAAAAGCAAAAGCATGTCTGGGCTGGAATTTCACTAAAAGGTCAATTTTCTAAATTTAAGAAATCAATACCTGCTACTGCACCTTCCTAATTTGAACAAGCTGCAAGAATTGCAAATCTCATTAGGCTTAAGACTCAAGGGGTGCCTGCTTAATTTACACGGCAGACATTTGGTTTGATTTTAGAAAAATCCTTGGTGCTAAATGAAGGTTAAGAACACACTTTAAATCTTTAGTCTCTGTTGCTTTCATTAACTGGCTGAATTAACAACCAGTGATCAAGTTTGGTGTTAAATGTTAAATATAAAGCAGGCACTGATAGTAGCTTAAAAACAGGAGACATATGTAGTAGCAAAGGAGATAATTCGCTTGACTGATGAACACGAATTAGATAAGAATCTCAGGCTGACCAGCGGTTGTTTCTTTCTCTTAAACACCTTGACCCCTTTCTGACATAAACTGCAACACACACACACACACACACTGTCTCACCTTGTTCACTCCTGGGTGTTTCAATAAAGACAATAAATAAGTAAACAGTGGAGAACACATGCATGCACTCAGGGACACACACACACACACACACACACAGAGAGAGACTGAATGAGAGTCCTATCTGAGAGGTTACAATCCATTTACCATAGTGCTTTGGTGCCTAAAAATAAGCAGCTGAAACTAACCAAGCTGCAGGCATCAAGCTATAGGGACACTGTGGGGACAGGCTCCTCAGATTCAGAGGGATTTGCCTGCAGCTGCATGGTGCGTGCATGTGTGAAGGTGCACGCACATATGCTCAGTATTGATATCTGTGCATTACAAGCCAGAAGATCCCAGATCCTGAATAAATTAAGTCATAATTTATTAAAGATGCATGTTTTTAGCAGGGTCCACAGACTGCACTTGCCCAGATGAGTTAATTAAACGTCGTTAAACTTAACACAAATTCAACGGTACTCAACGGCTCTCACAAAATGTGCCTTGACCAAGGTCTATAAAAAAGTAATAAACCATAAAGAGGCAGGTGGGCAGCTATTAAAATAGCAGGTGACATAATAACGTTGAGGACTCTCTGAATGCCAATTAAAAAGTTTTGTACATCAGTGTCAACCAAAGTTCTTGAGATAGGATTGAAATTCATTTAGGAAGTGATTACTTGTCCTAGTGCATCTGCTCGAAGGCTGGTCTGACATCAGCACTGAGGTGACTTTGTTCAAAATAAAACCATTAATCAGGTGAAATTGGCATCCTATGAGCGCTCTAACACAGTTTTTTTTCTGTCTCCATCCATTCAATTACATTTAATGGAGCAAACTTTCATTAAATAGTAGCACACGTTCTGGGCGGATGGCTCAGTCAGCTGTGCTCAGACAGCAGCAATGAAGCTGCCTGGTCCTCTCGCAAGAGCCGCCTCCGCACCACCACCGAGAGCCCTCTAATCTGTGCCAATCAGATGACGCTAAACAGCCATTTGTTGTTGAATTGGGCACCAGCGCACACCCCCTCCTCATATCAGCAGCCACTGCAGACCCGAGCAAATGCTGGCAACGTAGCAGAAGCAGGCGAGGCAGCGAAGGTGACAGAAATAGCAGAGTGGTGAATAATGGAGAAAAAGAACTGTGGTGTAATTAACATGGTGGCTGGAGGCTAATGTACTGTAGAGAGATAAAGAAAGCGTGTGAGATGAGGGCGTCGAGAAACAATATGGAGGAGAGATAGAGAAATTACGAGAAATGAAAAGAATTAAAGAGTGGGTACGTTTCAGAAAGGAACATTTTGGAAGAAAGGAACACGGAGAAATAGAGTGAGAGAGAAAAAATGCGGTCTTCCAAATGAAAGAGGAAATAAAATTCTGGTAATGGACATACTCATTCTGTCATATGTCATGATAGAGGGATGATCCTGTGTCAAATCAACAAATATACTGTGTGTGAATCAAATCTGTGCTGCTGCTCAACAAGAAAACACATTTAATGCATCACAAAACACTGGAAAACAAGGGTTCAGAGATGGAGGAAGAGAAACAGAAAAGTAGATGATAATTACATGTTGCCCAGCAGCACATGGTCTCACTGGCTCCATTTCAATTCTTTAATACCAACTTCACTTTTAACTGCTTGCACATTGCACTTGTTTCATACCAATCAAAATGGCCAAAGAGTAAATAAGGATGTCAGGTTATCCGTCACCTCATAGCACAGGTGACTTACTGAGCTGCAGAAAGAAAGCAGTGGATTCACAGCCATCACAAAAGAGCTGCAGATTCCCAAAATGGCGCTGCTCTGCGTGGGCAACAGTGAGCTTGAAGAGCTCTGCAGTACAGTGAGGAGTAAGAGGGAGTAAGAATGAAAGCAGCTCACTCTTCAAGACATGTGCATGTGTGGTTTCTATGTCAGAGGAGAAAAGAAAGACAGACAGACAGATACATGTGCAAGGAGAGAGAGAAAGGACAGGAATAAAAAATGAGCAATAAGAAAAGGGAATTACGAATGAAACTACTGTGTAATTCAACAACTTCCTACATGAACTCTGAGACTTAAAAGTAGGGTAATTTCATACCAAGCCAGCTTTGTCATCATAGACATGCATTAAATTATGTTTGGTATCTCTCAAGAAACCAGCAGCAATAGAAAACAAGATAGGTAAGATAAATAACAAGATAAATGAGGGTAGCATCCTCCGTATATACTAGAAAACTGAAATTTTATGAGGCAGGCAAACAGTGCAAACTATAAATGTATTGCAAATGATAAGAAATTAGATACAGAAAGATGTAAGCGTATATGTAGTGTCCTCTCTCTATATATATATACACACATAATGAATAAAAGGCACCTGAATGAGGTACTTGTTATTTCAACATTGATACAAAGCAGTATGGAGATTTTATTTAGCCGTTTTCCTACTTGAACTCCGCATATACATATTAAGGGCGCAACAGAAGACTGTCCAGATCGGATGTGTCCATAACAACAGGAAAAATGTCCACAACATTCAGGCGGGGTATGGTGACTGGGTAGAGAATGCATGCATATGTTTGAGTGCATTGGCAGCAGTCTTATCTTGTTAATAGTTTCCGGTCTTCAGTCCTTGACCACTATGTTACGATGTATGTCTCTGCGCATGTTTTGATGTGCTGGAGGATGAAACCTCTGGGGAAGAAGCTGTTCTTCAGCCGGGTGGATGCACAAAACATGGTGTTTTAGTATGCAGAGGGAAAACGGTGCTTCTGCATAAGAATGGTGTAACCCTCCCCAGAGGCGGGTCAGGGGCCGCAATGCAGCAAAGTTAAGAACTTATGTCACCTCTAACCTTCTCTGTGAGCTCTTATGTTAAATGTCAATAAAGCCAATCACACTCATTCACCTGTAATTATGGTGATTTTTGTCAGACGAGATGATTGAGCTTGTATGACGAGGCAGTTTGATAATGACTAGATGAGATGCTGTATTTATAAGCCCCCATTGAATCAACAGTGGCAGCATATTTAAGACTTTCTCTAATCACGCTGAAACTTTTGACCTTGACTTTTAAATGTCAATAGATTTAATCACACAGTTGTTGTCATTTACTTGCATTGGTGCTGATTTTGTCCCATTCCTAAGGAGATGTGTGCTGTTTCAGACACAAATAAAGAAAAAGAAATTGTAGAAGCCGGACTATTCTGTCAGGTATTGCCACATTGTAAAATCAACACATCATAAGCACAACAAACAAACCATTTCTTTTCTAGTGTTTAATGGTTTAGGTGGACAAAAGATCTCAAAGGAAATGTCCTGGAAACACTAGTGTGGGTCCTATTTTTACACCAAATGAGCAGGTAAGATGAGAAAGATTGTACAAGGCTTAACCAATATTAGATGTTTGAGGCTGATAACATTAAAAAAAGAATTCATTCATTCAAGTTCAGATCAAAGTCCTAATGTATGAAACACAATAGATGGTTATAAGCTATTTATTCCTTGTAAAAAGGTGTGATTTAAGTAAAGGTTAGACGAAGGTGGCTGTAATGTGCAGTGAATATATAGTAAAGAAACCCTGTTCCTTCCTGCTAGCTTCCGATCCAGGGCCGTGCCAGCATGTGCTGCGGCCAAGGAAGCTGTCTCACATTCAAGCAGGAAACACATCTCAGCCACTTCCTGCTTTCCCTGAGGAAGTGACAGAGGTTTGAGTGAGCCAGTTACACTCAAGACCGAAGCCTGGGTGAGAGGGATCTTCCAAGAAAAATAAAATGAAAGCACTCAGAAACTGGTTGTGCGATACCTTAATAAACGACAGATTATCTACTCAAGCGTTGGGGTGTGTAATCTCTACTCTGGTGTTTCTTGAACAGCTGCAGCTGCCACATTTTAAAATACACTAACACAACTCAGAGACACCAAAGTGCAGAGCCTCTGAACAAATTGACTTACATCTTGGAGAGTAGTGGCTTCAGGATCAATCACGCTCTTTGAACTCCCCATTTTACAAATGTTTTCTTCTAATCCGCTCTCTTATTGATTTCTGACTAAATTAAGGTATTGTATCTTCACATAACAAAACACAACTCTCCCTTAAGAATGCAACGCTGATTCTACAAAGATCTGATCCCTAATTTCAAGCCCAATCTGGCACAGAGTGAAGTACTTTTGGAATAAAAATCACATTAAAAGTTAGTTTTTTGAACAGATCCACGCATATAATGGTTTAAATCAGCCGTGGACAATATGTTGTCAAGTTAATTTGTTGTATTATTTGATCCATGTAAATGCATATCAGTGTTTGCAATGCAAAGGTGGTGGTGTTCATTTGAATACGATCTGACTCACCAGGATACATCCATTTACTGAAACTGTACACCGATGACCCATGATGGTGCCGAGGCCATTGTCAAAACCCACACTCTGCTAATAAACCCCGTGGCAGTAAAGAAGAAATTGCATCATTTGTTTTGGGGCTCCTGCTGACAGGTAGGTAGAGGTTTTTTTTTTGCCCAATTACAGGGGGAAAGTGATGAGACGGGATAAGTCAGGCCACCAGAACATACCTAATGAGGACGTGGTAAGGCTGGAGAGACACACTCATTTGTGCCGGCGGCAAGTGCATTCCATTTGTACAGAATGGCCAGAATGAAGTGGCAGAGAGAGTGATAGAGAGAGATAGGGAGAGATAATGGAAGTGAGAAGGATTGATTCCTCACTCAATGTGAGAGCATGTGGGAGGAGATGAGATGCTGTAACTGAAAGTGGGAACAGAGATGGATAGTCAACCAGCCCCTCATTCTCTTCTTTCCATGCATCCAACCAACCATCTCACTCATAGAAACACAGCTGGCACAGGTAACCGCCCATAACGATTCAAATCACAGGCACGGTGCATGTAATCGTATCTAAATTTATAATAAAACCAGTGATGCATCCAGGCTGTGCAGTGTTGATGGACCGAGCAAAACCTAGAAACCCAGGGAAAGGACTGGAGGAGAGTATCCTGTTTCCATTTAATGCATGAAGAATAAAAAGACACCTTCAGTTTATAGGTCAGGGTTACGTTTGGTGACTGCTTTGCTACTAAAGAGCCACAAAAATGAAGCTTTAATGTGTTTGTTATGCAACAGAATGCTAAATATGTTCTTATATTTACAGTATATTACAAATTTTAAATGCATCTTGTCTTTAAATAGACTGCGGGACTTCTATCGCTCGAGGACTTCCGGACTTTGCGATCCTGGTGGCTTTCGAATGAAAAAATATCAAATATTTTTTCTTAGCTTTCCGTTTTTGATCCCTTTCTCCATCTCATTATATTCCTCTCTTCCACTTTCTATTATCATCCCTGTCTCACTTCCCTGGTGTGTTTCTCTTTCCCTCTCCCAAGCATCTCTCATTCTTTTCTCCCCCTCGTAATTGTGTGAATATGGTATAGTGTATGTGTGTATATGTGTGTGTATATGTGTGTGTGTGTGCGAGTGCGTGGGAGGGGAGGAGAGCAAAATTGCAGGCTGGAGGAGGTGAGATAGAAAAAGAAGAGAGAGGGAAATAACTAGACAGAGAGAGAGAGAAGCAAAGCATTTACTAGAACAAAACATGATGTTTCAATCTCACAGATAAGAGTCGCCTACTCACCACTATTTATCTCACTTCCTCAATTTTAAAAATCAATATTATTCCCTCAGTATATTATAATGTTATCATTCTTGTGCTACAACTGGACTATAATAGAGTTGCTAGTCTCACCATCTCTGCAGTGTCATTACATTAGATCTCCATAATTGAAGTAGGTTGCATTAACTTTTTAATCGGAATAACACATTCATAATAATATTAGTCGCATTGCTGTTCTAATCCAATCACTGATAATGGCAGTGTTGCCAAAGACGGGGGAATGTAAGCCTTACTGAAATAAAAGAATATCATTAGTTCTTAATTAAGAGTAAAAATGTCCCGTCGTTAACCAGGAGAAGCAATAGTTGTAAGTAGTTGTGTAGGAAATGTCTTGTGAGTGGTGAAGTAATCTTAACATCCTTATCGAACCTAAACTCTAAAACCCAAAGGAGAAAGTTGAATACTCACTGAAAATCGCAGTATCTTGTCAAAGCCAGTGAGCAGCAGATGAGACAGCATGAAAGCTTTATGATGAGCCTGAAAGAGGAAGAAAATACATGTAAAAAGAGGATCGGTGGCGTCTGAGTAATAAAATGTGCAGCAAGTGGGAACAAGTATACGAAACAAGTGTAAAATAAAAGCACTGATTCACAAGCTGTTCAAATTCTTACACAAGGTTCAAGTAAAGATCGATTCAAACTTTATCCAAATTAAAAAATATATATTGATCCATAAAAACAAGCTGTGTTACCCATGACTGCAAAAATGGCAAATGATGATATCCCAGTGAGCGTGATTAGTTGCTTGACTTTTTTTACCCTTCTTAATTCATTGGCGTAATATTTACTTCTGTTATTAAAGAAACATGTTTGGCCTGGCGATGGTCCTCGTTGGTCTCTGAGACTGAGACAGAGAAAACAGAGCCTTGGCTTTCAAATTCTGAACAGTAACCAAGGAATGTGTGCAGAACTTAATGATAGCATGCATTTCATCCCATTTTGAGTATCAGAAATGGCTTATGTGGGGGATCCTACACTTTGGCATGTGAACTGACAAATGCAGTCTTTTAAAAAAGGCTGATTGATAAATAAAGCAACATCAAATAAAAACATACAGTCCAAAATGTTTCGCTTGTTAAAATCAGCTCCAAAAACCTCTGGGGTAAAATACCAGTGCCAACTTTAACGTTGTATCTCAGAGGAATTGTGATTATCCAAGTTCAAGGACCTGAAAATCATCATGACTACCCTCAGCATAATGGATGATATCCATTACAGTAATGATTATTTACCATTCTCATAGTCGGCTTGTGTGGCCGGACATCAACGTAGTAAAAATAACAAAACTTCAAGCAAAGAATGTTAATTGTACAGTTGGTCACAAAGGTTAACCAGAGTTCACTGTCCAGTGTTTTCACAGCTAGAACAAGCCATCTTACAGTTGCACCACACATGTATTTCATTTCCTCTCTGTGGAGGTGGCCTGGATTTCCAGGAGAATTATGGCAGTGTGCAAAGTAGCTGTCTGTTCCATCTGTGTGGTTCCATGGATTCATTTGATTTGACCTGGTTTGTGATCATTACTCATGACTATCAACTTTAATATTTCGCCTCCCACCAGATATCACCAATCCAGTAATTATCTCGTTAGCCCCAACTCAAGGCGGTATGGTTTGACAGATGTGACAAACACAATCTGTATGACCATGGCTTGATGTGATTGAGAGCCTAATTGAACCAGCTCCGCCACAGACAAATCCATGTATATGGAAATATGACCCACCTAAGTAGTATTACCAAAAACAGATATATTGCCATCTAAGGAAGGAAATGTTTCATGTGAGGCGTTAAGAACTATGAAATGTTTATTATCGCCATGTCAATCATTTTGACAGAAACAAAACACAACCTGTGTTTAGCAGATGTGATAAGAAACATGCACATTAATTCAATACCTCATATTATCTGAAACATTCAATCAGACCAATGCTGACGCACCTCATCTTGTGATCAATTAACTCCGTTTCTTTTTCCAAGGCAACACCTCCCCCAACAACAATATGCTGCAGAAACCCTGCAATTATAAACAACATTCTACTGCATGTACTAAAATCCCTTTAAATAATATGCTGTTTTGAGCTGCCAACAAAAAAGTGCAAAAAAGTCAGATATAATAATAATATTTTGAATTCCTAAATGCCTGTCATAATAAACTAAGTACGTAACCTTCTATTTCCTCTAAACCCATTTGTATCTTGTCTTATTTAACTCGTCAGCTTCATTGCTTTATCTGCATACGCCAGACTGCCGACCTGGACCTTGAACTTCTACGTAGTCTTCTTCTGCATGATGGGATTCAGCCCTAATGAGGCCCGCTAATGGTCTGTGCATGTCAGTCTGGGGGAAGCCTTCCACTCAAACTGGAACACGTGTACATATTCCCTCAGTATGCACTCGCCCTTTTTATCACTATCCACAGTAAACTATTAACATGCAATGGAAGTTAGCATTCAAACTTGAATGAGACACACAGTCCAGTAACTATGTGGACAACCTCGTTTTGTCGCATCTCGCCAGTTATCCACTGGGACACCGGTGGTGACTGCTGCTCCATCGTCTGACTTAGATAAGCTTAGCAAGGCTACATTCTCACAGGAACTTATCCATTAGCTATGCTCTCTATTACTAGTTAATGAATGTGAGTCCCTTCTCACCACATTTAGAAAGCGTAGCCGCAGTCTGATCGCAGTCACCTGACAACAAGGGGAGTTAAATATGAAACCATACTCTCCACTTTTGACAGTTTTGTCAAGAGTTTTGAAATCCAAATCATAAACTGGTTGTTCGGCTAGCAAGATAAACTAATAGAAATTCAGCACTCTTTCAATTACTTATTGATCACGACAACTATAAAAGTACTGCATAATTAATCAAGCTTGTCTGGGGAAGTAGAGAAAGTTGCTGCAATGACAGTTTGAGCAAGGCTGTGACAGACTGAAGGACTGAACTGGATCAGAGAACTACAAGGGGGCTCGCAGACCATTCCTTCACCAAAGCTAAATGGGGATATCGGCTAAACTAACAAAAAAAAGAAACACAGATGACAACATATCATGACCATTCAGACAAATACACTGACAGATGCTCAGTGCTATGAGAGAGGAAAAGTATAGTAGGGGGAATCAGTAGAGTTTCAGAAGGAGAGCAGACAGATAACAGGTTTCAGAGAGCAGAGAGAGAAAAAGACAAGGTAAGAAAATGAAGGGAACAAAACAGGTCAGTGCTGATGAAGCCATGGAGTGGGCTGGCAGTGGCGCTCATATCTGAGGCCAATGTTTCAAGCGAATTCAGATGCGTTAACACCAACCCCTGCTGCTACACACAGGGCCGCTGACGGGAGAGACTGACCAAGACGGAGACAATGAATTAACATGTATCAAACACATATTTTAGCCTCTAGGCTTCACGTTACCTTGGATTGAAAGACCACGTCTCACTGATTAAGTCAACTATCAATTTCAAATTCAATGTAAAATAAAGATAAACTTAAGTTGGCTAATAAGAAGACATTCTTACTGTACATTTGTGGCATGTTTCAGCCATTAGCCTTCCAAAATGACAAAGAAAAGGGCTGTGATTAAGGAAAATGTGTACTTTGGCTAGATTTTCTAGGAGACAGCCTGACCGTACAAATCACGCTGTGGTAAACTGGATTCAAACGAGCATTAGCTCAAGTTGCAGCCTCGTAAAACAGACAATGTCCAGATGTCTGGCAGGACACACAAGAACGCAGAGGACGATTTAAGGAGATAGCTCTGTTCCCAGTCAGCTACTGGTAGCCATGCTTCCATTCAAATGTACCAAAGAATTCAAAGGGATTTTATTCTGAATGTTTTTAAAGGATGAGGTGAATATTTTTCATAATGTCCATAAATCCAATGGAAAACCAATAATGCAATAGTCAGTGCGTAACAGAAAATGTCAAATAAGTAGTTTGAAACTCTTTTTAGTCAACAGACATTTGGTGCTTTGATGAGTATTCATGGTCCCTGGACAACAGAGTCCAGCCTCTAAATACGTGGATAGTATCAGCTTTAATTTGAGTAGGTTTACGTCAATATTGAAAGAATTGTCTGGGAGGTACAGCCCTTTTAACACATAGTACCCAAATTGCAAGGGTTCAATTTTTGAACGCTTGAAGGTTTCAGCTGTGTATTGGTTCAATCTGCACAAAATAGCTCACATGTGGCTCATAGAGAGGGATGAGTTCAACTGAGGTGGAGCTGCCTGAGGAGTAAAAAGGTGAAGCAAGTGAAGGAGATCAACGTAATTCTGTATATTGGAACATTATGAGTGCTCAGATTCAAGCAAATGCATCAAAACTTATTGGACTAAGCTGAAGCGATGGAATAACTTTCACTGGCCAAATCTATCACCTAGTCTGATTGAGCTGCATTCAACTTTAAAATAAATGTTTTATCGTTTGTCCGTTTCTCTTGGGAAGCGTGAAATTTCGCATCTGCTTTTCTTTGCCTGACAGAGACAATGTGAAAGTTACATGTGTTGATTCGCCCTGACCCTGACCTGAGAGGCATACAGCCAGACGGGACCACCCTAAAAGGACAGTTTAGTGTTTTTATGTTATTTTCTTACTTTTCTAAATGAATACCTGTCATGAGAACGTTTCCTAGTATTTTTGAACTGCTTCTTTGTATTTATGAATGGTCCTGTGGGTCGCATACGGCCTGGAGGCTGAACGTTTCCCACCCCTGTATTAAAGGGATGAAAAAAATTCTCTATTTGTGTTGTTGAGGAGATATTATCTCTGGCGAAAGAATGTGAAGCCGTGGAACTCGAGTGAGCAGTGCATGGATCCAATTTTATTTAGTCTATCCCTGCTGAGTAGCTAACATTAACATCTGTTATCCAGACATCAGGCTGAGGTCTTGACACCCTATTAAGTGGTGCCGGTTTTTATTAATCAACTCTTTTTTCGCAGGCAGGCTTAAAAAATATAGTTGTCATTATTCGTTGTTTTTGCTTTAGTGAGGTAAAATTAATCTTTTATACATGATTTTATAAGGGGAAATGTGTTTACAACTTTGCTTTATGCAACTGTGGTAGCTCCAATTGAACTAAGATCAGTGTTAATATCCAGCCCTATAATCTGGATAAATCACTTCTTAATCTTGGTCTTATCTTGTAAATTGTGACATTCCGAGCATAGCTTATGTGACCTTAGGGTATTTATTTGTCGATAATATTGGCTTACATGAGCCTTTAGCAGTACTAATACTTAACCTTTCAGTTCTGTATTTTTAAACTTTTCTTTCTGAATGCCCCAGATGCACCTCATATATCCTCAAAATCGACACCTTTTTTCACAGCCCATAAAAATACCAACCTCACACCCCGTAAGCGGAAAATTCCCCCCATTATAGGAGTGAGTCTATAAAGTGTGGGATAGGCCATGACACACATAGGGAGTGAAGGAGCTGAATGAAGCCACAAGAAGGTGTTTTGCGGAAGCTCAGAGAATATATGGAAACTCATCGAGCATCAAATTCTCTCTGGATTTGATTTCAAAGACATTTCAAAGCCACTACCAGCCGGCATGTGCAGCTTTGTTCCTCTGCCACCTATCCTCACTTTCAGCCCATTCTACATCAATTGTCATATTTTTGGCTGAAATTCTCCAATGGGTCTCAGCTGCCTGCTTTTCACATTCCTCAGTCATGGGGATATAAGCTCCAGTTTTCCTCTCCCCCACTCTTCAACCCTGTGGAAAACAGGGAAACAGGCTGGAGGAGCCGCTGTGTCAAATCTATTTGTCGGTTAAATCTTCTTCAGGATGGGGCCTGGATTAGGCCAGCTTTTAGCTGCTGCTATTCAGCTAAACTGTGTGTGTGTGTGTGTGTGTGTGTGTGTGTGTGTGTGTGTGTGTGTGTGTGTGTGTGTGTGTGTGTGTGTGTGTGTGTGTGTGTGTGTGTCTGCGCTTCCACCGACGGCCAGTGAGCTTTTCGAGAAGCTCCGGACTTGCCAGGAGAAAGTCACCCAATGTACACAAAACCTTTACTATAAGCATGCTTATGAGTGTTAACATCTGAGTTTCCATGCAGCTTTGTGATATTAATATTAATTAGAAGAGTACTGAAGAGAGGAATGGTTAAGTGTCATATCAGTATTGTGGTGTTTCAGCCAAGTATCACTGTGGAAAGAGTCAATAAATAAAGTAAGCAAAGCAAAAGGCTGGGAAAGCATGTGTGTGCCTGAAAAAGCCAAGGAATCATCTGTGAGAAGAAGAGAGTTGAGAAAATGTGGCAAGGAGGAAAAGCATGACCGAATAAGTGGATCCTCTGCTACGACAGTAAATCACACCAGACTTGAAGTTGAAAAGAGACAGAGAGAGGGGGGGAAGTGAACTTGAGAGGAACAGAAGAGGCAAAAGTGTAAATAGAACAAAATCGGAGTAAAAAGAGGGGTTGAGGGTCCAAGAGGGTGCCACTGAAAGAAATGTAAAAGATAAGGTGAGACATAATAGAATATGTTGCAGAGCGAGAGAAGGGTAGAGTCCCATCTCGAGTTCACAAGTTCAACTGGAAAAACCTTCCCTTCGCTTCCCCTCCTGCTCCAGACTGCGATATTTCTGCACTCCACAGTGAAGCAGGGGAAAAGCACAAATATCAAAGATTCAGGTGGCCAGGGAAGTGTGTGTAGCTATCTGTGTTCATAAGTGCATGTGCCTTTGCTCTGTCTCAAAAAGCCACCTGCACCTCCTGATACAGACCTTAGGGCTGCATTAACATTTAATTTTTGCGGTAAACGCTGCGCTTCAAAAAAAAACAAAACTTTTAACTCTTCAGCACCTCTGTGTAACCGCAGTCTGGCAAAATCCAAGCTCCCACAAGTGTGTATCTCCAGTGTGTGTTTGTGTAGGTCTGTGTGGTGCCTGTTGGGAACGCAGTGTGGTAAAAACCTTAATAATGAAAGCTATAAATCACAGCTACCACATCCCAGGCCTCAAAGCTCATAAACGCCAACCCACAACAGCCTGACGAGAAAAATATGCTTTTTTTAGTTTCTTCTCTCAGTCTTTTCTTTTCCTTCTCGTTCACACTATGAACCGCGGCAGTGGATATTTGCTATTGAGAAATA
Organism: Hippoglossus stenolepis; assembly: GCF_022539355.2. Classification (NCBI taxonomy): domain Eukaryota; kingdom Metazoa; phylum Chordata; class Actinopteri; order Pleuronectiformes; family Pleuronectidae; genus Hippoglossus; species Hippoglossus stenolepis. The sequence goes on from NC_061502.1 coordinate 16,926,248, forward strand.
TGCATGAATACATTCACATTGCAAGGTGGCCTATGATGTGTTTTATAAAAATGTCCGTAAGCCTCCAGACTTTGTGGTGTTTTTTGTGCAATGGAACCCGATGCTTTATTTGTTTGCATGTAATATTAGATAAAGCTGTTTGTAATTGAATGCCAGAGCACTCAGTTTTGCATATGAATTAATTCTGTACCCCTGATCTCTGATATGATAAGATATCCTTCTTACTATTTTGAATTAAATAAAGAATTGTCTGCAAAAAAGAAAAGTGTTCAAATTTACCAACCACACACACAGCCTTGGCACTGACTAACAGCTTATAAGCAAGACGAGGAAAGAATCACTGCTCTAACATTGATGTCCATAAAAGACGTAGGGAAGAAATCATATGCAAATGCTTTTTAATCCTGACATCTGAAGACACAAGCCTAGCACTTAAAGCAATTAGTGCAGAATCTTGTTCTCACTCTTCTCTTTGTTGTGCTGACACTCTAAATAATCTGAAAGTACCAGACACAGTCCCAAGGAGCATCATTAACAGGCAAAGCCAAAAACATTGTCTGACGGCTCAAGTTTAAGCGCGGTAGATTCACTGGTCATCATTAATAATAAATCAAGCCCGTCCGAAGTAAGACATTTCATACTATGAATAAAAAATTGTCATGTTAGCAAACCTACGTAACTCAAAAATTATTAGGTTAAGCTTTAAATTGTACACTATGAGGCAACAATCAGAAGTCCAGTTATCATAACCTGACATATAGAAATAATTCCTATCCATCTTGCATCATTTCTCAACCTTTCATCCTGATGTAGATGCATACATTTTCTCTTCCGCTGCGCCGCATATGGCTTCTTGCCAAGAGCTTCAGCCATGTTCTTCTTCCGTTTATAAGACGAGAGGTTGTAATGCGCCCTCTGAGCAGTGCTACTTTTTCTGGGCAGACCGGACAATACAGTGACTTGCTATCAGATGGTGACGACATGGGCTTAGCAGAAATGATAGAAATAAAAGTTTGACGCTGAACTCTTAACATTTCTGCTAGATTGGAAAGATTGGAACCATTATTAATGCTAATGTTGGCTATGTAGCAATAGCAAATACTAACATATAGCACCTTGAAGGATTGTTAGAAACTTAACCCTGCATTTATACGTTTCTAAGGCACATAAAAAGAGAATCAGTGAAGCAGAAAATCTGCTCTTGTATTGATTAGTCCTAATCCAACTGAGAGGCAAACACAGTGAGGCCATCGCTCACAAGAAGAGGAGCGAGATTGACAAGTGCATATTTAATGGCCATGAGAAACGGTATGCAGGGGTTCCTGGGTAATCGCTGTTATGAGGAATGGGAGCAGAGAAGGACAGAGCGCCAGACAGCAAGCTCTGTGACACTTTGACAGATATGAGGCTTTGTACCTCCCCAAGGGGCAGAGGCCTTTGTATGAAAGGCCTACTGCTAAACTTCTATGCAATGCCCTCAGCCCCACAGCTCACAACCAAAGAAAAGGTCAGGCCATTGCTTGACTACAGGCATCTGGGGCTTTTCCTAGCCAAACAAAACAATTGAACGTGGGGGGTGGGACTTCTTGAGGTCCATTTTCCCCTCGCTCTCACTAGCACTCTAAAACTTCTACCGCTCTTTAGTAAACCTATCTACTCTTTGACATTTACCCAAAATGCCATTCCACTTCTTTCTAGTATTTCTTCTCCACTGTTGCCAGCCTACACTAAATTGTTTTTCAGTTTGATCTTTCTTCCTAGCCCTTCATATCTATGCCTTCTTCTAAGTTTCCACTCATGTTTTTCTGTGTAATTTTCAGCGACCATCTCTGTGTGTCTCAGCCTTTTCCTTTTATTATTCCATTTATTTGCGGGCTGAAACAGAGCTTTGAGGAAGACTTTAAAGTGCAGACAGACAGTGCCAGAAGCAAAGTTTTAACTTTTTGCAGTAGAGGAAACCCAAGGGTGTCTACCAATCCCCACCATGCTCCATGTGAGCCCAGTCAGAGCTGCCATGGATGGATAATGTCAACCTATGTGGTAGCAGACAAACAACACTGAGTTCCTCCTGAGTGTTTTCAGGCAGTGAAGCAGAGCTTACCAGATTGCTGCTACACAATTTCATTCATCCATCAATCACCTCATACCCAGAGCCCGAGGCCTGACTGTGTGGTCTCTTAATTTTTCTTTTTAGATGTAGTGCACCCTCAACGTAGAGAAATGGTGTCCAATGGTGTGATGCACTGCCATTGAAATAAAAGCAATGTGAACAAACTGGCTTCAATCAACTTAAAAATCACGTTACATATTAGTCAATAAAACAAGAAAGACACCAGGGACAGATATAAACTCGTAAGATGAATACTTCCACCAACCATCAAGAACCTAATTTGAATTACTTTGGAAATTTGAATAGGATAGAACACAACACAGGTAATATACAACACAAACTGAGCAAAGCCAGGGGAGCTGGTTGTATTTCGTACAGCAGTTCCAGGTTGTAGTCACGTAATAGCTTATGCATATGGGAGACAGTGACCGTTTGAGGAAATTTCTACATGTACATGTGAGACAACCTTGGTTTGTCAGTATGTATAGTTGTGATGCCATATCAGAGACCAGAGTTCAAGCTGCAACACAGATGCCTCTTCCTTTAATTACGAAGGTCTGGGAGGACAACATGATGAGCTTTTAATGACTCTCTTTTAATACAGGCTTTTTAAATAAAGCTTGCAGGATGATAGACCACTCCCAGAAAGGCACATGTATTATTCAGTTTTTATTTAAGCTTTATGCTACTTGCACAGTTTGCTAAAAGAAACACACCAGCCGGCTGGGGAAATTAACAGTAACTGAATCTTCACAGAAGTTCCTGTGCACAATCACTGGGTAACACATTGCCAACAAGAGGGGAGAAGATAGTGTTCAGTGGTGTTAAGTAGTGAAAGCTGTCCTTTTCTACAGAACACGAAGAAAGGTTATTTCTCTTGAGTGCATTGCTCAACTTAAAACTGGCTGTGAGAATAAAAAAGAAGAATGGCTTCTAATTACCGTTGTTAGAACCCTGCATTATCATTACACTCCAAGGTTTCTGATAACACAACAACTGTGCTGCCATAGCAACACAGTGCAAGTGGAGAGAAGATGGCAATGACGTTTCAATTTCCCTCCGCTCCACATAAACTACATGTGATCAGTCTCATCAGTCAATCTGTTAATCAACCTGTCCCCTAATCCTGAACCTACTCTGATGAGCCCAGGTGGACACATCAGTCAGCTCGCCGGGCACCACTTCACCCATGGGCTAAACAAGACGGCACAGCTGGGTTCAGCTGATATTATGTAACGCGGCACCACCCCCGCAGGCCCTGTTCACACCACCCCTCTCCTCCTACTCTGCCTCCCACTAGTGCACCATTGGCTATTTGCAGGCCGAGGTGCATTGTGAGACAAGAGTGCTTCAGTACTGACACAACCTGTGGGGATATTTGTGGAGGATTGAGCTTTGGAAAACTCAAACATGTAAGATAAAGTCCACCGTCTAATGTTAGGCAGTCCAACAATATCAAGCAAGAGTCCTTTTGTGTCCGTCCTTATTTTTCCCCACAGCCCCTGTTTTTAAAATTCATTGAAGTAAATAAAATGTAAGGTAGCTTGATTGATAGATATTCCCTTCAGTGGAGGAATAGTAGTTCCACATTATAAGCATGTAATTACTTGGCTCAACCCCTAACATACAGCTTTAAATATCCCTAAAATTGCTTATTAGATTCCAGGATTGTATCCATCACTGATTCTGCCTTTACTTCTTAGAAACAAATTTTGTTACTAAGCAATAGCTGCCAAAAGTGGAATTGCACCCGTTGCCTGGCAACATTAGCTTATTGAATCCCATATCAGGAAGCAATGAGAACCAGCGGTGCTTTGAGCTACAACCCTCTAGATACTCTTCTCATCTCGGGTACAGACTGTGATGTCCAAGGACAATGATGCTATTCAAGTAATCTGATATCCCATTTTATATGTGCAGCTGGCTTCTTACAATCAACAACATAATCCTAAACACAGGCACAAACGTGATGCATTTAAATTCATAGAGCAACAGCATCCCCTTGACAGTTTTCTTACTTCAGTCAATTTAATATTTTGTGAAGGGCTGATACGAACTCACTCACGGGAAAAACCAGAGCAAGAAAGTCTACTTCAAACCAGTTTATCAAGGATGAGACATAAAACACAAACAATAAAAGAGGCAGTTTGAGGCGAGTCCCTTCATTTAACCTGTTTCCAACCATGGCCATTCCCCCCCCTAAGTGTTTTAAAGAGGTGTTACAGGGCTTCAGGCAATCATTCATAAACACCCCCCCATGAGCCCTTATGGAAGGTTTAATTTTTAACTGGCCTGCTGTTATTAGAAAGTACTGCTAGAGCAGTCAACTTTCCCCCCACGAATGCACTAGTTGCTTCTTACTGAAAAGAAAAACAGCAGTTTGCTTAAGCTTGTGCGTGTCATATCCATAAACGAGTGATCAAGCTTTCCTCCTCGCAGCTGGAGAGACCCAGCGGAGGCATTCGCCAGGAGTTGTCAGAATGCCACGGGAATGGATCAAAGCGCTATGTGGTAAAAATGCCTCCGATGACGATTTAGAGCTTTCTGATGCCACGGAGCAGCCCACTCGATGTGAGTGACTGGGTAACGAGGCAGCAGGAGTTTGAGTTCATGATGACAGGGAGGGATGTGGAGACATCGGAGGTGGCAGAAGAAGTGTTTGCTAGGAAGGTTTTTTTCTGAAAGACAAGGTCACCGTCACTGGCTTCCTGAGTGTTTTCTGGATGACTGAAGTTTACTTGAAGGAATCTATTAAAACGACAAAAGGAGTGGGTCTTCGAGGAAAAAAAATAAACCACAGGAAATATCAACGTCAATCAGCAATATGGCAAAATTTCACCCTCTAATCTATAGAGTGAGAGAGGTTAGGACTTCATTTACTGACAGACAACAGGAACCAAGCCCATTGAAGTTGGTTCCTCTGCAACAATGTGTCCCAATAGTGTGTAGCCAAACACTTCCAACCCCGCTTCTCCAAATAATCATTAACCAGTTCCACCCTGGGTAAATACTTCCCGAACCTCTGTAAACTAGAAGGTAAACACACACCTCAGTGATGGGGACATGAACACACACATACACAGTTTACGGAGTGTGGGGGGGTAGTGGAGAACGCAGATTCATTGTTCTTCCGCATGTTGAGCTTAGATGGAAGTTGTAATCGATGAGGTCATCCCTATTGTGTACACACAGCATTCCTCTACGTGCCATTGAACAACCGTGGCTCAGCTAAAAGCAGGATGCATTGAGCCTGTAATGAAAAGACTGATGCACTTCCACCAAACATTTGGTCTTTGCAAAGCCACTAAAAGAAACTCTACTCTAGATTTCCAAGGCCATCACCTCACACGCCAAAACACCCCCACCCCCCCCCCCTTGGATGAGCTCAGAGAGCAAAGAGGTTGCAATGAGCACTCCAGTTCATGACAGGCCACCTTCCTGTTTTGGTTTCTGCTTCCACCACCTGCAGGCCAGATGTTGTGTGCCTGGGCATTGTGACCTAATTTTTCTGGTTTAAGGGAAATTTGTCTATGGTTCCATTTAAGCTAGTCCGATCTTCTAGCCCAGTGCATCTCGGTCTGTTGAATAGGGATTGGAATCAATAGAGTTATGACTGAAACAATTAGCCATTATCTGATTACTTCATCAACTTAAATCTAATAAATGGCTGGTTCCAGTTTCTTAAATATAAAAATGTGTTGGTTTCATTTGTTTGATATAATGTGTATTGATATAAATCTGAGTTTTGGCCTGTTAGGGATGAAAACATCAGTTTTCAGTATTTTCAGGCATTTCACAGACTAAGCAATGAGTCACCAAAAATGATCTCCTACCAAGTGTTGGTGAAGAATTCCCTAGTATCAGCATAATCTCTGGGTTTCTGTCAGTATGTGGATCTGCTAAGCACGAAGTATGAGAGTTCAGCCAAAAGCTGTTGCTGCGTTGAGTAAATCAAGACGGATTTACGAGTTTACCACCCCTGGCACCCTTGAGGTCCTCCTTGGAAACCACAAAAACACCAACAAGATGTCTCTCATTATAAGGATCATTCCTCCTCGGTGCAGTGAGAGAGTGACGGAGCGTCATTCAACATCTTGATGAGATGAAGGTGCTGTTAATAAGTATGTAGCCTTATTTTCATTTCACTGTTTTTACTGACTTGATTATTTGCCAAATACAGAAACTTTTATTGGAGCACCATTTAATCTACAAGTCTGCACCCATGCTGTTTTGTACAATACGACTGTTATATCACCAGTGATCAGCTGAGTTACAGATATGCGTTACACTGAGGTATTTATTACAACATAAACATTATAAACACAAATATGAACCCACAGTAGCTCGTGGATAACAGCACATGAATCACTATTTGCAAACCAGCAGCAGCAGTTGAGCCTAACCAAGAAAAATCCATTCATCTATTTTCTATTACTCTTTCCAAGGTCATGGGTGGCTGCAGCCTTTGCAACGCATTGGGCGGCTGTGCAGTGCATGCTGGGGACTTTTATTTACAGTGCTGTCTATCAAGTCTAATCAGAAAATGTCCTGATTTGGAAGCTTTACTTCAGCTTTGTTTTTGATACTGACCTAGGATGATGAACGTAAATGTAAAATCAATATCTTTTTTTAAATAAAATTTCTAATTATATGCTTTTGACAGAGGTCTTAATTAAACCATATCCCTGCCTGAAATGTCTGTTCCAGCATTTCAACCCCTCCCAGGCAGAAGTTTTACCAGAAACACCAACATGGCCACAGGGTTATCTGTTTCGTTTGTGCTCAGTGGGGCGTTACAGCCAAAGAAAATAACTCAAACTGACAGTGAAATCAGAGTCTGTCGATTACAGCACATTTAATCAATGAGTCAAGGCAGGGAAATAACTTTATTACTGAAATAACAGATTTTTTTCTCTGAACCCAGCGGCAGATCTGAAATGTGTGGTTTGACAAAGAAGAAGAAAATGTCCCTTTTATGTTTTTACTCACATAAAATAGGCAGTTGCTTTAAGTATGGACTGCTTTTGATCAAAAAAGAAAACTTACAGCAAACAGATGACAGCTTTCCCAGCTTCATGTGGTAAGATTAGAGCGGCACCTCCATCCAGCAGTGATGAACAATGACCAGGATGTGTCTTCCTTTAATCCTGCGCCTCTGTTTCCTCTACTTGTGTCGTCAGAGAAGGTTTCCCTGCAGCGGCACATGAGAAAAGGAGGGGCCTGTCAAGGAAGTTCCATTTTTGACCCGTAAAGTCTGGTTTATACTTCTGCATAACTTGAATAGTTGGAACCCGCAGCGTTTCGGTCTGCATCATCATGACATGGTTACATTTCTACCAAGGTACACGTCAGATTATGGCAAAGGGTACAAGACTACACCACATCTACGGTGTCAATTTAATGCAGAAATATGCAGAACAAAAACTTAAATTTCTACTTATTTGCCAGAATCTAATCTTGTCAGAGTTTAATTATTACCCAACTAAGATTGAAAACCTCCAGACTGATTTCTCCTTTTTTATAATTTCAGAAAGCTCAGAGATTTCCCAGCCATACTTATCCTGCATGAATAAATTATTCAGTGATTCAAGATGATGATCTTATTTTTGGTGCATTTTACTTTTTCACTGATAAGTGTTGGAGTAATGCAGACTCTCTGGCCTGGACTTAGACAAGGAAGAAAAACTGCAGGCTGCATGAGTAAAACTGTACAACAGGGACAAGCATCATATAGATGTTGTGGTATTCATCAACGATAAACTAAATCAAATCCTATATGATTTGTAGAAGGTATAGGGATGAGGTTTTGCCAAAAGAACATGCTCTTATTTTAGAGTTTCTATTCAAGTTATTCAGGCATACAATCAAGTGGATCGTAAACATCGGTCATGTTCAATGGTTTGTGGATTGTTCAGGGCGGCAAAATTATACTAGGTGCTTGATAATTAACAGCACATCAACTGAGGACAATCAAACGCTTGTGTGAAGTTAATCAGCAGCCAGTTTTAGGAATACGAGGACCCTTCTACACATTCATTCACAGCTTACAGCCTAGTTATGATGTGAGAAAGCTACTGAAATCACAACATTCTTGTCTGCAGGACTGTTTCCCCAACAATTTATTAGTTTGTGTTGATGGGTTTTGTATTAAACAAATTCGAACTATTTTCATTGCACCCCACAGAACTCAGTTTGAATGCAGTGTTAAGGGAATTTATAACATAACACTGAGCTATTGGTGCACACAATTTGCAAATAATAAGTCGTCTAGTTGGCCATGTTCAAACTATTTCAGTTCGAGGTCAACAAATAATATGAGAAGGCCGACAAACAAGCTCCAAAAACAGAGGGTGTTTTGGGCTACACATAAAACGAGGATGGAGCTTTGGTTGAGAATAAAATCAGTGTCCATCTCCTGACATAGAAAGGATCGCAGATACAAGGTGTCCTCAGCTCAGGTCACTTCTACCACACAATCAAATCACGTAACAGAAATTCCTTGGCAAAATTATCTTTTCATCTTTCATAAAACGGGATTTTTCTCTCACTATTCTACAAAGCAAAAGTCTACTCCTATCTGGCTGAAGCTTTGCCGACTGGAGGCCATTACTGTCAAACTCAGATAGTAGGATGGGTTCGTTCCAGATTTTGCTCCTGGCACCACTTTACAAACCAGTTTAGGCGGACCTGGATTTAAAGCTTGCAATGTGGTGGACTATTTGACATTGTTGCCATGGTTTCTGCTGTGTGATTTCAGACATTTGTACCGACTGTTGCTGTCAGCTGCCAAGAGCTTCTGACAGCAAGTACTGTATTTGTTCTCTGCCTCTTTTCTTTAACTAAGGTTTCTTAAAGAATGAGATGTTGTCACTAAATTCAACAATCCAAAGATATTTGATGTTAACGCTAATGTGATCCCATGTTGTGTTGTTCATGTGGAGACCGAGGTAACCCCCATGATGAACTATCCATAATGACAGAATGGTAGAGAATAGTTTGTGCATCAGAACTGGTGGTACATTGTATTCTGTTACACTACACACATTTCTTTTTAGGTCGGTGCTTCACACACAAAATGGTTCACACTGTACAAAACATTGTGAAGAGATTGAATAAACCTCACACATCCACATTCTACTGGGTCTAACAAATCTCCTATAAAGCACTGAACTCTTCTTTCTAGTTATTTTTAGCCAGACAGAGACGTGCAATATTTTTAGAATGCCAATGTATGTATTTTACTTTTCCAAGTTATTAATCCCTTTTTAAAACTATTTTTAAAGTCTATATCTAAATAGATTTGATAAATGAATACAGGATTAAGATTTGAAATATCACTACAAATCCTGCAATACAATTTAGATAAGTTTCAAAGAGAATTAAGAACATTTATCACCACAAGTTCAAAACATATCTAAACTGTACTTTGTACTGTATCTGCAACAAATCAGACACATGAGCAAATTGAAAGTTTATCGTGTCTCTTTCTCCTCTGCGAAGATGCTATATCCATTACTAAGGGATGGTTAATGTTGTAAAAACTTTAGATGACATGTTGTCTAACTACATCTGAAGGAAAGGCAACTATGTGCAACAAGCATTTAATATATTGGAGTTAATTATAGGATGGAGAATAAGCTCAAGTTACTCAATATTAATTCTACTAAAACGAATTGCCCCAGGATGTGTGAGAAATTCAATCAAATTACATCTCGGGTGTTGAAATAGCCAAGTAATTTGCTGACAAATAGCTTGATTACATTTCAGGTTGCAGCCCCACAGTCACACCAATTTTTTCCCATAATGCCACAGGAGACATAGCAGCAATTAACAAATCTAACAGGATGAGTAAAGCACTTCTATCACTTGTACCAGCCCAGACACAGAACAAGAGTGGCAACATCCTCATAGTCATCAAGGGAGACAGAAATCTGAGAGCTCTGTCTGCTTGGAAACAGATGGCAAGGCAGTTGGTGGGAATTCGGGCTCCTATACATGTCTCGTGCTCGTTCGCATTCCTCCGATGTCACCGCGGAGTCAAAGAGAGGAAGATTGGAGAACATCTTGAGAGAGTGATCGTACACAAACCAATGTGTAATGTACGATAATGAACACATTGCACCTGTGCTTTGTCACGTCGTGGTCGTTTCAAAACTGATGACAACTACTTAGTCACGCAGTCATACTCGACTTAGTGTGAAAACATCTGCTGAGAAGAGCTTACGACTCGACACGGCTGTTGACGGATTCTTGCAATATTTGTACGTGCAGCTGATTCGACTCAGTGAAGGTGCAAGCACTGAGGTGTAACATGGGACTTTGTTTGTTTGATAATTATATAATTAACACAACAACAAACTGTTTACAAGTCGGGTTGAGCATCTCTGTGATTGACAAGAGTAGCATTCATGGCTAAGTGGGCCAGAAAAAACCCAAACAATACCAACAAGGTTGAATCAATCAAAACTGTTTCTTTTATCACAAATTATTATGATTGCCATTATAGATGTGTTTAGTTTTTGTTACCTGAGCAGTGTCAAGAGGAAGGCTGAATGAATGAGTAATTAGAAATGGGATGAACTGATAAACAGGATGTGCAGTCTACCAAAGTATTTAATCGTATTTGATCGGTAAATGTAGAACATTTGGGTTTACACACAAAGACTAAATGCACTAATGCATTATTTCGGTTGAGCCTCGTTTAAAAGTCATGAAATGTCCTTGTGTACTGGGGCAGAATGTTCCGATCATATTGTCCTAATTTGGTCTTTTTGTCAACACTAAGCCACTAGTCAACAAGACTTTCCAACAGAACCAAAATAAATGTCTCTGTAGACATAAAAATTCTCTAGACAACTGTTGGTTTTGCCTAAAATAGCCACATTAAACTGCATCTTTCCTTATCTTCACCTCTTTGTGCTGTTGTCTGGCATTGATTGCTCATCCTGGCTCATACTGTTTCTACTTTATATGTTTATACTCTTTTCATTTCTTGCTATTGCTGACAGCATTTAAGCATTGTTCCTATAATATCTAGGCTACTCTTTCTCTCTCTCCCTCTCTCCCATCTGTACAGTATGTTCCCTGTGTTTACTTCTGCATGGATTAGTCTGCCTAGTCATTGTTTAATGGCGTTTTCCGAGATTTCCTTTGCTCATCTGTCACAACTGAAACTGAAGCTTTTTTTTGTAATCCACGCTGCTTTCATGTGCTGTAATCCACTCTTAAAGCCTTAATTAGGAAGTTATTTCACCGAGCAGAGGGTAGAAAATTGAAAAGAGAAGGGGATCCAGTACATGGAAAATGTAGCTTTTAAGTGCCCTCACCTCAGGTGCAATAGCTAAATTTAACTGCTTCTTCTTGTGCTCTAGCCCTTTCCTTCTCCAGCAGCTATGAAAGGCCCTGACATCACCAACTGAAAGCCTCAGTGGGGTTTCCGATTTATCCTCGGCAAAAGGCCGTGGATCAAAAGAGATCTGCAATTTCACATATCAGAGAAAACACCACAAAAGCTGTTTGTTAAATGAAAACAATATGCTGGCTTGCACTTCAAATTTGTCAGAGCACTCAGGCTTTCTACGAGGGCTACACTCAAGTCTTTAAACTGGATGCAGCATATGCCAATATTCCCCTCAAAGAACAGGTGCAACATCGTTGTGCTTCTCCCTTTAGATCCTTTAGTTTTCAAGACACACGACTGATGAAATGCATCCTAATTATAAGAAAATACTTCAGTAAGTCAAAAAGCCTCTGGGACATGCATTTTGATTGTTTTTTCAGCAGTTTCAGCCTGAGGAATGTTTTTAAAGTCACAGTTCTGACAGCCTGAGTGACAGAAGCAGAAATGAAGTAGAGTGCAGAAGTTACTTGGATGACATCAATGACAACGACATATAGAATATGCAGACATAGAAAATGCCCGATGAACGACTAGGTGGCTCAGTGGGTGAGAGATGAGGAAGAGGAGGAGGATAATTTTAGCATCACCGCAAGCCAGATATGTTTGAATTTACAAGACCAACCAGTACAGGGTAAACAAAACCTTTACGGCCACAACCACACTACTGGGTTTTGGTTTTAAAATAAATCACTGTTGCTACAATTGCACGTGCTGTCCACACTTCTTTTCTGTCACTATTCAACTACCAGGAGTGAAGGCAAAATGTTGTCAGTCCAAGAAAAATAATCCCTGAATCTTACTCTTCATTGTTGTTGTTTGTCATTCCTAGTATTTTCAGTGAGAAGGCAAACCATTGCAGATTCTTCCCGTGTGCGCGAATGTTGTGTGGACAGAGATTGTTTTAGTGTTAAAATGAAAAAACGCGTTTGGATGTAGCCTTTGGCAGATGGGTCCATTCGTCAATAATTGTGTGTGTGTGTGTGTGTGTGTGTGTGTGTGTGTGTGTGTGTGTGTGTGTGTGTGTGTGTGTGTGTGAGAGAGAGCACAGTTGGGTAAGGAGGGGCTGAGGGAATCGATCCACTGCACACAGCTCAACTATGAAGCAACACCACACAACACTATATGTGAGAGATCTTTTACGTCATTATATGAACTGTAAACGGGTCATTATTAGGAAACACTGAAGTTACAGTAAAAAAAACCTGCACAGCATTTGAGCGACATGGCCACCTTCAACATCTCTACGCAGGAAAAGCACTGATTTACTGGAGCCTCACAGTTTTATTAAATCATTCTGCCCTGGAGTGTAATCTATTCACTCCTGAAGAGTATTTGTTGCTCTGGTATTCCTCAAGAGACAGCCCACCCCCAGACCTGAAGCAGAGGGGAACTCACATTCCAAAGTCCAGCATTCAGAGAGACAGCAAAGAGGAGGAGGAAGACAGAAAGAGAGAAAAAAGGCAAAAGGAGAAATGAAGTAGAGACGAGGGGGAGGGAGAGGGAAGGAGAGATAAGGTGAGGGATGTGGACGGAGATGATGAGAATGTCAGAGTCCTGGCATGCCTTCCACGACAGGAAAGAAGATGAGAGGAAAAGAAACCGTCAGTAACGAGAGAGGGGAGGAGGGAATCGTGGGAAGTGAGGAGTAAAGAAGAAGTGACAGAAGTGAGACAGAAGGAGGGGTGCAAGAAAGTAGTGAGGGAGGGGGGAGGCATAGTTGGGCTAGTGTGCGTGAGGTAGCAGATAAACAGGAATATATTCAGCATCCATCGGTGATGTGTTGCGTGTAGATAGTCAAAGTGCACGCCGGCCAGATTGAGATTGAAATGTCCTCTTTCTCCTGACTTTTCATTTGCCAGATTTCTCTGTGTCTGTGCACTGCCAAAAGCCGTGGCTGTCCCAGATAGACCTAAGCTACACACTTTTTCTAAAGAGTGGCCATATCCAGATCACAGTGCATCTGATACAAATTGAAACACAGACATTTTGCGAGCAAGTATGAACTACAGCCGAGAAAAAAAAAAAAACTCCATTTGAAACTCCTGATAAGACCCCCCGCTGTGCTTATGATGCGGAGGGTTGAAGCCCGTTTTTCAAGACAGCTTTTTAGCCAACTACTTAATCCAGGGACACCCAGGGAGATGTTTCGGATGCTCTAAATACCAAAAAGCCCTTTGATAATCTATTAGCTGCCCATCAGCAACCGCGACATTTTCCCTTTTCTCTTCACCCCACCCCCAAAATGTAATTAGACAGCTACATGTGTTAGAGAACATGTACGCCTCCACCTACACACAATCTATTTCAATAGCCTGCTTGATATTGTAAATGCGACACAGCGGCCAGATCCACTCAGCCTTGGCATTCACAGGCAGCTACGAGGGAGGGATGATGGCAGGAGATGTTCGACTGCTAATACATTAGAGTTTTTGGTTGTGTTTTCTTTTTTCCAAAGCAAAACAGACAAAGAAGTTACAACGCCGTCTCGGAGGGAACATACACCTAATGCTGCTGTTGTGATTCAAGCTGTGAATATAAACCCAACCATGGCCACCCAGTGAATAGAGATGAGATCTCTTTGACGCGTCCATTTAGGACTCGTCAATGCAGGGAGCCGAGTTGGTCTCTGTGAGTGTATCTAAGCCCCCTGAAGGGTTGAAGCTGGTAGCCCGAGGACAGACTCCACAGGTGGAGATGGCAGCAGTAACAGAATACCGAGCAGCTACAGGGGGTCTACTCACAATAAAAACCCCTCTCAGGGTGTCATTAGTGGCAGAGGACACAAGAATGGACCAATAAACTTGCAAAGAATCCAACTTTAGCGAGTGTTGGGAGTTGTCTCACTTGTGTTTTTCCCTCAAGACTATAGTTCCCTCATTCTGTGGTTAGATCCCTTGATGATCAAAGAGTTTAAGTGAAGCACTGGTTCATCACCACTCAAATCTGACATGACAACACAGACGGCCATTTTGATTAATGAGACAGGTTTTGACACGACATTGAGAGGAAAATTCAGCTTTAACTTGATTTAATTGGATTTGCTGCAAGTGCCTCTGTGTGCAAAGCTTTAATCAGTCGTGGGTTAGTGCTGCTTTGTAAAAATCTACACAACCCAGATGCGTGGTTTTCATAGAAAAGTCCTGAACTCTCTGCACGAATCCACACCTCTTTGGTCAAGTGCTGCAAAAAGAAAGCAAACCTGCAAACGACGGATAACGTGCAGCACGAACCAAGACGAACCAAGAGGGGGAGGCTGCACGGCTCATAAATGTGACATCGATACATCACGTCAGGAAAAGGACATTTGCACAAGTGAAAGATGGACCATCGAGAAGGGGAAAGGAAGTCCTCAGGAGCAGCTAGCATCCCCAATGACACCGCAGCCACACGGGGAGGGAGGGGGCGGCGAAACTAAACAACAATTAGCCTTGACGTGATTTCCATCTTTCTGCGAGGTTTCCTGTTTCTTTTAGGAGTCTTCATTTTGAAACACGGTGGGAGAGGAGGAGGAGGAGGAGGAGGGGAGAGGGGGCAGATGTTGGCTGGAAGGCTCAACGACCTGTTAAGCTAACGATGGAGCTGCTCGTTAAACCCCAACAACAAACTCAATCACATGTTAGCTTAAATTTAAAGATACATCTACACGCAACAAATTTTACGTTATACGTGCGCAAACCCCTGGCTCCTCTGCGAAAAAAAGTTTCGCAGAGGAGCTTTTTTTTTTCTACCTGATGTTCACGAGCGTTAACCGTCAAAAAAAGCCCACTACGCAGATAATAAAGCAGCTGTTACCGAGCAGGCTGTTCCGGGATGTGAGGAGGAACTAACGGTGGCTTGTCAAGCGGGGCAGCGGCGGGAGGAGAGCAGCGCACTCACCTCCGGGAATCTCCTGTCGGCGGCGGGCACCGGAGGGAAAAAAACCACCGCTGTCGCTGCTCCGTCACCTGCGTTCACGAGCCGCCGCGGCCCGGTAGCCTCACACAGAAAAGAACCGGGGGTGTAAAGAGACCGAGCTGCAGAACTACCTCCGTCTGTGGCTCGTCGCCGCTTGAGTCCCGGTGCTGTCCGCTCCCCGCCTCGCTCCTCCGGTCTCCGGTTTGTCCGGAGCAAGAAGTTCAGCTCATCCGAAAAGTTGCGGCTGCTCGCTCCGCCTCGCCGCCGCGCTGACGTCACCGCCTCTCCTCCGGGCGCCGCTCTCGCGAGGCGACGCGCGCCCCCAAGCCGCGGTAGTCTCGCGAGAGGAAGGATGGAGGAGAGGAGAGGAGAGGAGAGGAGAGGAGAGGAGAGGAGAGGAGAGGAGAGGAGAGGAGAGGAGAGAGTTCAAGTACAAGGCCATAGTGTGGCAGGTCTGGGTGTGGATGATCATAGCAGGATCAATCAATCAACCAATCAGTCAATATAAGATAAGATAAGATTAGATTAGATAAGATAACTTAGTCCTTTTTTGGTCCCACAATGTGTTTGCAATGTTACAGAATGAGTCAAAAATATATATTTTATAATATAGACAAATATGAATGGGATAAAAATATGCAGCGTGAGAGTGTATATACAGTGAATAGATTGCAAATCACAATCACCCAATCAATCAATTAATTAAGTTGTCAAAAAACTGGACCTTTTAATGTGATTTACATTCAATGTGGATGAAAATAAAAACATGCTCAAATGTAGTTCAAAAAGAGAATAGAATATATAAGAAATAATAAGAGAATAGAAGACATTAAGAACATGTTAAAATGATATTTAAAAGAAAAGGAAATTAAAAAGTTTTAAAAGATTCTCCGACAATGAAAAGTTATTCCAAGCATCAGTGAGTTTCTTTGAATAAAATGTGTATCGAGCTTTCATATCTGTTATAAACATAAAACACATCCTATACATGCCAGAAGAATCCTGACAGTCTTAAGAACATATATGAAATTAATATTTAATAAGCATGAATCATTAATGTGACACACTTTCTGTATAGCTACAGTATGTGACTGTGAAGGCACTGATTATTATTTAAATACTATAAACCCAGCTTAGCCACTTGCACCTGCTTGCTTACCTCACATCGATTAATTATTTCATCTTTAATCATTAATTAGATGAGATAAAGAGCAGTGTCCTAATTAAAGCAGCTCGGCAGGTAGCGGCATCAGCAGTGGGTGAAAAGCACGAGAGTCGCAGGAGTTCACGTCTCCCGCCTACATAATCACCCGAGCATAGTCACAACCTGGCTCTCTGTACTCCCTGTCCTCAAACTCATGTCCCTTTCTTCTCTATAATTATTCCATCTCGTTTCCACTGACACCAGCTCACGGTCCCATCTTAATATTCTCATCCTCCCCACATCTACCTCTGCCTCCTCTTTCACTTTCGCTTTCATCCATCCCTCTAATATGTCATCCAGGATTACATAACAATCTAATTAAGACAAAGGGAGAGAGATTTCCGTCATTAAAACCATTCTATTCCTGTCGCTCTACGGGTCTTAGCGCTACCCACCCTGTACTGTCATGGGGCGGATATTTGTGTGGGCGGCTTATTGTTCTCCAGTGAAAAACTGCTCCCTCGGGATTAGCTCATGTAGTCTAATTGGGTTTTCTACAAAATGCAATTCAGTGTGGATTAAAGCACAGAAGAGATGCATCACCGACAATCAATGGCTATAAACATGTCCTGTTAGCTGTGCACATAAAGCGGTGATGCATCACTATTGTTACCAGTGCAGCAGTGACAACTTGAGCACACTGGTTTTAGAACTGAGAACAAAAAAATCAATGTTTCAGTCACTTGTTAACATGAGACTTATTATTTTAGATTCTTATTTTGCACTCATTAAAATCAGGAGGTCCCCTGTAGGAGCTTTTGCACTTTGTGACATCTTGGCTCTGACCTCCACTATTATCGTTCGTGTTCCCTGTTGGAGGTTTGATCGGCTGGAATGTGAGGAGAGCGGGAATATTAATGAGGAATGGTTGTTTTAAAGCTCAGTCTTTAACCCTCTATCCAACACACTTGACATCAAAACGTCCACCGAGGTCGACGCTGCAGCTTCAGACTGTGACGTCCTGTCTGGGATATATTAAGATGTCAAAACAGTGAAGTCAGACATGGGGTGCGACCGCCTATCGGACACATGACCGTGGTAACCCGGAGAGGGAGAGCGGAGGAATTCCCGGCTCTGTTGCCCCTGGAAGCCGAGGAATGAAAAGAATGGGCCCCATTCACAAAGTTCCACTCGAGCGGCGCTCCTACACTAATAGAGATTGACATGAAGAAAGGCGACAAGTTGTTTTCACATACACTGGCTCTTTTGTCCACGTTTACTAAGGGGCGTAATGCAGACAGGACGCTCTGAAAATAGACAGAGTTTGATGCGCTCGTTTTTCATAAGCGGAGGGAACTCAGTCTTGATTGGAGCATGTGTGCAATTAGTGTTTGGTTGCACATTGTTATCGTGAGGATAAACTGGCAGGCCCCGTCCGCTCGGCTGAGTGAGCGCGAGAAGCTTTAAAACAGGCAGAAGGAGGAGAACAGCAAAAGGACGATGGTCCGTGAAACTGCGTTTTTTTCAGAAGAAAGAGAAAACACAACCGCAGATTGACAACTTTTTTTTGTCGTCTTTTCTCCGGTCTTCACGTCTTGTCAAGGGCTGATTGGGATTTTGATCAGATTGGACACTTGCACCAGACAGACTCACGGGTACAACCATCCAATGCACCAGTTCTAAATCCGAGTCACACAAATATCACCAGAGCAACACGGAGAGTCTGCAGAAACACCGGCGGCTCTCTGAGGCAACTTGAGCTAAATGCTACAGTCACCATCTTGAAGGGTTAGAATGCTGACAGCCGAGACGGATGGGAATGTCTTTAGTTTTACAGTTTTCTTTTTTCTTTTCCAAGTATTTCACAAGACAAGTTAAAGTTTTGACGTGGTGATGGTGCTGGTTGAAACGTTATCACACTTCATTCTGCAGGGGGACATAAATGTCAGAGCCAAATTTCATGGATATCAGTCTAATAGATTCAACCTCATGGTGGTGCACTGAACTATGGACATTTTCCTGAAGTTTTCTCTGTGAGAATACAGCAGGAAAATATCTGGAGTGGGCAGTTGATGACGTTTCTAACACACGACAGATGGAAAAAAACCAAAGAAAACAGATATATCAAGATGAAAATGAGATGTCATACGTGTAGAAGACAAAGACGAAGATAGAAAGACGACACAATTTGAGAGCCGACGTTGGAATAAACAAAAACTCTGGATTTCTGTAGTATAATTTATACGTCATGTCCTGTTTCCTCCTGCTCTACCCAGGACATTTAATGGACTTCATGTCTGAAAACAGCTTCATTCAGTGGGCTCCATGAATATTGGGACCAAGTTAGTGTCAGATTTCACAAGATAAGAGAAAACTCTGATCGTGTGGAGTCACTTGATGAAAGTTTGACCATGACCTGGAGTGGGATACTCACTCCAGGTCGTGGATGGTGGATGGGGTGGATGCTGTTGCCTGGGGGCGTATGGCTCAGATGCACTTGGTAGGAAACGGTTGGAGCTAGACAAATAAACGTCTCCATTACAAACCGTGTGCCACCGGCTCTATTTGAACACTCCTTGAATTCCTGTCCGCCAAGTTGAATGACAGTTGCTGTAACGAACACAGCACAGCGTGGGTCAATTATTTACTATGTGTGTGTGTGTATTTTATGGCTGCAACTTCAAGAGTACAAGGATAATGAATCAGTTTGAATGAAAGTATGAAATCCTCACTAAAATCAGCTACGGATGCAAAACAGTTTTCTTGTTCACTAATTGTATCAGATGTTTTCCTACGCTGCGAAAACAACTAGAAGTCTGTGGTCTGAAGTTTGTGAAAAGGTTGTGTCAGACCTAGATTCTGTCCCATGAGGATTTTGGTTATGATTGTGCATGCTCCATGCAAACTCCCATTTCCAATCTGAGATATGTAGGAAGAGACGAATGAATAGAGATGGCTGTATGTAGCACATATATACATGTTGTTCTCTGTTTCTGCACGTGACAACAAAGCAGGTGGTTTCTCAGGGGATTAAAATCCGAGCTGCCCGTCAAAAAACAACATTCAGCCTCACAATCCCAGCATCCCCTTTGTAGAGAACAGGAACATATGGAGAACAAGATGTGTTTGAAGAGGCACAGACAGAATTCAAGTTCAAAATACATGTCGTTCGGCATAGACACACACAACCCCCACCCTGAGGAGAGACCCGGAGCGTTGTTGTGACCCACGCTGGCGTGAAAACACCGGCAGAGACGCAGAGGTGGGAGGATGACATCACGACACCCTTGGAGTTGGACCCAGTTCAAGAGCGCACATAGGGGCACATGCACATACATTTATATATATTTATACATGTACACGCTCCTCCTCCTCCACGGCCTCTCAGCAGGCACACCGACCGCCCCCACCACACATGCACCAACACACACTGAACATTTCCACACTGGAAATGACCTGTTGTCCTGAAGAGACATTGGAGTTGCAATGTTTTTGATCTGCAACTTCATATTTGGGGGGGGGTCCTCCTATGTGGATATGCTCTGACAGGATTTGGGGGCTGAGGTTTAAAAAAGACAGACATCAGAAAGGAGAAGGGGCCCCTCTCCGATGCTGTGGAGCCCCTCTCTTGTATGTCTGTGTGTGTGTATATATATATGCATGTACGCCTGCATTCAATTTTGCTCACCACCTCCTGCTTGGGCCCCGCTCCAGCTTCTGTGATGATGGCACAGAGCAGAAAGGAAGTGTGATTAATTTTCAAACAGAAATCTTCCCATACACGCCTCTTTCATGCGAGAACACTGCACATCCTCAGTGTTTCTAACGCGATTGAAAGGGAAGAAGGCAGGATTAAGGCTTGATCTCGGAGACAAGTTGCTGATGCGGTGATTCACCAACAAAAACACTTTTCAGCGTGCTTCCGACGAGCGCTGCGTCGTCTTTGCAAGTGTTTAAAAATAGTTATCCAATCTGCACTCTTGAGTCATGCAAACACGCTTGTTTCTACAAAACAATCTCAAATCAAGTCTATTTAGAAGCTGCTCTGGACGTTTGAATCATGATGTTTTCATTGGCAGAGGAAAACTGCAGACTTATCGTGTTGGTGTAGATGCTGAACCTCCAACGACATAAAGAAATGACAGAATAAATTACCCTTATGACAGAGAAATTCAGCCTGGTGTTTCTGGAGCAGAAAACCTCGTCCCACTCAGCTTGTTTCTTAATATTGTCGAAGAGGCAGTAGGTGGTATTCAGGATCACAGGTAGCTTTAGGAAAAAGCACATTGGAACCACAGGTGGCATGAAAAGATGGAGGACAAAAATGATTCAGCGTCAGATCTGTCTCCAGAAGCAACCTTCCACCTACACAGCTTCATCTGAATGTGTGATTTTGAGTCTATTTTCTCCTCTGATTTTCTGGCTCGCCGTCACCGCGAAGCTACGGCTCCACTTGGAAAAGAGGCTCTGGTGACGATGGTGGTGGAGCTGAGTGAAGCGGAGGGGGGATGCTTTTCTGGGTCTGGCCTGGCGGGGTGCAATACAGCAGTTAATCAAAGTTGCCGTGCAGGTATTTCAGGATTAGGAGTGGGTGTGCAGAGAGGGCCTCCGGTGGCCTTGACGTCACCTCCCAGGTAAGGGCAGCTGGAAGCACTTGTTTGTTTCCATCGTGTCTCTAAATAAACGCTGCGCTTATCTCAGTATGGATGATTGAATGTGGTCCATTTAAATGATTCAACTGGGCCCTCAGAAGTTTAAAAGCACTGCATCAGTTGAAAAGGGGCAAAAATGTATCAGCGTTGCTCCACGTCTGCTCGATTTCTAAAACAATCAACTCATATAAATATAACAGCTTTTCGTTCCTTCTGTTCTTCTGACCCCCGAGTTGAAAAAAATGTACGCTTACAAGGTCGCTATTAGACGTTAGCATCAGCAGAGGACACAGAAAGAAGTAAAACCACATTTTCTGCTGGTTCATTTGTTTTTTGGATGCATGTTTCGTGCAGCGTGCCACAAGCCAAACGGGTGAAGTAAAGTCGAGGGTCCATGACTTCTATAACAATATCATATCATATTGGAGCCAGAGTCTATGTAGCAGTGATCGGGGGATGAGGCCACGGCAGCTGTCAATCATGACACTTCAGCATTAAGTAACTAAAATCACCAGAACCGTGAACATTTGAACAAACAACTACCTGGGGAAAAAAATGCAGTTAACGTGTATTTTGACTTTTTAGTTTGGTTCAGGTAGGATTTATGACGCGTACTCCAGCCACCAGATGGCGATCAAGACGCTCTGGGAGCTGTAATGTCGTCTATTTTTATAAACAGGAGAAACCAACAGTTACAATGTTTTTTGCTAATGTACAATTATGGGATTTGTAGTTTTATTTATGGCAATAAATCAATCCTTGTTTAACCTTGTTACATAAGCTTGTGGTTAACCTGGACATGATGCAAAATAAAAATACAAATACGTTCATTGTGTTAAAGTAACAGCGGGATTCTTAAAATCAATAATCATTAGTCTCCCGATGTTATTTTGACCCTGGAGGTTATATTATCAAAACCTGTGTGATGTAAAGATCCGGGGGATTCAGCTCCATCTCTTATGTGAACGTAAATGAACTCTGCTCACTGTGTTCTATACCTGTTCTTATCCGAGAGCTGCTTCTGCCTTCTCTCTCCTTCCCACAGTCCCACGCACTGATACAGTTACATCACCACACACACACACACACACACACACACACAAACACACGTTTGTACTTCCAGCTTAGTGATGACCCTTATCCTAACCTGAACCTAATTCTAACCCTAACCATAAAAGAAAGTCTTAACGCTCAAACAAGCCAAAACGTCCTCACTCTGTCATGTCTATGCTCAAAATGGTCCTCAGAAATGTGTAAGTACAAGTACAGACACACACAAACAAACACACACCATATGGCTGCATGTCAGACAGATGCAAGACCTGAAGTAATGTGTTGGGGGATTGTGTTGCAGAAAATGATTGTTGGCCTCTGCTCACAACAACAACACTGAATTCCCTTTTTGTATACACATGTATATATATATATATATATATGTGTGGGTGGGTGGGTGCCATGTGTCAGTGTGCAGGCTGGATTGTTGTTCTGTACGTGTGTCCGTGTGTCACTCAGCCTTGTGACAGATACTGAGCTGTCATATCTGTCGACCAGACAACAGTTCCACATGCATATTCATCGTTGTGCTAATTCCACCCAAAGAGCTTTAATGAGTTCTCATCATTAACAACTCTGATGAGGTGACGAACAAACGCTTTGCAGCTTTTTTCTCCTCCTGTAATTCTCACGTAGAAAACCCCCACCACCGACTGATGATCACACATTTATGTTACTATAATGCATCAGTGCACATTAAGTGTTGTATTGAACTAGAACCACCATGCAGTCTTTTTTATTTATGAACGTGTGACCACCAGACAATTAGATGTATAAGTTGTGACTAGTGCTTTGCTTTATTTACTGTGTTAATATTTTGTACGTAACACTATAAATGACTAATGCATTTCCCACCTTGACACGTTGCAAGTGCATGAGATAACAGGGTGAATCTGTCACCTAGTGGTCAAATTAAGAAGTGCACAACCAAAGACGACACCCTGGCACTGGGTCATATATTACAGAAGTATTTATTCATAAACATCTGACATCTTTTCTCCAGGAATAACATGTTGCATGTAATATATCTGCACAAATACAATTAGTCTAAAAGAGAAGAGGGTAAAGAAGTTCTTGAAAACCACAGATTGTGCATCCAGTCCAGTCATTTCACATCAAACTGTTGTTTTCGAGTTGCATTTCATTGCAAAAAGAAGCCAAAGTTTTTCCTACGATTGGTTCCTTGTGGGTGCAAGTCTCCGACAGGCAACTCTGGTCAAATGCTCTGCTTTGCGATGTGGCCGGCTGATTATTAACTTCACTGAAGTTGCAATAACAGAAAGGAAAGACGATTGAATCACATGCAGAACTCTCACTTGTCCCTTTGTTAAATCTGGGGGGGGGGAGAGAAGAGAAATGGCATCTCCACTGGACTCTGTACAACACAGCGAGGACAGAATGACCAAGACATTATTATATTAACAGAGGGAATATCTCAAAACCAATCTAGAATACCACTGCAGGGTTTTTAAATACAGCCCTCTAATGGTAATATATCAAATTAATGATGCATCCTCATCTACAATGCTGTGGAAAACCTGGTATGTACAATGCAGTGATGTGCACCTATATTTTCTGAGACTATAAACAAAAAAGATGATCCTCAGTTTTGCTACAGAGAAATGAAATACTTCTCCCGCCCGTGTCCCCAACATCAAGATGTCGACATCATGCAAAACAATACAATGGCTGCATATGTTAATAACCCCTTCCCTTCAAGTGTAACCGAGGTCAGAAACATGAGAGAAGAAGAATCAGTGCACTGGTATAACGTCACACTGAGCACGGAGCAATTTCTGCAATTAACGTAGCACCCTCTTGTGGTAGTTTCCTTACACTACATCTACTGCATTCGGTTGGTGGGAAGGCTATGAGGGGGAGAAACGCTAAAAGGGGCCGGAGAATCAATCTCTCTGTTGGTTTGCAAGGCATATCGAAGAAGAGAGAATTGAGAAAGATGATTTCAAGTCAGTGGTGAAGTTTCAAGTCGTTCCCTATCCTCTATACATCCTCTATACATCCGTGTAAAGTCTGAAGAAAAGATGATGGAGACGTGGTTTTGCAGCTCTTCAGGACGTTTTGTATGTTTGCCGCTGATTTTTTTTTTTTTTTACTGGACAGAGATTGTATTTGGTTACATCAAAGATATACGCTGAACGGAACTGAGCAGGAACTGGTGCTTCTGAAACAAAATGAAAATTTCGGAGCCACCGAGTGGAAACCTGGACATTTGGACCTTCACTTGGTTGATTCACCACACACTTGGCACCATGTGGCAAAATGTTTGTCCTTGAACCTGACGCTGCGGCAAACAGAGGGACCTACAGAAGCCAATTACCAAAGGACATTTTTTTTCCAGGAGTGTCCAAAGTGTGTGGCGATGACGTATATTCAACCCAAAAAACAAAAAAAACAATCACGCTGTCCACACGGTCACTTTAACACCAGCAGCCTTTGCGTTGGTCGTCCGCCGCGCCGCCGCAGAGTCCCTCCTCTTCCTCCAGAGCGGTAAGGTCCAGCTCGTCATTATCCGACATCCGGAGAAGATCCAGGTCCTTCTTATTGGCCGCCAGCACCTGTTCAGCCAATCTGGTGAAAGACTTGGGGAGGAGAAAGTGCGGCGACAGGAAAAGAGGAGAGATTAGCCGCACTATCACTTATCAAGTCATTTCCTCACATTATATAATTACGACTGCACGCACGGCTCTGTCCTGACTGAGGCTCCGCACATTCACCTCACCTCTGCTATGTTGTGGTTGGTGAAGGCACTTGTCTCAAAGAAGTCCATTCCATAAGCCTTGGCCAACTGCAAGACAAGACAAACCCAGATGTTACTTAAAAAAATAAAGCTTTCTGTCTGCTTGTCTTTTTGATTCAGGAGCTGACACATGCACGACTGTCTGCTGGCGCTCGGATACAGCCGTGTGTTCAAGTGCAGCTTTTATTGACAGATGTGAGGCAACATGAGGTGAAGCACTCGTCTGCACTGGTTCTTTCAGGTCAGATTGGTGCATCGCAGCCATTAGAGCTTGTTTATGGATTTAAAAAGGAGACATATGATGCCCATAATTCCGCATCATGGCCACCGACCACCGGCCAACGACACATTAAGGATTTCTCCGGTTACTGCTGATGGTCAATCCGACTGTGAGAGGTCAGTGTGTTTGTGTGGGAGAATGAGAGAGAGAGAGGGAGAGTGAGGCAAAAATGCTTCTTTATCCCTTTATTCTACAGCATCATTTTAATATAAACCGAACCCGGCAAGTATTTACACCCTCTCACCTTGATGCCTTGCTCCGTGGCCACCTGCCGTTTGTCCACCTCGTCCGACTTGTTCGCTACGAGGATCTTCTGGACCTTTTCAGGAGCGTACTGCAGGGGTTCGCCACGTGGACGGGAAATGAAACCAAATTAAAGAGATGGAAGGAGAGGGAGAGGGATTTCAAATGTCAAGAGAACACAGACCGGAGGAAACACAGGAGCCACCGCGCTCAGGAAATGACACCTTGATTAAAGATAAGTGGAAAGCACGTGTGTGTATATATATATTCAGATAAACACACAGAGGAAATGAAGCCCATAATTACTAAATTAATAGAATAAAGTCATCCGGGAAATGACAGGGGGAAGCAGGGAAGAGCTTTCTGAAGACTCCTAAACAGAATTACTGCAATAGGAAAAAATGTTCTCCTCCGATATTTACACAACACATTTCATAAAGCGATGACAGGTATTTGAGAATGAAGCCCGGACACTATAAATACAGCGTAAATGTCAGGTCGGAGCATTTGGGTTTTATCACACCATGTCAGACATCTGTTCTTTGTCAGCTCGGCATCTCTGGTTTTGTCAGTTTTGCCCTTTTCACAATGCGAGGGGGAAGAAATGCTTGTTGATTCTCCACCGCGCCTGATTGATCTAATTCCTAAATCCCCCAGATGTCCCGTGACTCACCTCGTCCACGTCACTGGCCCATTTCATGATGTGCTGGAAGGATCGCTCACTCGTGATATCGTACACCAGAAAGATTCCCTGAGCCGAGGGGGTGAAAAGAGTTTTTAGAAAAAACACAAAACCTTAAAAGCAGTATTTTTAAGATCAGTACATTGCAAAACACTGATATCATTACTGCAAACAAACCAGACCACCACTTGGAAAATTGGCAATGATGCATTTATACACTGTGAGCCCCCCCGGCTGGATGAGAGAACCTTTATTCCAATTTAATTGCCATTTTCTGGTAAATGGACAATTGGGTTTGAACCAGTTTAACCTCTTTAGCAGCCAGAGTGGCAGAGCAACAACCTTCAGGGGGTAAGGGATGTAAACAGAGACATTACAATACCAATGACCACATTATATTACAATACTGATGCTATGAAGCTTATAACTTAAAGCCTAATGGACCTAAATGGTTCATCTGCTACAGATTTGACTTAATAAATAAATCAGATTTCATTTGTATGTGATTTATATCAAGGTGTGTCAAGAGTAAATAATAAACGGGGGGGACATGAGGTCACGTACCTGTGCTCGTCTGTAGTACTGCTTGGTGATGGTCTGGTATCTCTCCTGACCGGCAGTGTCCCTGCACACACAACAAACAAATATGAACACACAACTTTTGTTTGAGAGATTATAATACGTTAACATGGCTTTAATAGATTTTAGAATCCACTACCCCCCCCTCCCCGAAAATGTTGATCAGGAACCTAAACTTCTAATTATATTTTCCATTTGACCACATTCTGTTTTATTCTAGTTTATAAAAGTAACTCCAGTCTCCTGCATGAAAGTCCTTTTATTTTATCAGCCTAAAATTAGTCAAATGTAAAGATAGTAAATCTGACACTGGTTTTTCCATTTTAAGGTCTCCAGATTTTTAAAACCCCACATTTCTCAGGAAAGATCAAGAGTTTAGAGCTACAGCCCCGAATGTGATCGGTCAAACAAATAAGCTTGTATTGTTGTAAATAAAGAGCGACTGTTGAAATCTAATAACATTTTTATCTCATGTACAGGACGTCCAGCCTCGTAATATCTCACCATATCTGTGCCCGCACTTTGATACCATCTATTAGTAGTGTCTTCATTTTGAAGTCGACGCCTGTGAGACAAGAGAGAAGATACGATCAGAAAACACAGTATTGGATTCACAGAGGAGCTCGGTGTTTGTTGGATATTTCTCCAAACCCCTTCAGTTGCTGTGCTAAAGCTAAATGTTCTGAATATTCTCAGAGACGTGTGAACTTTAAGACCCGAGAAGTGACTGGAATCAATAACCCCGGCTTGTCTGTCACAGACAAAGGGTCAGAGGTGTCCGCTGCAGCTTTGTAACATCACAGAGGGCATTAACACAACCAGAGCCTCATCATCCCATCAGCCTGTTAGATGAGTAGCATAATGATCCGCCGAGCCTCCTCCTCCTCCTCCTCGTTTGGTTCTTTGCATCGATCGCACGGGAGGTGAAACGAGGGAGGAGGCGGTGAACAGACGGGAGGAAAGAAGCGGAGCTGGGAAGGGGAGAGGGTGAAGACGAGAAGCCGCTCACGCTTCAGTGATCTCATTTATTTCAGACGACTCAGTGTGAAATTGTTCATATGACAGAAAATCACACACAAAGACTTTTCTTTCTTTCTTTAAAGATTCACCCTTCACTCTCTTCTGAAGGCCAGAACCGATCTGAATGTTCTTGTGCTGATGTTAGGTTGTTGTCTAGTTTTGATTGCTTCCACAGAAACGTGCCAAATGTATCTGTGCCAGACTTTAATGAGTTCTTTCTTGGCCCATGTTCCGTTCGTCCTCCAAGTTTAGTGAAAACCCGTTAAGTAGTTTTTGCGTAATCCTGCTGACAAACAAACAAACAAACAAACCAAAACGGACACAACCTCCTTGGCAGAGGTGATGATGATGTTTGGTAAATGTTGCTGCGGTTGATGGACAACACAAATATCTTTAATTTATTTTTTATTATTGTATTTATACTGAAGAGCGGCTTCAGACCGTATCGTCCTTACTGGTAGTTGTGGCCCTGTTACTGGAAACAAAACAGATTGATCATCAGAGTGATGCCAATGCGGAAGTGCCTGAAACCTGTATTTTCTCAAAAGACCAGCAGAGGGCAACTATACTGGTTGCAAACGATATATATCCGTTTCTACAGAAGTCTGTGAGAATGACCCTGATTCTCACTTGATTTATAAAGTTGGTATTTTCCTAAGGAGGTAATGGTCTCAGTCTCAAGTTTAAAGTCTTCTTCAATACAGCATTTTATAAATCATGGTCCCATGGTTCTTTTTCCCTCATCGTCTCCTCACCTCACCTCAAGTCAATAAATAAGCCAAAACCCTCCCGATTCTATGAACCACACTAATCCCTGAGAAATCAATTAACAGCTCATCCCAATTAACCAGATACTCAGCAGCAGCCTTGTTTCACAGCCAGCTCCACACTAAGGGAGAGGGAGAGAGAGAGAGAGAGAGAGAGGCCCCTGAGTCCAATCGATTCACAAAACTGGAAGAAGTGCTGCCTGTGGTTTTTATTGCTGCATTTCTGCACAGTCGATACTCTGCTAACGGACGTACTTTAGCTGGCCAGGCTGATTTAGTCTCTCTTTTTAGATCGTGTGTGTTTGCTCAGGACGAGCTGGAGTCGAGGAAACGCTCCACAGAGTTCCGAGCTCACGGACTCGACAGTCTGAGGCCTCATGTAAGTTATAATGCGACCTTTTTACTTTTTCCTTGAGACCATTCAGACCAGGACTAAGTGAAAGGTCAGCATTGCAATCAGCGGCTTGACTTGCCCGAGGCTGCAGAAGCGAGAGGAGACTAATGAAACCGAGTCCGTCTCCCAGCGTCGTCGTCCGTTAATAATGCGTATTAAGCTCCCGACGACGTGACAGCTAGCTTCTTCGTATTTTAAACGTTTCCTGTTGAATATCAGAGATAAACACTGGTTTCTTATTACTTCTAAGTCTTTTCAACTGATCTGCAGTTCAGTTTTACTCCTCAACTTGCTGGACCTGATTCTGTCAATTCAACCTGCGACTATCAGCAATGATACTGGGAGTGAGCCTGCTGAGGGGGTTGCAGCGCCCCCTACAGGTGAGGTACAGCAACTGCAGGGCCCATCTTGAGAGTAGCATAGTAACTGACTTAAAATCAATCATTTATAATAAAAATAATTCAGCAGATATAGAAAAAGGAGCCACCCTCCATCTTCTCCCCTCCTGCTCTGTGACATTGAGGATGACGAGGCAGCAGTTAATGTAACATGGCAGCATTTCACAATCAGCCGTGTGAAAGCCATGTAGACTTAATGGGAACACACCCCACTCTGACTCGGATAATTACTAATTGTGTTGGTCTGTGAAAGACGGATCAGGTGGGGACACGCGTCAGTGTGTCGGAGGTGATCGACTCAGAAGTGACACACACCCACTGGAGAATTGGTCTTTTCTTCCACGGCCATCATGACAAGGTGAGGACAGACAGCTGCTGTCTTCAGTAACACAGCAGGACAATTAAAATAAAATATATTTTACTCTGGAAAGCCCCACTGGCAGTGCTGCTCCCTGATTGGGTGTCCGCTGGTCTAAACAAAAATGGATGTGGACTCTGGATCCAGAAAGAGAAGCCTATGCAAAAGGGCTTAAAATCTGTATTCTCTCGAATAACCAGCGGAGGGCGACTCCACTGGTTGCAAACAAAATAAGTCGGTCTCTATTGAAGTCTAAGAGAAAATGGCCGTTCTTCTCACTTGATTCATAACGTCAGTAAACATGTTCATATCGAGTTCATGGTCTCAATCTCTAGTTTAAAGTTCTCTTAAATACACCATGCATTGGGGCGTGGATACCGTGTGATTGACAGCTAGTACTGTCCAATGGGTGCAGGTCGTAGAAGTGAGCAGTGTCCTAAAGCTCTCAATCAGGCTCCTCCCCCGTTCCTCCAAATATGGTTACTTCTGCTTTTAAAAACCAAGATGCTGCTGGATAAAAAGCCAGATTCAAGATAAAAGCATGAATTTTCTTGATAACCTGTTTACAACATTGTGGCTTCATCTGTGGAGGCTGATCAATGCCACGCCCTTTAGACTAACGAGTTCACCAGGCCGCCATCATACCACCACTGGGATCCCCACCATGAGCACGGCTGCTGATTGAGCTGTGATATAGAGCCGGGCCACACTCGTACTTCATAGGTGTTTGACAGCCAGCGGCTCTGAAGAGTCTGGGCGACAGTGAGGAAGATGAATCTCAGAGGTGTGACCGAGCACCGGCACTAAATCATCTGCTCTTTACCGGAGACGCGTTCGTTCCCCGGCCCAGACGACAATCTTATGAGGAACAAGGTGACCCGCTTAAATAAAACAGGATCGCTGATGAGCGAGGGAATATTAAGAGCTGGTAGTGATATTAGTTTGAGTTTTATTCTGTGAGCTTTTATTTTATGCTGAGCTGTATCCAGTGAATAAAGTCATATCCTTTGTTCACCCTATTGTCAGATGTGTTATTTAATGTTATTGTATTTCAAAGTATCTGGTTTAATGATCAAAAAGCCCTTGATGGATCTAATCAAAGATAACAAACGAGTGCAGGTCTCGCTCTGTGGTTTCCACTGTCTGCTCCCGACTCTCTGCTTTCTATCTATCAACTTCTAGAGATAACAGAGCTAATGTGCAAGACTACCAAGCTGAAATAAACAGTATATCTGCTGTATTTCATGCAGCCTATACAGACTATTATATATATCACTGTGCAGGTTTCACACTGATTCATCAAACATGTTAGGTTTTTTTTAAACTGTGGAAACAGCGAGAAGCCCAGTTCATCTAAGTTTGTGTTGGGGCTGTTCTTCAAAGTTTCAGCCATCAGAGATAGACGACATGGAAATAGACATCGACGCTGACCCCGATTCAGGGTAAAACATCATGATTGACAGCTCAGTCGACTTGTGATTGGTCCAGAGAGTGTACCGACGGGACCTTGCTACCACAGCTCCATACCACAGCGTTCATATCCAGGATATTCTTTTTTTCCTTTCTGGACAGTGTGAGGCCGTCTGTGCTGAACCCTGACCCAGACTGCACAGCCAGACCTTATTACTGCAGCATCAGTGCCGGGCCTCAAATATATTCTTGTGTCTGAATGGGAACAGATCCCTGCAGCCAGGGTCCGAAATCTCACGGGAAGTTTTCCTAGGAGGCTCCAGCAGCATTAATACCCATGGTTCGGGGAAATGTTGCTCGAAATAAGGCTTGCGTGTCCACGTTCTGTATCAGCATCTATTCATCACCACACTGTTTAGTGGGAGCTCTCAGTGTTTGAAGTCTTTTTTACACTTACACTAATTAAGAGCAAAAAGGCGAGTGAGTGGACTGTAACAGGAACTGATGAATAATGGAGCTGCACACGAGGGGGACATGGGAGGGAATTTATATCCCTCTATCACCGTGAAGGTTAGGAAATTATTTATTGATCCGCCACAGAGGAGCACTGACGGTGGTCACTCTTGATCTCCCAGCTCTGTTAGGTTTGTTTAGTCTGAGGAGGTTGGACTCATTTCACAAAAGACCTCCCAGCGTGACTCTTAGACTCAGTCTGCTTCCTCCAACGACTCAATCTGGAGCCCAACGGCTGCACGGCTGCAAGAGCCTGATTTGTAAGCATCGGTGGTTGTGTAGATGTGACAAACTACGACAATGAAAGAACGAAACACACTACTGCCTGCCGGGGTTTTCCACCATGCACACACAGGCTGAACATTTCCTCTGAGAGAAATCAGAAAGGTCTGCAGTGTACAACAGGAGCACGTCTCCGCACTGTGAAAGTTTACTGCAGGGCGCTATAGGCGAACGACTTAAAAATAGCACGCTGACGTTTCTATAAGAACGTGAGCATCACAACTTGCAGGTGAGGTTCAGTGGGATGAGGTGTGTGTGTCGGCCCTAATCACCGAAGGCTCTAGAATCTCGTCTTTTCAAGATGACCCCTACAACATGTATGGCTCCTCTTTCACATCCTGAGATATTAGTATTCTTCCAGTTTCATGTCCTTTAAATGCGTGTTGGAAACATAATTTACGTCATTTGTTGCTAGCTGTGATTTTCCAGACATTTTTACCAAGGTCCTGGCAGGAAAAGTTCCAGAAAAAGTCTGCAGCAGCCGACTTCGCACATTTGCATTCACACATAAAGTCCCTCTGGAAAATATCAGTCCAGAGTTCTGTGAATGTCAGAAAGCAGCTTTGAAGTCCACCCTGTGCTACGCCGGCGACCTGTGTACCCGGCCTCTCGCACAGAGTCTGCTGGGATTGGCTCCAGCCCCCACGCAACCCTCCAAGGATAAGCTGCGCAGACAATGGACGGATGATTCATTCTCTTGACCTTATTACTTTTCAATAAAAAGCCACTTGCCATCGTCATCACAACCAGGACGAACATTTCCTGACTGTTTACTTCATCCTTGAGCCGCAGGGATTTCTGAATTTAATTTTCTCCGTTTAACTACTGCAAATAATGTCAGGAAGTAGAAGCTTCCACGAGAAAATATGCTCTGAGAAAATATGTCTATTCAGTGAACACACACACACACACACACACTGACACACACTTGGTAAAGACAGACCAGGTGCTACACAGAAGATTAGACTCCACCACTAACTGTACATCCTCATTTCCCGAACCTCAAAGTGAAGCATTGTAATGGGCCTGTCATGGTCCACACTGTGCAGAGAGAGATTCTGCTCGGACCTCAACTGGGAGCAAAGAGGCTGGTTTAGCTTTGCTCATTCGATTCCATTTACAGGGATACTTTCAAATTCGTTCTACAAATAAGAAAAAAAAAAAAATCGACCTTGTCATGCAAAGTACAGATCACCACATTTATGCCATAATTATTAGAGCCCGGCCGTTGTGGATTAGAGTGAATGTTTGAGGGGTGAAGCTTCGCCTCCCGTTCACTTCCAATCTCGCAGCGTGGCTTCGCGTGGAGTTCAATGCCGGAGAACTTGGACCCACGATATTCGCTTCTCACTCGTTTATGTGTGACTGTACCCTTATCAGGGGCCACAGAACTTTATTGTCTTTGTGCAAGTATGACAAAATTTGACCCTCAAACAGATTTCTTTGCCAATTGCCAGTTTATATTGGAATGATGGCACATGTGGACATTGACAAATCACAGTGTGTTTGTTAAAGACTGAAGAGGCACTAAGATAAGACTATTTTGTACATTTTTTCAACTCAGTTTGTGTCAAAATGTGTGAAACCAAATTGCAGTGAATAAATGCAGAAATCCTACACATGACCTCTTTTCCCTCTTTGCACAATCCAGTCTCTAGTGTTTACTTACAATCCCTCCCCTGGTAATAGTAGTACGTTGTATATAGAATTTTTGTTTCCTATTTTTATCTTTTTTATATTTATACTTGCACAAATACACCACAGCAAATTCCCTATCTGTTTAAACCTGCTTGGCAATAAAACCTGGTTCTGATTCTCTGTTTCGTATGCTTCAGGTAGACAGATATCGTGATGCGTCGTTATATAATTGTCTTGCAATATATTGATTATCGCAAGAATCGCTTGTATCATGGTTTTATTGTTATCGTGTGTTACCCTGCGACTCCCACCCCTGATAGTTTGAGGAAATAGCAACAACAAAATGAATCTCAGGGGACCCAGACTCACGCCTGGGAGCCTGATGCAAAACAAAGCCCACCTCCCCTTTAATGCATGTGAAAGTCAGAGCCAAGTGCTGATAGTTATTAAACTCATGGGGGGTGGATCTCCCCCTCAGGGGTTTCCTTAACCAAATACAACCACGTCTCTAATTAAATCACGACACAGCCTCCTGATATAATAATATATGTATAGAACAATCAGGGGCCACAGAGAGAGGGGGGTGCGTAGGTGAATAGGAAAATGAATGGAAGTGCAAATAAACACAAGTGCATGGGGGGAGAGATGCAGGAGTGGGGTCTTACCGATGGTGGAGATGTGGGACGGGTGAAACTCGTTGTCCGTGAATCTGCACAACAAACATGTTTTCCCGACCCCGGAGTCTCCGAGCAGCAGGAGTCGGAACAGCACATCGTACTGTTTGGCCATGGTGCGTCTGTGTGCGTCTGTGTGCGTCTGTGCTGCTGGATTTATAACACAAAGGGTGAATCAAGAGCTAACTCAGCGACGGATGGAGGCTCCCTCCCCGCCTGCAGCCCATGTCTGCCCCGGCTCTGCCTCGGTGTTGTTCCCTGGAGCGGGAGCGGGTCGTTGGGGAACAGATGAGGGAAGATGCTCCAGCAGCTTCACGGGCAGCATCCAGCCTCCAGTGGGTGCGGTGGGCCAGCGGACAGCCAATCAGGGAGCAGCACTGCCGGTGGGGCTTTCCAGAGTAAAAGCCCATAAACTGATTTATGTGATAATAACATAGGACGCACGTTTTGAGTATTAGGTGGTGAATAGCACGAATGCAGAATATTTGTCTCTAGGATATCATCATGATATAACAATAATAAATTCTTTAAAATTTGATTTCATGTCACAGTTTACTACATTTATCTATATTTCTATATATCTATTTCTGCACTCAACATTCAAAATCATCTCCTAAACTGTTTTTTGAAAAGTAAATGTATTTTAAATGTATATCTACAATGCCATTTTCCTTTTGCTATATCTATAATTAAATTGTATTTTATTGTTTTTTGTTTGCCTATTTTTATTCATATATCCTCATAAAAGCCAAAATTAAATATGGGCCCTATGTATACATTTGGAATGAGTGAATTAGATATTTGTTTTCAAAAGTAACAAGTATAATTTCCTGTTGTAAAATGTACCTTGCAAGCACACACTAAATACTAAAAGGATATAATATATATAGATAGGATATATGGATGTATAAGTATATAATGGTGATAACATCTACAGGATGGGGCCTTGAAATAAGGTCATAGTGCTTAGTCTGCCCTATGTGCTCCTATTACTTTATAAAATCCACTTTTACCCACTTGTAAAACTTGTAATCTAAGTATGAGCGGTTATTCTGAGGCACTGGAGCCTCTGGGGATTCAAAACCCCCAGAGACTAATTGAGTAACTGTTTGTTTATTAGTTTCTGGTGATTTAATCAATTGATGATTTGTTCTGGAACCATTTTGTTGAAAATCGATGTGTTGAAATCAAGTTCCAATGCATACATTGTGAATTTTATGCTTTATTACTATCAACTTTGGTTTTCTGTATTGCCCAATATGAAATGTTGGCCCATGAGATGACCACAGACTGAAGGACAGGTAGGTTTATCAGTACTGGTTGCATTGTCCTCTCTGCACCTGCACTTAATGGGAACTTGAAGGCAACAGGGGCCCACTGGGGACTTTAGGTTAAACAAACAAGGTAACTGTGCCATTGTTACGGGGCAGGGTTTTAACCTGAGGGTTTATTTTGAAGAGCAGAAAAACACCACATCCGTTATGTTTATGTTTGTGTTCGTTCGACTTGACTTGAAATAAAACGACTGGTTTCATTTCCGCTTCCACGTGGAAGGAACAAGGATGAAATAAAACACGGGGACAGGCCTTAGTGCACGTGCACACACTCGTAACCACGTGTTAAATTTTAGAAAACAATACAATGGCGTTACTGTGAAAATCTGCAGTCTGTCCCTCCGGAGCTGCCGTAGAGGGCGTGCGCGCAGCTTCCGCCCCACTCCGACTTGAACCGGAAGTGGAAGTGAGCGAACAATCAAAACAAACGGCTCCGGCTTCTCCACGGATCCTCACCGGTGTCCCCCAGCATCTCCATCATGGACGCTGTGACCACGCCACTGCGGTGCTTCGGCGAGGGCCACGCCGCGGAGATGTTCGCGGACGACGGGGTGGAGACCGTGACTTCCGTGGAGCAGGTGAACGCTCCGTTAGCTCGTGATGCTAATGCTAACGCCTGCTAGCACTGGACTTTTTTTTTTTTCCGCCCCTGAGGAGGAACGTGTGACAGCGGATCAACTGTCACACGCTTGTTTTTAAAACTACTTTATTCGCCTGTTAATGATCTTGCAGTGGAAAACATTGTTATTGTGCTGTTATTAACACATCGCGCTGGGACCAGTAACCGGGAGTTTCCCACCCCACCGTGGTTAGCATTGTGGTTTAATGGGATTACGTTTAAATTAACTTAGCTGTTAGCAGAGCAGGACACAGCAGGGGGTGGGAGATGTAATAAAAGTAAGTTTAACCGGGGCCACAGTCACATATAGAAACATATTATAATATCTATTGTTTTTTGTTGTAAATTTTAATATTTAAAAGTGTAATAATATTTTTACCAAAGCTGCATTAATGTATTATTACCATTCTCCATGAATCTGCAGTTTTATTATTTTAGGATCTGACTGAATCTTGATATATAGTTACCCATAAACTTTGTTGTAAATAAATATAGTATAAATACAAAGAAAACAAAAATAATAGAACATGAATTAAAAAAAACATAACCTTTTCTGAATCCTTTTCCCCTTGCAAAATAAAAGTTCTAATATCAGCAAACACAGGCACCAAAGGCTCATATCGTCCGATTCCTATCAACCGACCAGTGTTAACGTGTGTCGGGCTCTATGATGATAAACTGTATTGTGACTGTTCACACTCCTTATCGCTTTCTTTCTCTTGTCATTAGAAAAAAGTGGAAAGCAGCATTGAAGAAGTCATCAGTGTTTTCAAGCAGATACACAGCCTGCCACAGTAAGTGTTCACAGGGGCAACGTGCCGCTGAAGCTCATGATTCATCCCTTAAACAGCAAATTATATCAAACACAAACACAGACTGATGTTGAGTCCTTTTCTCCCGTTATACCTCATGGTCTTTACGCACTAGATTTTCCAAATTTTGTTCCTATGAAGCAAAACCTGTTGTTGGGCGTTTCCAGTTCTCACATGGTTGTGACGATGGAAATACTCCTTTGTGATTCTTTAAATTACTGGAATTAAATTGTTCCTAATTAATTATAATCCCCCCCCTGGAGGTCAGACCCCTAGTTTGGGAACCACTTTACTAAATGCCATGTATAAATTAATCAAATATTAATTTTTGAGGCTGGTTCATTACACCACAAGCACAGGACCTACTCGCCTGGAACGCAGTGTTGTTTATATGTAGAAGGTGGAAAATGAAGCTGCTTCAGACATGTGACTCTGTACAGTTTGATATTAGTACAATAATAATATGAAATCAGGACATTAAATTGCCCTGAACACAATTCAGTAGATTATAAGTCTTTATAAAGTGTAGAATACAAAACTGAGCCCAGACAAACACATATTTTCAAACCCTACAGAGGATAATGTGGTCAGATATCGTGAAAGTGACATAGTGGGTGATGATCGTGTGTTTTCATCGAGCTGTCATAACAAACAGCTATTATGAAACATTTCCCAGAACCCTGCTGATTGGCTGCGGCTCACAGAACACCTGCTGTTTGCCAGTCGGTCACGGCCGCACGGAGACGTGCGACGCCTGTTATCTCAATGATGAGCTGATCAGCCCACATGCTTTGCTGCTGCTATCTGTCATCAGGTCCCTGTTAATGGGGTGACTCATCTCATTTCTATGACAACTGCTCGGCCCCTGAATGTCAGCGGCACTGCAGCCTGTGGGGAAATGTTTATCATCATGATATGTAATTTATCAAGCACTGAATAATCAGTTGAATCCATGTGTTTGGTTGTGATCGTGTTCAGCAGACGAGAGAAAAGGTCAACGTTCAACAATTGGGTAGAAGTTAAATGAAGTGGAGGTTTTGAGGATAATTGCAGTGGTGAATGGAAGGTAGCTTTTCTAAGTCTTAGCTGCAGACTCGCCAATTAATTTTGATTGGTCCACTTCTCCTTAGAAAAGTGCTTCTAATGACAAAGAAGTAAAAAAAAGAAAAGTCTCGTTTGAGGCCTTTTTTATTTAATCTCTTGAAGTTCTTCAGGATTAAATTGGCTGAAAACAAAGGTTGATTCAGAATTCACAAATATTTCAGAAAGGGCGAGCATTGGATTTTTCTTAAACATATTTAAATTAATTCCAGCAGCCCTCTCTAACTACAATGACATTTCAAACTCCACCTTCACACATGCTTAGGAAAGTTCACTGATTGTATTAATACAAGGAAAAATGCAAGGATGAAGTTTGACTACACGATACAAAACATTTCAGATTACATTTATTCATATTCATACAATTGCTCAGTTATATTTGCTGTAGAATATGACTTCCTACATTGATGTTTTCACCCTACCGGGATATATAGTTTATGATTCACTTTAATTGATAATATAAAATAGTTAATAAAATATGTTCAAGGGATAGATTAATAGAAATATTGGTTTATTTAAAGTCTTCCAGTAAAAGTGTGTTGTAAGTTCTCCCTCTTATTAGTTATTTGTTTTCGTGCTGAAGGTGCGATCAGAGGATCGGCTTTCGAGCATCTCGGGGCTTTTCGGGGCTGATAGGGTATTAAAAGGTCAGAGATGCACAGGAGTGAACCCATTAAAAGCTTTGCAGGTAATTAAAATGACATTAAAATCAGTTCTAACAGAATGAAGGAGCCAGATGGTTCAGGGAAGACGGCAGCAATGTGCTCCGTCTTCTTGGGCTTAGTAAGAAGTTGAGGTGTTTTGTTTTTTCCTGTTCTCT
Source organism: Hippoglossus stenolepis (assembly GCF_022539355.2). Lineage (NCBI taxonomy): Eukaryota > Metazoa > Chordata > Actinopteri > Pleuronectiformes > Pleuronectidae > Hippoglossus > Hippoglossus stenolepis. The sequence goes on from NC_061502.1 coordinate 16,965,183, forward strand.
TTTCACTTTTCCAGATGCTTCCTCTGTTCAGCTTGAGACTCAGATTACAGGTTTAATTCACCCGCACACTCGCCTGCAGCCCCGTCTGCCCTCAGCATTTAAACAGCCGAGCTGAGTCCTCATCTGATTCACATGACCGCTGAGGGCGGCCCCGGGCCTTTCAGCTGCTTAGCACTGGTCCTGATGGTTGTGTTGCAGAACTGATGCTGGGTAACGTGCGAGCAGCAATCTGTGACTAACCCTGTGTAGGTAGGATGTAATTACAATCATGGCAGCGAACGCTGTGTGCAAAGAGCAGGCGGCGAATAGAACTGGTGAAGGAGGGAGGGATCGTCATCTGCCTTTGACTCACTGACACATTTACACTCGCTCAGAGCTACAGATGCAGATGAACGTTTCTCTGATGCTCCTGTGCTGCAGAGAATAGGGTGTGAAAGAGGCTCATACATTAATTATTGTTTCTTACTCATACACTTGATTAACTTTTGAAGAAACTGAACTATTTTTATAATTATCAACATTTTGTTTGAGTTTTTCCTGTTTAGAAAAAATACATACATGTCCACAGACCCATGTTTTTACATATACAAAAATTTAAAACGAAACACAATAATTTCATATAAATGGCAGCATTACAGTGTTTAGTGGCAAAAGAATTGTCAAATTGCTTGAAACATAAAACTATTTTTCAATTTTTCCATACCTGGAGTATTATGACGTCAATTTATATGTTATATAACAAAAACAATCCTACCACTGTGTTAACTGAGCTTATCATCGTTTCATTTCTACAAGGAGACGAGCGAGTGTTTCTCAGATGATTCTTTTACCTGCTACATATTTGAGATTTATATTTCTCTCCTCTTCTTGTTTCCTCAGACCAACGTTGTTGCGGGAACAGCACTACCAGTATCTCAAGAAGGGCTTACGTCATTTATCGGATGCTTACGAGGTATGACATCACACTTCCAGCAAGCAAAGAAACATCTGTTGTGTATTGTAAACCCTGATGACACACACATTATGTAAAATGTAAAAGACTTTGTTTGTGTTATAAACATTAAACATGATTATGTGTTTACCAACCATTGAAAATTAGTGGATTGATATTTTTCCATGTGTTACATTGCTTATTTTCCTTTTATCTCTGCCTGTAACTAACTGATCTGCTCCTGTTATTGCTGATGAACTGTCTCATGGTGTGTGTCAGTGTCTGGATGCCAGCAGACCGTGGCTTTGCTTCTGGATTCTTCACAGTCTGGAGTTGCTCGAGGAGCCAATTCCCTCTGCTGTCGCCTCCGAGTGAGTCACACGCATACAAACACACAGACTCGTACTCGACTACTAAACTGCTACCAAGGGAGAAATAAAGCCTGCGCATTGTCAAATATCTTCTATTATTAATCAGCATCGCACGGGGAAAAGCACCTGCTCCCACATTGCAAAGATGTCGACAGATAATAAGGAGCAGCAGCTACATCTAAATTATCTTTGAAAAAATATCAGTCTGCGACAACTGAAGCCACTCCGAGCGCAGGAGGAGGTGAAGGTGGTGAAGCTACATGTCGGGTCGGGCTCGGGTAGTTTCCTCTCCGGCTCGGACGGGTTCTTACTCAGTAATGCACCTCTCCTCCTGCTCGATGCGTCATCCTGCTCACAGAAGAGCAGGGGAGTCATTCAGATTCTCTGCGTCTCTGCTCCTGCGGGTTTTTGGGGGATTTAACATTGTTTTGAGATCAGTGAGGGGATTTCTCCTGGTAAAAGGCTGTGTAGTTTGAACTTGGAAACATCATATTAACATCATGTTTCTTAGAAAAGCTGTTTCACTCTACAGAAACGGTATAAAAGAGAGCATCTGGCCACATTACGTACTTCAGGCACTGTATCAAACCCATCAATCATTTCTTTCCCCTGTTGTTTCCTTTATTAACTTTCCTCTGAAATCGACACTGACAAAAGTCTCAGAGTTGATGTAAGAAGCCAGGGATTTAATATTCTAGTTTTCATGACTGATTTTGTAATAAAGAGCAGTGATGGCGGCTTTGAGCGGAATGATCCGGTGTAGTATTGCCGACGTGTTGCTGCAGCCGTGACTTCACACAGTGTCGCTGTCATGGCCACCAGAATGTCACCTGATTTTAAATACTGCCAGTCGAAAGTAACACTCTGCAAACCCCCGGTAGTGCACAGCGATGCCAGGCTGCCAGCCCACACTCTCATTATTACTGTGAGGTTTGCCAACACACCGGCTGGCACTGCCCAGCTCCAACGTGAATCCCGTGTGCGCACACGCACACACACACACACACGCACACGCACACGCAGGCCCCGTTCAAGAATTTGGAACAAGGCAACCCACAACCGACTTCTCTCTGTCCCGTGAAATGTGCACTGTTCTCAGGTCAGAACTGGCACCGGACTGGTTGGCCAAAGTTCACGTAGGATTGTAATTTGATGTAGGTTTGCTCTCGGTGGTGTGATTCCTCCGAGGCAGCGGATGAGGAAGACGTTTGTGAGAGAAGCAGCTTTGTGCACGGAGGCTGGAAAGACAGGAAGCTGAGGCTGAGATGCTCTGCGCTCGCTGCCACATCAGATACAAGGAACTGACACTGTGGTGTTCGATTTATTGTGTCACTCTGCAGGTCTGAGCTACTGGAATGAGATTATAAACTGAGCCGCTGTATCGAGGCCTTGCCTTTACGAGTTTTGACAAAAATTGCGGGACACAGGTTCAACAACCTAATGCTCAGTCTGGATTTCTGCTGAGGCTGCAGATGGTCGGATCAGAGTTTGGCAACAGCAGCTCGAGTCCATGGATCCAACCTGCCTTGTGTCAACAGTCCTGGAGCTGGTGGTGGTGGTGGTGGTGGTGGTGGTGGTGCTGGTGGTAGTGGTGGTGGTGCTGGTGGTAGTGGTGGTGGTGCTGGTGGTAGTGGTGCTGGTGCTGGTGGTGGTGGTGGTGGTGGTGGTGGTGGTGTGATGACACGGGGGAAGTCACGTTCTGGGCCCTTTAATTCCAGTCAGTCATTGTTTGAAGGTCACAGCCTCTCTGATTAATGTGCCTCCCTTTAAGGCCACAGTTTACCATCTTCTAATGGCTACTTCCAGACTTATAATGCACCGTGCACCCAAATGTCTCGTTGGATGATTCAAGCTGATCCCACTGACGGTTTCCGGATGAGATGAGATGCTCTGGTGTGTGAACGAACCCACATGGGATTGGGTTTGATGTTTACACTGTCAACACATTGGTTACACAATAAACAAACTTAAATCCCTTTAAGGCTCATTTATGTTGCCTTTACAAATGAATAAAGAGACGTGCGATTCAAACGATGTACCCGTCACTCCTCACATACCCCCCCACATGTGTCCTTTACGTTGGCATGGTTGTGAAGAAATGCAGCCACTAGGGGGAATCACAGAGTCGAGTTTCTGAGTTTCTGTCAGGAGACGTGCACGAAATGAACGCGAAATACGCACAGAAGGCTCCGTCCCATTTCTGAATATATATCTAATGTTGAGCATAAATTAGCCTTTAGTCAACAAGTACATAACTGAAAACTGTTGGACATATTTGTTATCTGATATTTTAGTGTTTTCATTCCACCGCTCTCTTCTGCATTATGGTGTCTCTCTGAGCACCTGATGTCATAAGCTCCTGCCCTTGTCTCTCCAGCGTGTGTCAGTTCCTGGCTCGGTGTCAGACGCCCACGGGCGGTTTCGCCGGGGGACCAGGGCAGCACGCCCACCTCGCCCCCACCTACGCTGCCGTCAACGCCCTCTGCATCATCGGCACAGAAGAGTCCTATAGTGTTATAGACAGGTAAGGCCCTGGTCACACACCCACTGTCATGAAAACCATATTTACATTTCAAATCTTTTAACTAGTAGCAGCGTTATATTTGAAATTGATTTATTAATTGATGCTGTTAAACCTTCTTCTGTGTAATTGTATTTTTATGCAGTGCTACATTACAGTGACTATGACTTTGTTACGGTTGCAGAACATTAAATAAACCTCTTAGAAGAATGAAGTTAACCGGACGCTAATTACAACCATGTGTATCACAGACGCATGATTTCATTTTCTCTGTATTTACACGTATGTAACCATCTGAGTGAAGCTTCTAGTGTTTCTGCTCCTGTTTCATTGATATGAAGCAGCTGTAAACAGCAGCCGAATTTGCATCAGCCCCCATTATTAAATTTGCAGCACTGACACAATTCCACTCTGCAAACCCCTCCCTCTTCTTCTCCTCTGCCTTATCTCTTTCCCTCCATCCGATATCTTCCCCCCCTCCTTCTCTCTGGTTTTCACCGTATATCTCCTCCTCCTTTTCTTCCTAATCGCCCCTCCCCCCCTCTCTCCCTCTTTCCTCTCCCTCTCTATCTCCCTCTTTCCCTCTCCTCCAGGGAGAAGCTGCTAGATTTCCTCTGGTCAGTGAAGCAGCCAGATGGCTCGTTTGTGATGCACGTTGGAGGCGAGGTGGATATCAGGTGAGAAGCCAGAAGAGGAAACTGCCTCCTCCAGCCTCTCTTCTCTTCCTTCTAAGCCTTGTTCCAATGTAGCATTTGCTTTAGACCAGAGAGAAACTAGAGAGGATGAAATACATACAGAAATAAGACATTATTTATTAACAACATTTGTACAGCAGCCAAAATATTTTACTGCTGAATTTTCTCTGTGATTATTCACGTCCGATAAGTGGGACAATTTTAAAAAATGATGTTGCCTCTTTCTTTCCTTTTGAATTATTAATGCACTTTTGTTCCTCTTGATAGAAAAGAGGAGAAATACCCACATCTCTGTTGCATCAGCCAGGATTTATATTATTTCAGTTACTCAGTGGATGTGGTTATTATCGTCTTATGTTTTCACAAAGAACCTCAGACGTCAGTTACTCTTTTGCTCTGTTATCTGTTGCCAGCCAATTAATGGTCTGCTGCCACTGTGTGTTATTTAAGATGTGAGTATTAGGGCCTATTACAGGAAGAAGAAGTCAGATATTTCAGAAGTAAAGTCATAATTGTATGAGAAACTGTCCATTCCCATGAAACTACTACACACACTGTGGTTGTATGAGACAAGTCATGCATGTTTTCAACATAACAACATGTACATCTTTTCTACTAGACCCCCAAATTGAAAGTATGAGCCTGTAAACAGCCAGAATACGGGTCTTTTAAAGATTCACGTTCGTATAACATGCGTACTGGGGGAGACAGGAATCAAACCACCAACCTTCTGGTTAGTGGACGACCCGCTGTACCCCCATACAGTCTATGGTCATACCAGCTACATCGCCTCTAGACAATGATCTCTAGGACAGAGCGAATACTTTAAAGCTTTGTTTTATAAGATCCTGTGAAGGTGTAGGAAGCGCAGACGTCCTGCTCAGCCACATCCCTCCGTGTTCACCTCCAACAACACGCCTGTGTTTCTCTTTCCTCTCGCAGGAGCGCGTACTGTGCAGCTTCTGTGGCGTCGCTCACAAACATCCTCACACCGAATCTGTTCGAGGACACGACCACCTGGATCCTCAGGTACAACTCACCATTACATCAGGTTATTATAAGAAGACTCTGTTCCTCTGTTTCTCTGTAATCAAGGATTGTGTTTAGTGACTGGTTCCTCTGTGTCCAGGTGTCAGAACTGGGAGGGGGGTCTAAGCGGAGTTCCAGGTCTGGAGGCCCATGGCGGCTACTCGTTCTGTGGCACGGCCGCCCTCGTCATCCTGGGCAAAGAACACATGCTGGATCTCAAAGCCTTGCTGGTGAGCAAACCCCCTTTTTTGGAGCATTTTATTTAAGGGTATTAAACAAAAGGAAGCATTCAAATTACATAAAACACAGAGAAGCATCAGGTATTATTTAGCCTGAAGCCTAAACACAAAAAAAGGACGAATCAGAATAAGTCACAGCAGAGCCTTTGTGCTGAAGTAATATCTCTGTTATGTGCGGCTGCAGGGGACAGAGCAGAAACACGGAAACATGGATGTGATAAAATAAGAACATAATGTTATGACCCGGAGCGAGATTTCCTGAAGAAAAAGGACTCACAACGCCCGGTGAACACAAGATTTAATCAGAAACCTGACACGAGCGAACTAAGAGATAAGTTTCTGTCTCTAACCACCTGTTGGATCTGGAGCTTCAAGCAGAAACTTGACATTACTTCATTTGAGTTGTCTCTGCACTTTTCTCCATCAGTTTTACAACAGTGGCTTTTGTTGTGACCGGTGGGAAATGGTGTTTTATCTCCATAGGGAGATTCACTTGTCATTTGGCTGCTTCCAGAAAAGTGAAGGGATCCGAGCAGGAGCTCTGGAGGCGCAGCAGCAGCAGCAGATGCTTGTTGACACGAAGCTTAAGGTCATCTGGAAATAAAGAGAGATAGTGTGTCACTGACGGTCGAGCCCTCGGCATGTTTAACAGCTCCTATTGAAAGGAGAAACACAGCTTCCCTTCAGAGTCCGGTTCTGTTTCTTTTGGCAACGTGTGCAGCAGAGATTCTCCAGGAAGATATGACACATCCAGCTCTGAACAGTCCCTTCACATCTGCACCAAATCGGTCCTGTGTGGACCAAGTTCTAAAACTATCGTAGATGCATATAAACTTTATATATATATAGCTTCACATTCGTGCTCGCTGCAGGTTTCTAGTCTATTTGTTAACTTACTGCAGCTTAAATACATCTACTCTCCTAAATCCGCTAGATCCAGGTTTCTATGTGGATCTGCACCTAAACAGGCCTAAACAGGCCAGTTTTCATCAAGATCAATTAACTATTCCCTTAGAAATCGGTTAAAATGTAAAAATTTCTAAAAATTTATTTTCATTCAATAGGATGAAGTACAAATATACATGTTTATATGAAGTCTATGGTCTACGGTGATGGTATAGTTCCAATCTAAGCTTCTACATCAATCAGCAGCTGCCATCTGACTGTTACCAGTGAATTTGCATGAGGCCTGTTTCCCTCACACAGTAACAGGCTGGAAAAACCCGCTCCTCCTTTTAAACAGTGTCTCTGTAGCTCTGTTGAAACACATCAGTGTCACAGGTTAACAGGAGCAGGTCCTCTGAGGTGTCCCGTGTCACAGGGCGTCCCCGTGAGACCCCCAGCATATGGATTCCTGTCTCTGTGGTTTGACCCGAGTGTCAGAGGAGCTGGGAGGTGCCAGGTGGGGCGGAGGTGGCTGCCGGTGGGCGCGGCCGAGGCTGTAAGTCGACACCGGGTCGAGGATATCTACAGCAGCTCGACTGAACATGAAATAAAGCTGTCGCACCGCGCGGAGCAGAGGAGCAGTCTTTTATGTTCAGGGTGGCTGAAATGAAAATTAAACTACAACTACTTTTGGTTATTGTAGCAAGAAAAACATTTAAATTAAATGGGTAAAATGTGGAAACGTTTTAAAGCACTAACTTTAATATCTGGTTTATATCCGCACATCGATATTGAATGTTCCAGATGCATTCATATTTTTGGAGGAAGCATTTTGCCTCCGTGAAATTACGCAGCGTTTGATTTGGAACAGAATCAGATCTCTGCCGATGTCGGAGGAGTCACGCTGCATTAAAGCAGCTCCTGTTTCCATCTCCGCGATAATGAATTAATCATTAGTGTCGAACAGATTCAATTGATGACAACTGTCGGATTCATGTCGCCTTGTTGTATTTCCATTTTCAGGGATGAGTGTCAACAGAGCAGAGACGAGCAGAGACGAGAGCAAACCTGCAAAAACTACAGAACGTTTTTTTGACTGTTAAAAACCTAAAAAGTTGATTTTGATTTAAAGAATCCGGCCGGTTTAGGGACTGATATCTGTGTTTGTACAGTTTGGTGCAGATCCAAATAAAAAGTGCAGATCTAGTGGAATTTGAAAGTGGTTTCACGGGGGGGTCGGTTGGCAGAGGCACGCGCTCTACTCCAGTTCTTGCGTGTTTTACTTTGTGCAAAATATGCGAGTGCCAGGTTGAACCTAAAAACAGACTTGGATGCATATTTATGAAGTGTGTTCCCTTTGAGTTTACTTCTCTCTCCCCGGCGGAGCCTGGAGAACCCGGTGCTGCGGCTGCACCTCCTCCACCTCCTGCTCTTTGTTTAACTCTTCAACTGAAACTCCTCAGTGGCCGAGATGAATCCCCGCACTGACGTTAATAAGCTAAACATTGTCCTCCCTCTGCTGCAGAGAACAGAATACACCCCAGCTGCTCTTAAATATCCCATAATTACTTGATCCGAGCTGAGCTGAGCAGACTGCGGGGTTTCCATGGTGACAATACTACAAATTCTTTATCTGCTGCTTCACTTTACTTCATCCTCTCCTCCACGTCTCCTCCTCTGGTCCTGCGTGATCCTGTGGAGTTCCAGCTGTGGACCAGGAGATCCCAGTTCATCATCCTCGTTCAAAAGATGATTTCAAACCTGACGTCTGTTTCTTCTGCTCACGCTGAACGTGTGTTTGTTGTGTGTCCTCCTCAGCGGTGGGTGGTCAGCAGGCAGATGCGGTTCGAGGGAGGGTTCCAGGGACGCTGTAATAAACTTGTGGACGGCTGCTACTCTTTCTGGCAGGCGGGACTCCTCCCTCTTCTCCACAGAGCCTTATTCAAAGAAGGTACGAGACAAGACGCACACGAAAAACTAAATCACACACTAGAGGAAAGAACTGCTGAAAAAACCCTCAGATGTTTCCTCAAACCGTGTTTTTAGAAACCAAGACCTCCTGAGCCTCAGATGTCCCGATGTGTGTGTCCATGTTTGTCGTGGTCCTGAGTTTTGTGTTGATGAATGGTGTGTGTGTGTGTGTGTGTGTGTGTGCAGGAGAGTCGGAGCTGAGTCGGCAGCGGTGGATGTTTGAGCAGCAGGCCTTGCAGGAGTACATCCTCCTCTGCTGTCAGAACCCAACAGGGGGCCTTCTGGATAAGCCTGGCAAGTCAGTACCACACCATCTGGACACACACACACGCCGCCACGCATTAACGCCAGCAACACACACACACACACACTCCCTGCTGTTAATAGTGTTAAACGTGGTTTTACTCAGACGTATCATTCATACTTCACCCGTCTGTATTATTTATTTTTTTCCACCGTGTCCAGATCCAGAGATTTCTACCACACGTGTTACTGCCTGAGCGGCCTCTCCGTAGCTCAGCACTTTGGAAACATGGACCTCCATCGTGAGATGATCGTCGGCAGGGAGGAGAACAGACTGGTGAGGAGGGGACGGGAGGAGGGGGGGGGGGATGAGGGAGGAGTCATTCACTACATTTGTTAGATCCGATTATTTTCAGGAAACAACGAAGGAGACCCTGGTAACCGCTGAACAAATCTCCAGCATTATAACCAGAACTTCTCACCACTTCCTTAACTGAGCTGTTTATCATACAATGATTTTAAAATTCCATGCCGATAATAATACAACATGGTTCCTTTTTATATGAATTAATCCTGGAATTAGGCTGGGTTTCATTTTTAAATATTTAGCAGCAGGAGATTTGGTCAACTTGGGTTCGACGTTTCACTCTGTGACGTTAAACTGTCTGTTACGAGCTGGTAAACTGGTTTTCACGTGAAGCTAATTGCCGCATGTTGGGAGAAGATTCTTGTTTGTCTGCTAAATACGACGCCTCAGCCAGTGGCGGTGTAATGGACTGAAAACAGCAGGAAGACACTTCCTGGTTTTGCAGTTACATCGATCCCAAAGCTCAGCCTCACACCAAGACTTTGTTGGCTTTGTCATTTGCTGTGATGTAAATCTCCCTGTCTGACGTTGGTTGAAGTAGAAAAGTGAAGTAACTGAAATAAGACAAATGACGTGGGGTTAAATTTGAGGATGTGAACAACACATCCAGTGGTTTCATTTTGTGTATTATTATACCAGTACTGGATGATATCATTCTGTCACAAGCCTCATGTGTTGACCTCGTTTCTTTATCACATGGGAAGATTTAATTTCCAGTAAAGCAGCCGTTGGTTCCTTTTTAAAGCTGCTCAATAAATTCCAGTAATTATTATATGATAATAATGAATGAAGTGCAGGGACAGGAGTAAAGTAGATGTATAAATAAACTATGGTCAAATGAATCTCGTGTTTTCTCGCTGCAGGCTCCGACTCATCCCATTTACAATATCTGTCCTGACAAAGTGGCTCGGGCTCTGCAGCACTTTCACCGGCTTCCTGTCCCCGAGGACAACAGGCGGCCCGGAGCCGCCGACGGGCCGTCAGACCCCGCCTCCGCATCAGCTGACCCTCAGTCCTAGCTCGTCCCCTGTGGAGACGTCACTGCACGTGAACCAGGTAAAAAGGACTCGAACCAGCAAGCGACGCACTCAGGTCTGAGGGTGGACGAGCCCGGGACCCGGCAGGATAACGGACCTTCGGCGAACACCGGAGCCGGAGTTTAGGAGGTGTTCCGAGCCGAAGCTCCACAGTTGTGTGGGCGGCTTCGCATACAGCTGATTTGTTTTTGCTTGCTCTTTTCATTCTCTGAAATAAAAAGTGAAACTTGTTCGGTTTCATTGTGACAAGACGTTAATAAAACTTTCTATAGCACTTCTCATCACGGTGTTAAATGATTTGTGAACTTCTGAATGTGTTGGTTAAATATCACTCACTTAACATACAATAGTTTAAATAGTTGTTTTATACCAAGAACTCACTGAAAGCAGGACTGAGGCTTCAACTGAGAAAACAGGTTTAGTTTTATATATTGTTTGGGTGGAGTCCAGTAATTTAGACTAATAAAATAAACCTTTAACAAACAAAATACTTCAAACATTCTATACTTTATTTTTTAGCCCATAATCAGACAAAAGGACTTTTTAATCTGGGTCTAATTCAAGTTCTAATTCTTAGTCAATTTCTGAAAATGATATTGAAAGTTTGCTTTTATTAAATATTAATGTTCTGACGATACTTTGTTTTGTTTCCTCTTTTTGCACCTGTTGAAATATCTGTATAAATAAGTGCAACAACAGATGCAACAAATAAGATGTGAAAGATCCAAATCGAAATATATTCGATACTTTCACTTTGGTGTCTCAGGATTTTTAGAATAAAAAGCTTTGGCTGGAATTAAAGACAAATACAAAATCCATCTCCTGAATAAGAAAGGACAGAAGTGGGTTTTGTCGGCTGCTGCTTAGCGATGAAAACAGGCCGACAGGAGAATTCATAATCAGACGACACATCACAGCGTCACAGACGACCAGCGACTCCCAATGCCCTCGGTCTTATTCCAGTCACCTGCTGGTAACACTGGAAACCAGAAAAACCTGAATTTGTGTTTGACTGCACGACACCACATCCTGTCATGAAACGCTTTACAGCAGCGGGGAGGTGGAAGGTGAAACCCGTCATTTAAGCCACCGCAGCCTCGTATTACAACACACACACTTCAGAGAACATGTTTCTTTACATTTTAAGCCCGACAGTTAAAATAAAAAAGCACGAGGATCACGTTAAAGGATAAAATAGTTTATTTTATAGTCTCATAGTAAAGGTAGGCCTCAACTTGCAAGACAATTGTTGGCAGTATGTACAACATACTTGTAATTTCCATGGAATGGAACCGGACAAACAAAAGACCCATTACACTAATGATATCCTCCTAAATGGAAATAAAAATGGAAACAATATACATACACACACGTTTCCTAGACACGCAAAATGCTTCCTTATGTCTTGGGGTGGGGGGGGGAGATTCAGCAACATTGATTTTACCGTGTAAAGCACAACACATCGACTGGGACCGATTCCGCTTCCTTGTACTGCGACGGACGGGAGCTACCTTCTGACATTCAAGACCTATTTCATACCCTTAAGGAAAAACTACATGTGACAAATTGGCATTTTCTTTTCTTTTTTTTTACCCCAATGACTCGTGAGATTACTACAAAATGCATAACATATTTAATTTTTTTTTGTTCTCCAACTTGAAAAAACATCCAATCAAATGCGTTGTTTTTTTTTTTGTATAATAATAATAATATATAAAACGAGATGCCTAACGTATTCAGCCACCTAAAGTCATTCACTACTTCAAGCTAAAGGACGAAATACGATACAGGTTCAGGAATATTCTCCTTCAAAACATCCATTTTCAACAGAGTCACGTTTTCTATTTTTCTCTTTTTTTTCCCCTCGCGTTAGCAGACGTGGTCGGACAGGAAGCGTCTGCTGAGATCCAGTGGGGCCTGAGGTGGGTTTCGTTTTAACGTTCGCTTCAAAGCGCCTTCACATTCTTTAGTGGAAAATAATTAAGCTACAAATTGGTTGTGGTTTTTTTTTTTTCAGTTTTATTTTTAAAAAAAGGTAAACTTCTCCAGGACCATTTATATCTAGGTGTGTGTGTGTGTGTAGATTCTAAACAGGTTGTTTTTTTTTTTGCTTTTTTAAATCAAGAAGAACAAAATTAACAAAAAGAAAAGTAAAATATATAATATAGCAGTGCTTGGAGGAGTACGCCTGGTGCTCCCCCCCCTCCCAAAACAACCCCGGGTCGGAGGAGGGGCTTCATTGAGGGTACAAAAAAAGCATCAAGTCTTTAAGTAGCCAAGCTGCCTCTTTTTTTGGGTTTTGGACTGCGGACGTCGCTAGAGGGGAAATACCAATGACGCAGAACCAGGGAAGAGAGGGAGAGAGAGAGGGAGGCGGGGAGGGAGAGAGAGAGAAAGGGGGAGGGAGAGGGAGAGGGGAGGGAGAGAGAGGGAGGCGGGGAGGGAGAGGGAGAGAAAGGGGGAGGAGAGAGAGGGAGAGGGAGAGAGGGGGAAAGGGAGGGAAAAAACCTGAAGCTCTCTACATTAATTGAAGCAGTCGTCTTCCACCCTGCTGGCTTCCTCTCTCCTGTTCGCAGAGACCGGGTGGAGCGAGAGAGGGAGAGAGGGTGGTGGTGTGAGGAGGTCTCAGGGGGTCACGAGTCTCCAGTGCGAGCCCACCCAGAGATGGAGGAGAGAGAGCGAAGACGTCAGTGAGGGAGCGGCCGGGCGCGGTGGCGGTGGTTGTCGTTGGCGTTCGCTCTCACCCTCCCCCTTGTGCTCCGCCACCTCCACCTCCACCTCGGCCGGGTGTCGAGTCGATGGGCTTCCTAGCTGGCCTCCACGCGCAGCTTCTTCCTGTTGGGCGGCTCCTCCGGCTCCGACTCGGAGCTGGAGTCGGAGCCTCCGTCGAACGCCGACACGGCGCTGCCTTTGGGGTTGGTGTACAGGCTGCTGTCGGACGAGGAGTAGCTGGCCTGGAGCTGGGCCGAGCCCTTCACCTTCTCCAGGGCACGGACTGCAGGAACACAGAGGAGGAGGAACAGGGTTTCACAAAAGAATTTGCCTCACCTCTTTCACTGCAGCTCCATTTTTATTTGCTGGAAAAGAAATGACTGGATTCTCAGAACTCCCTCTTACCAGCAGTATTAAAATCAGGTTCTGAGAATCTAAACCCGCAGGTGTAATAAGTAGAAACATCTTGTATCCCTGAGCCTGAGCGAGACAGTGAAAGTGACGCAGTGAAAAGCATTACCTTGCTGCTCCAGCAGAGCATTCTGTCTCTTCAAGTCGTCGATGTCTTGCTGGTGCGTGTGATTTTTTCGCCTCATGTACTGGATGTACTCTGTGGCTTTGTCTAGGATTTGAGCTCGAGACGCCTGTTTGGTAGACTGCTGTTAGTGACACATGCAAAAATGAAGCAGTGACGCATGTATACAGTCTTGAACGAAAAACGCATGCACGTTATTTTGCGACACACAAACACACACACACACAAACAACGGGAGGGAAATCTGTCTCCTCTTAACGTGTCTCTATGTTCTAGCACTTCAGTCTGACATCCAGGGGTCAGTCAGGTCACGACCCCGACACACAACAGTGTTTGACCCGGTTACAGCAAACAAACTGCAGCAGCCTGTTAGTGGATGACAGAAACTTAAACCTAGTATATATATAATATAAAATAATATATAATGTAATATTCCTGACTGAAAGGTTTGATAAAAAACGATGATAAAACCAGAAATCATTTACATTTAAGAAACTGAATATTTGGCTTTTTTTCCTCTTTATAATCAGCTGAGCAGTTGCATCAGCTTTAGTTGTTGCATTAAATGAGTTAGACTATCATTTTGGAAAAGGAACTAAATGGTTCCTAACACATGCCTCCTAAAAACTGCCCGTTTAAAAATGTAAATTCACGAACCTGACGTTACAGTAAAGGCCAGATTTTTAAGTGTGTGTGTTTACCAAACAACTATTGAGAATTGATACCCAGCCCTAATGTTCATGGCTTCTACAGAGCAATAACAGCAGTATGGTTGTGAGAGAGGCAGGGGGGGGGGGGGTCCCTGACTGAGGCGGCTGTAACCGAACACTTTCTACACATTATGAGCACTCATCTCTCCGAGCATCTCGCGAGCCGCCGCCCTTCGCACTGCTCGCCCGTCCTTCACTGGTCTTTTTGGGGAAAAGAAAACACGGAGCGGCCAGTAACTGAAGCGGCTCCAAATGTCCTGCATGTCAAAACAGGAAGAGAGCAACAAAAAATGTCCTCATAATAACTTCCTGACACCGGTCCAAGTCTTAAGACTGCATCGCCCGCCTCGCTGCCACTCTACTCTGCTACGCCAGCTGCCCTCTTCCCAGCCCAACTATTTCCCTCCACTGACACACACACATTGAGTTAGGACATCTGCATCTCTGATTATTCACTAGAAATCACTATTATTACATAATGGCACAAATTATCTCATCATTACATATTCTAAAGTCAATTTCATGCTGAACACACACAAACATACAAACACAAAACATACACACACACACACACACTGCAAGCAAGCACGAGACAACGAAAAGATTCACGAGTGTGATTAGAAAAGTGGTGGGAACTTACAGTTTGAGGGTTACCAACCTTTTCGCCCTGGAGGGCGGGCACAGAGTCCCGCAGGCTATGGAAGCTGTCTTTGATGTGATCCCTACGTTTGCGCTCCAGCGCATTGTGGTGTGCCCGTTTGTCTGCCTGCAATGACAAGAGTCACACGGCCTTGAGCCCGGCAGCAGAGCAGCGTGGGTAGAGGACAGCGGGTGTCCAGCCGTCCGTGGTGAAACCTACACAAGCCCCTCTGCTGCCATGTCCCGCTCTGCCTCTACCAACCAAACTGTCACTGTGCTGCGGATTCTCTGTGGTGGTTTTCATTTAACTGTTCCAGAGTCTACAAACGTGTGTGTGTGTGTGTGTGTGTGTGTGTGTGTGTGTGTGTGTAAATCATGTGACGCGTCTTGTGGGTTTTGGTCCGAAATGTTTATACACGATGTCAAAGTGAAGTCTAGTCGAATAAGTTTAATATAATATGTTGTTAAAAAAAAGATAATAAACATACATGGTAAACATTTTTTTATGTCTTGAACAAGATGACATCAGGGATCCAACTTACAAATTAATCTGTCAATTTTCTAAGACCCGTGTATTGGTGTATTTTAGATGTATTTAAGTTTACAGGCGCACTGGAAAACTGTACTACAGCAGCTGCAGAAATGTACAAAGTCTTAAGGAAACCCAAAGTGAAATCAATTTTAGTGTTTAAAGAAATAAAATGTTCTTTACATTAAAACTCATGAAACTGACAAGATCAGGCAAATATTCATATGTGTGAAGCTACAATTCGCATTTTGTATACATCTGTATATTAACTAGAACAAGATACGCAGTGATAAGACAAGACATGGACTAAATGTACATTTTTCTCTATTAAGTTTAATTTAATGGTTCAGGCAAAATAAAAAACGCAAAGATGTTGTCAGATGCTGAGAAATTCTCATATGATCCCTTCAGTTTAGAACCAGACAAAAACTAACCACACGTTCCTCATCATGAACTACACAAGTAAGAGGTCTTAATAAAACCAGAACTAGTCATGTGTCACCTCGGTAGAGACAAAGGCAAAATAATCAATCATCAGAAGTGTCACCGATTCGTTTTATCGAGCGGTGGGTGACAGTCAGTGCTGCAGTTAACGACTCGATAACCTCCAGGAGCCTCGTGGTGAAAAGCTCAATGAAATAAAACTGTTAACCCTCTGGAAGCTGACTTAACCATGGTTGTTTACATGATCCTGTCAAAATCAATGTAAGATAAAAAAAAACAGAACAGCTGCGGCAGAAAGCCAAGGCCTCCGTCTTCTAACTCATCATGTTGTTGTTCGCGTGTGTTGATGTTATTACGTCACGTGCAGAGAAAAATGTGTCGATAACGTGCAGCGGCAAGAAAAATGGGCAAATCTCCATAACTTGAGACAAGATTTAGATCTGTGTTTCGTGTATATTTAACAATATCTGTTGAAGAAACATGTCTTATTTTGTATTTAATTAATTTGAAACACAACTTCAGTTCTTTTATCATTTGTTATTGGTTTATTGACTTGCACAAACGTTTAGCTTAGTTTGAACAGTATTTTCTACACGATGAGGCCGTTTGACTGTCACCAGGATGGAGTTCAAGTATAGCTGTACATTTGCTTGTTGCAGTTTAGGTTTCAGGGTGTAAAAGCAGAAGACTGTTGCTCGGTGATGTGTAGGAGGGTTGTTTTCTGTTCTGAACCTTGGTCTCCCTCAGTGTTTCCTGTGTTATTTTACATTGCTCAGCTTGAAAAATACGTCTCCTGCACAGGGAAATTCACGTTTCATTACGAGCCTCAGCGCTGAATCAAACTAAACAGTTTCCACGTCTCAAGTCAAGATGTAAAAATAACTAACTTATACTCGTGCCACAGCGTCCGAGAGGCCGTGAAATTCAACTACTCATTTGAATACTCATTCGACTGTAAAGGCACAAGATGGCTGCCATGATCACATGACCAGAGCCAGGCAGGAGATCAGTTTCCTGCCTGTTTTTAGGCCAGACCATCAGCCTGCAATCACATCTGATTATGGACTAATCCACGCGGGCAACAGTTTCACAATAAACCAAAGGCCTGATTTAGGTATTGGTGATACGTTAGTAAAATGGTCACGACTGCATGTGGCTGAATGGGAGTCAAAGTACACGTCATGTGACGTGGTGTCATCTGACTCACGCCATCCACAGATCACAACAGAAACCAAAACGGAGCCGCAGGTGCGACGGAGCGCAGGTTAAAACAAGCCTCCACCGTGTCACAGGGTTTGGTGGGAGGGTCAAAGTTAAAGTGTGACTCAAGCTGCTGCTTTTGAAAAAACAAAGAGGAGAAACGTCCTTCTGAGGTGACGGACCTGTAACCAAATCCTGAGGCTTCACACAAACTGTCACGCAAGTGGAACGGAATACATGATGATAAACTATTTTAAAAATAATCACTGCATATTTCCCACAATGCCCGTCTTGTGATCAGTCTGGCTGGCATGGCAACAGCTGCTCCTGTTGCACAAGAGCCACAAAGCAGCCAGGAGACACAAATCCACCAGGACCATGAGCCTCGTCGTATCACACAAACAGCCTCCGCTCGCTCTGTTGACCCTGGCATAAACAAACAGGGCTGGTGTAATTACGGCACAGTGCGGCAGCCATTTTCATATGAACAGCCTCTGTGATCTGACAATAGAATGAGGCGGAGAAACAATTACAACCTTGAACAAGCGTCAAGGTTTGTTTTCATCAAATAATCACAATCCTGAATGTTTTGTGTCGGATTTAAAGAATTTCTCATCCTTTTCTGCACTTCTCCGTGTAATAAGATAACGTAGTAAACTCTGGCCACCTTTCAGTTTAGAAAGACCAACTGCACTAACACACGTTTATACAGATCAAACATTTTATGGAGAAGGCCTGAGGTTGTTAGTCGAGGCTACAAATGCAAACACAGATACTTGCAACGTCAAGATGCACAAGGATCAGGGTGGGTTACCACTTCTGCTAAAAACATCTCTCTCTCCCCCCTCTCTATATATGCTGAGAGTTTATAGAGTCTGAATGACTAACTACAAAATAACCAACTCAACCTTTATGGACTGACTTAGTGGTGGCGTGCAAAATTATTTAGTGTCTACTTTATGGATTCTGATTCATTTTAACACTAGTTCTACATGATTCAGATCTTTTTGTATTTTCCAGTTTCGGCGATCGATAAGAATAAATAACTCAATCAATGTATATACAACAAAAATACAAGCTAATGTTATGGTGCTTTTAAAATTACTGTATATGGGACATGCCATCTGATGCACCACTGAAACCAGTGCGTTATCAGTTCATCATAAAACTGATATCATTTGCCGGCTGCCTAAGAGGACGCATGACCCGAGCTGCTCCCTCCGATCTATTCATACCACGACACGTTATGCAACTGCTCCAGGTGCCGAGTTGAGGAGCTGGTACGTGCCGATGGTCGTCTCGCATTCTCAGCGTGAAAGCCAACTTCTGGATAACTAATAACTGAAGTGTTTTTCCAGCTGTAACATAAAAACTATAAAATGGCTACCAATAACGTTTTGCCGATTCTGTTTTGAAACGATCCTCATGGAAGATCACATTCGGTCTCAAGAGTTTAAATACAACTTGTTTGTCTGAGAAGCTGAACAGAAAATGTTGTTTAACAATGAGCGCTGCCTCTGTTGACTATGTGTTTCTCTTGTTTACAAATGTAAACAAGAGATTTGTAAAGTAAACTAAAGGAACATTCTTGGATCCTGTGTACTGTTCAAGCGTTGATCAACAAAGCAACTGCCACCCAAATGAACTGTTTGTAGGTCAGGTGGGTCTCTCATTCGGAAGACACTTCATTTTGGGACAACCTACTGCCGCGAGCAGTTCTTTTCAATACTAACTGGTGCAAAAACTCAAGTTATACTCGAGACTAATTAACCCAAACTGGGAAAATCCAGCTGCCAATAGGATCATCATCACTACCATCTGACATCAGACACCTCTCAAAAGAGGAGCAGCTCCATTCATCACTTTACGAAGGTTAGTGTTATTTGTGAATTATTGACACTCAAGAGATGCTTCAAAAACTAAAATGACCCGTGATAGATAACACAACATCCCATCATATACAGTATTTTACATCCTGTTTCACTTTGTGCCCGATCAATGTCAGTCTTTAAATTTTTCTAATCAAGTCAGACATGTAATTTTTTATGGGCTGTTATTTTTTGGCTGTTTTGGCTCGAGTGTAAATGTAAAAAACTGCAGGAATGTAATTCCTTATTAAACGGCAGCAAAGTGATCAACATTTTTATGGAAAATTGTGTATTTATTTGAACCTGATATAAGATCTATGTCAACCATGACAGATATGAAGAAATATTCGAGTCCCAGAATTACTTCCACAAACCCAAAATTGAAGATAAGGAAAATCAGCCGAGTAGAGAATAACCCTGGAAAACACCACGTTATCTCTTAAACAACAGACAGGGACAGTGTCCATCGTCTGTCCCACAACCAAGCTGAGCGCACTGAGATAAATTTATCAGCACTATGATGTTCTTTTCACAGCAATATCCGTATCGTTGAGAAAGTACTACAACACAGACATTACAAACTATGTAGCTGCCAAAACAATTCTCTTTATAAAAACAAAAGGGACGACAGAAGTCAGACCTACTTAAAGGTTAAGTGTGAAAGGGATCTTTTAGCATAAGTTGAATATTAAATAATACTAGTGATGTTTTCACTTGTGTTTCATCTAAATCGTAAATTTTTGTTTTTATTTACTCTAGAATTACCCTTTATATTGAAATACTTCATATTTACACCTGGAGCCGGTCCTCTCTACGGAGGCCGCCATGTTGTTTGTTTTTTTTACAGTAGCCCAAACTGGACAAGCTAAACACATTTTGGGTTTTTATGACAACTAATGGCTACCACAGGTTCTCTGTCATGTTCGGAAGGTGAGGTGTATTCAGCTACATAATGTAACTTCACCTCTAGATGTCACTAAACTCTACACACTGAACCTTTAAATGTTTTTAAGACCTACGGTGCAAATATTTCAAATACAGACTTTTAATGCCTAAAATTCAGATTTTAGACTTTTGAAAAACCCTGCAAAACACTGTTACGCAACAATTTGTATGCAAAGTTGTCTGGGCCGCGTCGGTATATCTGCAGATTAAGGCCACGTTCTGTTGGAAGATGGAAGCAGCTGTCACTAACAGCAATGGGGAAATTCATATCCACTACTTTAACAAGTATTGAATCAAATGAAACAACGATAACTGGACCGCAGTGGATTCATGCATCTTGCTCGTGCAGTGCTTTACATTTTAAAACTATGTCTGTGTGTGATGTTTGTAAAATCCTGTGCAGAAGGCGTCATGTTGTGCCAGGGTGTATTTCTCTTTCTCTCGCGGTGCAGCTACACGTCATGTATTTGGGCTGCCAGCCCTTCAGCGGCCTGTGGAGAGAACACGGCTCTTTAATCACAGGAAAAACATCCCGCAGCAGCAGCTTCCTCACACGGAGGGATCGCACCGAGGGATGCAGGCGCGGCCGCGGTCCCTTCACCTCCTCCTCCTCCTCCTCACCGTGGATGCAGAATTAAAAAATGTCCCTCTTTCATAATGACGTGACCCAAATGTGTGAATGTGCAAATCAGGAAAGCGGAATCCCCCCGTGATGATGAAGAGGAGGGAGACACGACGGAGCGAGCTGCGTGTCCAGGGCTTGATGGGAGATGCGATATAAACGCCTCGGTGACGGGATAAAGCTTTGGTCTAAATATAGATGTCGTGTCCATGGCCGCACACAGGATGGGATGGGGGGGGAGACCCTGCAGTGCACTAACGCTGCAGCCGCGGGGAACAACCGCTGCACGAGCGCAAATCCTCAAATAACCCGTTCAGCTGTGCGCAAAAAAAATGACGCAAAGTGGCCGTGCGCGGATATTGATTTGGCGCAGAAATGAGAACCCCCCACAGTGCAGAGACATCTCCCATCGCAATCAGTATAAAAACACACACACACAGTAAAATAGATAGAGAGGCAGATGTTGTGATGGATTAAAGTGGACAGTGAGACATTTTGTGAGACAGCGGACAAGTCCCCCCAGCATTACGCACCACACAGTGATACCTCGGTGAGTCTTCCTGCAAAAGACACAGAACAAAAAGTACAATTGTAGCCAGAACTGTTCAGCAAAATCGGACTGTTTTCGCTGAGGTGACCAGCGAGTGAATCAAATTAGCTGGTTTAGCGAAGCTCCGCGGCTACGGAGAGAAGCTAGCGATGCGTGTTAACGCACCGAGCGCCCCCGATGCGCGGAGAAAAGCGGGGCTAGCCGAGCCAGCTAACGCTAGCCGAGCAAGCTAGCTCAGGCTAAATCGCCTGCTAGCACAACAACAAGGCTAAAAGCGGCGGAAAAGTCGCCAATACTCACGTCACTGTCGACTTCGATGTCGTCGTTATCGCTCATCCTTCGATACGAGTGTTCGCAGTTGGAGGGACGCGGGGCTAGAAGCACAACATGGAGCGGTGGAGCACCGAGCGGCGCTGCGGCGGACAGACTGCTAACAGCTCACGATCTGTGTGGACGAGAGTCCCGACGCCTCCACGTGACTGCACTCCCGCACACGGGACTTCCGCCCCGCAGCACGCATGCGCCACACCCGCCGGGGCGTCTGGGAAGTGGAGTCGCCGAGGCGGGTGGTTTCCCTCCATATCGCGTGTGCGTCCCTGGATTGTTGGCGTTTTTTCACAGGTACGTATATTAGACGTGAATACCTGGTAATTTATGAGCCGAGCGAATATCACGGATAAGTGTTTGTGTTGATTTGAGGGGAATCCGGGTTTCTTTAAGGACTACAACACCCGTGAGTGATTGAGCTCGCCCAGCGCGTCATAGCGTCTTTTCCCCTTGCAAGGCATCATGGGAGTTGTGGTTTGAGTCGTATTTTTGTGTCACAGGAGCTAAATAGGGCCATGGCTGAGACACGTGGATTTTAAGAATTCACCCAGGACACACACACACACACACACACACACACACACACACACACACACACACACACACAGAAACACACAGAACACAAAAACACTCACTCACAAACACACAAACACACAGAAACACTCACTCACACACACACTCACACCTCACACAGAACACAGAAACACACACGCACAGAAAAACACAGACACACACACACACAGAAAAACACACACACACACACACACACAAACATTTATTGGTTCTTTATTTCTTACTTTCTCTTTCTTTTTAAATGAGTGATCAATGGTTTTATTTAATAATTTTTGGGAAATTATTAATTGTTTGATAATTTCAGGCAAAAATCTGCTTGTTTCATTTGGTGTCTTCTTTTTATTTGAACTATCTGAATATTGAAATATGGAAAATATTTAATTTGACATATTCATTCGATTAAACTAGAAAAACAACTCAGCAGATGAATGTGTTGTGAAAACAACTCGTTAGTTTCAGGCCGATGCATCTGACCTGTCATGTTATAAAAACAACCTCCACTATGTGCACCTTGTTACCATGTGTAACAGACCAGACCATTTCATATCACACTGGTGGAAAAAATTTAATAAATTAATAAAACTGTGTTATGTAGCATGGGGGGCTGGTCACAGGACAAATTGTAAATAATCTCCTCTGGTGCTTCCTTTTTCCACAAAATTGTGCCGCAGATAAGAAGCTTACACTGTGGATTATTTTGCTCTGCAACAGCAGATCAGTCAACGTGTAAGAAAAACAAGCTTGGAGCCGCCTCATCCATTCCTCCGGCAGGTCAAGAGGCCACAGCAGCTGCAGGCGACACCCTGCCCTCCCTGCACAAACAAAGCCTCAGACCTGCACTGACCTTCATCCTTCCATCCCTGCCTCTCTACCTTTTAAGCTGGATCTGGATCATCCCCCTATTCTGCCTTGGCCTCTTGTTTCCAGTCCCCTCTGCCCATTCCACCCCACACCCCTCCATCTCATAGAGTTACACTGGATGTCCTGCAGCGGCACGGGGGTCACCCAGAAATATGGCCGGTAACTGTATAGCCTATTTAAAGGATGACGACACAATAAGGCCTTTAATAATGCATCCGCTGCAGTGAAGCCTCTCCGTCTTCATGGATGACAGCCAGAGAGCATATAGCTATATTTGTGCACTCGTAAATTAACCCAAGGGATGGGTAATGTTTCAGGGCTCACAGGAACTGATATTTCTCCCATTGCCACATCCTTAATGCTGCAGGGAGCTCCCACACTGATGAGCTGCTGGTCCAGAGGAGTAAAAAGTGGTTAAAGAAACACAAGCATGTGAAGCTGTAATTATGCTTCAAGAGGCTGAAGAGTCCAGGCAGAGACTCCCTCCCCTCCCCCCCCTGTCCTCACAGGCCCGGCCTGTTCGACCATTAAGATGCCCTCCTTTTGTCCCGTCGCAGCATATTGAAGGCAACACGAGGGCCCCAGCACGCACTCGCCATTACAGATTTTTTTTTTTTTTGTTCTTGCCATTGTTGTCTTTGCATGATTTATGACGGGGAGGGGAGGGGCTGGGGGGGCACTGTCAGAGAAACCATCACATGATGTTGGGTGACACAGAATTCATGAAAACATTTAAAACACAAAATATGACCTGGATTTAGTTACAGTCACAATTTAAATAGCTGATAATGAAAATATAATTTTTTTAAATCAATGAAGGGATTGCGTTAAAGTTGGCATTATACACTCTTAGATTTGAACGTAGTTGCACTTCAGTTCAAATGGTTTAAATTATCGGAAATGTTGCGAGCACTTTATTTTCCAAACTTTGCATATAACATCTCTTCTGGTTTTATTTATCTATTTCATTAACATATATTTATAAAAGGGCTCAAAGAGCATGTGCAGCTGAACCAAGGCCAAGAAGTGCAGCTGTTACCTGTTGGCTGTTTACTGCCCTGGAAATTTCTGTTCTGTTTCATATGAATTTACGTTTTGCTCCTCTGAGTCGAATAAAGATGTTGAAACCTAAGTGGAAGATTATTCTTCACACATTTGATCTTTTTCATTGTTACTCGTGTAAGGAGTAGTTGTTGAGTTGAGTTAGGAAAACTTCCGCTGGCTTCAGTTCCTCTTGTTTGTGTTTTTTAAGGTGGCACCAGCATGGAGGGCATCAGGGACGACGCTGCTCATTCGTGGCAAAACGACTCGTTTCTCTCGCTCAACACGACCGCTGTGTCACCGGGGGTGGACATGGCCCTCAAAACACTCACGACAACTATGGTATGCATCCTCATGCTTTCATTGGGATGCACCATGGAGCTGCCCAAGATCAAGGTGACTTCAGAAGCTGTTCATACACGACCACATCGCAGGGGACGCTCACAGTTTGAGATTATTTAATACTGAAACATCTTCCTCCTTCTTTCCAGATGCACATCATGAAGCCTAAGGGTTTGGTGATAGCACTGCTCTCTCAGTATGGAGTCATGCCTTTCACCGCCTTTTGCCTTGCCAAGGTTGGTATCGCTGCTTAGTTCCGGCACTAAAATGATTCACATCATATTTAATACTAGATAAAATAATCCTTTATTCGTCCAACAGCGGGGACACTTGCAATTTTCCAGTAATGTTCAAAGTTCAATTAATAGCACAAATTTAAATGAACCTGATTTGACGGGTGTTTTTTTTAATTCATGCTGATTCATACATTTTATTAGATATAATGATAATATATCAGATTGGTTTATTTAGTTGTAATTTCTTGTTTGGTTTAAATATACATTTAATCATAGAAGAAAAAAGGGGTAAGTGGTGTTTATAAGTGCTGGCTGTTGGTTTTGAGAGTTTAATTTAATAACGACTATAAAATAATCTGATGCAGATTTAAAAAAACAGTCTGAGGAATCAGGACTCGTTCAAAATCTATAATTGATGAAACATTTATAACAAATGACAAAATCGTTAGATCATGTTTGTGGGAGAAGACTTGTCAATAGTGATATTTTGTGTTCTATATGTTGGATTCATCATTTGTCTGCCATATATTTATGACTGATATCACTATTATATCATAATTAGATGTTCAGTGATGTCACTCTCGCTGCAGGCGTTCCAGCTGACTGACATTAGGGCCTTGGTGATTCTGGTCTGTGGCTGCTCTCCTGGAGGAAACCTCTCCAACCTCCTCACTCTGGCTCTGCTGGGCGACATTAACCTCAGGTACACCCACGCATTTATTCATTCATCCATTAGGGGGCAGAATGGTGCAGAACCACCAACATATTGGCAAAGTGTTCATAGTAAGACCTCAGAATAAGGAGGAATCGGTGAACCACAAATATTTCCACCACATTTCTTGATTTCTGGGCAATAACTGGTTGACATACACAAAGTTGTGCCGGACCAAAGTCCACATAACTTGGTCGAGCCCTGACATTTTGAATTGTGCGGGTTCCCGTTGGGAAAAGACTGGCGACCTGTCCAGGCTGCACCGCGCCTCTCGCCACAGGTCAGCTGAGATCGGCCCCCGCTCCCCCACGACCCTCAAAGGACAAGCAGCATAGATAATGGATGGATGGAGAGTTACATTCTGTGTGCTCCTGCCACCACAATCAAATTTCTCACCAGTAAATACTCTGATCCCTGTCTCTACCTCAGTATGGTGATGACTGCCTGCTCCATGTTCCTGGCTCTGGGGATGATGCCCCTGCTGCTGTTAATCTACTGTCAGGGTTTCCCTAACCTGCATGAAGCTTTGCCCTATGTCGGCATCGTCATATCTCTCTCCTTACTCTTCATAGCCAGCGGGGTCGGCATCCTCATCAACTTCTACAGGCCGCAGGACGCCAAAACCGTCAAAAAGGTCAGTGGGAAAACACAGACTGCGTATAAAGATGGACGACATTACACCCCTGACACCCATGACATCATCGGCACAAGATGGCGGCGTTCGTACACAGAATATCGAAGAAGATGCGTCCTCCATATTTTTATAAAGTCTACGGTGCAATAGCTAAAACGATAAATAGATGTTTTTTAGTGTTTTCATGTATTGACAATAAGAAAACACTGAACCTCACTTATCCTTAAGTAATAATATAGAAACAAAATAACAACTCTGCTGTCTGATTGGCTTCTTGTCCTGTTGTTCTCAGGTTGGCTTCACTTTAGCGCTGGCCTGTTATGTGGCGGTCCTTCTCATCTTTGCCATTGAGTTCTCCTTCTGGAGTTTGCTGTCTCCTCCTCTGGTGGTCTCCGCCGCTCTGATGCCTCTCATTGGCTACACCGTCGGATACCTCATCTCATCGCTGTGCAGGCTCAGCCAACCGTGAGTCGGGGGGTTATCCGGGCACCACTTTCTGATGAGGAACCATGGCTAATGGCACTGTCAGTTATATATTTAGGATTTTTTCTAGATCAAGTGTAAGCCATTAATGAGAAGGTCCGTCTTTGACATCTCCCCCAAAAGTGAAGCCAAGTAATCTTGATCGCCCCCTTGTGGCTGACTGCAGTATAGGTCCTAAACCCCACCTCTCCCATGGTTTCTGTCATTTTGGGAAGTTCTTATCAGACTGATGTTCAAGTGTAATTTTTTTTCAGTAAATTTGGTTTTAATGTTATTTGATGCTTGAAAAACGGTGAAATGCTTTAAGCTATCGATGATGTCATAATTGACAGCTGAGACTCACTGTGATTGGTCGAGCTCGTGTTTTCACTCCTGAAGATGGCGACACTCGCATCATAAATATTTTATCTTCATTTAATGCACAACGGGAGGAAGTGGAAATGTGTCTTTGATCTTTATAAATATGTTACAAATAAAATTGAAATTAATATTTATTCTTCTAGCAACTATTAATGTCATACTTATATTTATAACTATAACTTATAAGAAACATGGTTTAACGATTGTCAGAAATGTATAATTGCATTCTCCTTTATTACGTTTTTATTGATTGCTTGTGTAAATTGATCTATTTATAAATCCATAATTACAGCTTATGAGGCCTGGTCAGAGAGCAGCGCCATGACACCTAAATCAAGCTCAGATCAGAGTTCAGATCGACAGGTCGTATTTATCGTGTAAGGGAGTCTTTTATCTTTGTATATCCATGATTTATGAATAAATCTGCCTCAGGGAGCGGAGGACCGTCGCTATGGAAACAGGCTGTCAGAACGTGCAGCTGTGCAGCGCCCTCCTGAAGGTCGCCTTTCCTCCCGCGGTGATGGGCCCCCTGTTCCTGTTCCCCATGGTCTTCGCCTTCTTCCAGCTGACGGAGGGGGCTGTGATCGTCGGGCTGTTCAGGTGTCACCGGAGGTTCACGCAAAAAAAGAAAGGTGGGACTGATGCTGGGGTTTTTAAAAAAGGTTCATTAATTAAGAGTAGACACGGAAGAAAAAAAGTCTGAAATTATTTACTGTATTATGCATTGATAACACAAATTGTCTATTCAATTCATTATTAATTCTTTAGTCTGGTTATATTCTTTATTTAACAAATGATTGATCCTTCTACGTCTCATATGCATAACTGTAGTCACTTGACCTTGGGCAACACTATGGAACCTCATGATTACCTTTATGTCCACGAGTACTGCTGAACTAAAGATCAGTACAAAAGACTTAGAAGTTATTAAGAAGCAGCGTTTAATCCAAATATTCAGCCAGAAAACTTAAAATATAACAGTTTGACTTGTTGCATCATGGGATGAGTGGGACTAGGATAGATTCATCAAACTATTTATTCAGCCATTGATTCTTTACTTGTTACGATCCTGTCATTCGTACTGACTTTGCTCCGTCAACCTTCTTCATGGTCTCTCAGCTGCAGAGTACGAGCCAGCGCCCACTGACGACAACACAAATGCGTTACCATGACAGACTCACTTCAAATGCCTCCTTATTTTTGTGAACACCAGTTGAAAAAAAGCCAGATGAAGACTCAATAAAACAAGTTTACTTCGGCCATTTTGTCTGATCTGCTGTTTGACATCCTGTGGATCTATTTGCGTCGATGAAGAGAAAACTCCCGACTACGTTAAAATGTTTTTTATTGAGTCCACTGTCTTCCTACAGCGTACAAACGTCCATCATATTTGATTTCACTGAAAATACAATCCAACGGTAAAAAATGTTGTATTTTCCACAATGTTCATTTGAACCACAGTAACTTTAACCCGTCACATTACCAACAAGGTTTCTTGGAATTACATTTATACAATTATGTAAAAACAAAAGTCTCCAATGCTGTACACAAAACCCTTAACAAAAACAAGATAAAATAACATTCAGTAAAATGCTATAATTAACTGCTTTATGCATCAACTCTATTTTTAAGTGTTGAAATCAGAGAGATGAGCATCTCCCTACAAAATAAAAGCCTCAGTCACTGCAAGAAGCTGCAAGATCCTTGAAAGGATGTTATTTACTGTACAGCTCTTTAACCTGTGGGGAAATGTGCTCAATTGTACAACTGTTCATGATACTGAAGCTGCAAATGTTGGTTATAATGATGAAGGACGAATAAAGTATTAATATCATGAGATTCTGAATTTTGAGCAAATCAAGAGCACATGCAAGCCTCCAGGGTTCTACACATCACAGCAGCAGTGGGTACAGTACGTGAGAAAAACGGGGAAAGACACGAAAAGGCTTCGAAAATGAGCGATACGGAGAAAAATATGTTAAGATTAAAAAAATTATCCAAACTACGATCAAAAGTATCACAAGAAGTAAAGAAAGTGGTTGCACAGCCTATCAAAAGCGTCCCGCTGCTGCTGAAACATACAGATTCGTAGAATGAACGTAGACGCTGGGGGGTTTAGTGAGAATTAATGACGACACAGCAGCGCCGCACCGGCAGCCTTATTGGATGAATGAATTCAGGGGGGGAGGACTGACTGGGTGTAAACATGCATATGAGTCAATACTTCAGGCGAAATGTGAATCTGCTGACTTGAACTTAAATGCCAAATAATGACAATGAAATATCTGATTTTAACTGACAACTTGTGTGTTTAATGTGAAAAACTTGAAATCCAGTCGAGAAAAAAAAAAAAAAATACGTTACGCGTGTGGCAACTCCTCCGAGCTGAATCTACGACCGAAACAACTTGTTCCTACAGTTGATTCCCACTAAACGTAAACCAGGCCCTTAGCGCTGGCTGTCGGTAGAGGGGGAACGAGAGCGGGAGCGGGAACGAGAGCGTGAACGGGAAACTGAGGCTCTCTGGGCGGGCCGAGGGGAGGGTGGCGTGGCAGACTTGCTCGTCTTGGAGCAGCGCTTGGCGGCCTCCTTGGATTTGGGCGTGGGGGATTTAGGGCTGCCGGCAGGAGAGCCACTGCGACTGCGGGAGCGGGATCGGTTGTGGGCCTTGGCGGGGCTGCGGGAGCGTCGGGGGGAACGGGAGGGAGAGCGACCGCGGGAACGAGACCGGGAGCGAGAGGTGCTATCAGACCGGGAACGACTTCTGGACCTGAAGGAAAAGAGAAAAGAGAGAAACGCTCGTATAAGACACGAATACAGACTTTGATTTATATTAAATATAGCATTTCTTGCTAATTTGCCTCTCAGAGCTTCACATCGGCCCATTTTTAACAGACCAACCAATCAAGCTCTACTCTTGAGCTGGAAAACAACAATTTTCCTACCAGAATCAAAGTCTCATCTCTCTCTAATAAAAGTGCATTTTCACAAAAGTGTCTTATGTGGATAAAATAATTTAAAAGTTAGCCAAAGTTGACAATATGACTGGACAAGTAATTCAGATCGTCACATTTGGTGGCTTATTGATCAGATGACTTCCTGTGTCTGTCATCTGACTTTAAAGGAGCTAAAAACTGTGCCAGTCTTTTAAAATCTGATTAAAAATGATTTGTTCACTTAATAACAACTGTTCACTCTAGCTGTGAATAAAAGAAAGACGTGGAAACCACCATTGTCTCATTATGGGTAAAAAGGAATCCCTCAGCCACGATCATCTGACTTGAGTACATATCGATTATCTTCAGTGAATGGAGGCAGCAGCAGACAACTCACCTCTTCTTGGCTGCCTCTATGAGCTTGATTTTCCTGCCATTGATTTCCTTTCCAGACAGTTTCTCAAGGGCATTTTTCAGGTCGCTGTAAGAGGCAAACTCAACAACCCTGCGAAACCAAGAGGAAACAGTATTATTATTTGGAATCTTAGTTACACTTCCTTTCAGGAACTGGATATTGAACTGACAGAGACATAAAGTCTTACCCTTCGTTGAGTTTGGGCCGATGTGCGTCTGCGAATGTCACTTCTCCAGCTTGTCTCATGAAATCTTTCAGGTCCTACACACATAAAGACCAGTCAGTGGACGGAGGGGCTCGGGACACCAGCACAGGCTGAGACAATATACAGGACTGATTTACCCAAAAAGAGAGATGGTTAGAATCTCTTGACAGAACTACACAGGCTACTGCAGATAAAGAGGGTGAGTCCAAGAACCTCAAAGACAAAGTTCCATCAGCTAATTCTAAACAAACAAATCTTATGAAAAATAAAAAAAACAATCTGTAAAAGGTCTGTGTGCCAATTTAGATACATTTTGATAAGTATTGAGAAGAGTTTTAGCAACAGCTCTGAGATTATTGGACCCACTGCTCAACTACAGAGAGATGAACACCATCTGCATGAACTGAACTGCAGTGGTGCCACTTGGGCAGCATTTGGCACAAAGAGCCCCATTTTCCCTGGCAAAGAGGGTACAGGGCTCCGCGCCGGGACCGCCCCTGTCTCGGCACCCCGCCTCAGTAAAGAGAGTGAACAGGGTGGAAGAGAGGAAACTACTACCTGAGAGCGAAACCCTTTGGAGTGGGCCGCAGGCTCTCCGAGCCCACCATAACATCGGGATAACAGCAGATTATATCCACGGGCACCTGGGAGGAATTCACACTCTCTCTCTCGCGATGTGCGGGAACACCACAGGGGGAAGGGAGGGGGGATATCGATCGATCGAAGCCCCTCAAATTAACGAACCATCGATCAATACGCCACCATCGACTCTCGCTCTTTCCTCTCCTTTCTCTCTGCCAACTCTCAGTTTCCTCTCTCTCGCTCTCAACCACAACCAGGCGTTGCGAGTGAGTGAAGGGGCCGGCAGCGCCTCTAGTGTAGAGCGAGCGCTCACAAGACCAGCAGGCATCAACTAGGTGTTTGGACAGACTGGCTGACACCACAGGCTCAACCCAGACAGAAGGACCCAGAAGGGGTTAACTCCACCATAAGCGAGTTGTTCCACATGACACAACAGTCAGGCTGGCAAATAAAGGGGTGAAGAATTGGTTAAAATTTGAAAACAGGAACAGATTCAAGTCTTTTGATGTTATTGCTTTTTGAAATATTACTTAGCTGCATGAAATGCAGATTAAATTTAAAATAACAATTTGGACTCAAAGATTACTGATACAAAATATTAGCATGATAACTTGATTTCATTTCAGAAATAGTCTATGTTGTCTTTAGCATCACTTCTACAATAGTATGTGTATTTTGTTGGAGGCAAACTGTGGGAAGTGACAACATTTGTGGTGTTGCTGCTTTAAGAGGCTTTGTGTGTTCAAAAGATCATGTGATGAAACGAACCTGCCAGCTGACGCGAGAGGACAAATTCTCCACAATCAGGCGGTTTTCCGTCCGCATCGGAGGAGGGTTTCGACTGAAGCAGAGAAAAACCACAGTTAATTTATGCATAAAAAATGTGGGGCAGAGAGAAACAGCCCTGAACCTAAAAGCTCTCTAGATGATTTTCAATAGCAAGGCTAATTAAGATCAAGGATCATTAAAATGCTCAGCACCTGTTCTGCATTTTAAGTAAGATGTTGAACATGTCCACCTTGTAGGTCATTTATTACAGTGTAATTAAACTGGTACGCATCATTAAAAAGGAAACAAAGACCTACAGCGGCTGTTGTAAAACATGGACTGTGATAATCTGTCTATTGATTTTTATCCTCTACACAGCTTCTATTTTACATCTGTTCCAACATCACTTGTGTAACTGTCAGAGTCAGCAAAGTAAGAGCAGCAGACTCACCTCCGACTGTTCTGGGAACCTCGACCATAGCGATCAGAGAAGCGTCCACCGCCTCCTCCTCCGCCACCACCACCACCACCATCCCTACCACCACCACCGCCGCTGCTGCTGCTGCCACCTCTGCCACGGCCGCCACGCAGACGAACGCGGGCGTGCTCAATGGTCACCCTGAAATTACAAGAGGGGAAGAAAGAAAAAAAACACTTAACATGGAACAGGACAGGAAGTTGGAGCAGGAAAGGTAAAGACATGTATTGATTAACATGAATTTACATTATATTTAACAGAATAGAAACTCCTACCTTTCACTGCACAGCTCTTTGCCATCAAGCTCATACACGGCATCTTCAGCATCTCTGGGATCATCAAACTCCTGCAGCCAACACAAAAAAAAAACACTTGAGCCTTCAAAATACTCCACAAAACGGCCGTGTCCTAATCTCACAATGTCCCTCGGGTTGTTTCACCACCAATCCTCAGGTTTGACTTCAGATCCTCTGTGTTGAAGCCGCAGCAGAATCCAATACAATTGAAGTCAACGTTGAGTCCTTCATCAGACATAATAAAACACAACATGCCTCCATACTGCTCCTGTGGTGTCATCTAAGTGTCTGCAAGCCCCCGACATTCACATTTGACTCAACAGGGTCATTTACACCATGTTATCTTCCTACGAGCTGCATTCACGGACCCTCGGAAACACCATCATCATCTTTTAAGCCTAAAAGTCCACAGGAAGTGGCTAAGTTAGGGGCCACTTCCTGTGGACTTTCAGGCTTAAAACTCGGTGTAAATGACCCTGTTGAGAGTCGAATGTCAGGGCTTACAGACACTTGGATGACACCACAGGAGCCATGTTGTGTTTTTTTCCTGAATTACTCACCATTGACTTGTTGTATCTGATGCAGCTGCAACAAAGTTCACCCCTAAAACCCCAGAAGTGTTTTGTGGACTCAAACCCCCCACCGACATAGTAGTGAGTAGATAATGAGTTAACTTTCATTTTTCTGTGAACTATCCCTTTAACGTATTGCTGCAACTCAACAATAATTATCTTGGTGCAGATTATTATTATTTCTTTGACTGATTTTGTTGCTCCTGGTTACACTGTTTTTTAAATGTCTCCTTTATGAGCAGAGAAGGACAAAGACTTGAACACCTCCTTCCACGTGACGCATTTACTTAAGTATATTGGTTTTTTGGGTGTATCCTGGGTGTGTGTGTCGCCGTTTGAGGCCCAGAGGCTTTTTACAAAAAAAAAAAAATTGTGTTACGATGGTAAAAATTTTGAACTGGTCCACGGACACAACCCAGACCAGTGGAGTCCAGTGGGTGTGATACCAGTGATGCTGTGGAACAAAAGGCTGCCTTGAAAAAAAAAAAAGTCACAATACCACGAGATCTACGTGGATTCCCGTCGCTGTGAAAAAAAAAGCTGCTAAATGGAAGCTCATGTGTTTCTGCATGTAAACCTTGGAGGAATCCGCGGGACTCACCACGAAGCCGAAGCCCCTCTTCAGGTCGATGTCTCGGATGCGGCCGTATCCCTTGAAGAACCTCTCCACGTCCTTCTCTCTGGCCGTGGGGGCCAGGCGGCCGATGAAGATACGACATCCGCTCATGTTGCTGCTGGAAATGTTTTCTACACACGGGGACACAGAGGAGTTAGTCTTCAGGGGGAGGGGGTTCAACCAGCACGACACCGCGGGGTGACGGTGGTAAATAAACACAGGAGTGTGGGGGGGTGGGACGGTGAATTCAGGTTAGCAGGCCGGAGACGTTGAGCTAACAAGCTAGCTAGTATCTGTGGCTAAAAGAGGCCTGACGAGCGCGTCCTGCGGCTAATTCAAGCTAACGACGCGTAAAACACGACGGCTAATGCTGCATTTTAACCAAACGATAACTGCGCGATAACGCGACGAAGTATTCACACGAGCGTGCACGTACCTTTACGGGATGTTTCAGTGTTTAGCAGCTGACCAGAGTCACTGTGAAGTCCACAATCAAACAAAATGGAGGCGAGCAGGCAGCAGGGGGCGGGAAAACGGATCACGTGACGCACGTCGTCACTGCAGAAGACGGAAATACCCGAGAGGCGGTGACGTCAGTGAGACGAATCGATACTGCAGTTCCCCATTCTGACCACGAGGTGTCCCTCAAACACAAAGATACTACAGATACTTCTACTTCAACTAATACTACTACTGCAATACTACTAATACTAATACTAATTCTACTACTAAAATACTACCACTACTGCAATACTTCTACTACTTCTTATAAATATAGTTCTGTAGAGAAGCTACTGCTTTGTAAATACTATTAATACACAATACAATTCTACTTCTACTACTACAATACTACCACTACTACAATACTACTACTACTTCTTATAAATATAGTTTTGTAGAGAAGCTACTGCTTTGTAAAGTTCAGTAGCATAAATAATAAAACGGGGGGAAAATCTAATTTTCATCCAGAAAAAGGTCATTTGAAAATATTAAAAATAAATATTTAAAGTGTTTTTGAAAGTCTGTTGTTGTAATATAATATAACTTTACTCCTCATTTATTCATTCTGGTGACAAATCAGCATGAGTTTAATTCAAAGAGCAGTTTTGAACCAGTTAAACATGAAAAACACTAAGATGACCTTTGTCCAAAAGTACACACACTTCCTGTTTAGACTGGTAAATGATCCACTTGATTTTGAACTGATGGAAGTAAGTTACTGCAGGAAAGTAAAGTGATCCCATACCAGGTAAAGTGGATTGACTATAATGTTACTATTGTACTACCATAAATGTCAGGCACACACTGCTTTATAACTGTGATCTTGGCGACACAGTGCTGGGAAATATTGAACAGAAGCCGGATTTCCTTGGTTCAGATCTTCCAGGATCTAATCCAAAGGAAAATGGATCCCATTATGTTTGACAGGTGGTTAAACATCGTCCTTGTTGGTACTGGAAACTTTCAGTCAGGAAATGTGAGTGAGAATTCCACAGCAACACAAATGACACATCATCTTCCACATTCAAAAGAAAGCTTTAATTAGAAAGTTATATACACACTGTAAAATTAAATTAAACTTTATACAAATATTAAATTACTATCTTCACACCCACTGCCATGTACAGAGGAGAAACCAAAGCTGAAAGTGTTGAAACTTAAGAATCAGGATGTGTACTTTGTTTAACCTGTGATTTTCAGGGACGCAACACCGTACAACAGTGCTTCTGAACGCAAGGTTAATTTGTGTTTTCTTTCCTTTCTTTTCAATCCCATAATATTTTTAATGCCTTGTAGCAAAAGAGAAGCAAAGGAAGAGTGAAACATAGGTGCTCATAGGTTCATCATCATCATCATCACCACCATCATCATCATCACAGTAGCTGGAAACGCTAGGGGGAGGATAAAGAAGGACGGACATTCGTTTAGTCGTGTCCACAACAGAAGTAAAACTCATCGATAAATACACAGACAGTTTTATGCATAGAATAGAAAAAACAGAGTAAGGCCATTGGAAAGAAACAGAACGCTTTGCAGTTTTGTAAAAGCAACCAACGCGGAGGCTTACGATTATACATTTGAAACAAAAGAAAAGAAAAAAAGAACATGTACAAGTCTAAGGCAACATTCTGCTTGCATGAATAACAGAGCCACGAATTCAAAATAAAATCGAGAACGGAAACTCAGACCAGGTGTTGAGGTTTTTTTTAAAGCTCAAAAAATGATTCTCAGGATCCATCCGAGTCATGCTGTTCCCACGGTGACCAGCTCGACCACCGAAAGCTTTTCAAGTGAGGGCGACTCCTTTCAAAATGACATGAAAGTATGTGTGGTGGGGGGTGGGTTGCCATAACGACAAAACTTTTATTATTATTAATAATTTTTCACCGCAACCAGTTGCAGTGGTGTCGATGGTGCACAGAAGTGGAGACAGGGTCTTCAGTTCAGTGTGAAGTCGGGCGCGTTCCTCTACGGAGACGTCCAGCCAGTCAGCAGAAAACGATAAATATTCGAGAGCACATGAATAATACACACGTTGTGTAGCGGACATGTTGCCTGAAGTGACGCTGGTTTGTTCATATGACTTTATTCAATGCTGGGAGGGATTTCTTTCTGTGGTGAAAAGACGGGGACGTTGTGAAGCCGGCCTCTGGTGGGACGAGGCAGACCAGGAAGCGGCAGCATCGAGGACGACCATATGAGGACATGTCGTCTCCTGCCGAGCTCACACACACACACACACACACACACACACACACACACACACACACACACACACAGCCACACACCAAACAATAAATACAGTGGAGGGGGAATAAACACAAACAACCTTTAGGTTTAGTCATGTGTCCGGTCACTAAGTTCACACACATCCTTTTCTCCTCAGCTTTTCAAAACAAAATGTGACATCGTGTCTCCCTCTCTTTAAACGAGCAACAACGTGGAGCACAGCCCTGGAACCAAAACACAGATCAATCCCACTCATGCAGCAGAGGCAGCGCCCTCCAGACACTGGCTGCATCCGGCAACAGAAAAGAATCCCACTAATCCATAATGCTTGACTGCCGACCGGGTGCACAGATAAGCTACGGAGAGAGACGGAGGAGGCTTCATGCTTCGTTCAGACTGTGCCGTGACAGCGACGACTAAAAAACAACATGCAGCATTCACCAAAGAGGGCCGCAAAAAAAAAAAAACAGCCCCGTCACTCACAACTTTTCAAGTACAGCGGGAAGACGATTCTGATTCTGAGCGCCTCAGCGTCAGGAGCGAACATCTCAAGTTTTTTTTAAATATATTTATATATATCTGCAGTAAACCCGGATTGAGTCGACACGTCTGGATTGCGAGCAATGTTGATATAGATAATTACACCTGGGAGGAGGCAAGTGTATTGTGATACATAGCCTAGAGGACACAACCATGACTCGGTATGCATGTTTCACTCATATACACAGGATCTACAGGATTTATGTTGAACTACAGCCACTTTTATTTGTCTGTAGTTTGATCCAGTAGCTGAGTCCAGTGCTGCTCCGTCACCGCTCGTGGTGCAGTGACTGTTGGTTGTTGTTGGCTTTGCTCTGCATGGGTAGCATTGGTAGAAGAGGTTGCGATGGGGGGGTAATGGGCATAGTTCGAGTCTTTGTCACTGCGTTGTGGGGGTGGTAGGTTGTCAGCCACAGTCAGTTCTAGTCAGCAGTGAGAGAGAGAGAGAGAGAGAGAGAACGAGGGGCTCCGCTGCTGATGCCGAGAGCAGCCTGGCAGGCTTCATGCTTCCTTCAGCAGGGGGATATCTGCAGGGAGAGACAGCAAACATCAGAACGGAGCAGAGGCTGTGGGTGGTTTGGCCAAAAATGTATATCATGGTATAATTTGAAGCTATAGATATAACGCACAAAATCATTCCCTCTTACCATCAGAAAATTCATCCGCAGAGGTCACAGAAAGCAGACTGTTCTGGTCGCTGCTCTCAGAGTCTCTACGGAGAGGTAGGGGGCCTGCGCATGCACCCCCAGGGTGCTCTCTAACCCATGATGATGAAGAGGAGGATGACGAAGAGGAGGGGGCCTGGTGAACCAGCACCGTCTCTGCATGGCGGCGGGAGGAGAAGGAGGAGGAGGTGGATGGCAGACAGAAGTCTAAGTCTCTGTGGTGGCGGGTTCTGCTGGAGCCTTGGCCTCCAGTGGCCCCCTGAGGAAGCCCCTCAGAGAGCACGATGGGCACTCGAGACTCCGGAGGAGCCGGAGGAGGTGGTGGAGAAGGAGGAGGACCTGATGCAGTGCATGGTCCACCGTTTCCATATACAGCCTCTTCGTAGGAGGGAAGGGTCACCTGCACGCCCTCCACCATGATGGAGGAACTCTGGCCTGAGACTCCCTGCTCCCTCCTGGTGGACAGAGATCAAAAGAACGAGTGAGTCAGACAGGAAGACGAGTGTGGACGAGGTGGGTCATGACCATGGCATGTTGCAGTCATGAGTGTTGCCACAGCAGAAACTCTGAATGGAGGTGATTAGTGTCGATTGTACAAACCTGTTATAGCAGGCTGCACTCAGCCCTCAGGACAACCACGCACTAGATCAAATCGTTCTGCTCTTTTTAATCACAGAGCCACAGCAGACACACTTAGTGACTGTCATGGGATTTACCCCTTTTTCTAACTTAACTTTCATTCAGGTGTTTAAGACTTGACTTGTAAAACCAGTTTATAACCAAAACTGTCTGAATAACAGGTGTGTCCACGGAAAGAATGAGCAGCCAAATCATCCGTGTTAATGTGTAACATCGTGGGAGGTAGTTTTACAGCACCAATCATAAAAAGGTCAGCAGTATTCAAGAGCAAGCGAAACTAAAGGTGTAAGAGTTTCTGACAACAGCAGGTTGTTTAAGAAGTGGAGGGCGAAATTAAAAATGATAATTTTCAATGTGTTCAAGCTCCGCATTAAAGCCAAAGGGAGAACGTGCACTCAGAGCAGCATGAACATTGAAAATACAGTTAATGTTTTTTTCTTTTGCTGTTAAAATAACAGCTTCTAACATCGGCAACTGATGCAAACACCAAGCAGCAGCTGTCACATTTGAAGAGAACTCTTTAAGATGGTGGGGTTCCTATTATACACGTAGCTGTTGATACACGTCACTGCTGATTGGGCAACACCTCGGACACACCCAGCAAACAAGAGAGAACCTACTTGGAAGCCGTTGCACACCGTTTTGAACAAAAGTTTAACCCCCCCAAAAAAACATGGCGAAAACAGTGCAAAATGTTTGGAGCTTGAATGTGTCCCTACGTTCAGGGGAGCCAGGAATCGAACTACAAACTCAAGTAACAGTGGCCAACCTTCTCGGCCACCTGAGCCTCTCAGGAAGGAGTCAACTGAACAATACAACAGTTCAGGTCATGCAACTCAAAGTGTGTGTTTTTTTAGCTTTGAATCGACAGCAGACACAGTGTACGACTGCGTTTAAATCTCCCGAGTGGGATGTTACAACTGAAGTGATTGTAATTTGTGTGCATCTTACCTGCTGTGATGGAAGGACTTGAGTTTTGGCTGTACAAGAACAAACAGCACCACTAAAAGCAGGATGAGAGCCACCGAACTAGCTGTGGATGCCACGATGGACAGAGCCGGTATACCCAGCGGCGAGCTTGGCTCTTTGTCTGAGGGACACAAGGAGAGAGAGAGAAGAAGTGAGTGTGTGATTCACTTATTCAGATTTAACATTTCTTGCACGGGGTTGTGTAATTACAAATACAGATCAAGAACTGGGAAGCTGCTGTGAAATACCTTGTGTCAGTCGGCAGCTGATCTGCATGGGGGCGTCCCACTCGCCGTTCTGGCAGGTGAGGAACTTGTAATCTCCTTTCAGAGCGTAGCCCTCGTCGCAGAAGTACTCGATGACCGTCTTCTGGGTGAGGCGGGGGCAGGGAGATGGGTGACAGCGGTAGCCACCGTTCTCTGGTTCAGTGGGGGGTGAGCACACTGGGAGGAATGGAGAAAAGGCAATAGAGGTTTTTTTTTAACCGTCACGGCTGCTGCTGTGTGCAGAAATTGTGTCGGACCATAATTTCTACCTGTGGTCCGGTTTGTTTCCTGTGGTTTAGTAAATGCTGAAATGTCTGTGTTCCCTGCTGGCTCTCAAGGACACACTCTCCGTCTGTGTTATGATACTGTGAGCTATTCAACTGATGTGATATTTCAGTTTTATTGCAGTCATGTGCGTGTGAGTCCATAAAGCAGGTTTTATTTATACCCTATACACTTTACCAGCTATAACAAGCTGCTTTCAGACATGCCAGTATTCATTCTAGAGGGATTTCTATCAGCTAAAATTATTTCTTCTCAAAGACGACTATCTAGACGGGTGTACGAGCATAATCAGCCACGAATGACCGTTTAAAAAAACAGACAAATTAAACACAAAACAAAAAGTAAAAGATGCGTGCTCGTGACAGTCCTGTGTTTGTATTTTTAAACTTGCTCACCGAAGCTTCTGATGCAGCGTGGTGGCTGCTGGGACCAGGCTCCAGAACTGGTACAAATGATAGTGGTGGGTCCATCTGGCGTGTAGCCGGGCTCACAGCCATAGGTCAGCAAGGTGCCCGGTGGGAAGGAGCCCCTGTTGGCTTCGGTCTGGTTCAGCAGGTCTCCGTGCTGCACACCAGGAGGCTGCACACAACCTGAAGACACATAATCGAGTGGAGAGAATTAATAACTGGCTGCTTTGAAGGCCTAAGTGATAGAAGCCTTTTAGGTTTTTGGTGTCAGAACAAGACAAAAGTAAGATAAGAAGCTTCTCCCTTCTCTTCTCTGGCTCGCGGCTGAACCCATGATCCTTTAATGCTTATGCAAGGAGCGACCCAGCTGCAGGCCCGGAGCCACAATGGGGAAAATATGGGATTCTGAACCATATTTTAATAATGCAAGGTAACAAGGTAATTATGAAAGGTATGTAAGTAGCCTCAGTGGAGTTAAGTCTGCCTCCAGACAGGATGTGTAGCATCTTAATTTTCAATTTATGCAGGGATTTCCGTGCGTTAAAGGCCCGCCGGGGGAAACAAGGAGAATGTATCTGAAACGTGACCTGGTTCTTTGAAGAATTATGCACCAATGTAACGTCAAATAAACCCGGTATTTACAATTAGTAACGGACTGTTTGTTACAGAGGCAGGATCATAGTCCTCCAGCAACAATATTTTACATCACATTAATGTGGCGCTGCTGGAATATGGTGATGTCCTATCATTAAGCTGACACACGCTGTCGGCTGGACTCCTCCACAGGCAGTTGCCACCGGGTCAAACAACTTCTCACAGGGTAAAACTGTCAGCTTGACAGGCTGAGCAGATAATTAAAGCTCAGAGGTATTGTTATGTGAAACTAGGCTGCGTTTTTACACAGGTGAGGGATACGGCACTGTATCAACATGACAGGTTGGGCTGGAGAAGGCCGCGCTGTGCAGTACAGAGAATATATCTCCAGTGCCTACAGTGGATTAAAATGTCACGGGGGCTCCACAGAGATCTAATTTCTCACCATTATCTCCCGCTCATTAAACTGTGCTCATCCCACACCAGCATCTCTCTCTCTCTCTCTCTCTCTCTCTCTCTCCGGCAGGGAGACAGGATGTTCAGTGAGGTTTGCTTACTTGGCTCTAATGACAGACTCGAGGCTCTAAAGACAGGACGGGGCAGAGAACCTGGAGTTAATTGTGCTGTGATGTTCCCATGCTCTTTTTTTGTATGATTTTGCGATGTCACGCCAGCTGCTGGTGTGCAAGTTTCGTGGGGGTTTGTTGCAGCGAGGGAGCAAATGATCGGAATACGTGCTGCAAACTCCGTCCCCACTGACTCACACACACACGCAGATGTTCATAGAAAAACACATTTGGAGCAGAAATCTGACAAGAGCGGAGAATCTAAATCCACAATCTGACATAACATTGCAGCACCTGTGTAAACTAAGGCAGGACAGCAGGAGGCTGACTTTACTGTGAGTACTGAGCTGTTTGCAGACAAGCATCGAAGTCAAGACTTTGCTGACATTTTCTGGAGGAGCTGTGTGTGAAAAACGAAAAGATCCAGATATTTTCCATAACTTTTCCTGCCAGCCCCCTGGTAAAATATCCAGAAAATGTCAGAGTGAGCCCACGTAAGAATACAGCAGGAAAATGTCGGGAGAGTGTTGATCACGTTTCTAACACACAACAGGCGTGAAACTGGAGGAATACAAATATCTCAGGATGAAAAAACAGGAACCATACACGAGGAAGACGCTGACGAAGATGCCTGTGTTGATGTGCTGTGAATAAAATCATTTCCGCAGCAGAAATTAAATGTCATGTCCTGCCTCCTGCATTCTCTACCCAGGCCTGAATCTTCCCACAGATTTTCCTTGTGTTGTGAAAGTGCCGATCTGCTGCTGCGCTCTTCATATGCAAAAGGCGAACTCTGGAAAATGTCCGAACCCAATTATCCGAATAACAGATACTAACGACCTCATTTTATTACCTCTGATCGGGTTAATCTGTGAAGAACGGTTTTGCAAGAATTTGGGACCTGGCTTCACTCGAACATTTTTCAGTAATGACTCTAAACTCGTAAAGCCCTCTAGGCTATCGTATAGACATTAAATCTGTCACAGCAAGTGAAGAATTTTCAGTTTCTTATCCCTACATCTTTTCTGTCTGATTTATTAAATGGAATCATATGACGTGCGCTGATTCCCCCCCCCCCAGTAACGAGGGGACAAGCATAAGTACATTTTAAACACCCCCCCACAGCGATGAACATTAATAATGCCATCAACGCTAATGACCACACGGCTCATTATTTAATCCTTGGTCTGAGTATTTATAAAACCATATTAGCCATGGTCGCCTGTGGTGTCTTATCACTTGCTCGACACAAACAAACACAGCGACACTGCAAACAGCCACTTTTCTTGTCTTTCCTCCGAGTCGGTTCAGCGATTGAAAGAGAGACTATTTCCACAGCAGCGCCTCTAACATCTTCTAATCTCCCGGGAGAAACGCCGCTCTAAGCTGGTGGCAGAAGATTAAATGCAAAATGCAAACACTCAAATGTGCGACCGCCTATTCACTCACACACACACACACACACACACACATACACACAAAGTCAACACCCACAAACAAAGACACTCCCAGGACCAAGTCATGTAATACCAAAGGGTGTGTTATTGAATTCAGCTGGGGACAGATTTTGTGTGTGTGTGTGTGTGTGTGTACCAAATATGGAGTTGCCACCTGGTTATTATAGATAAACTAAAAAGCCACAGATGTCAGCCTGCTGGAGAGATGAGGGTTTTTCGCCTTCTCCAATTCTATCACTCTCTATCATAACATATTTGGTTCTATGGCTGCATCTACCTAACTTTCATTATTGGTTAACCTCTTAATTATTTCCCCTAAATAATCAATTTGTTATTTGTCATTGAAATAGAAAAGAAAATCTAGTTTCTCAAAGCGACAGTATCTAAAACGTATTCACTTAACTATTATGATGCAAGACAACGAGAAGCAGAAATTAAACTCCTCACATTAAAAACTGACATAAAATGAAAAGCACTTTCACTTGAGCAATGCGTTAATCAACTTATCATTTCAGCTCTTTGTTGTTAGTCGTTTCCAGATTTTTCCCAAGGAGACTGAAGAACATACACCCTTAAATCTCCTTGTGTTGAATCTCCTACCCGCAAATAAGATTACACCAGCTAATTCGATTAAAGTCAAAATTAGAGCTACAGGGATCAAACCAGCCGATATGAGCTCGCTGCAGAGAGGAGGAGGAGGAGCGTATGTTGAATGATGAGCAGCGAGAAGCTGCAGCACAGAAATGCCAACCTAGGCTTGAGGTAATTTACATGTAAAACCATTATGTACAGTTTTCGTTTTTCACTGTTAAATGTTCTTAGCTCCCGATTATTGACAACACCATCTGCCCTTAAAGGAGACATATGCTGCTTTTCATTGTTTCTGTCCTCTGTGTTATATGTGCATGGAAGTGATATCAATATTTATGACTCGAATACATCGATACTGTTGATCTCACACACAGAAAGACAATCTGC
The DNA here is from genome assembly GCF_022539355.2 of Hippoglossus stenolepis. Classification (NCBI taxonomy): domain Eukaryota; kingdom Metazoa; phylum Chordata; class Actinopteri; order Pleuronectiformes; family Pleuronectidae; genus Hippoglossus; species Hippoglossus stenolepis. The sequence goes on from NC_061502.1 coordinate 17,008,759, forward strand.
AGCGTTTCCAGACGCCATTTGACAGCGTGACCCGAGCAGTTGTTCGTTGAGCTGCTTCAGGGCGATTACAGGCTCCTCCGAGGAGGAGATGGTGCTAATGGAGGTGGTAAAGGAGATGAATTGATGACTCCCAGTCTGGGAGGCAGCAGGGGACAAAAAAGGCCTTAGGGTGCAGTTTAGGACAAAAGCCTTTAGCCAGCAGCCGCCGTTATGATCTTTTGTGAAGCGCTGCGAAGGCAGTCAATAAGAACTGTAGAAGACTGATGAGGGTTAATGGTATTTCATGATCTTTAGCATTTTAACTGCTTTATTGTCTCGAGGATTAAGGCATGGGCATGAATGGACACATTCAACCTTACACATAAAGAGTCATGAAAACCTCTGCAATCCAGAAGGAAGAACACACCATGAATTTAAAACATTGGAGCCTGTCAGAAGCTGATCCTACGGTCAAAACGTTCTTTCACACTGATTACATCAGACGACATACTTTATGTAAAGGTTCTGCTCGATAAAAAATATTTATGAAGGAAGAACTAACGAGACCGGCTTCAGTAAAAAAAAAAAAAACATACAGCATAATCTGGCTTTAAGTCGAGTTCTTTATCAAGTACAAGATGTTAAAATACACGCTAGTTATTTTGGTAGCTCTGAGCAAATCCTCTGTTTATGTTAAGTCATCAGGGAACATCCCTGCATCATCATGTGGTTCGAGGATAAAGCATTAAAATATGGTTACAGGCTTCACCCGCTCCAGGGACAATTCGTACCCAGAGACCAGGTCACAGAGGACACTGAAGTCCGGTCAGACAAACCATGAAGCCAATTAAATGTCCTTTTTTGAAACCCATGGTCGTTTCACAAGCGCAACAAACCAGGCTCTCGCTCTCATGCAAGGAAAACCTTGTGACCTGTAGCAACCATGTTCCATCATCTGGAGTTTTCTAAATGCTGTCAGCACTTACTGCACAGACAGAGGCGCCTACATTTACAGTGTGGTTCAATGGCATTAGAAAAATCTGCTACAAACCTTTACCTGCTTGTAACACTCACAGCCAAGTGCATCGTAACAGTCAAACTGCTTTCAGACACGCACTGAACTCTGCACATCTTCCTGACATTTTCTAGAGGGGCTGTACGTGAGAAGACAAATGTCCGAGGCAGTTGCTCCAGACGCTTCCCAGAACTTTTCGTGAGCAAGAAGGTGCCACAAACAAAAAAGACGCTGAGGAAGATGTCAACTTGACGATGAGATTCAAGAGCTTTTGGCAATAAGGACTGAGGCCGGCGTCTAGGCTCCAAACTGTTTTCCTAACACTTTGCTGAACTAACTATAAAATAAATCATCCATTTTACACAGTAGACTGATACCAATGATACCTTTAAAAAAACACACACACACACACTTTCTCATCTTGCACACTACATCCCATGAGAGTAGAAGAAATCAAACTCATGCCAGCTTAAAAAGTGAAACTGAAGAATACATATCAAAAAAAAAGAAAAGAAATATGGTTGTTAAATCTTAGAACTGAGAAGAATTTTTTATTTGAACTCCCACTGGATTACATTTGTCAGAGAGAAGTCAGCTCCTGCGTTAGAACAAGAATGTGAGAATTGAGCTGAACTAAAAAAACATAACCAGAGAAGACAGGTGAGGTAAAAATAGTAACTGAGAAATAGAAAGTAAAAATACTGACAGGAAAATGTGCTTATCTTTTTAAAGAAACTGGCAGAAAACCGAGAGGGGGAGGGGAGAACAGTGGGAGAGGATGCAGAAAAATCATGGAACGCTGTGGTCCAGGCCAGAAAGAGACATGTCTTAGCAGGTTAACCAACAGATCTGTGTGCAAAGCAGAGGATCTGTACAACAACAATGGGAAGAGGAGGCTGCTCCAGCACATACCACACTGTGGGCTGGGCGAGCACAAACCGAAAGGCTGTTTGAAAAGGAAAGAATGAACGCCTGGTTCAGTATCCAGAGATAGTGGAGCAGTAAAAGACGTACAACCTCGCGGTCTCTCCCTTTTCCCCATCGCCCTCTCGGCCCAGATTGAATATTGGCTTAGAGAAAAACACACAGGGAAAAACCTGATCAAAGCGATGAGCAACGCCAGAGTGGATTTCAGCACACCATGTTTTGTGCTTATGAGGAAGGGCAATGAGTCACAGTTAAACACAAGCTGTTCTCCCACTGGTCTGATGTTCAGAGTTTGCTCAAGAGAAGGGAGGGGAAGTTTGAAACCTGTTGACAGAGACACGAGGGTCCTTGTGAAATCTCGTGGACAAAGTGGGTGAGAACAAGATACTTGCATTAAATCTAAATTTACAGATATGTCCAGGGAAAATTTGTGCTTTAAATCAGATTATCCTGTGAATATCCACCGAAGACCAACTGGACTCAAGGTTTACTCGAGTTAAATAAAGTGGACACATAAAAAGGATAAACTATTAAAAAATCTTCCGGGCGCACAACTGTAAGCTGATCAAAGTGTTTAAAATGCTAAAAGGTCGGAGAAATGCTCGTGATGTAGTGGGAGAACTGGGCCAGGGCAGAGCGCTCATGGGGCTGATTGCTAATCCCAACATCCAGCGCCTTAAGGCTGTGCTGGAGGAGCCTCAGGACATGGGGGGCGTTAAATCCCCTGCCTGACTATGAAGTGTCTTCCTGGCTGTGAATATCTCCCTTTCACCATCTGTTACTGACGGCACTCGCCCGCTAAGAGCTGGAGGGGTGGGGGTGGGTTGAGGAGAACCCTGGCGGGGAGGGGGAGCCTCGGGTTTTAGCCCTGTTTGCCCGGGCAAATTAAAAATTCTAATTATCCTCCTATTACGAGCCGGGAGCGCTCTCAAGCAGATCTGATAGTGATGACTTCTGCAGCCAGCTGTTTGGTCGCCCCGTAGAACAATAGGCTATAAAACAGGGTGTGTTTCCCACTGTGCGCGCGCATGTTCAAGTGTGTCGGGAAGCAGGGGAATGTGTGTGTGTGTGTGTGTGTGGATTGTGTGTGTGTGTGTGTGTGGGGGTTGGATTAAGCTAAAGACAGAGGGGATGATGATGCTCTCTTTGGCCTGGTAAATATGTTTTTGTGTTCCTTTGTTGGCCGCCCCTCCGAGTCCTCCGTTGTCGCTGTTGTTGTTTTTGATGATGTCGCTGTCATTTTTGGGGCCAGGGGTGTTTTTGTATTTTGCCACGTTCCAAACTCTCTGACACTAATCCATGGGATTTTTAGCCAAGCTGTTGTTATTAGAGTGCAATACAGTGCAGCCGAGCCCACGGGTGGGACAGTGCTGCAAAGACAGTTCCACATTCATTTCTGCCACTGGTGGATAGTGGGAAGATAAAGAGAGACATGTTTACCTTTATTAACCTGCTGACAGGAAAATGGGAATTTGGTGGGAGCGCTAATAGAATCAAACCAGGTTCACTATACTATACGTACAAAATACGAGGGTATACAAGCTCGGATGTTCAATCAGCCTCATATCCTCACAGTGGAGAAGAGGAAGTAGAAGAAATTTGCGTGTTCACCCATGTGTCATGTCACATCCAAGTTAGAGGTCAAAAAAAAAAATAGCACAAGTGAACTGATTTGATTTACGTCCTGTGGATAAATGATTACTTTTTGTGGTATTACATATGATAGTTTTAAAAAACAGCCTTGAAGCGTGTGGGTCGGCCCTAAACCCTAGTTTTAAAAAGATAACTTAAGAAGATTACATCGAGGCAAACTGTTTCTAAGTTAGGAGGCTATCCATTCTTTGAAGTGAGTGGAAGTCCTATAGTTCAAAGTGACTAGATTCGTGTACTGTGTCATAAAAAGAGCCAAAAGAGAAAGATTCTATAACTTTAGTAAACTTCTATACATTATGAAATAATATGTGATCATGACTCTTGACTTCTTTGGTGAGTGTGTGTGGGTTAAGAGTAAGTTTCCTGTACTCGCTTTCGTTCTTTCATCACAGATACGTTTTCAGTGTGAGGCACTTCAAACCATTTGAAGTGACACAACTCAATACGCTGACACGGGTGGGCGACACTGGGCCGTAACATAGGACTCTTAATGTCTGGGTGAGCGATACTACCAGTGTCATGTTCTGCTGTGAGCGGCTTAGAGGTCGTCATTCAGTCACACATAAATATCTGCTTTCATATTCTGGCAACTCGCAACAGCTGAGCCCTGAGCGAAAAGCAAGAAAGACAACCGAGGCATTCTGTGTTGAAAGGATGTGGGAAATAAAAAAAGGTGGACTTGTACTACTGTAGCTTGGACAGAACGCAGACACAGAAAACCAATTTTTCCCTAGAAAAAGGGGGCTGTTGTTGCATCTGCAGGACCTCCGAGAGAAGGTGAAGGGACCGAACAGAGGAAGAGCGGAGGAGGAGGAAAAAAGACGAGGAGGATGAAGAACAGGGAGGCAGTGTGATGGAGGTGACGGCACGTTTACATAAAAGCCTGACTACAAACAGATGCAGGCAGACAGTTATTCACTCTGCAAGTGGAGGTTGCGAGTGTCCCAAAGGGGCGCTTTTGTAAACAGCAGGGCTTTTGTTACTCACTGACAGCCTACACCTCTGTTGTGTGAATGGTTAGGGCCACAGTGGATGAATCGCAGTGTCAGACAGAACAGTGGGCGCTCATGTCATCTCCACACACTCCTACAAAAGGCCAAGCGATGTCCGTATTGTCCACCGACGCCAAAGCCAACAGCGTCACATCTACTGTAAACAGGAAATTGGCCACAAAACACGAGTCTGATAGCTGCAGGCCTCGGAACTGAGCGTTTAGCCGACCACTTGTTTCTTTTCCTGCAGCTGAAACACATGAACAAACACATAATGCATACACCCATGGCGAAGAAGGTCCCTAAAAAGACAAAAACATCCTCCCTGCTCCCCCACCCGTTCGTTCCCTGCTGTTGCGATTCATTTAGCAAGCCACGTGTGCTGCCATTACACCTCATTGTCCCTGCTCACCGAGGGACGGGGCACAATGACAGATTTAAGCAGCGTGCCTCCGAAAAGCACAACAGACAACTTTGCATTTGAAGGGTTAAATATGCATAAGAGGCCAAAGTGGGTGAGGGCAGGGGGGGAGGGTGGGGAGTACCACCATTGTGTGACCCTCTCCTCAACCCCCTAAAGATACAGGCGTACATACACATGCACTTTCTGCCTTTATTTAACAGATGGGAGGATGTTAGCAGAGGCAAACAGTGAGCTCCCCCCTTTTCTCTATCACCCTTACTCCAGAGGACAGCTGGGAGGCAGACATTCCTTCTACTCAGCTTTCAGAGGAAAACAAAAGAGTGTGTGGGACCCCTCCTACACACACGTGCATGTGTTCAGACACACACACACACACACACACACACACACACACACACACACAGACACACATTACCCCCAAAAAAACTGTCAATGCAACTGTGGGCTGATCATATTACAACAGTCCGAGCCCGCCTGCCCGCAGAGATGTGTGAGTGCCGAGCCTCGGAATTTTGTTGAAGGTGAAAGTTGGGGAGATAATCCCGACCCCTGGTGAAGACAGTGTTAAGTCTGGCTGTAATAAAATGGAAATTTTTAAAACTGCACTGAGACAAAAAAGCTCTGGCTGCAGCTGGCTGTTCTTTTCGAGCCAACTTATCTATCTCAACCTATCCGGCACGCCTGGGTTGTTTGTTGAACAGGTTCATTGCAATAGCACAGCACGTACTGTACTACAGACACCACAGTGGCTGGGGGGGAAAGGAGCAGTCACATTGTAGAGAGCAGGAAGACTCTTATTTTGGTTATGTTAACACAGAGGGATGCAGGATTATGCAAAACCCCACAAGGCAAGAGAAGACAAGAGACCGTCCTACATTGTAAATAACATCTCCAGTGATCCAACAACACAGTCATTGTTGCAGCTCAGTGTTTGTCCATCATCATTCTAATGAAGCACAACTGGACTTTGATGGAGCAACTGCTCTAGCAAGTCGCTCCACGAGTGAACAAATGGTGCCGAGCATCAGAGGCCAGTTTAACACTCGCAGCCTGTTCTGCTGAGAGAAGAGGAATGCCATTTGTTGTTCGTGCCGTGTTTCCCATTAATTACCTTGACTGTGGCGGCCTGTGCTCAGCCCCTACATGCCCCGCTGCCGCTCTGTTTTTTTAACTCTCTCACTCAAACACATTGACAATGGACCATTAGGAGGACCAGGAGAAATCCAGCTGCATCGCTGGCCTGATTGGACTGTCAAAAACATCCGTAAGGTTTTTACAATACTCAGGTGCCAGACAGAGACCAGTCAAAATATTCCCAAGAAAATATATCAAGCCTGGGCAACTATCTACTTTCCTTTTAATCATAGAATAATAATAAGATTCTGAAAATTCAATTGAAGTCATAAAATACAACATCTCAGATATATTGTTGTCAGAACAAAGTCCATGGACAGTGTTTATCATACAGGTGGAAACAAAGTACAGTTTATATTGCCGGCTGGAACTCCAACATAGCAATCTGTTTGTGGACATAAAGATTTGAAACTTTGTCGTCATCCGATCCCAGGACAGGACTCTCGCCAGCATGAACAGCAAGGTAACTTCACACGTACTTTTGAGTAACTTGTTACTGTGCGAGAGTGAAAGGAGAAGTAAGCAAAACAATACAGTTTCTGACTCATACATACTAAAATAATTGTTGTAGCTCGTTAAGCCTCAACTCAAAAAACATCACAAGGTAGCAGCATGTTCCAGGTTATTTTCAAATGTGTCAACTAGGTTATTAATAAATTTGTGGCTCAATGCCAACCGACCTGTGAAGTAACTATGACTTCGGCTCACACATAGAAACCCAAGCTGTTAGCGATAACATGTTAAAAACAACCTGTTATTAATTAAACTATAAACTCGATATTACTCTAGTATCAATATATGTTGGTGTCATTTATTAATAAAAAACACTTAATATTTGCTGAGAGTTGCTCATATGTCTCCATTTCTTTGTTGGTTGAGTTTTCTGGAACATTTGAACTCTGAGTTTTTTCAACTGAATACAAATACAAGGATTAATTTATTAATCCACTGTCCTGTACAGACAGATATGCAAATGAATACAGATAAGACATACAGAGACAGGCAGACTTTTCATAAATCCTCACACAATTATCCAAATGGACGCCAGCGAAGCCTGTACAAAGACCTTCACCATTTGGCTATTTGTTTCAGATGATGTAATACGGACAGAGGGCATTAGAGTGGCGATAAGCCAACTGGCCACTATACATCTCCATTTAATGGGCTGGATAGATTGTGGGATGGGACGATAGACAACAAAGAGAAAAACACCAAATAATAAGATGTAAACAGGATACAGTAGGTGTTAATTAGAAAAATCTTGCAGGGAAATTAAAACCATGTGACATGTGCAACATAATGGCAGTTGAAACTGACTTCTAGCCATGTGAAATGAGTTGTGTAGACATTAGGGAAGACAGACTGTTTTGGTGGGGACCCAGGTTGAGGCCTATAAATCAGACAATAATGAAGTATCTTTAAGCGAGGCATTTAATCCCTTCCCTCCAGGGGTGTTGTTCTGAATCCAACTATATGCCCTGACTTCTCTCTGGAGGATGATCAGGAATGAGTTAGGACTCGTGGTGTGTCATAGCCTCTCTTCTCCTGATTCACAATCTCTACTAAGCAGCCATTGAACTTGAAATGGCCTAAAACAAGACAGGAGTTGTTGAGCCATTTCTGCAGAATTGCAGTCAGTTAAAGAGAAACAGCTGCACTCCGCCTCCACTCATGACAACCGGACACACGAGTGTGTCAGGATCGCCCAGCCCTTCCCCATACCTCAATGTTAGAATGTCTCTCATCATATGTGGTTTACATGTTGTAATTTGCTCTCATTTTTGCTGTGTTTAAATAGCCTCAATGCACTTTGTGACACCTGTTTAACTAGCACATATTATCATGAGTTTGTGATGAAGCTAAAGTTGCATTAAGGGTAAAAGCTGAATCTACAGATTAAGGGCTTCTACGCGATGCAGTGCAATACTCCCCCAATTTCTACGGTCTCCACACAGCTCGGACATGTCGAGTCATGAAAATATGCATTCACACTCCAGTGGAGCAGCTGATAACCATGCTTGCTGATAGAGACAATTACAAAACTGTTGTTGTGCTCAACTTATCACTATCATGCAGGCAGCTAAAGAAAAAGCATGTAAATGTTTTAAAAGTCTTGAGATATGGAGCTTTCATTCATGTGGTACGACTTGACTGTTCTGTGAGTGCTGTTGCTCACAGTCCTTGCACGGCGTGGATGTCTCAACAATTGGCCAATTCAGCATGTGTGTAGGATGCTCTGTGTGCCTCATGTGTGAGCTGCTGAACATGTTTGAACATGATGCCGCTGTTGACTAACGATGTGACGAAGACATCGGCCCACACTGTTTCAGTGGGCCTGAAAACCACATCAAAGAAGTGAGAAAGGGGGGGGGGGACCGAGAGACAGACGAGACTGAGACAGAATTTTTTTTTTTTAAAAAGACAAAAACAGAAAGTAATTGAGGGAAGCAGCTTGACAATGCAAATTTAAAAAAGAACAGCACAACACAGGTGATAAAACAGAAAGGAAGCACCGACAAAAACTTGAGAAAAAGAATGAATAAAAGACTGAAAGAAAGGACAGAAGCAAAAGCAACAGAAGACAGAAGACAGGAGAGACTGGGGGATATATTTAGCAGCTCATTAGTCAGAGATGTCCTCTACTCAGCAGGCTGGTCCCTCCGATGAGGCCCTTTGAAAATCATTATGACTGCCTGCTGCTTCAGACAACCACACACATTTCACTGGGAAATAATTTTACAAACTGCCTCTCCTCTCCTCAGCCCTAATGTAGCTTCAAAAATAATCCTCACGTTGTGGAGAGGCCCCCCGAAAAAACAAAGCTTTGTACTACTCAAAGTGACATGGTGTTTTTATTGACTACGTTTAACATTACATTTGTGGCATTAGCATGAACATTTCTTGATGTTTTCCCAGATTTCCAAGAGAATACTTCATGGAACTTGATGGAAAAAAAGTCAGGCGTATTTAGGGGACTGATATCGATGAGTCTGTGCAATTTGGTGCAGCTTGATTGGATTTAAGGAGCCTGTCGGGCCTTGGTGGAGGTATGTGCTCTACTGAGTGCACATCTAGTTTTGTGCGTTATCAGATTTGGCCGCCGGAGTGAAATATGCCGTCGGTGCCACCACTCCCTGCTTCGACATTTATTAACCTTGAACACAGCACCTCTCATCAGTGGACATGTATCAGCGTGTGGCCAGAACACCACACACACACACACACACACGCTGCACACTGCATGTAGCAGGAGAAAATGTTAAACCTTACATCCCAAAATCTGTAAAATCAATGAGCAGTAACATTAAATTGGATTTAAAACAATGAAAATCACACGATGAGCTTAGTGTTTGCAGGCAGGTGGGAGCGATATGAAGATAACTGTAATCCCGGCCATCTGGGATCTTCTCAAAGTAATGGAACTGTCTGGTCAACAGTTAAGAGTCAGCGAAATTGTCTCGAGTCGACTGTCTGCACTGCGGTATCCGTTTCCATGGGAGCTTTTCTTTCTCAGGTTAGGCGTTGAAAAAATAAAGAAGTCTCCCTTTAGGGCTTGATTGGTTGGGAGAGCAGTTTCGATGACACGGGGTGAGAGCGGAGAGTGACTTCTCAAGTGATCAACACGCAGGTAATGAAAGAGAGAGGCCGGCCGATTCGAGCAGACCGCCGCTAATGGGCTCCAGTTGCACCTGGATGATTGGAGCCTTAAAGAAAGACGACGAGAGAGAGGGAGAGAGCCAGAGAGAGAAGGAGGGGGGGAGGACAGAGACATCATAGAAATGGGGCTGTGCTGTGCTCAATATACCGAGCCGCACAAACACGCACACACAGAGTGAGTTAGCAGTCCTAATTGCAGACTGGTGATCGAGTGGAGCTGCAGCTTGCCGCGGTTTGGTCTGTGGCTTCCAACGCTGCCCCTAAAAGCCCTCTTTGTTCTCACGTTTCAGAGACGAGCCGGTAGCCAATGTGTTGCTTTGCTCCTGCCTTCTAAACGCCTTGCTAACAGGCCTTCGGGGGACTATTCTAGTTAATTGCACAGAACCTACTGCAACCCCCGTCCCCACTGGATTTCACTGTTTGTAAACCCAGCCTTTCTAGCAAACTTTCTGCAAGGACTGGAACACAACAGCGATCAGGCCGACTCACTCACCGTCACTTTTTTTGTTGGCACACACCATTTTGTTTGGCTACAGGAGAGGTTTTTTACAGTGGGAGAAGGTTCCAAACAGTTCCAGGGGACGCTCGGTGAAAGGAAGTGAAAAAATATTGCATTAGTTATCTAAGGAAGATCTTAGAAAATAGCCTAAATGCAAGTGATTTGGTTTTACGAGGTTAGAGGGGAACTTTACTGTTTCACACTTTCCCAGAGGGAGAAACTGATAAATGCCTTTAGACTGACCTGTTTTCGTATAATTGGTTTAGTCTGGAATTATGTCACAGCTACTGTACATAAGGCTCTTTGTTTCACACTGTAGTCCATTCATGTTCCTGACATTTTCTGCAGTGGCTGTGTGTATGAGAACGAAAATGTCCAACCCAGTTGTTGTGGACGAACTTTCCTAAGGTGGAATGTTGGGGAACCTTTTTCTTTTCCTTGTCTACGGAGAAGCCCTCAGTCTCAGACTTTGAAATCCCCTGAACTACAGTGCGCAACAAGTTTCGAGGACCACAGCAGTTTGAAGATTGCCAGAAGTAGGGAATGGCTCATTCAGATATTTTCCTCTGTGGTAAGAGCAGTGACGCTATGCTAGCCACTGGAGTCTCCTATATCATTAAAGAGAAAAAGGAGGGAGTCTTTTTCCCGAAGCAACTCAACATTAAAAGGAAACCTCCTTGAATTGGTTACGCACACTGATTCAAGAACAGCCAAAAACAATGGGCTCTGTCTGCAATAGACCTCTTTTCCGACAGAGAGGAATGTATTCAACTCGAGCCAAGAATAGACAATCGATTGTCAAAAACAAACAAAAATCTCAGAGGAAATTAGAAAGGCAGCTCTCTGCTCCCGTACTTGATCTCCTCCCCTTTCCCTCCGCTCTTACTCTTTACCCTATGACTCCACTTTTTCTTCGAGGCCCAGGGAAAGCTATTTCCCGTTCTCACACATGTTCATACATAAACGTCACTCCCTCACAGAGCACACAGCGGGCTTGTTTGTGGGAGACTTCTGGTCCTCGCCGACGCCTTTCATGTAAAGCTTTAACTCAACTACAGAGGACAATGGGTTTCCAGTGGACATCACATATCTATTAAACTGGACCTACAAGGAGGGTTAGTGTTTTTTCTCTCCTGACATATGACACTATTAGAGCCGAGAACATGTTGCATGATCACTTGAACAGTTCCCATCTTTACTCTTTCAGTTCTGACTCACTGTCTGGGCCAACTTCCTCTGAAACAAACCACAAAGACTCACTGTGAAGAACTGACATCACATAAGGAACTGTGCTCTATGCAGCCAACATCAATGGAATGTCAGATAGACTCAGAAGAGACACGAAACAAGTGATATTTGCACCGTGCCTTGAAAATCCTCCACACTGATGCCATTTATCCTCGTACACAGACGCAGAGGTGCTGCTTTGTAGCTGTGTGTGTTTACAGACACTCGGCTTGAATGCAGAGGATGCTTTGTTTAGCTTGTTGCAACATTCGGGGGAAAAAGAAAAAGTGTCCTGAATCATGGACGAGTTTGTAATCACACACAGTAATCGCAAACACAAAGTTGAGGGAGCCATTGGCATTAGCTCAGCAGAAACCCTGCTGCTAATCTTGTTTACAATGAACAGCTGAACGTCAGATAAAAAAGACACGACTTGGACAGTGATTGGTTCTAAAAATACCTCGGCTCTGGAAGGTTTTATAACTACGTCCTATCAGAGCGTATTACAGGTGAAATAAATTGTTGTCCTGACCTTTCTACAAAGAGCACAACACCCCTGAAACAGAGGTTTAAAGCTTTTCCTTTTTATGTTGAAATGAAGGAGCAAAGAGTCTCAACCTTTACAGTTCATCATTAGTCTTTACAGCTAATTTACCACAACTGACAAGACATGTAATGACATTTTTTATGGACTAATATCCTCAAAAGACAGATAGCAACACAAACAGCACAGAGCGTGTGCTGTTCTCTGGTCTCTGGGGCTGAAGCGCTAGTATGCAAATGCTGCACACTGTATTTTTTTAGTATCCATTTCTATTCGTGCCACTCACTGCCATTTGTACGAGTCTGGAATAAGCCTGTCAGCAGTGATGAAATTTCATATTCATGAAAAGTTCCTTAGCAATCTCCATCCTGGAACATGTCGAGGGATTACCTATGTGAATTATGTATGTTGAGCTGGAGAGAGGCCGGTGAAGAGGAGAAGTAATAACATGCACATTTTACAGCCTTTAAAACGAGTGCATCTCCTTAGTGGTAATTTGTCTAAAATCAAGAGTTAATTTCATACTTTCATACAGTAAACGCTGCAACTCACGTCTTGGTTGATATATGAAATATTACACTCACACATCATCAACAGGTTATGGGAAAATATTTATTTCATTAAAGTTTACCCTGAAACCTTTAAATTAACCACTGGAGTTTATCTCTTATTATCTATTAATACAAGAGAGAAAAATATTAAGTAAATATATAATTTTTAAAGAGCTACAACTCATGACCTGGAACTAAGCACAAGTTATTACCAGGTGCACTATAAGGAAGTAATGTCAAAAACACAGTACAAAGATAACCTTTGTACTGTGTGTTCCCTCAGGTGTAGAATGTTCCATTGCCTTCCTGTAAACTAGGTAAATCATGATGTATAATAATGACAGTACCAAAATGAAAACAAACGTTTTTTAAAAATAGCTTGATTGAAGCTGATAAGATGGCAGGTCAAAAAAGTTCTCGAGCTCATAACTCATAAAGTCTATTTTAAAAAGACAGCTGGAATTTATCTTAGCGGTGGAGTCTTGATAACTATCTGCCCATTTACATCAACCGGCTAGTGTTACAGGTGCAGTTGCATTATGGGTACTGGGAAAAAATTCTTGGGTGTACATTTGTCCCGGTGTAATGCACCAACTGTCAGAAACGTGGTCGGTGCAGGGTTTGCCTTTTGGTATAGTCACACAAAGGATATCTGGGGACAGCCTCTTTATTATTCTATGTACAACATCCACACAGAGCGTGGGGCACACACACACACACACACACACACACACACACATGTAAAAAGATGCGGTTTCACACATACACACACATTCACAGCACTGAGAGCACGTGGGCATTGGAGGACATTTCCTTGGTATTGGTAGGCAGTGAATGTGAGTGTGTTGGATTTAAAACGTGAGCATGATACCAGTCCCTCTGGGCTCAACATGAATCATGTGTGTTACATAAGAGCAAAAGAAAGAGAGAGAGGATACACTTGGGATCAGCGGTGCCCTCCTCTCGCCCATCCGCCCATCTCCCTCTCTCTCTCTCACACACACATTCATTATTCATTTAGGCTTTAAAAGAAAGAAAATCAATTAAATGATTACAGGAACCCAAACTATCATGAAGCGCTGCCTTCCACCATGTTTTCATTGATGCAAAACAAACCCACGTTGTATTCTGCACCTGCTCGGGTTGACGCTGGACAGTATTTTTTCAAAGCGCTGCAATCGAATTAAAATTTGAAACGGTAATCACAAAAATGTTACAGTGAATTTGAATTTGCCCTCAAACCAATGTCCGTTTCATCCCCACACACACACACACACATTTACTCATTCATACATACACAATCTGCCTTCTCTCTGTGGCAAGGACATCTGGCACATTTCACAAGCTGCCGATGTGTGGGGAGAGTGTGTGTGTGTGTCGGTGTATCTGGGTAGCGCATGTGTGGAGGTAGAGTGTGTTTGCGAGGGGGGAGGGGACTGGAATATTGGAGGGCTAAAGTGAAAGGAAAGCTGGCACAAGTGAAGGGGTTCAGCGAGTACAAGCCACTGGCATTGTGTTCCTTAACAGGAAACAAGACACAGGCTTTATCTGTGTTGCAGGTATCGATAAATACGTGTTATCAGCTGGTTAATGAAACTTCTATCCTTGAACCACAGTTCAATATTAAACGTCACATTCAAAGATAATAATCTAACATTTCAGGCTGGAACAAAAACCTGATCTGTTGTGGCGGCCGTTGTGGGGTAATAACCAAAGCTGGCTAGCGGCGCTAAAAGCTCTCAGAGGACGCTAAATGTCACGGCTGATTAAAACCTTATGACAGCAATGTGACCACAGACAACATCGTCTCTCTTCCACTCAATAGCGGAGGAAAACTGTTGTGACTCATTAGGACAGTGAATGGATTCAGAGTGGGTGGGAGCCCCCGAACACTCGGCTGCCTAACGGAGGCAGAGCAACCTGATCGACCCGAGGGTAAAGGAGACCAATTCAATCTAGCTGACCTGCGAGGCGAGTTAAAAAAAAAACTCAATCAATTTACAAGAGATGGGCAAAGATGGCCGTTTAGTCGATTTGTATCACGTGGGAGCAGAGACAGAGAAAGAGCGTCTGTGTCCTACCTGATGCGTGACCATGAGGGAGCAGGGTGAAGAGGAGGAGAAGCGCGGAGGCAGCCAGCCTGTGGGCTCGTGAGGAGGTGGAGGAAGAAGAGGAGGATGGGGCTCTCGTCTGAAACGCTACCATTCCATCGCACATCTTTTCCTCCGGCGACCAGCGAGAGTCCTCTACGGCTTAACCTGTCAGGGCCACATAGAGAGTAGGGGATAGAGAGGGAGGGGGGGAGGAAGGACACAGATTACTATCAACATTCAGTGAGGATTACGTAACTAAACGCAACACAGAGAAACAGGAGCGGATAGAGAGCGAGCCACGGTGTAAAGACAGGAAGAGAAACTGCGTGTCTCTGCGTGTCATGCACTTGTTTTGCAGTTGATAACAATAACTGAATGGACGACTGTGTGTACTTCCTCTTCCCGTGCGTTGATTCCTCGAAAACTGCATCCTACTATTTATACCATCTTTAAACAAGACGTAAACCAATTTCCAGCTCTCCTTTCTAAAGAACACTGGTGGCGGGAACTGCAGCACGAGCGTTTCTCTTGATTTCCCCTTTAATCTTCAATCATCGCTCTGCCTCAGAATCTAACTAAATAAACCAGCCGTTAGACTTATAGATGATGTAACGGGGAAACCTTATCCCTGCAGCAGATGAGTAGCAACGTTAGAGGGAGGAGGGCTTAAGAACGTGCGAGGGAGAGTCAGCACAAAAACAAAACAGTGATTACAGCTGCAACTTTAATGAAAACCCTGTTGGTGAGGAAAGGAACTAATCCCTTCTGTTTGGCCAGTGTCGCTCATCAGCAAAACATTATTCGAAGAGAATCAATTATTTGTGCAAAATGTATAAAAGCATACAAACAAACCCTTCCTAAGCAGGGATTCCCCAAATGTAGTTATTGAAGAGTGATGCTGTGGAGGACACGGTATTTTTTACAGCTGAATGAAAAACAGATGCTTTTCCATGGTCGGCTCAGCTGTGGTCCTACTCTGCCATATGCTGCACGTCGGTAACAAAGTTTGATGGACAAATTATGTAATGATAACTTGATCAGGTGCCCCTTTCTGAAAAATCCCTGTATTTTGTTTTCAGCACCCACATGGCCGAGAATACTGTGTGAGATGTTGATAAATGTAAAGTATCATTTATAGCCAATATCATCCAGTAATAGCCGTCTAATAAACTGCAGTTATGGCAAAACACTTTAAACACCAACAGTGGAAGGAATGAACACAACCACATGCACACAAACAAAAACAAAAACAACCCCACATCCTTTCTGCACGACCATGACTCACTAACTTCCTCAGCACATTTGTCGGTTGATTGGGGGATACAACCAGACGTGCACTATCATTACCTAAATGAGATGCAGGTGCAGGCAGCGATGGTTATGTTGCTGCAGAGACTTCGGGGTGAAGCAGCAGTAGCAGCATTCTGCAGGGAACTCGCCGACTGGCAGGCAGCAGCCGAGGGCCCATTACAGCCGCACAAGGCCACTGAGCTAATGGCTACAGTAATGGCATGGCTGCACTTAAGACAGCCACAAATTTGATTGCAAATCTACCGTGTGGCCACTGGCACTGATGTGTCGAGGGAAGTTACGGTAAACAAACACACACGGATGGCAAATAGCACTACGTGCTTCTAGGGGGAGTCCACTGGATTGCAGACCTTAGTAAGTGGTTCAGGTATTGGACAAAACAGCAGGACAGAACGGACACTGTCTTCACTAAACAGAAATCCATGGCCTTCTATTTCATTGTCAAAGACTCAGACTGTGTTTTTAAATGGATGACACATCTCCACTTCCTTCGACTATCCAGATTTTATGCCAAAATATCCTGGATACGAATGCTGCCATCATGAGCTGATCACTTCATTTGGAACCAGAATAATTGTGGCCTAGAGCCGGGGTATCGAGTTCCCTCTGATACAAGTACTGGACCAATCGCTAGCCACTCTCAGCTGTCAATCATTAAGTTTCACCCCATTTTTATAGCAAGTTCCTACTTTAAACCAATCTGATGAGAACTACCACAAGTGACAGAAACCATGTTTGAGAAAAATGTGTTGATAATCAGTGTGTATGTCTCCTCTCTGTACAGGGAACCATTGTACATTGTGTGCTACCGCTGGTGCTTCCACATTTGAGTGTCCTTCACCAGGCTAGATTTCAAATAACCGAAGATCACGACAATCTAATTTGGCAGAAAATTTCCAGGACACAAACAGCAGGGGCCCCACACCGCCTGCCACCTTTCTGATGTCACAAAGAGCCGATGGGATGGAGAACGGTACTTGCATGTGGTGCAGACCAGTGGGAGAGAGTGACGCAAGTCTGTTTTGGCTGGACAGTTAGGTTACTGCATTGAGCCAAAGGGCAGCCAGACGGAAACACATGCAGGGGGACCTGTGCCAGCCATTTTATCCATAGGCGCTTTCTCATTTGTTCATGTTGGGATCAGAGCGATGCTGCTAAGGCCTGGGTTACCGAGAGGCTTTACATTAACTCGTCTTAGGGACAAAACAAGGACGAACAAAAGTCAAAGGCAGGACAAGAAGGAACACGTGTGTTGTTCAAAGGCACTTGTTGGGATGTAAATAACCACTTGGGATGGCATTTATAATGCAGCGCTGACCTCCTCAGAGAGCTGAGGGCCGAGTATTAAATGGCCGGTATGTTTGCGAACTGAAAAGTTAAGCAGAATTAGCTTAATTGCTTTCACGCAATATCGTCTGAGAAAAGAAAAAGTCATTAACTCCGTGCTTAGGTGCCACAAAAACACAGTGTTCCAATTAGTTAGAACAAGACAGTCCAGACTCCGAGGCTTGAAGGACTTTTTTTTTTTGCAGATCTTACGATGTGCTGACTTAATTTTTATGCATTTTATTGATTAATAACACAGCCGGCAGTTTGACAGCCACAGCACAGACATGCTTCCCAGTCTTAAAGTCAGATGTGTGAGTTTTCTGTCAGAAGATGTTGTAAGATGTTGAGCTTGACATGCTACATTAGAGACAGTGCTGCTATTTTAAACTTCAAGAGACTTAGCCTCTGTTTCCTGGAACTAGATTTTGCATCCAACCACACATACAAACACTTCCTGCCTGCAGCTGCACGAAGCCAACATTAGCGTCCCCAAATCACAGTTATGTGCAGGTAACAGTGTGTTCAATCAAAGTGTGCAGGTTTAAAAAGCCATCAGTGTCATTACAAAGTAATTTGAGATTGATGTATACTTTAATTATATTTAGTAGCATTACAATGGGGAATCTAACAGAATAAGAGCTTGTCAAACTGAAGGCACTGAGAACTATTAGGAATAAATGAATCTAAAGCATACGCTATCTGGCTTGCTTGACTAAAGCGATTTAATAAAAACATGTAGAGAAATAAAATATATAAACGCACACAGATCCAAGAGAGACATGGACTAAAAGACTCAATACAAAACATGTGACATTCCTTCTTCATATTAAATACAGCCCTGTGTGTGTCAGACTTTCCTAGATGTAAAAAAGTACATCAATGTTTCAACACAACTTCCCTATACAAATTACAAAAGACTTCCCGTCAGCGCTGAGGAGCATCATAAAGATTAATCGGTCACCATAAGCACTGTGATTGTCATTAGTTGCAGCACAAAAAGCAATGTTATTTAATCAGTTGTGTTTTTACAGCACAAATACTTAGTATGTTTCGTCTACTTAGGGGGAAAAAACTCTGCAACTCTGCACTTCAGACAGCACATAGACAACCAGCCAGCCAGCAGGCTGTTACTGCAGTTTGTCAGCTGCCCGGGGCTCCTGGAATGCAAAGGGAGCCAAGGAGAGCAGCAGCGGAGGCATCTGTCCGGGAACAGAGAGCGCTCAGTGTGCCAAAGAAACAGCCGAGAGGAGATTTCCACCCGATAGGCCCCAATGCTACTCCTGCTGGTAGAGCCCGTCTGGGCCTGCGGAGGGAGCCCAGAGATGGGGCTCTGCATGGCAGCACAGAGAAGACCCTTTGTTGTCAAGCATTTTGTAGTGTTAAGCCCCACAGGGCCCGAGCATCCCTCTGCACCGCCTCAAGCAAGGGGACAGAAACAGACAAGAAAATGGAAAAGAGAAAAAAGGATACGAGGAGAGAGACGATACCAAAAGGGGAAACACTAAAAATAAGAGAGAACACTGGCATAGCTTATGTTGAAATGTCGGGAAATTTGAAAATAGGACTGAGGCCAAACAAGGTTCTTATCTTTGCCCACAAGATGTTTTCGCTGAGCTGTGTTGTCAAACAGAAAAAGGCTGTGAATGCTGAACTGGGAATCATAAAACTTTCAACGAAACTACACAATGTACTTTAAACTGAGAACCACGAAAGCTGCTGGTGACTGTGTGAAAAGCAGGGCATGTACAACATGTAAAAACTGAAGAAGGCAATTTGAACAATGGGAGTCAAATGTGTGACAACGGTTACAAAATAAAGGCATCTACGTAATGGGTATGTTTGACCACCTAATATAGAGTATCATCAGCTCAAAGGTGTGAGATGATAGGGTTACAACACCAGGAAATAATAGAAGCAGCCAGGTACGTCATCACACCACATAAAACAACAGTTGCTAAAGTGGAGCCATGACTCAGTGTAAACACAACATTGTTTGGTCAGTGTGTTATAACTAGAATCTACCGTAACTATGGAATAAGAAACTACATAAAGGGACGTACAACTAGAGGTCAAAAGAAAATGATCTAATAACTATTTGGATGGTGTTTTAAGCCATTTTTCAATAGAGGAAAATAGAACAGACAAAATAAGATACACGAGCCAGAGTTAGCTGTTTGGGCTCATTTTCATCTGCTGTCCCGATCCAGTTCTTAAATGTAAAACTAAATGACTTTCATATATTAATAAATGTCTATGTATTTTACATGTCTGGTACCCAAACCAGTACAATACACACAGACCAAAGTAAATGTAAAGCAAACCTTTTATGGGAACACTACACCCACTAAACGACAAAGGAAAACCATTTTAAAATCAAGATACTACAATGCTACACAGAGATAATATACAAATACGCCACAAATACGCACGTAAACTAAAATACACAGGAACAACTTGATCACAACATCACGCTCAACGCTGTAAATCTTCTGATGTTGGCCAGACCCACTGATCAATAAGTCAAGACAATAACTTGCAGCTTAATCGATAATGACCACATCAAATCGATAGTTACCAACGACGTGAATGATGCAAAATGCGAAAAAGATGGCAGATTTATTATGTTCTCCACTCGACACTTGATGAAAACATTGGTCACATCCCAATAGGAGACATAGCTCAGCAAGACTGGTTTCACAGTTATTCTCAGACCTGGATACTTCCCTTGATATCTTGTGTTTCGCAAAAACTGTAATTTTTTTCTCATGAGCAAACATCAGCTCACATTTACACTTCCCCCCCCTTTCCCTTATTGCAACTGTCACGTGTTTCTATCCAACTAACGACTCAAACTTTCCCTTGGAACCAAAAAGCCAAGAAGTGGAGGGCGGGTTGGGGGGGATGCGATCGCTGCCAACAAGCGACCCTTTAAATAAAAAAACTCACCAGTACACATACATCCCTGCAACTGAAGCACAAACGTGGACTATACTGGTGTCTTCACAGCGGCAGTGAGGCAGAGTCACACGCTTCGACACGTGCAACTGTACTGCGAGCTATTTAAACAAAGAGTGTGGGGGCTGCCAACACACACACACACACACACACACACACACACACACACAGAGAGAGAGAGACAAAAACAAAGCGACCCCATTATAACAAAGTGGCACAGCAACACACACACACTTACTGGAGGTTGATCTGAGCTGATGTTTATACACCATTAATAATAATTTTATGCGTCTTTTTTTTTTTTTTTTTTAATAGCTAACCTCTTAGCTCCGATTATTGTCCACATGACCCGAATGTACCATTACAGCTGTTCGCGAATAGACGGCCAGCTGCCGGAGCCGGTTTCCCTCTTATTCTGCGTGAATCCCCCCCATAGTGTAATTGTTGGCACTTTTGTCAAGCTAGGCCATCTTCTTTTGTGTAGCCGAACGTAACAGGGTAGTTAACGTATTCGAGCCCTGTGTCACGGTTAGCTTCAACGGCACACTTCGCTAACAGAACATTTTTGACAACTCGCGAATTCTCCCTCGCGAGTTGTCAACCGTTGCCAGCTAGCGCGGGCGACATTTTTTGTGATTGTTCGTAATCGCGTTATGAAGAAAAACACGGAAGAGGAGGTGAAGAGAGAGAGAGAGAGAGAGAGAGAGAGATCGAGGTGGCCTGCGTGTGATTAGCCTTTTAAAAAAAAAAAACACAAACAACAACACAACACTCACCAACGCGAAGGGTGAGCAGCTCCGTCTCCGTCGTTCACATTCGAGACATTCACGCGTGTGTCGGGACCGGAGACTACCCCAGGGGAGGAGACGGTCGGTGCGTCAAACACCGGGAGGACGTGAGTGTGTTTCCTGCTTCGCTCGCGCTCCGGTCGCCCCTCGTCCTCGCTCGGCTCTTCGGGATCTTTGATTCGCGCTGAGCGGAAACACTCGGCTCCAGCAGCTGCCTCGCGCTCGCGCGCGCTCGCTCTCGCTCTCGCTCTCGCGCGGTCTCCATGGCGATACCCGTGGAGAGAAAAAAAGGGGGGGGCGGGTCCAACGCGGTCCGGTCAGGGGGCCCCCGCACGAGTACCGCTTCAAAATAAAAGCGCCGGGATTTGGTGTGGGGGGGGGGACACAAAAGAATCCACTAATAAAACAATAGAAGATGCTCAACGGCATTTTAGAGATTTTCAATGAAGTCGTGTTTGGTTACAGTTATGAAGGCACGTCTTGTTGTTTGTTTGTGAACATATAATAATACTAATAATACTAATAATATTAATAATAAAACACGATGTGTCACAGTGAATAAGCATCCAAAGAGGCAGTCTCCTTTTCGTAAAAAACCCTCCCTACATCCTACATCCTAAAGAAGTTCACACACTCCATCATAGTATCAAGTATCTCCATCATTACACTAGACACTAGATACAGGGGAGCAACTGCCCTATCGTCAAGTGTTAGGCCAAATAACCTTTCTCAGTACGTGTTATGATGTTATTGTATTTAGTAAACGGTGCAAAAGGTCCACTCAAGTGGAAAGGAAGTTCATATCTGAGCAGTAACTGAAGAGGTACTTCTCTGCACTAAACACAATAGAAACTGCTCAACGGCATTTTAGAGACATTCCCTGAAGTCGTGTTTGGTTACAGTTATGAAGGCAACCCCATCAGATGGCACGTCTTATTGATTTTGTGAACATATAATAATAATTATTATTATTATTATTATATTAATAATAAAACACGATGTGTCACAGTGAATAAGCATCCAAAGAGGCAGTCTCCTGTTTGTAAAGCCCTCCATACATCCTAAAGAAGTTCACACACTCCATCATAGTATCAAGTATCAAGTATCTCCATCATTACACTAGACACTAGATACAGGGGAGCAACTGCTCTATAGAGATCTATCGTCGAGTGTTAGGCCAAATAACCTTTCTCAGTATGTGTGGTGATGTTATTGTATTTAGTAAACGGTGCAAAAGGTCCACTCCAGTCACTTGAATCATGTCACGCAGGTTGTTAGGTAGAAAGGACGTTCTAACTGAAGAGGTACTTCTCTGCACTAAACACAACAGAAACTGCTCAACTGCATTTTAGAGAAAAAACTCCATCATTAACTGGAAGAAACCTCCAGCAGAACATGACTCGATGTAGGCGGCCATCTGCCTCGACCGGAGAGGAGAGAATCCCTTAAAAAATCCAAATCGGTCGGGCTTTGCATATCTGATTTAAGTTCCATACCATAGAAACTAAACAGTAACGACATGCAAAAGTTTGGGCACTGTGTTACGCATGAGGTGGGAATATTATGGTTGGCATCCATGGTTCCTTCAATGATACACTAACCAGTTATCTCTGCCTACGTCTGAGCTTTGGCATCTGATCTTATTCCGCATTGGAGTTGTGTGGCAGCCAGTGGTTTAAGAAACACAGCAAAAACATAGAGAAAGGACAGATTCCACAGAATATAAGCCAACTCTGAGAGCAAATATCCTACACGCCATCAAGTAACTGAAAATGAAATGAGGCTGGCTTCTACAACAGGACAACGATCCAAAGCAAACCTCTAAGTCCACCATGAAATACGCGTCAAGAAACGAAAGCCGAAGCTTTTGGAATGCCTGTGGGAGCCTCTGGCCTGAACATCATTGAAAATCTGTGAGAACTTGCTGTGTCTGCAAGACGACTAAAAATATCTGTGCACTTGGAGTGATCTGTTGGAAGAGTGGGAGAAAATTCCTAAATCTGGAATAGAAAGGCTTGTGGCTATTAAAAGCGGTTGCAAGCTGTTATATTTGGCAAAGGGGGGGTTGCTCAGTACTCACACAGTTGGGAACCCACACTTCTGCAAATACAATTAGTTTCCCCCTATTTTTAATCCATCAACCAAAAAGTAACTGTGCATTAACTTTTAAGGAAAGTCTCCTTTAAATATCTTTGCTCATGTAATTCAAAATTTCTACCTTTTATCTAAAACTATACATAATTCTTGTTATTAGACATTGAATGCACTGTTGGACATTGTGGGACTGTGTAAATAAACACCAGGGGCCAAGATGGAAAGAAATTCAGGCACTTTTTTCATTCAATCCTCTCGGTTCACACAGATGTTTGGCTGTTGCTTTTGCAAGGAATATTTTTATTTTGATCATTTGATGTGGTTATTCTTTGTAGCTGTTACAACTTAGGAATACTAAACATTACCACAGTGTGCATATGTATTAGATTTACACACAGGTCCTTATAAGACCCGAAGGGTGGTCATTTAATATCACATATTATCTATGTGCATAAACAGCATGAGAACATTCCACTGTATAATCCTCAGTATAAGGCTTTATTACCACAGTGCAATTGCAAGTTTAAGATAGACGGGAACGAGTGGGTGGAATATTTACTGGCATTGACTCCGAGGGGAAAACAAGTCAAAGCTCTCATCAGACCAACAACCCCAGTTCACTCTGCACATGCAAAACACGATCTGTCACAGTGAATCAACATCAGAAGAGGCAGTCACCTTTTTGTAAAGCCCCCCCCTGCCCCGCACATCCTAAAGAAGTTCACACAAATGCACGTATCTCTGTCATAAAACTAGACACTAGATACAGAGAGCAACTTCTCTATAGAGAAACAAATGGGTTATTGATTTTTTTACATCCATGAAATATAGAGGGCAGCTATGGCATTAAAATAAGATTCTATTATAGAATAATGTAGACTTGGAGGATAAACCGGATTTGACTTTAATGTTGGAATAATATAATCCATATCATATAGTAATCTGTCCTTTATCCTCTGTGTGGAGCTCAGAGAGCCGCTCAGAAACTACACACATATTAATATTTAGTATATTAACATTTGCTTTCATTTGTATTTACAGCTTTGTCAACATTTTCCTTCTACTTTTATATGTGTTCTGCATTGTCCTTCAAGTCTTAGGCCAAATAATCTTTCTCAGTACGTGTTGTGATGTTATTGTATTTAGTAAATGGTGCAAGGGTCCATTCCAGTCACTTGAATCATTCCGTGCAGGTTGTTAAGTAGGAAGGAAGTTCATATCTGAACAATAACTGAAGAGGTACTTCTCTGTGTGTGAAATGTAACACTAGAGCTGATGCCACAATAATCCAAAAAACAAATGACCATTAGTTAAAACCAAAACATTTATTTTTATTTGCACAAACACAATTGTTTTTTATAGGATTGTTGATTCCACATAGTTGTTAATCCACTTCCTCTTATTTTTTCCAGTTCAAGTTAAATGTAGCTCCCTCCCTGATCTCTTCTCACACCCCCGCCTTGATTTCCCCTCTTTGTATATGAAACTTTCCTCTCCCCTCTCCTCTCCTAGAAGAATCCCTGGTGAGAAAAGATGTTTTAAAGTCATGGCACTGGCCGAGCAGTGACTGGTGGGATTGCTGTGCAGGCAATACCACAAAAAGTTTGTTATTATATATTCTGCTCAGCCCAGGGCTAGAATGAGCAGAGTGAAAAACCTAAAAAAAAAGGTTACTCCATTGAGAGATGAAGCGGGAATTACTTTTCTCAGCAACACACATGTGTCATGATTTTATATTTTTGGGGGAGAAATGGGTAATATTTTCCTTTTGCTACAACGTTGGAACATTTCTTCTTCTTTCACACAATGTAACTATCCAAGCAAACACACTGATACTAGTACTCTTACTACTTCTCCTACTAATAATAAAAAAATAGTTGTAGTACAAGTTGATAAATATTACTACTACAAGTAACGTTTGTAATAGTTGTAATTCTAGTAACGCTGATAAATACTAGTACGCCTACTACTACTCGTACTAATTATAATAAAAATTAAATGAGTGGTAGTGCAAGTAATGTTGATAAATATTACTACTACGAGTAACGTTAACAAATTGTTGGAATGCTAGTAATGCCAATAAATACTTGTACTCCTACTACTACTAATAAATACTTATTAATTTTCTAATTAATCAATCTTAATTACAGGCATCAGTAACACCTGTGTTCACAAGCTGGTGTCAACATGGCCGCTGTGACAAAGCTCTCCGGTGACATCTAGTGGAGGCATCAACTTCCTACTTATACACATCATTTTAGTTTTTTATATACAGTCTATTGTTTGGGACATTGTTAAGAATTATAATTTTATTTAAATTATATGTGATTCACTATCATTTGAAAGCAGCGTACATATACATATGTGAAGTATATTTTGAATTGGAAGCGGAGGAAAAACGTAAACACACCTACTTCCTGGTTTCCGGCAAGATGGTTGCTCCCTGTCGCTTCCTCCTTGGTGAGTGTCGCATCAATGAATGCGTAGCTGATGGTCAGGAACACGTGTGAGTCACTGTTTAGCTGCCGGGAGACGATGTGATAACAGCTGTTGTCGTTCGTTCGTTAGTTTTGTCCCCAAAACAGACGCACTAAACTTTTAAAAACAATGGAACATGCTAACGTAGCCTTCTTTCTTGCTAACTAGAGTTCAAGTGCAAAGTAGGTTAAAGGTTGTTCTCGTGTTGGTCACTTTATCTGGAGAACAGTGAGTTGTGTGACACGACCTTCTACCCAGTTACACTAACATCTCCCAGTTAGCCACAGGAACCTGTAACAGGACCTTCATGTAAACAAAGATGTGTGTTTACCTGCTCTAGATGTGTGTTCAGGGGCCATGACAGTTGTGACTCGGAGCTGAAGGGCCCTTTATCCATAGACAGGTTTTACAACGTCCTTCCTGGGTCATACTAAGTTATTGAACACAGTAACTTCTCTAATGGCTGGTTTCTCTTTGGCTCATCGTCTGATGTCGCATGGTAGTGATGATGATGATGCTACAGATGGTTTTCGAGGACTGACTCAGTCTTTGGCAAATGGAGTCAGTTTTGTAAAGAGCTGCTCAGATGCTAACATTAGTGATTTCTCCTCAGATGAGGATTGATAGAAATTAAACATACACATAGACTTTTATGTCTATGTGTCTCATTGATAAGATGATATTTTTCATTATAGAATCTCTTTGGGAAAGCTATGGTATTTATTAAATCTTTTGTTGTCTTAACAGATTCAGACAAAGGCCCTTTGGTGGAATCGTCCCTCTAAGACCTGACATGGCTCACTCCCAGATCCGACTGAGAATCCTCCCCGGCGTTCGCTGTCTCTTCGACAAACTGGTGCAGGTCAAAGTAGACGGACTGGCTCCTTTCAAACCAGTAGAACTAAGGTCAAAGCTAGTGGATGACAGAGGGGTGATTTTCAAGGCTTCCGCCCTGTACAAGGCGGATGAAAGCGGCCGGTTGGATGTTTCCCGCGCACCTTCCCTGGAAGGAAGCTACACCGGAGTGGAGCCCATGGGTCTGTTTTGGGCCATGTCTCCGGACACCGCGCACAGTAAACTGCTGAAGAAGAATGTGCTCAGCCCGACACTGGTGGAGTTAGCCGCAGTAAGTCAGGAGACTGGTAAGCTGTTGATCTCTGAAACTGTGGAGCGAGGATTCATGACAGAAGGGATGAAGAGAGTTCCTGTGCAAGAGGGCAGAATACGAGGAGTCCTCTTCATTCCACCAGGTCAGTTGTGTTTGACTTGAGGGAGCCTTGAGAAATTTACATAACGTATACTAAACATTACAAATACATTCTGTTGACAGGAAAGGGTCCGTTCCCTGGAATTGTGGATTTGTACACGTTGGGTGGAGGTCTCAGTGAACCCAGAGCCAGCCTCCTGGCAAATAAAGGCTTTGTCGTTTTGGCACTGGCTTATTATGGCTACCAGGATTTACCGAAAAATCCCCCAAAACTGGATCTGGAATACTTTGAAGAAGCTGTAACATATCTGAGGAGCCATCCAGAGGTTAGTACTGAAGATTAAATTATCAACCTTACAATATCATACTCAACATATTATTCCCTTATTGGGATATTTACTTTACTGGTTTCTGTCCAATTCATTCACAGCAAATAAAATGAGAATGTAGAATATATATATATATGAGACAGTGTCAATGTCGCCATCTGCTGGCTTCTGATGGCACAATTGTATGGTTGTGACAGAAACTAAACCTTTATTAGATTAAACAATAAATAGAGAAATTAATTAAACTAAAAGGGAATTATAGAAATGTGTTATCAGTGGTACACCTGCTCATTAATATAATACCTCGCACTACAGGTCAAAGGCCCCGGGGTTGGCATCATCTCCATCTCTCACAGTGGAGCTTTGGCTTTGTCAATGTCCTCTTTCTTACAGGGGATCACAGCCACCGTCTGTATTAACAGCTGCATTGGAAACACTGTTATCCCCCTCCATTATAAAGACACTGTAATTCCCCCGCTCCCTCCTGTCCTCAAGAATATTAAAGTAACAGACTCGGGGCTGTTTTGTATACGCGACGCCTTGACAGGCCCGACCTTGGAGAAGAACCAAGCATCCTTGATCCCAGTTGAACGTGCAAGCTGCCACTTCCTGTTCGCGGTCTCCGAAGATGACCAAAACTGGAACAGTGCTCTATTTGCGCAACACGCCGCTGCAACGCTGAGAAATCATGGCAGAGAAGAGTCATTTGAGGTGGTGACTTATCCCAAAGCAGGACACTTTCTGGAGGTCCCTCACATGCCTCACTGTCCGTCTGGCTTTCACGCTGCAGTGGGGAACGCCGTGCTGTTTGGTGGCGAGCCAAAAGCCCACTCGGCGGCTCAGCTGGACCTGTGGGAACGAGTCCAGGAGTTCTTCAAGAGCCACTTGGACAAGGAGAGCACTTGTTAGCAAGGAGTGTTGAGTCAAGCTTGTCAAGCATCCCAGAATGGTCGTCCTTAGCTATGCTCGCCTCGTCTGGAATTTCTAATGAATTTAACAAACACTGCCAACTCTGTCAGCGTCAATGTGCCGTGGATCACATGGAACAGAAGTTTAAAAGTCTATTTTTTGATTTTCTGCTTAATTAGTCCACTATTGTGCTTTTACTAGAATGACATATCACAATTTTTGCTGCTGTTTGGAAAAATTAACTAGACAATAACTATTTGGACGGTGACACACTTTCCATTATTCTGCCTCGGTACATTAATCAAATGGGTTTTAAATGAAGCCATGACGATGTTATAGAAGTGTAGATTATTACTTTAATTCCTGTTGTTTATAACAGTGAAGCACAGATTTAAGATTAAATCTAAAATGATATTATTTAATTAATATTAAAATAGTCATTAATATATGACACAACTTCTGATTTGTTAAGTCAATTGTCCTCTTTGTTGTTATCTCATATCTAAATAAACTGACCAAGAATGTTTAAATGGAAACATGGGGTGTATTTCCTCTTTGTGCTGTATTATTATAAAATATAGTGTGTGTGTGTGTGTGTGTGTGTGTGTGTGAGTATCTTTTTTTGTAGAGTCTCTTTCATCGTGTTTATAGAGGTGAGATTTTTCTTGTGATGTTTCTGCATAAAAATAAAGTAAACAACCTGTGATCAAATTCATTCTTTTATTTCAATACTTATTGATTCTGGTCCCTGATTTACACAGAAGAGACAACAATAGATTCAGTGTTAGTAATTTAAAACAAAGTAAATAAAGAGATGTGCCCTTTCCTATTTTTGGTATTTTCAGCAGACGGATGAGGAATGTCTCAAGCTCCTGTGAGAGAACAGACTGAACAAGACAACAGCAGCAGTTGGAAAGTGAGAGAGAGACGATCAGGTCAAGTTATTGCAACACGCTGCTTCACATTTTAAAGTTTTAATCTAACTCAAGTTCTTGCATTCATCAAAAAATATTCTAATCTCTTGTCATGGTGGCCCTGAAGTGCAGAACAATGACAGATGGGAAAATGAAACAGCAAATCAAAAAAACACAAGGGCAACAAGAACCATAGAAACAAAACTGTGTTGTGTGATTGTGTTTTCATATTTTCTGTTGTGTTTTCTTATTTGTCGTGTTTTCCTATTTGTCACAGTGTCTTTGGATTTGTTGTGTCATGTGATTTCTTGTTTTCTTTCCCTAGTTGTCATTGTGATGTGCACTTTGGAGCCCTCACACTCTTTGTGTGAAACCCTACATATTAAATCAACCCACACATGATATCTACCATCACTGCTCAGTGTGTGATCTGGCCTCTTCCTGCTCTCTGCTTGTCATTCATACAGACAGAGTGGAGTGTCTTGGTGCTAGTGGAGGAGGGGTGGAGGAGGAGGGGTTCTCCTCTCCAGTCTCTCACCTCACGCTGGGAGCTTTTCTCTCTCATGCTCCAGCCTCCCAATAACCAGCCTGTGACTGCTGCACGACTGGCAGCGGCACGGGGAGAAGCAGCCTGTCAGACACAGTGGGTTTCTGTGGCAGAGGAGAGGTGACGGTCGCGCGTTCTCGGTTCTGCAGGACTGCGTTATTCCCGGAATGGACATTTCGCAGGCCGGTGTGGTTTTCGGGTGCAGCGGGTATCAGAGAGCAGCCTCCAGCCGCCAGCCCCTCACCGCTCACGGATCTCACAGGCTGATCTCTGCCATGCATCCGCATTGAGGGATGATGGAGCCTCCAGCCTGGGCTCAGCATGTCCCTGAGCTATTATACACATGATTGCTGCATGTGTTATTATTCGTTTCCTGCAGATTATAAGTGATCTGTAGTATTTTTTTGTGTGTGCAAAGCATCACCACCACCGTCACAGTTGCAGGGATGCCTCTCCAGTGATGGCTTCTGTCATCCCGCCTCCCTCCTCGAAAAACATCTGGATCTCGGGCTGAGCCGTCATGGACAGCGGGAGCCGGGCTGCGACGGTCGGGGACGGCGCAGCCAATTTCACAGCATCCAACCTCTGGCTGGATCTGCTGAACGCGTCGGGCCGGTGGGACGGCGGCAGCATCCCGGCCGCCGAGCCCCAGGGCGGCGGGCTGGACGAGCAGCAGCAGCAGCGGCTCATCCGGGAGCAGAGCTACCGGGACTTCACCACCACCATCCAGGTGTTCATCCTCCTGGGTTCGCTGCTCGGTGAGTCCGTGCAAACTCCAAACACACCAGGAATCAGAAAAGGATGAAAAAACAACACACGTGATGAAATATTTACATGAATCTTTGCTCAGTTTGTTTTGGGACTTCAATACAATATATGTGAGGTAGTTTACAACAACAACAAACTACAGAAGTATATATATCATCAGTATATTGGTGAACAGGAAGTAGCAGGATGGTGTCTTTGCAAAATGTGAAATAATAAGCATGGGATTGGATTGGATCATATTTTCCAACTTAATAGACACATGTTTGTTTCTCTTATTCATTTACTCATGTTTTTTTTATGGTAAAATGAATCAGTGGGGTATTGGGAAACTCAAATATCTGAGGTTATTTACAACAACAACAAACATGTCTTCAACAAGTATGAAACTCTGTGGTTGAAGCAGCAGGACAGTGTTTGTGGTGGTTATTTAAAAAAATGTGAAAACATCAGAGCCTTGATAAGCATGGAATTGGATTGTACAATATTTAGGTCATATTTTCTGTCTTAATAGACTTATGCCTGCAGGTTAGTTTTTCTCACTTATTTACTTGTACATTTTGTAAGTATTTTAAGGTAAAAGGAATCAGAAAGGTATTAGGGAACTAAAATATCTGAGGTTATTTACAACAAACAACAATCAGTGCCTGAAAGACTAAATGAGGTAAACATAGGAAGCAGCAGGATGGCGTCTGTGATGGTTTTTCTTCCATATACAATATATACATGAATTAGTATTTTATGGTTAAAGGAATCAGTAAGCAACTAGGGAACTAACATACATAACATGACGTTTCTGTCACACGTCGTTACGATAAGTTTTTGTTTAATTAGTTATTCGATGCTGTCATGATTGACATCGGAGATTGATCGGCAATTGGTCGAGCCAGTTTATCTCCGTGACCTCGATGTCGTGGCTCAACTCCACGATCACTCCTGAGCAGAATGAGACCAAAAGCACAAGATGGCAGCATCTGTATTGATAAATGATGAGCAAGAGACAAAACCCACATGAAACTAGAATAATGTAAGAAATAAAGGATTTATAGATAGAATAAATGAAAATAAAGTTAAAATTAAAAGGGCTAGGGATTGTTTTCCTGACCATATTCTTCTGTAATGTAGACAAGGCTGATTGCATTTTTCTTTTAAAGGATTTTAGAGGAAGGATGTGTCTTCCATCTTTATTTCGAGTGTCATCACGACACTGGACTTAACATCTGAGTCTTTACCCGACACGTGTTTATCAGAGCGCTGCTGGACGCGGTCTTTCTCTCTCACCGTCATGTGCCCACTGCAGGTGGTAAACACTCCCTTAGATAACGGTCCTATGGTTTAGGATGGAGCGGGTCAGAGTCAGCACGCACTCCACTCCCTTGTGTTATTCCTGAATTTATAGAGAGGTCAAGACATGCTCCAGTTCTTTGGTAATATTAAGACCTTCCTTCTAGCTGCCCTGTTACTGCAGCTGTCCGTGTGGATGCACTCACAAGGTTAATAGGGAAGTGAGGTTGTCCTGCACCATTCAAGAACAAAACATACATACATACTGTACATGAAACAGTTAGAAACTCTATAAGCTCCTTATCCCTCTAAAGTTAAGCTAGGTTTTTAAAGCACATTTCCCAGCCAGGGAATTATTGCTGCTAAACCCCGGCGAGTGATTTGTTTCTCGCTACCTTGGTCATAAGTTGACCTGAATTGAAAACTATATGACTTATTTAACTGGAAGCCAACTCCCAGTGCTTTTTGTCCTGGTCAGAATTGCATCCCTGTGTGTTTTGGTCGTATATTTCAGTTTGAAGCTCGATAAACAGAATCTGTAGCGAGGGACACGAGCTGGAAGTCTTTTCTATTTCTAGTTTGACCAATCAGATTTGAGTATCGGCTTTGAATACAGGTCTTTTTTTCTGAGAGTAAAAGAGGTGGAACACATTGACCATAATGAATCAGCTATCTGCTTTTTAATTTATCTGCTTTCATCTACAGATAGCTGTTAATACATCATAAGCCACAACATATTTGCCCTAGAAGCTAATTCATCATTAGGCGACAGCTGATGGGCTCAGAGATTAGTTTGAGGCTAACTTGAATATTTGATATCAAACAACATTACGAGAAGGAGCCTAGAAAACATGTGGAAAGCAACCATGGACAATGTGTGTTTAGAGTCTTCTTGAATTATTAGCTGGGTAATTGAATGAGGAATAGCTGGAACAGAAAGTGGTACTTAGCTAGTTTCCCTTATTTCACCATGAAATTAGCAGATATCAGCAAACACTTTGAGACTCAGAGGCATTTTCTTGCTGATGCCAGAAGAAGCACCGCCTGCTTCTGCTGCTGCTGCTGCTGCTGATGATGATGTTGAGAGTGAGGAAGGAGCTGTGTGAACACATCTGTCTCCAACACTTTGATCACATCAGCAGTGTGAAACAAGATCCTTCTCTCAATGCATATGAATGTGTTATTTGTCACAAACGGGGCTGTAGTAGTTTTCTGCCTCCACGCTGCACAAAACACTCATCAACGGAAGTGCGTTTGGGAAAAGTGACTCGGACTTTGTGCCACTTGCAGAAACAGTTCACCTTGATGAGATACGGGGGAGATGACACCAAAACCGGCATTAAAAAAAAAGACTGTTGCTCAGCCATGACTCAGTACCCCCTCCTGCTGTGCAGTGAGATGTGGCGATAGACCGTCTATCCTGTAGCGATGACGTTCTACCTCACATAACCGAACCACTGGAAAAGAACAAGTGAAATCCAGTAAATAAATCCTGTGAAAGACACAGTCACGATTCCTTCATCACTGAGGGGAAAGCTGACCTTTGCTAATAAGATAAGTGTCTCACGAGAGAACTTGAACTTTACATTTCCAGTGACACAGAGTGCACGACTGTTCGGGTCGTGGAAGGTTAAGGAATGAAAGGATATCGTCAGTGAATCAATTTAAAATATGTAAATCAATTTCATTTCACTTTTTTACGCAATCAGTTTAGGGCCCGGAGACTGAATTCATTTCACAATGAACAATAGAAATTATGATTATAATTATTTATTGGATAACAAGAAGGTTTTTGTACCAGGACAAAAGCCAGGATCTTTCTTGATAGTCAGACAGAACTTATTTTCAGGAATGAAAAAGATACAGTATGTTGGTTCTGTCATTGAAGGGGATCTGTGTGATATCTGATGCATGGACATAAAAAAGTTACAGGCTATAAATAAATGCTTTGTGTTTTCCCCTCTTCACGTCGCTCCTCATCCGTGACACACAAAGAAATAAACAGAAACGTACCTCGTGTTATTCACACGTTCACATTAAAGGTCTCACTCTGGCAACAGCCAGTGTGTGAATGGCAGGATTATGTATTATTACTTTAAGATATATTGATTTAAAGCATCAGTATTAGAACCCATGACTCCATCTTTTATAATGGCTGAGTTGAGTCCTTTTTTTTTAGAGGTAAATAAAGATGGACGTGATTCTCCATTTCCTTGCGTTGAAGCCAAAACATCCCAGACGCGGGTGCCACCATCTTGTTTTCTTGACGTCATTTGGAGCCAGAGTCTTCATGAATTATTTAAGTCAGTGGTTGGCTGCAGAATAGTATATTTTGAACTTTGGCGAGAATCAGGCTACCTGTTATCCTGCCTCCTCTATGCTAAGCTACCGTCCCCTCTATACTTATTGTACGTTCTCATTTAATTCTCCTGCAGAAAGCAAACACACGTATTTCTGAAAATACCGAACTATTCTGTGTTTATATAATTCCCAGTATTAAGCAGAGGCTATTATTTCTGATAAAGCAGAGATCAGAGTTTGACTGTAAATCGGATTAATGTACCACTCTGTGCGCGACACACACTAATATTGCCAACAATTGTAATCGGGGTCTGTGAGGAATTATGTGAGTTACGTGGTTATCTGGCGCTCTGCTCCTCTGCGGGGGTTACCATTCATGAAGCAGGATCGCATCTATAAGAGTAACAGTGGAGCCGCTAAGCGTGTTCATGATGTTTCACACTTTAGATTGTAACAGCTCGAGTGTTTAGACTCCATGGGGGTGTCTCTCTGCAGCTTATTAGCACGAGTCCAGACACGTCACAGCTTACTCGCATTCAAAAAAATAAAAATACAAATATTGTTCTTTTTTTCATGCTGCTACAAAAACCTTTGTTAAGTGGGGGGGGGGATGGTGTTTAGTGTTTGCTCTTCCTCCCCATTGGCTCCTGTGTGTGGTTGCCAAGGTGTTCCTCAAGTGCCAGGTGAGTATTTCCGGCACAAAGGGACAAAGTGATTTTTATAGACAATACAAGCTCTGACTATGAAAAAGTCCAGGTCCTGATGTTTGCATGGAGACACTTGTATTATTAATTAGTCACAGCTATGACCATAATACCCTCAAAAACCACTTGTGTTCTTATTCATGTAGACGTGACACTTTTATCATAATTGCAAGTTGGATGATCAACAATCAAGCTCATTTATGATAAAATTGTAAAGACGTCAACAAGGTTTTTCAACCTGTTTCTTTGTTTAGGTGAGAAATTATTTAAAACGTGTAAAATATGCAATACAACATGTGTTTCTAATTCTGGATATGGTGTTGAAACTGTGATTCCCACGTACGTACGTCACTTGTGTTTCCACTGCTGGGAAAGTGAGACAATGCAGCGTTGCACCTTCACTTCCTGTCGGACTCACACGGCTCCTGTCAAAAACTGTGAAAATTGTCAGTCATTAAATCCTGAATGACTTTGTCACGTCTGAAATAGTGAAGATAAAAACAACCTCTTGTATTTTCATTACGAAAGTGGGTTTCTCCTCCTTATCCCCTGGGATTGGTATTCATTTGCTCCTTTTCACCTCCATTCTTCTTTTACATTGTTCTCTTCTTTATTTTGTAGTTTTTCTCCTTCTTTTCATTTTCTTGCTCCCTCTCCTTCCTGAGACTGTCCTCAGAGATAGAACCTGCAGGTTGTTCTTTCAAATGTCTTTTAAACTGGGTTTCACTTGA
Organism: Hippoglossus stenolepis; assembly: GCF_022539355.2. Taxonomy (NCBI): domain Eukaryota; kingdom Metazoa; phylum Chordata; class Actinopteri; order Pleuronectiformes; family Pleuronectidae; genus Hippoglossus; species Hippoglossus stenolepis. The sequence goes on from NC_061502.1 coordinate 17,044,100, forward strand.
GTCTAATAACCTGCAGATAGAATTCAAGGTGCAGAATGAAGAGTTTAGCACCAACAACCTATCAATAAATAAAACACTTGTTATCTTTTAATAAAAAATGAAAACACTCTTAAAGCTCTTCACCTTTCTCTCCACAGGAAACGCCACCGTGTTGTGGTGCACCTGCTGCACGAGCGTCTTCAAATCCGTGACCAATCGCTTCATCAAGAACCTGGCATGCTCGGGTATCTGTGCCGGCCTGGTGTGCGTCCCCTTCGACGTGGCCCTGGGAGCCAGCCCCCGCTGCTGCTGGTGGCTCCACACGCTGCTGCTCTGCAAGGCCGTCAAGTTCCTCCACAAACTCTTCTGCTCGGCCACCGTGCTCAGTTTCAGCGCCATCGCACTCGACAGGTCAGCTCAGGAAACTTTTGAAAATGATAAATAATTGTTGCTTTCACTTTAATTAACATCCACACATCTTACAACAGTGGTAAAGTGAGTAGGATGAGCGATGATTTGATTTCAGCTCTGCAGTCCGAACCGCTGACTCTGAAAAAAAGGCTCGTGGGCACATCCCACTCACTTCCCTGGATTTAGAAATATCACTTGAGAGAAGTGGATGGTTTCAACCGATCATCTGATCACTTCATCAATATATTGACTCTCTGAGTCAGCGGAAGTAGTTCTGTTCCCAAAAAATGGAAACATCTACAACACGAGTGGAGCAACATCAGGGCAGGATGGATTTGCAGCAGATCCTGTGGTGTTACATTCTCGTTTCAACCTCGGTTCCACTGCTGTAAAGATTAAATCACCTCTGTCGCAACTAATACAAGCAGAACGCTATCAAACCAATGAATAATTAATTCAGAAGGAAGGAGGCTGAGACTGACAATCAGTCCTTTATTTGTTTTGCTGATAATTAAGAAACAACAATAGGATGAGAGACAATTATCTGTCGAACAGACAGATGAGAAGAACACGACACACCTACATGATTCAATACAGCATCGACAAAGGGAGAGAAAAAACATTATATTGAAGTCAAGGTTTTAGGTTATAGAATTATTTTTTAAAAGTTGGATTCAGGCAACAAAAGCCTCCGACTAATGAATGGAGAAATCTCTGTCGACTTCAAACCAGTTATACAAATAGGCTAAATGGAGAAATATCTGTCCGTCCATCTATCTGTCTTTCTCTCTGACTACAGCAAAGTAAGTATTGGGACATGTGATTGACAGCTAGTACAGTACAATGGGTGGAACTTCAGATTTAAACTTCAGATTTAAACTTCAGATTTAAACTTCAGCTTTACAGTGTGACCTCCTTTCAAGCGCCTGTATCATCTTCATGCTGAAATAAACCTTCTTCTGTCTGTAGATACTACTCTGTGCTGTACCCGTTAGAGAGGAAGATCTCAGATGCGAGGTCCAGAGATCTGGTCATCTACATCTGGGTCCACGCGGTGGTGGCGAGCCTGCCTGTGTTTGCAGTGACCAACGTGACGGATGTGTACGTCACCTCATCCTGCTCAGATGACCACGCCCGCTCGCTGGGCCACATGGTGTACGTGTTGATCTACAACGTCACCACAGTGATCCTCCCTCTCGCCCTGGTCTTCTTCTTCATGCTGCTGATCCGCAGAGCGCTCAGTGCCAGCCAGAAGAAGAAGGTGATCATCGCGGCACTGCGGACTCCGCAGAACAGCATCTCCATCCCGTACGTGTCCCAGCGAGAGGCTGAGCTACACGCCACCCTGCTGGCTGTGGTGCTAGCCTTCTCCGCCTGCAGCGCCCCCTATGGGGCCTTGGTGGTTTATCGCACCATTTTGGCAGACACCAAGGAGCTGCCCATCTCACTGTATCTCACGGCCCTGTGGCTCCCCAAGGTGTCTCTGCTCACCAACCCCCTCTTGTTCCTGACTGTTAACCGCTCAGCGCGTCAAAGCTGGATGGAACTTCTGGCCAGGATTCACAGACGTTACAGCCGCCGTAACGTGGTCAGCACCGGGGGTCTGGCCTCTTTAACGGCAGAGGGCGTGATCGGAGAGCCCGTGGGACTTGAGACCGCCGGCCGCTCTGGGAGCCAACTTCTGGAGATGTTCAACATTGGCCAGCAGCAGATCTTCAGACCCTCTGAGGAAGAGGAGGATGCGGGGAATGAGATTCCTTCTCAAGGATCAGGAAACTGCTCTGGGCCACAAGAGGACCTCAAGAGCCGGTCGAGACTAGGGAGCCTCAGAGGGGAGGTGATCACCAAAAAGGACCCTATGCTGGGCACAGGGGGAGGACTGGTCATCACCAAAGAGGGCTCTCCTGCAATCATAGCCCCACGGAGCTCTCCGGTCCACACGTGTGCTTACGCCTCTTCATCGCAGGTGGCGCCAGCGACGCCAACAGAAGCTGAGGACTCTTCACAGTTTGGCTTCGGACCGTTTGAGCTGCCTCCTCAGTGGTTACCTGAGACCAGGAACAGTAAGAAGAGGCTGCTGCCTCCGCTGGGTAACACACCCGAGGAGCTGATCCAGACCAAACTGCCCAGACCTCGGCCTGAGCGCAGAATCAGCAGAAACAATAAGGTCAGCACCATCCCCACTGTGGACCAGTGAAGTGACCGGTGAGAAGCTCGGTTTCATTTGGGCGATTTCAACCTTTTAGACTGGTTTTCCATTTTATTCTCCGATGCAGTGGTCGTCACGGTAGACGTCTCGGTTTTTCCACTTCACTGCCCAAAAACCTCGACGCCCGAGGCACCGCAGCTTTCTTGTTGGACAGAAATCAATTTGACATGAAACATTTACAACGCAGTCCAACTTCCCGAGCACCCGGGCAGAGCCGGCTCCGTAATTAAGGACCTCGACAGTGACGACGTGATTGAGAGCAGATACCGTTTTTCAATCTCCCTCTTTTGATTAGAGCCGGCATCAGTGGTTCAATGAAGACAGTGTACGAATCCAATTATGCTGAGAGATGCACTGATACTTGAAAATATAACGTGAGAATAAGTGAGGACATTGACTCTCCTAGCACAACGTTTTGTAAAATGGGTACATGCCGTGATTGCACTCTGTAAAAAAAAAATAAGAAAAAAAGATTATCTTCAGTATTTGGGATTGACTTTTATTCTGAAGCCTCACTTTTGGAATATTTGCATTTCTTCTAATGTGGTAGACGTCGCTGTTGTCATTTGTATTTTAAATGTAAGTGGATTTGATAAAACAATGCAGATGTACAGTATGCAAATACACGTTGTAAAGAATGTTCAGAGTTGAATTGCTTTCTGTGACCCAGAGAAACCACAATCATCCCGGGTCGGGGATCTTTTAGTCCCAGTTGATCGATTTTATTTAGTCCTTGCTGGTGTCCTGAAAAAAAAATCAATCGCTCAGTCACTTTGTAAAATAAAGCAAATGAGGGCAGACGCACATTTTATATCCTCGGAGACTCACTGAGATGATGTTCAGTTTCATTTGTGTTTATCTTTTTTTGACTCTGACACTGTCCGCTCTCTGTTTTTTCTTTGTGATGCATAATTCAATAGCAGCAGCCTCAACCTGGCGGCTTTGGCTGAGGTAAACAGAGCTGGGCTGCACTTCAAATATTTGTCAAGCCGTAACTCCCTTTGGGGCTACCCACAATCCCCTGCAATGTCCACAAAGAAGCTGAATCTATGCCGTATCCCTCTCATGCTTTTATCAGGAAATTGCGCAGTCACGCCTGACTGGAAACAGCATCCAGTGCTACAACTTAAAAGTGGGAAAGAGACGAGTTTGTTTTTCTACGTCTGTTCCAAATAACGACTGTAGTATTGACTTTACTCGACAGGTACACAGCGGTTGCTTTGGTGAATCTGCATTACAGACGGAACACTGAGCCTAAGTGATGTAGGAAATTTAAAGTGTCACATGAAACAGGAAGATGATTGATTTTCCTGGCGAGGGTGTTTGAGAAAACACTGGCGCTGGCTCATATTTCCCCGCCTGGCTTCATTCAAGGCTGATTCAAATAAAAAATCTTTTCCTCCTGCGGCCATTAGGAGCTTGACAACACAGATACAGAGCAGAGTGATGACTGGGTTTAAAAAAAGTTCATGTCCAGAGATAGTTAAGAAATTAAAGCGACAAAAACATATTTTTTCTGCCAAAACTTGGAATGTATTTCTTTATTTCACCTGAGAGATTCATGCATTTCTGGTTTTGTTGTGGCTTTTTCTCACTGGTTGGATTTGGGCTGGAAACTGTTGTTTAGCAACAATTGAATTATAATCTGACGACAGTTGGTGTTTTATGTTATAACTGACCACGGATAGAGAGAGAACTGAAACCAAAGGAACCTCTAATCTAAGGAATAGGAAAAAATCTAAGGATGCAAATAAGTTAATTCTTGGCCTTGAAAACCGCTGCAACAATCACCACGAGCTCTATTTATGAGTTGTTATGGGGCTTTTGCTCATATCTTCATCAGCAAATAGTGTTTCTCATCCATTCTGTCTGTTTCCATGTGAGAAAACAGCCGACAAGGTCCCTTCAGTTCCTGTTGCAGAGCTTTTTGATCTTTTTCCAAGCTCGAGAATAAATCCTTAAACCACAAATGTGTGAGAGGCTCAAGTGTTTGGCAAAATTGGACATTTGAACATCCATCCGGCCCGACCTCATCTGCTGATGAAGATGATGTGATGCGACTGAGAGCTCCAGAGCAGCTACTCAGGACTTTGTGCTGATATTGTTTTTTTAAGAGTCTATTATTATTTCTTTCATTATTTTTAATCAAATCAACACCTCGTTGCTCTTGCAGCCCCATTGTACCGACACACAAAGGCTCAGCGTCTCTTCACAATTACTGCGTGTGTAGGTATATTATTTTTCCTTTTCATAGAAAGCAATAGCCTTCCCATGTATTTACCAGGATTGTGTCGTTACGACTGATGGGAACGTCTAGACATGTTAATGAGAGATCAGAGGCTCCCCGCCCACACTAACTGAAACTTGTGGATACACAACGTCTAACACGTTCAGAACAAAACCCCAGATTCACATTTCAAATCCTCTATCGTCAGCCTGACACTGACTCGAGCAGAGGAAATCTCATTTGCACCACTTTTAAGAAATGGTAGGAAATGAAAGCCGCTGAAATCCCAACTACAAACGTCGAGTTTAATCTTCTTTTCAGTCCGTGTAAGAAGGAGCACATGAGGAGCTTTGTGAGGAACAAAAACAGCAGAACAAAGGCTCTTTTTGTTATCAGCTGTGGTTTATTGTTATCCCGGCAGGAGTTGTCGTCACTGGTGTCGTCATTGTTGCCCGTCACTCCGCCTCCGGTCTTCATAGTTACGGGAAAAAGTCCACAATGCAAAATGGTATTTTAATGATGTGGTCCAAAGTCATGGGACTCAATCAGTAGAAAAAACACAAGTCACCTCACTCACACAAACAGGGAGAGATGGAAAAACAGGGGATTTTATGTTTTTCAATTTTGCATTAAAGACTTGTATATATTAAAATTTAGTATTTTTTTCCATATTCACCCATCCCCTTGTTTGCAGGCTGGGTCAGACTAACTTCTGTAAATCCATCACACAAGACATCGCTCTAACTGGTTTTTACATAACATCTTTTAGTAGTATTATGCAAATCCATCTTTTTGAGCTCGGTGTGATTTCACTCAGGTGGTTTTCAGACACGGACTCCGGAAAATGTCCAGAAAAATGTTTCCCTTTCACATATGAAGCAACATTCAGGCGAGTTTCTGCCAAAACGTCATAATTTTTGAGGAATGGTTAAAGACCTGAATGTATATCACGTATCATGTGTTTCTTGGGGGTGGAGCCAGTAGGGCTCCGAGGTCCGTGTGGCCCTTGGCCCCCAAAGTCCCTTAAAACACTGAGTGTAAATGATAATTGCCTGATAATTAAGCTACAAATGACATTTTAAGAACATGCACACACTGCTCAGGTGTTTAATAGATGAAGCTGTCAATGAGCTGCAGCTGTTGAAGGCTGTAAACTAACAGAGACTCACAGAGAACCACATTATATGTGACCGGCTCATTCATCTGATGATTCACCGCGCTCCCTCTTCTTATGCAGCCGTCAAAGCTTATTTTCATGAGAGAAAATCAATCACCGAACGGTTGACGGATCCATTATGGACGAATGGACACGTTCATTCACAACAAATCCACTCACTGGACTTAGAAACACACACAGCACGAAGGAATCATTTGGGACAATAATTGTTTTTGGTAGCCATTAGCCTTCTTTTAATAACTGGAAGAAGGGATGTGATTAGCGTGGTTGCTAGGCAGCAGGTAACCCAGATGCTGTGCAGCAGCCTCCGTCGTCGGGCGTCTGTTTCCCTCGCTGCTGACTTCAAGCACAGGGTTGAGGGGCAGCGCAGTGTGAGGAAATTGTATAGTGTGATTGTGTTCATGTGGAGTGACGCTGGGAATGGAAGCAAAGTCCTGTCAATTAATTTCAAGCACCTCAGAGGAGAGGGAGGTTATGATCATTCAATATTCCCCCCGTCAGGCAGTTACTTGAGGTTAGTGAGCTTCTTTTGAAATAAAAAATTATTGTTTTGTCACAAATCTCACCTCCATTGTTATGTAGCCGTTCAGAGGGAAGTGGCTCTAAGAGTCGTGGGGACAACTCTTGGAAAAACACACAACCTTTAACCTTTATATAAACCTGAAGGTGTGACACATCTGTCTGACTCCTGTGTCGGGTGTTAGGCTGCACTTTAACAGCTGGGGGCAGAGAAACCCAACTTTGGCAGCTCAAACAATAGTGAGTCACAGTCGTGTGCTTCTGAGTCAGAGTCCAACGATTTCCTCACGTCTCGTAACTCTGTTATTATCAAGTCAGAGAGAAAAGTGATTTGAATGACGACTAAATTGTCGTTTGACCAAAGATAATAAATGCCACAGAATGAGTCATAATGGAAACCAATTTCAGTTTCTATACATTCATATGGAAATCACAAGAGAACAAAGCCCACTTACACAGCAATGTGCGTGCGTGCGTGCGTGCGTGCGTGCGTGCGTGTGTGTGTTTGCGAACTGTGAAGGTGGGAATATGTGAGTGTAACAGGTGTGATCACAAACAGTGTCAGGTCGCCTCGACTCTGGTGCTCGACCACATCTGTGAAAGTGTCACATTCAAACAACAGTGTTATTTCTGTCATCCACACAGAACTTTGTTGTTGAGCCTGAATAAAACCCTCAAACCTGAGATATGAATAAAAAATCATTTTATATTCAGATTTGTGTTTATTCTCGTGTGAATGTTGCGTCGGAGCGGAGCTGGGACTCCAGAGTGACCCTCATCCACCTCAGCCTCTCATATTTCATCTCTCGTGTATTTTCATGGAGAAATAAAAACATCGGAAACTTTTGCAGAGCTGATTCTTAAAGAACATAAAAAAACTAATTGTCCAGAATATTCAATTATAACTCAGACCAAACAAATTGTAACCTTGTGTGTCTCTTTTTCAAGAAAAACCTCAACAATAAGTATAACGATGACACGAGAGAAAGACCCTGTGAACGGTGACTTGCAGATGTCCACATGGTGACCTCTGCTGAGGACGAGGCGCAGGGCAGGACCTCACCTCAGCCTGTCAGAGGCGTTTAGGCGACAGAGCGTCACCCCTGTGGGAGGCCGGTGTTTGCCCCGGGCGCCTCCTGCTCTCCAGGACTCGTGCAGGGTTCCTGTCGGGTGGCGTTTCAAGGAAAAGCGACGGCCACGGGAGGTCTGGAGGCCTCACAGCAAGACAACCTGCCAGTTTACAGGTAATGAATTCATGAAGAGAAGAATCAATTATCATTAGTGTCAACAGACTGATACAATGACCTCTGGGCTGAATTTACTGGGGAGACGCTTGATGCATTTCTCCACTGTAGTTCTTGGAGACTTCACCTGTCAATCAACAGCTGAACGACAAATTTCAAACTGAATCTGTGCCTAAAATTCAGCAGCAGAAATGTCGAGTATTTTCATATAATCATACTCAACATGCTACTGGCAAGTGGAATACGATGATTTCAAAAACTGAGTGAAATTACTCGTGAAGCCAAAACGTCTTGATCGCCCCCTGGTGGCTGGCTGCAATTTAAATCCCCCTCGTTCCACATGTTAATGGATTGGACATGGGCCCAACTAAAAAGTAAATATAGATTCTTATCACACTGATTTATTTCTCAAGTGTTAATTTGAATTCGTTTTCCAGGACAGTCAGATTCTCAGAGTAGATGGAAATATTTACAAAATGAAACCTGAAGCTGTGGATACATGTTGTTTTCACATAAATAAACAAACGTTTGTTTCAGTGCAGATAGTTAATGATGATTTGTTGGATACACTTGTCATTCGGCAGTTTCCCATAATGAACCTTCACAGTTGTGTTAATTACCTGATGATCCATCTTCTTCCTGCTTTGCCTGTATCAATTAGCAGAGGAAGGAGCCCGCACGCTTCCCTTCTCAGTTCTGTTCACTGTCACACTTTCATCCTCACATCTCAATGTGGCTCGTAAGACTTAATGTTGTGACTCTCTCATTGTTCTCCGGCTCCTCCTCTGTAAGTCCTGACTCTGCTCACAGCCTGGTCCTCCAACACGCCACTGATCCACTGGGACATTTCATTTTCTGAATTTGTCCAGCAGGTGTTTTAATTTTTGTTTATTTAACACAACCTTTATTTAAACAAGACACGATGACAAATACATAGACAGTACACGTAGATCACTTACACTCACACCTTCTTAAAAACACTATACACACAAAATAGCTTAACAAATGTATAAAAAAGAATAATTATTATATTTAAAACATTATATCTTTGAATAGAAACTTGTTTTCTATGAGGAAGAAAATCTAGATTAAACGAAATGGGAGAAAAAAGAGGTGAAAAGTGCCTTTAAATCTGCTGTACTTTATTATTTTAGTTTCTAGATGAACTGGTAAATCCAGTATTGAGCAGATTCTATAAAATGTCCCCTCCTGTTTGTTTATTCGTTATCTTATTGTTTTGTTGCTGTTGTTTTGGGAGGATTTACTGTATCGTGTAGTCATATGTGTTATGTGTATTTTATTCTCTATTTTAAATTGAATAAAGAGGAAATAATGTGATAAAATGCAGCTGCTCATGTTGTCAAGACATAAACTGAAGCACTGTCTGTTCTGCCAATAGGGGGCAGTAGTGCCACATACACAGACAAGTCCTACATGTTCTTTCATCCACTTTTCAAACACTTATATGATTAACACAGAGAGAAGAAAGACCAACTTCTAATTCACTTCTTAAATACGAGGGTCCTGAGTCAAGGTGACACATGTGGAGGAATGTGATCCGGGTCAGATCGGATGTCTCTCTGAGTCAGAGACACATCTGTCTGTGATGACAGGGGCTGATAACAGGCCGACCCGTCCCTGAGGCGCTCGCTCAATTCCTGACAATTAACCTCACTTCACAAAACAGCTTTCACACACGAGACCCGGCTCCGTGTTCTTCATGTTTTGACCTGAAGGGTTCAACGTTAAAATATTCACAGTCTCCTGCGGCCGTTCATCCCACAGACTGTATATGAAGATGGACGGCTCCCGAAAGTGAAGCCAAAGCGCCTTGATCGCCCCCTGGTGGTTGGCTGCTATATAGGTCAGCAAACCTGCCTCCTCCAGGTCAGTGGATGGGATATTTCTGTCATTTGAGTTAGTTCTGATCACACTGATTTATGTTTTCCCAGTAGTTTTGGTTTTAATTATTTATATGACCTAATGATTGACAGCTGAGACTGACTCGTGATTGACTGCCGCGGCTCCGTCCCCCCCGATCACAACTGCACAGACTCTAGCTGTGTCCCAATTGGTCTACAGGGGATTTTTGTGATCGGCTTTGCCAGCTTGTCCCGTCCTTACGGCTGTCGCCTAGCAACAGGTGAGAAAGCTTGACTGTAGTTCCCCTTGTTTTTTTAAACGTGAGCTGTTCGGTTAAGCTGAAGCTGGCTCAATAAAACGATGCTGTGCTGGATGCAAACCGGTATAGAAGCAGACATTTTGCTGCACTCACCATCATCATCACTGACTCCATCAACTTATCTCTACTAAAACAGTGTGAGTTCACACAAACTGCAGTCGTGACCTTTTCACAGCAGCAGCAGCAGCAGCTTCCATCAGGACTCGCTGCTAATTTATGAATGAAGGTTCTGATCAGTCACGTCAAAGTGGGAGCTCATTAGCAAAGGATCTGTTGGCGGCTCGTGATCTGCAATCAACTTCATTTCACACTCATGTCTGCAGCTCCACTGACGGCTTAATCATTTACTGAGAGGAGAGGAAACAGGAGAGGAAACAGGAGAGGAGACAGGAGAGGAGAGGAGAGGAGACAGGAGAGGAGACAGGAGAGGAAGAGGAGAGGAGAGGAGAGGAGAGGAGAGGAGAGGAGAGGAGAGGAGACAGGAAAAGAAACATGAGGGGAGAGGAGACAGTAAAGGAAACAGGAGAGGAGAGTTGGATGGAAGGAGAGGAGACAGGAAAGGAAACAAGAGAGGAGAGGAAGAGGAGAGTAGAAAGGAAAGGAAACAGGAGAGGTGAGGAAGAGGAGAGGAAGAGGAGAGGAAACAGGAAATGAAACAGGAGAGGTAAGGAGAATTGAAATCAAGCAGTTACAGTAATTATACACTATAAAATACTTCTTGGGTCTGTATAATAAAAGAATAAACTCATAATCAAAGGATTCCTCTGTGGTTGGAGCTCTGACCCCATCTGCTGGATAAAACATGATAAAGCACTTACTCTGAATTGTGCAGTGAGAGAATTGAATGTGGATTGAAAACTTCATTTTAACTTTCAAACCGCGTTTCCTTCTTTACACATGTTGTTCTGGTTCATGCACTGGCTCGGAGCGGCATAATACTGATTTATGGATTTACTACATGAGCCGTATTGGAAGATTTACGAGTGCGTAGCTTTGGGGGGAAACAGTCTGTTTTGAGAAAATGTGTTATTCTGAGGGGCCGGGAGGTAAATGGACGTTTGGAACCTGCAGAGAAAAAGAGTCTCACTCTATAGACGGTGTCACCCCGGTGCCAGAAACACCTCCTGTGTGCCAAATACACTTGTTTTGAGAAGAGGAGACGAGAAGAGTCAGACGAGTCTTTAGTTCAACAGCAGAAACATGAAGTCTTTTCAGAAAATGTCGCCCATAAATCTGTTGAGCATGATAATCGTTAGTCTGTGTACACGTGTTGAATATTATGTCATAAAATAATCGTCAGCGTTAAAGTAACAGTCGTTAAAACAGAGTATTTCAGGCTGTAGCAGTCAGACATAACTACGACTTAATACTGCAAACTTTATTTAAGCCCTATGTTGCCTGGGAGAGCAACATACATATTTAACAGGAGGCAGCTCAGCAGGGGGTCACACTTAAAGGTGTTTACAGAAGCTCCTCTTCATTTCTACAGAGCAGAGCCTTTTGTGTTCCAGGTTTTTACGGTGTTTCTCGTCTACGGCTGCACAACTTCTTCTTTTCTTCTTTCTTTCCTCTGTTTCTGCTCCAAATCATTGTCTCGAAGCTCTGCCTCCTCACAGTGGATCAGTTCTTCTTGTTATTTCCATCCAGTCACCTCTCTGCCACATACCAACTTTACTGGGTCTCATATAAAAACATGCACAATGGCTCTCGGAGTCTCGCTGTCGCGGCTCAGGGTTTTTTCTTTCCAAGGTTTTATCAGCTGGGAAAAAAAGAAGAGGGATTTACAGTCTTGTTGATGTTGTTGCTCACATAGTTTTATTCTCACATAGCTGCATAAAGCATTTGATTAAAGCTGCATATTTGATCAAATTATCATCTCTATACCGAGTTTAGAGACATGATTTCAACTATTGCTATTCAAATATTTAAAAATTGAAAAAACAAGCAAACATTTTTTTTATCTTGAAAACAAGATTTTGGGTTATTCTGTTATGGGCATGTTTTTCAATTTCATATCATTTATTTTGATTCCAATTCATTTGTCTACGGCATAAACTCCCCAAAGTCTCTCCAAATCACCTTGATCGCCCCCTGGTGGCCAGCGTCACTCATAAAAACGCCTCCTCTATGTTGATGGATGGGATATTGACTAAATTAAAAGTACACGTTTCATTAATTCTACATTTTAGTCATTTTTTTTTAGCTAAGTTTGGTTTTAATTAGTTATTTGACGCTATACAAACAGGGTGGGATGACATGATTGACAGCTGAGACCGACCAATGAGTGAGCTCCACTCCACGATCACTGCTGCACAGACTCTGTCCCCAAATGGCGTCACAAGCTCAAGATGGCAGCATTCATGTCCGGGATATTTTGGCTTCATTTTTGTACAATGCGTCATCGAACTTTAAAATCTATGATACACACTTGTTATGTTGTATCACAAACCGTTCTCAATAAATCACGCAGCAATCAACCGCACATTTAAGTGAGTTTTGTTGGAAAAAGCTAAATTACCTGAACATGATCCAACAAATACTTTACAACAACACAACTGTGACCAGCTGCAATTAGGTTTGGACGTGATGAGTCGTTAGAGTCACAGTCATCATGTTTTCATCAGCAGAACTTTGTGGTTTAGGAAAATAGTTCACATCGCAGTTTTTCTGTGTCAGGTTAAATCACATTAAAATGTTTTTTGGAACGAAGGATGAGCAGCTCACAACTGTTTCCATTCATTGTTCGTGTTGATGCGTTTGGCCGAGCAGAGCTCACGTGAGGGGAACTCGCCGAGTGAGGGTGACCTCAGAGAGGAGCTGCAGGATTACTCTTGTCTGTGTTGGAAGCTTCTCTCGAAACACCACTGGCTCGTGCTCGGGGACCAGGGGGTGGAAACTAAACGAAAAAGGGCTTCCCATGTGAAAGTGGTTCCCTCGCTCTTGCCCTAATTAGCGGGAATGACTTAAGGCTGGAAAAGCTGAGCTCAGGCGGGCAGGGTGAGAAGGAGCAGCCGAGGCAGAGCGCAGCATCGGTTTTAACACCGTGGCCACTTGACCCGCCAGCTTGCGTTGCCTCCGCGTCCGGATCCAACACAGCTCTCAGGCCGACACGGGACAGGGAGGTGCGATTTCAGCAGAGAGGCCTGACAGCAGTTTGGAAAAATCTTGCCTGGGAACATATAAGGTTATGATCTCGTTAACGGCAGCTTCTGTGAGAAACGTTAAAAAAAAGCTGCAGGGTTCAGCGCAGGGTCGGACGTACCACGGGGAGCTGCCATCAAACCCTGCAGCCGTTTGGTCCAGGAACCCAAGTCTGGAGATGATGTAAGACCCACAAAACAACAAAGGCTCATTTGTGCCACTGTGCCACACGGTGCCTCCCAGTGCCCTTCATATGCACCGGGCTCTCTGTGAGATTATGTTTCAGGAAAAATACCTCGCAGAGCAGAAACTGCTTCAATATGTCTCCTCAAGGTCACAGAGTTTTTCTGGACAGCCTTCAAAAACAGGGGACAGAAGGCGGGGGGGGGGGGGTCAGGGACGTAGGGACATTTCTGGATAAAGGGGAACCCATGAGGTGGGCCTGTGCTCGGCCAGATGCTTCAGCCGACACTTGGATAACATCACCAGCTGCTTGGCACCTGATCAGGCAAATCTGGACAGATATTCCTGGTGTGGTTTGGTTTGGTTCCCCCACCAGATAAAAATGAAGTTCAACTATGCAGAGATGAAGATGAACATGTTCCTCCTCTGCTGCACATGGTTTCAGTGGCTGGTGCATTTTAACAAGCACAGTTTGAAAAAACTGAATTTCACACAATCAAAAGACTGAGAACAAAAAGTTTATAATCCTGATCTGATGAAGATTGTTTGGAGCATTTACACAATAACTCATGTCAATGAAGTACGAGTGCAAAGGGATAAAAACTGATGTGCATGTGAACATATTCTCTGTGTCAGACTCTCGAGTTATGGTTCGAGTTTTATTAGTCTTTTGATCAGGTGGTCCATCTAAAAAGAAAATAGAATCGTCTTATTTTTCCATAATGGCCGTCACCGACTCTCAAGACTGAAAACATCTCGATCCGACTTTCTCACGTCTCTGTTATGTTATTGCTTTTCCATTCTTTGTCAGGTATGTCTGTCTGTTCAGTCAGTGATCTCAATGCGTCACTCACATTCTTCGGGTGGATTGGTAAAGGGCAGTGGATTTCACGTTGGAAGCGGACGTCGATGTGTTTTTCCGACGCACGTGCAGGACGTCCAGGAAACGTCTGGCTGCAGCTGCTGGGGCCGTGACTGCAGAGACCTTCTACAACAGGTTCACGCTGTGATGCGCCGTGTTAACGTCTGTCAACTCTGCTCCTATTGCCACAACAGATCCATAGGAGGCAAGTGGGGGTGTGTGCATGAAGGGGAAAGGCCACACTCTCTGTATGTGTTTCCACCTGCAGGTAAATGTACGTATTAGCTGGGTTTTAGTGTATTTTACTGCATTTAGTCTCTTACGCCTCATTTGACAGATTTTAAGATTAGATGAGAAGTCACAGGAGAATATATCTAAGTCGAGATCGTTCGACTTCCCCGAAAGGAGCCTGACCTGCAGCATCATGCATGAAAACAACGCTTTCATCTGAGGGTAGGAAGCAGCAGACAGGCGTCAGGCAGCGTGACCCCGAGCTTCCATTCATCAGCTGTTGATTAGCAACGTGCAGCCTGTGGAGATGGAATGACGGACACTCGTCTCCTGGCAGACTTCATCTGTGAGCTTTGGCATCTCGAGGTGCACAGAGTCACCTTTTATCACAACTGATGTGGAGTGAATGGATGCTGCAGAGAACAAGTCAGCAATGATGGTTAGTAAAGAATGTCCTGTTTTCTTTTGTGATCCACAGTTTTTCTTTTCAAACAGAACAAAACAACACGTCAGATATACGTCATATGGCAACGTGAGAGCTGAGAGACCGGACACGTGGAATACAAACAAGGTTAATGAATGAAATAGATCATCCAAAGTAAAGTTTAGGTTAATAGTAGATAAATAAGTTGATAGAAATGCAAAGAAAATGCTTAAGTGGTGGATGTGTATAGTGTCACATGTCACAGGTCCAGAGAAGTTAAGTTAAGTTGACGGTGTCATATCGAGAATTTCCTGAAGCAGCTTGATGCTATTATCAATTTTCCACATGTCCTTTCGTCTCTGAGGTTAATAAGAGGAATTCATGGTCATGAGTAATCTGAGAGACAGATCCCTGCGACTGAGGGGACATGTTAACTTACGATGCTGCAAACCAGTGAAACCACATCTGTAACATCAGAGCCTCTCTACATTCTGTGTCATGTTGCTGGAGTCAAGGTTCTTCTGCACTTCTCATGAGTCCTGCTCCCGTCGGAAGACAAAAAAAGAAAAGAAAACTGAAACCAATTGTAAACCATTCTATGCAACTGTGAAGATATAAATAAATACTATATGACTGTTATTGCTCGTTTCTCCAGCTGAAAACCACATTTCCCATAAACCCTCTCTTGTGCTAAGCTCAACAAATACTTATTCCAGCCCACTGACGGTTAAACACAGTGTCAGGAGACGTCTTGGTGCACCGTGCCACCGCCCTCCTGTCAGGGCCACATCGAGCTGGGGGGCAACATCTGCAAAATAAAATATGGGGAAAGACACGGAGACGACAGAGGCTGGTTGTGGGCGGTGCACTGCGACAGCCACGCTTCTATTTTGGAAAACTTGGCCGTGCCCAGATGGGAAAATCTCTGGCGAGGAAAAAAGTAATTGACAGAGAAACGATGGGCAGAGACGCAGAGAGCTGGATGTTCACATGGAGGTGGACGACATGACGGCTCCTCCCGTGAAGATCTCAACACTAACCTTGGTTTCCGGTATTTTAGCTAGCTGTTATCACGCGGATGCTTATCCAAGGGTCAAACGTCATGATTGGCAGCTGAGACTGACATGTAATGGGTCAAGCGTCAACACATTTCAGTTTGACTGTCTAAACACAGTGAAATAGCTGTGACGTATTTTAATGGTAATGAGGAAGACTGGGATCGAACCATCGACCCTCTGGTCAGTGGACGACCAGCTCCTGAGTTACTCTCTATGATGAGTGAATAAGAAAAGCGGCCACAAGTGAAAGTATTAATGGAAATTAAAAGGTTCATGAATGTTTTGAAAATCAAAGATCAATTGACGACTGTTGGAAACATGGCTGCGCTCACAGTGTTATTCTCACATCGCTGAGCTGTGCCAGCGGCCGTGACTGATGCATCACAGCAGCAGCGAGTTGAAACTACCTCTAAACTACACTTCAACTGCAGCATTTCAGCTGATATAAAAGAGGTATTCATGCAAACACACGCTTAAGAGTCGAATAACCTCGAGCATTGTGGGAGAGGAAGGAGTCACGTGGCGTCAACATAACCCTGCGGTCGCTGTGAGTCACGGCCCTGCGTTCACGTTTGGATTTATAAACTGCATCATGACAAGCGCTAACCTTTGGGAATTTCCATAAACAAGTAGAAACCTTGTTGATGTTTTCGTTTTTTGCCGACTGCATTTTTTCAGAATGTGGTTCATGAAGTCACAGTTACCCGCTGGGTGGATGGGTTGTGTGGGGAGGCCACGGTTTGGCAGCTCCCAGTTAACAGACCTGACTCCAGCCGACCATAATGACGGGTCCGAGCTTTAAACCATCATAGAAACACAACAAACAAGAACTTAGAAAGAGCGCAGCGCTGCTAAACTCAATTTACTAATTTGAATGGCTCTTCACTGCATTGAGGTTGTTGGCATTATGAGGCTTTGGTTTAATATCTGGCCCGTTTACCAAGTGCCAGGATGAAATGTGTGTTTTCCGAGTCCCCGTTCAGCTTGTTGTGTAGTTGGAATACTCGTAAAAAATAGTTACCAACTGGGGGAATTCCCCGTGAACGCCATTTCCCCTCGGAGCAGCAACCTCGAAAAATCAGGTTCACAAGTTGCTAAGTTGCTGATGTCATAAACCAATTAACGTAATTTTACAATCAGCCCTGAATATGGATGTGTTCTTATTAAAGTTCATATGTTTTAAATTATTTTTTATCATTCTCACCCCTGATCTTTGCGTGTTTTATCGTATATGCACTTTAACACCTTTATTGTTGTGTCTACCTCGCATGTCTGAGTCTAACACTGTTTTCTATTCGTTGTCTATTAGTTGCTTTTCATCTCCTCAAGATAAAACCCAAATCTGGCCCGACTACACAGAATAAGTCTTATTTTATAGGCACGCACGAGATGTTTTGGAAATTTTAAAATTAAAAAACCTGGACGTCCCCTCAGGTGATTAATCCAGTTATCCTGATCTGATGCATTCCATCCTCTCCGGTCAACGTTGTCATCGAATCCCATCGTTGGCAGTGTCGACTTGTTGATTGATTAGTTATGAATTCTATTAGATAGGGAGTTGATCGGTCCAGATTTTGTATTTCTACATCACTGATGCGTAGGTAATAACACATTGGTTCGATGGAGCCATCATGGAAAATATTATTCATGGAGAAAAGCAGTTGATGGAACTTTAAGCCCCGAGAAGAAGGGAAAAACAAAATCAGTCATGTGTTCACCTGTCTTTCCTGAACGACATCTTACTCAAGCAATCTCACTTCTGGTAAATCCAATCCTTCATTCCGGGTTCAAGTGCAAATTGAATTGCCGCTGAACGGACAGTTAAGACTCCAGCCGGCGAAAATGAATTAATTTTCCCTGTCAGATTCTTGGAGGAGCTGGATGAAGATAGCATCTGCTCAGCATCACTCGCCTGTCAAGGAACTGTCAGTGGACGGACCCAGAGAGGAAAAAACAATACGAGAGCTTGTTGGTTTGGAATAAAAAGAGATTTTAGAAACCAGGGTAGATCGCAGGTCACACCCGCGTCTGAGACGGTGGTCGACACGTTCGCCAAAACTGGTCCGCGGGGAACAATATTTGGCTCGCCAGATCATTTTGATAATTTGATTTCCTTTCACATGATGAGACTGACACAAACATTCACGGGGCCAAATTTGCTTCTCGAGCCCTGGTCTACGATAAAAAAGTGATTTTGTGTGTGCACGTCAGGCGGGGACTGGAAAAATGTGACTTTCCAGTAACCGTACTGTGTTTGTTTTCCGAGGTGCATTTAATCTCTCTCGTTTTAATGGATACAACAACCTTCACGATAGTTTTCAGTGTTGTGAGAGAGTTCAGGTGGATGACGCCAGTTAGCTGCTGCACCAACACATAAATAGTTCTAACTCCCTAAATGGCAAACATTAGCATACCTAGCTAACTAGTTTACTACGAACAGTTGTTTTTATGTCTTATTACAACATTGTCCCATTTCCCTACCAACCCTTAAACGCAGCATGTATAAATCTCTTTATATGAATGTATGTATGAGCTTTTAACAGGGTTAAGATTTTAAAACAAGTCACAGTGTTGTCAAGACACTCACCCAGCTAATGCTAATGAGCTAATGCTAATGAGCTAGCTAAAAATGTGCTAGCTAACCGATGTCATTGACACGGAAAAGTCAACAATAGAAGTGATAATCTACTACTGTCCGAAACCAAACAGCCGTTGTTTTGTTAAATTACGAAGAATTTGGAGCAATAACTCCATTGTCACATACCCCCCCCCTTCTAAAGTAAGGCTGCAGCATAGCAACGGTAACCAGGGGGCGGGGCTTAGCGAACGCCAGACGTACGTGGCGTTTCCTGCGTCAATCACAACACCTGTCGTCGTCAAGCGCCATTTTCAGATGAGGAAGAAGTTTTTCTGTCCTGCTGCCAACTGGTGGATTTAATCTGTACTGGGTCAACTGGAGCTACTGGTTAGTAGATGTGTTTGTCTGTGAAGAAGCTGATTCTGACAGTAATGTTCAAGTCGGTAGTTTGTAGCTTCATTTGTTTGTTGTCTGACATTGTTGCTCATTCTCACAGCTACTTCTGCTACATTTGTGTTTTTGTATCGACTCTGAATTGATTCTTTGTAGCTTCACTTTCCCCCCCGACTTACATTTACATTTTGAATGACGAGGCCCGAGCGTTGGTGTTAAATATTAAGAATAGAAACAATTTTCTTCTGTTTCGGTCTGTAGCTGCTAGTAAATACCAGCTATAATTTATTTGATGACATGATTTATCCTTGTTCTTCTCCTCCTGGTTTGTATAATGCAGCTTTAATTCCCTGCCAGCAGTTGCCAGAGGCTCTGCAGATTGTTTTCATTGTCCCATTTATACAGCCCAATGCTTTACAAGAAGTTATTATCTTTCTAAAAACAATGGTTTGCTAAAACAAGATTTAAAAATGCTCTTTTATTGTACTGTGGATGTTAAATGTATAACAATCGGGCCGGATGGTAGTTTAACACCATGTGAATGCTTTGGCAGTTCGAAGCTCTTCCATGTCTTGATGTTGACACTGATGCTTTAGAAATGTGTGTTTGAGTTTCTATACATCAATGGAAACCACATCCCAGCCCCTGGCCTCTAATCCAGACTCCTGTAATCTGGCCAGCTGTGGCCTGGCTGACGGAACGACAGACGAGCCCTCCGCTCTGCATTCCCACCCCAAACCCCACGGTGACCCACATAGAGGGCGAGCCCTGTTATTCCCCCCCCCTCGTCACAGGCGCGTCGCACGCCATCCGTCTGATATGATGTTTAATTAGCAGGAAAAGGCCACGTCTGACTCAGCCAGGTTAAGAACCACCTGGACATTTTTAAAACAGCCTCAGGACTTGGTGATGATATGAAATTAAACCGTGAACCGTTTGATGTTCTCTGTTCGGGCAGATTAGTGACAGCATGGACGTAACTTCAGTTCTCCAGCAGAACTCTTGATCATGATAAACACACATAGTCAACAGCTGACAATAGATGACAGTTCATTAATGCTGCATAACAATCTCTGCCATCTTCCTTTTTTTGGTTATTTGTTGTCTTTTTGGACTCATGCACATGAGCGGAGGATGTGACAAACTGCAGACTCACGTAAATAGCAGGTGAAAATGTTAACCAGGTTAAAATCTACAAACTAGGTATGCGATGCATTTTAATGGGACGTTTAAACAGATCATTATCATCATCATCATTATCATCATTTATCATGTGCAACATACCAAAGTAGCAGAAATGGGGAATTTGACCTTTTAAAATCAGGCTTTTGTTGTTTGTTTTCTTGGGCTGAAAAATCCTGCAGGGACGAACCTGGACTTGTTTGGGTACATCTGGAACTTTTCATGCTTAAACTTTAATTTATTTATCCTTTATAAACCAGTGTGGTCCTGTGGAGACACAATACCTCTATTGTCAGAGGGTCCTGGTCAGGATGGGCAGCAATGTAGTAAAACAAGTTTCAAATATAAGTACTAACAGGGACAAATCACACACACAGACGGTAATGATTCCAAGCTTAGGATGTTGCATCTCATTCCACTCGGTGCATGAAGGCAAAACCAGATTGTCCCAGCTCTGTTCGGGTAGATGAGACTGGTATGTGAAATTAAAATCCACAAGTGCCTGATGACAAAATTATAATTGTATTTAAACCAAAGACAAAAGGGCTTATCTGACCTTTTTGTCTGACCTACTTATATGTTTTTGACCCTCGTCTGTATGAGGAGCTGCTGTGATTATCTTCAGTGTGATATCAGTGTCCGTTTGCTTTCACTATGAATTTGGCGTCTCCCTGCAGATTTAAACTCGTCCCTTGCTGTTTGTGTTTGTGTGGTCTCATGTGAGTCAGTCTGTCTGTGCCACTGAGAGGCTTTTTGGAATATTTTGGGATGTGTGCCGTGTAATAAAGTGGTACGATCGCCGGCCCCCTGAGGCACAGGGGGAATCCGAGCAGGATGTGATTTCACAGAGACATCTGATAATGGCCGGTTGGTTTGTGTGGTCCTAAATAGAAGTGGGGAGTGGATGACAACAGCATCCGCGTCTGGTGTTTCTCAAAAACTTAGCTGGCGAGGACACAGTGGATTCATGAAGTGCCCGGAGCTGGAATGAGGTCAAGTAAGAAATCTGACGTGTAAATCTGTTCTTTCCTTTTACGCTTTTACCAATTCATGAAAAGGTTGATCGGCAAATAAGGGCGAGAATCAGCTTCATATTTCTTCACCGTGAATGGTTTTAAGATGAGTCAAATTTAACAGCATTTATGGAGATGTTGCTTTGAAAAATAAATTCTTGCACACTCACTTCTTTCTTTCAGTCCGTTGTGCCAGTCCCACAGTACAAAGTCAGACAATTCCTTTAGAGCACACTTTGTATTTGTTTCTCTGGCGTGAGAACAATCCAAAATCCGTGATCGGTGACAATCTAAAAATGTGAAAGTCAATGAGAACAGAGAAACAGATGTTGATATCGGATAACTGAAGAGACGGGAAACCTGAAGGCACATGAGGTGAATCTCTGTGGTACAACCACCTGAGGTCGGTTAGAACAAAAGCCTGAATCTGTGTCTGATGACAGGCGATGGAGTTATGATGTTGGAGGAACCACTGCTGTATAAAGTATTTTCCTCCCTCACAAATCAATGTTATCCTCAATTCTCCTCAACATAAAAACACTGGAGATTTATGGTTTATTTCAGTTTTTTTTAAATTTTTTACAGCAGATGGCTGAAAATACTACAATACCCATGAACCTCGGTCAGTGTTGTTGTGGAGAAGAGCTCATAAGCTCATGGTGTGAAAAGAGGACACAGACTGTCTCTCCTCTTGCACTGTTTCTATGGTTACTGGGATGCTCTGCGGCTCTGAAAGCACGATTTTGTGTTTTTTATTCACATTTTTCAGGGTTAGAAAATATGCTCTTGTGATGCCTGAGCCAAATCTTCAATATTACTTTATCCAGTCTGCTGTGAGAACCAACACTGCTCATTATCTCTGTCCGCTGATCATCTCAACTTGTCCTGGCCTCCTTCAACAGTAAAGAGGAGGCACCACCTCATAATTCAGCTTTGGCCAAGCTTTTCAATATCTTTGTTGAGACAGTCATTGTCAATCTCAGTTAGATTTATGCATTCAATTAGATTCAAGGTCACCCAAATTAATGAAAAACCCTTTATCAGCAATGTAACTTAATCCAGTAACACAATTATAAGTTCATTTTTAGAAAAGCGACTCAGCTCAAACTGTGTGAAGTGATGGGAACAGGTTGTTTTGAAGCGGAGGAGCCCTCCTGCTGGGATAATGTTTTTCTCTTGATCGTTTTTTTTCTTGTTGTTTCCTGTTTTGTCATTAACTAAATGGGGGCAATAAAAAAAAAAACTGGCATCTTATCAGACAGCGATGCCAGTCGCCCACTGCTGCGATGTGGTGTTAACGTGGCATCAGTCTGTGCAGCTTCCTGCAGACGGCCAGTATCTCTGTTAAGTCTGGCTCGCCCGGCGCGCTCCCTCGCTGCGCATGTTTCCTCGTCTCATTTTCCAGCCCCGAGGTGAGATCTCAGAACGCAGCAGAGGATCATACAAGGACAGGCGCATCTGGAAAGTCTCGGCCCGGCTGCACTTGCCAGCTAGTGAGCTGGTGCTAATGAAAAGCAGGACTCTGCCTATACCCCTCTCACTGCCTGGTTAGCATTAGTGAAGCCAATCATCTGCACTTCTCAACATACTTCCATATTCTCACAGTCTTAGCATGCTTCAAAACATTTAATGCCTTTTTTCCACCTCCAGAAGTTATGCTATATTAATTTGATTTTGCAGGCTGGTTTCAACACGAGGAGAATGTGCATCAAACACTTTGTGGTCGTATAGAGACAGAAGGAGACAAATTATACATTTTTCATAAATTATTCAATGACAGGGACTACAAATATTCAAATGTGAAATTTGGTTTCTTGATATTGTTGATTAAATTATTGAATGCAGGGTCAGAAATTTACTTCTGAAACCAAAGTGACTGGGAGATAAAAAATGTAAAAACCCGGCCCAAAAAATATAGAGGCCAGAGCAGAATTGGCTAAAGTATTCCAAAATATCGGTCATCTTTTAAATAAATTCAATTGTGAATTGAAGTTTAAAAGCTGGAACATCTCAGCACATCTTGATCTAGAATTAGATTTCACATTCAGAGGAGAAGCTTCGATTGAGCCCAGGTCACAGCGACTCGGGTCATGTGACTCTGTTAATGATCACGAAGGCTCTCCAGTGTCATTGTTTTATTTCTATTGGCAAATTATTAGCTTCTCTTTTTGGCCTTGCATACTGGCGACACATAAAACAACCCATCACCACAGTCTCTCCATTAAACTGTTATCTCCGAACCTTCAGTTTCTCACAGAGCCTTTCATCCTCCTTTTCCTCTGCAGGTTTTTCTTTAACAGGTTTGCTTACAGGTACTTTTAAATGTCGTGATTCTCTGTGTGTGTGTGTGTGTCAAACTCCACATGCAGTGAAGACTCTTTGCCAAAAATCTACCCGCACGTGGCGCTGAGGGATTTTTGGAGCAGATTGCTAATGTTGTGGCTAATACAGCGAGTGAGTTGTGTGCACACAGAGAGAGATTGTTAGTGGCTCTGAGCACACAGGG
The DNA here is from genome assembly GCF_022539355.2 of Hippoglossus stenolepis. Classification (NCBI taxonomy): domain Eukaryota; kingdom Metazoa; phylum Chordata; class Actinopteri; order Pleuronectiformes; family Pleuronectidae; genus Hippoglossus; species Hippoglossus stenolepis. The sequence continues at coordinate 17,067,619 of NC_061502.1, forward strand.
CACTAGCTTTACCCTTTTCCCTCGGATGTCAGAGTAAGTGACATTCCAGTCACATGGCAGCGCTCTGCAGGACTTCTCCACACTGTACACTGTGTTTGTTTGAACCGTTGCAAACTGCTGGTTCAGAGTGTGCCAGCATTCACTACTTCACTGCACCGGTCATGAATCTTTCCGAAGCACGTGAGCGGCGCCCTCGCACATGACCGACACCCACAACCAGCGGCTCACACAGTGCAGAGCGGGGGTATTACCGTGACTTCTCGGGGTATGCAGGGTCAGCCCTCTCCTCCTCCTCCTCCTCCTCCTCCTCATCCCAGCCCTGAAAGGTGAGCAGGTGTGACTGGAACAGCGAGCTCCATTCACAGGAAGAGGCCATGGGGCAAAGGGGAGGGAAAGATTTACACCACGTCCACATCTTCTCTGTACGCAGAGATTTACAGCCTCGCCCAATGCAAAGCAGATTTAGAGCCGAACATTCCCCAACTTTCAACTGGACAGTCGGTTGTTTACAAAGCAGGCAGGTACTTTTTTTTTAAAGAAATATGTCGGGTTTAAACTAACAAAAGGCTCCAAAATCTGAATTTCTGACTGGGACTGTAATAAATATACTATTTGCAGTCTTGCAAATGGGGCAAGGACACGTGATTCTATTAAGAAGCATTAATCTAGTGTAAGAAAGGTCGATCTGTCCAGTGTGCTTCTACATGAATGATGTAGAATATCTGTTTCATTTTGTGTTTGTACCGTCCCTTTTGTTATAAATTGCGTAATAAAGATTGAGATGCTGTCAATGTATGAAACTTAGAAACTTAGCCAGTTATCTGGAGGAAGATGAAAGGTTATTTCATTGTGTTAATTTATAGATGTGTAATATAATATGTAAGTATATTTGGAATGACTTCAGATTCTTTTTTTGTTGTAATCCCAAATGCAAATTGTACATCTCAGCATCTGTTCAAAAGTCAGTTCCCACACTGTTCCTGCATGTGTACAGAGAAATAGAAAACCTGAAATAACTTAGTTTAATGCCATGTTTTACATACACAGACATTCATACACTGTAATTTTCTTGCAGGTCTCAGATGCCTGTGTCACTATTTGACTGTAACTCGTGTCGTTATCATCCTCATCATTCCTCTCCGCTCTGTCGGCACAGCGAGGGTTCACCACACAAACAAGAGCCCTCGGTTTATTTTAGGCCATAGCAAGGATATCCATGACGAAACACAAACCAAAACATTTCAAGCATGGCCTTTCATCGTGCGCTAGATTGTGAAGACAAGTCAGAGTCTGCAGCCTGTGAAACGCTGACGCAGTGTTTGTGTACGCGAGCTTGTTTAGGACTTGAGGAAACCAACATTGCCTCTTCTCAAGTTTCTGAAAACAATGTTTATGCTTCTGCGTTTGCTTCTGACTTCTCGGAGAGTAACGCACCGATCTCGATGAAAAAAAGTGTGATGGTGGTTTGGTGCAGCTTGATTGAATTTAAGGGAACTGTTTGGCCTTGGCGGAGGTATGTGCTCTTCTGAGTACAGTTAGTTTTAAATGCTGAAGGGCCTCAGACCGTCTGTCCTTGTTCTGGTTTTTCGGGACAAGCGGAGGACAGAAGATCATTAATTCTGCTTCCATGGGAGCAGGAGGCAAAGGAAATGCCCGAAGTTCCTATAAAAGCTGTGTCCTTTACAAATATGCAGAGGAGATTTATTCAATGCCAAGTGTGCCCTTAGTATTAGAGTGTGAGCTGCAGCGCCGTGTTTCCAGTTTCATTTGGAAAGCAACATGTTGAGATGAGCTCTAACCAGTGTAGAGAGGAAATTATCTGTCATATTTAGCTTCTGTGATGTTATACAGGCGTCTTGAGCTGAACAGTCTCCTGATCTGCTCAAAATCCTCCCTCATACCTTTTTTTTAATTAATTTAAAGAGGAAAAAAAACAGGAGACTCCAAAAGTACCTCGGTGGTGCCATTAAGACGGGGAAACTTGTAAACCTCGTGGCGAGGAGTGCATAGGAAAGTATGCAGTAAAAAAAGAGCCTTTATAACAGGCGGGAGATTGAACGAGGGTCAAACAGATGCAGGGAGGATACGGAGCCAGACACGAGGACTCGGGGAGTCGGGCTCCTGAACAGCTGACTACATGCACATCAGGCTGCTGTTTCCAGTCGACTGGACTTTTGATTTAAAGCTCAGACGTCCAAGAAGAACGTCCAAGAACTTGACCTCAGAGAAACTATGATCCTGTGTAACTATGTTTCTTAATTGAGGGAACTTCAACCTGTTAAAGTTGTGGTTGGCAAACCTGGAAAAGCTCAGAGGAGGCTACACTTTGAAAAAAAAGTTATCGGTCAGCAGTGTTGTTAAGTGAGATTCGATAAATAATAACAGGTTCAGTTGAGTTGAAACCTTCACATTTTATTTAAAATTCAAACATCCATTTGAATGTGGGGAGAAAAGTTCATGTTGGAAATGTAATTACGTAATTTGCCCAGCAATCCACAAGAGGGCGCGCATTGTCAGCTTGACCTATTGCATGACCTCTTCACCTATCGGTAAAGTGAGCCAGTAATGTTACGTTCTTTGCTTTGACAATGGAGGAAGAGAGTGACAGCTCCGTCCAACAGTAGCAAGCCGACTTTATCCCAGTTACCAAGAAGGGATATATTTCAATCTCCAGAGTCCAGAGAAGGACAGAAATAATAAATTCATCAACATTTAAAGTGGTTTACAATTCTGAAAACATCTTGGTTCCCTGTGGGTCAAAGCTGTTATTCTACAAAAGAGATGATTTGATGTAAACTGAAAGAAAATATCAAAATGTCCCTAAAACTGTGACACATGCATTGACTGCTGCACCACATAATGACGGCTGCATTAAGTCCAGACATGACGGGATTATTACGGTTAGAAAATGTAGATTTTAAGCCATTAGGTTGAATTTGCATCATGTCTAGACGTTGGTAATGATGGGTTGTCATTTTTTAATGTAACCAGAATCACCAAATTCTTGATATTATCTATCTTTGTAACGCAGCCACATAATTTCAACATTTAGGATTTCAATATGCGTATTGTCACCTTCACAGTATCACCAGAGAGAAGACTGCTGATGCATCTGAGCAACACAAATTAAAGTAAAATGATATCTATCTTTTTAATACTTCCATTCATTTCAGTGCCTTGCTTTTCATTCTGAAAGCAGAATGGTCAGATTGTCATTAGCTGCAATGAAGTTTGGTTATTTGGCTTTTTTCACTTTTCTAAACCAAAGGAATTTTCCCGGGTTTGACACAGACCTCCGAGCAATCCAGTGACTTTGAGTAATATACGTACAAAACCATTATGACTTGAAATACGACAAACATCCTTAGAGTTGTGAATTATCCTGCGGGCCTCCCTTTCCCTCCTCATGAACGTTTCCTCAAACCGCCCTGGGCTCACGCTCTGTAGTAGTAGATCCACGACCAGGCCACAACAGACGGCACCATCACATTGTCTGGAGCTCCACTCCAGAGATGGCAGCCTCTGCGGTCAACATTTTCTCTTCTGTTTTTCCTCCACGATAAGCTGACAGAGTCAACCTGACATAATTAGTTGTCTGGGGTTTGTTTGGGTTGTGATTTGCCGCTGTGGTGTAAATCAGCCAGGAGCTGGCGGCCTGGGAGACAGCTAGGAGCCACAATAAAAGACAGCGGCGGCTTCTCTGCCGCCGACCACATTCACTGCTCAGCCGCTTCCCATTGTTTTTTCCCCTCCAGGACCTGGCAACCGCGGTTTCAGACTCCGAACCTGGCAGCTGCAGTCGGGGTTTTGGTCGTATTTCTTCACACAATTTGTCCCCTGTTACACCATATAATGTTGGATTAAAGCTCCCGGCGAGCTTCAATGTGTCAAGCTGTGATACTGAGTCCAGGTCGGACCGCACTGTAGGTCACAGGGTATAAAATGGACGTGCTTTATGATGTTTACCTCGATTCTCACAGTGTACATGCATGCACAGCGACTGACAGGCTCATCCAAACATATGCAGAAATACTAGAGGTTGCACGTAAGAATCACGCTCGGTAAGAAGCATTAAATATAGCTGCTTCGCTCTTAAAATTACGAGGCCGAGGCACAGACAGGGAGCCAGGCTGTCTGAGCAGACCCACTTTTAGTCGAAAGGAAACTCTCCGCATGTGCAGGAACGGTTCACCTTACAGGTCAACAAGCTGCCGAGAGGAAAGTTGTTAGAAACATGCTAAACAGAAACGGGAAAGAGAAACAGTGGCTGTCAGAATCCCCCTCCCTCCCAAATGGAGATATTTATATGACACTCCCAAGGCTGTAATCGCGGTCTCTTAACTATGTCTTTGGGATTGTGGAGTGGAAGTGTTTATCTGAACCCTGTGGAGATGTGACAGGAATAGCCAGTGGCAGCATAACACGAAACAGCCCCTCTGCTGGTCAGAGCCGAGCTGGAGTTAGACTCAGCTATTTTGGGTCGGGAACCTCTGCGCTCAGTTTAGAGGCTTTTTCAACCGACCCCGTCTCTAATCAACGGATCAAAACCACTTTATTCTGAAAATGGCCAATTACAGCACCGACTTTATAAAAACGGCATCAGAGACCTCAGCGTATTTTTCGGTGACTTGTTGACACAGCGGGAATTTTCAGCACAGCTGTGCAGGCTTTTATGAAAACATGCTGACGAGATATTTTTCACATTTGGTCATAAAACAAATTGCATGGTCGACATTTGACTTTGAGCCATTTCAGAGGTCGTCCAGGAGTTTACATTTTTGTGGTTATCAGCAATCGATCCAAGCTGACCACCACAACAAGACTTAAATATACTTACATTTTCAGTTTCACATTTTTAATGGACACCCTTCATTTCAGAAGCAGTTTCACTGGAAACGCAGCTGTTTCCAGTTGTGCCCGGCCGCCTCAAAAACGTAAACATCTGCAGAGGACACCACATAACACACAGTTTGCATTATTGACAAATGCTTTACAGTTGTTTCTGCTCGCTGGTGCCAATGGGAAGTCCTTGTGCACGTCGAGCTTTAAACTGTGACTTATGTGAAATTCATACTCAAATTTTTTTAACTAATAAATTTGAAAAAGGTTTGACATGCATGAATTGAATTACAGTAGCTGGAATAACTATGACATTGAATCAAACATATCTGGAATCTATAATATTCGATTTTTCTTATGCATTGTGCTCTCATAACGAAAACTGTTGTTTCGTGATTTGTGTTTTGTGTGATCTTGCTTACAAACAAACCAACCAACAACAATATAGATAGTAACAGTAGAGCAACAGTGCCCCTTTAGAACAGCATTCAAATCCGCTAGACCCAGATTTTCATTTGGATCAACAACAAATTGCACAAGCTCCCCTAAATACGCTAGATATAATTTTTAACGAGATCCATCCATCTCACAATGTTAAAGAAAGCAACGTTCTTGTTTTTGGCCCTTGCTCCATCTTTCCACCAAGTTTCCTGGAGATCTGTTCGGTAGTTTTTGCATAATCCTGCTGAAAAACAAATCAACCAACCAGCACATCAATGGACAGAGGTGAAAACATAACCTCCTTGGCTGAGCTAAGAGCCAAATTAAATCAAAACATGTCGTCTCTGACAAATCTCCAGTGAAAAGCTGCTCATGAACTTTAATGTGAAGACTTTAAGGAGCCCGTTATTCAAGTGGGGAACATATTCTGTTTGTGTTGTGGCACTTTGTCGTAAATGTGTCTAAAGTGGATAAAAAAAATCAGGCTCATTAGTTATATTTGTAGGTTTGTTTTGTTGTTGTTGTGCAGAATAACTATCTTTGAGTCGCTGGCTGGACGACATTGTGTTGTGATGCTGCCCTCCACCCCTCACCCAAACACAGTCCATAGGGGGTCCCCCATGAGAGGCGGTCAGCCCCGCCCCGAGAAGCACTAAGCTCGGTGACACGGCTGTCAAACAAAATCTCTGCGCTTCCCTAAGTCCTGGTTGCCAGGGGCAAACATCAGGAATGTCGCCGGGTGACAATGGACGATTAGTGGCCTGATTTCTCCATATGCTGACATTTGTGAGTTTTCATGTGTTGTATGGGAATTCTTGGCATTGAGGTTGGTTTGGATTTCACAAAGAGTGCCGAAGGTCGTCTTTCAGACACGACAACAAAGGATGTTGTTGAAACTCGTGAAATTTTTTTGTCTCAATCTCGCTCAGCAGAGAAAGTGGCTGGAATACGTTTTGATTGCTCTTCGCCTTAAAGACATGGCTATCTGAACTATAAGCTTCATCAAATAGGAAAGTCTTGCGAGGGTTTCTACTTCCCAAACTCAAACCTTAAGCAGTATTTACAGCGAAGTCTCCCATCCAGCTACTAACCAGGCCCAACTTGATGCGATCCAGATGGTGTGGCCATAACAATATGCCCATAATTCTACTGAACATACTCGTAACCTCGGCCCAATTCCAAGCCCTGCTGGGTCTTGGTTCCCATGAAATGATTAAACCGCTTAAGACGTCTAACTTGGTGCTCGGATGAGAAGCAGTGATATTCGTAGAAAAGTAGAGCACACATACCACCACCAAGGCCCAACAGTCAAACCGTTCTACCCCCTAATAAAACCACATTTAAGTCCACAGCAGGATTCTTCAGGATCCGCCCCAAAATGTGATGATTTCCTTCTTGGCCCATCGTTCCACCAAGTTTCCCTCAAATCAATTTAGTCTTTTTTCTGCGTAATTCTGCCGACAGACAAACCAACCAACTAATGGAAAGGAAAATCTACGAATGAGATCCCAGTTACTCTGAACTCAACACGATCTTTCCTGCAGGTGTTGTGCTTAAACCTTTCTTCTTTTACAGGAATTAGCAGCATGGTTATATGTAATCAGGAAATGCATTCCAAGCTTTAAATAGCAGATGATCGCTTTACGTAACGAGGCTGGAACGCCGATGAAGTTGTGTAGATCCTGTTCCTTCTCTATAGGACATAATGTCCTTGTTTAAGGGATGAAAACTTGTTTCTCAAAATGACCCTTTTGTTTAGAAAAATGAATTTGTTTACACGCTCCACGGATCCAATCAGATTTACTTGTGTTACCACAGTAGCTAAGCCTGTTGATCCCGTCGTTAATCTCCACCGGGCTTCTAATGGTGAACTTGGGTGTTTTGGGACTTCCTGGTAAAGCAGAGCAGACTGTAATCACCTCACTGAACTTTGAGTCTGCGTAATGAAGCGATGGAGACCACTTTTGGTCAAGTCTTGCCTGGATCGGATCCTTCGATATGACGTGCATGTGGCCATTAGGTGTTTATTTAGCTTATTTTTTGTCAAAATGAGTGATCCTGGTCGAGTGCAGCCTGAAACTAAATCCTTAATCTACAAACAAAGAGGGATATTTTTCAGACGAACCAAAACCTGCGCATTTCCGGCCGCAGATCAGGGGTTTGGATTCATACTCGTAAAGCACTTTACGGATGGCAGTGTGCTAAAATCCAGGATTAGCCGGTGCAGTCTCAAAAGCTTTCACAATATAATTTGTAATAATTGCTCGGATCTGATGAGAAGTGCTCATTTCACTCAAGTAGCAGAGTTTCCCTGGTAGCAGCTGTATAGACAAAGTTTAATATTATTTTGAATATTTTAATAATTCTGCCAGTGCTGTACTTTTATGATATCTTTAAAAAGGAGAATAAAATATGAACTAGAGAAAGACAAAAGTTGCCAAATCCTTTTTAAGCATGGAGCCCAAAAACTGTCAAAATGTAAATTTGGTAAAAAAGTAAAAAATCTTCTATCAGCTCCGACAACATAATTGAAATGTTTTAAATCTTTCAATAGCTAACCGTTGTTTATATTTTATAGTCTGTGTTTTTTATCAAAATATACTTTTGTGTTCCAGACGCAAGCGCTTTGCCAAAACATAATATTTTCGAAAAGTGCAGAATCGTTATTTAAAATGTTATAGAAGTCGATCGCAGGAAGAGTTTATGTTACAAAACCTGGCTCAGATAAATTTAGACCAATTACTGGTTCCCTGTGCTGTGGGCATGTTATTGTATTGAGGTTTGAAACTCACCACTGTTTACACAGGTTTCATATACGTTCACAAGGTGTCTTTCACTCCATGTTTAGCCTCAGCTTTGTGTATATAAGTATGTATATATGTAGCATGTATTTCGGTGTGTGGAACCAATCGGGTTTAACCTTTGTTTGGAGGGGGGTGTGGTCGCTCTGATTTCTATTAGCACCCCTTTACCACCTGGAACACCCCGGAGCTTGCGGCGTTCCCCGCCCATTAATAGCCAAGTGGTTCGCTGCAGACCCGGAGCGAGGCGAGCTGGATCACATCTGGCTACGGCAGCCGCAGCCTGGTTATACTGGGCACGTCTGTCATGCTCGCCCCTCTCTCGCTCTTTCTCTCTCTCTCTCTCATATTGGACTGTAATTGCATCCAGGCCGTCCAGTAGCTGGCGGAGAGGGGTTTCCTCAGGCACGTCCAGAGAGCTGGCCCGGCAGCAGCAGTTCCATTAAAACGCAAACTAATGTGAATGGCAGAGGGGAATAACACAAATACTGTTATATGCAAACGTTTGAGGCTGGAACATGCACACGCACACACACAGACACACACACACACACACACACGCACAGACTGATGCACTCTCACGGATTTTACAGCTCACAGTTAAGACTAAATGTCTGCGTGACTCTGACAGCGAGCAGAAGAGGAGGTCTTCAGGGGATATTTCTCTTTAACAGCTGTCAAGTCGGATCTTACTTTTCATTTAAAGTGGAGCATAACTATTGTCGGGTGAACCTGCTGAACTTAACTGTGCAAAGACAAGGTTTTCTCCTTTTTAATAGTGGGAGCTGGTGCATTCACTTTACCTTAAGAGAAATAGGGAGAATCTCACTTAATCTAAGCAGTTATATATGTGTATAGTTCAGTATAGATCATAGTGTATAGGTTGGAGTTTGCTGTTAATGTGGAGAATCACATTTTCCTTCTGTCTTTCTTACCTTCTCTCTTCCATATCAGATATTTCCTTTATATCCTAACTTCAGGTTTTCCTTTACTGCCTCTTCTACTTTTTATCTCCTCAAGGATTGAACATAGAAGACATTAAAATTGCACAGATAGATAATGAGTATTGCACAGTTTAATGAAGTTGAATCCTTTAATCCGTGCTTCCCTCAGATTTTCCTCCAACTGTGGAGCATCCCATCTTATCTTTCCTCCTTTTCCACCATCCGAATTTCCACTCTCCATCCCACCTTCCATTTATTTCCCTTATATCCAAACCTCCTTTTTGAACCCACAAGACCAACGCTCATCCACATATTGAATCTCACTAAAAAAGAGATAATTAGTGACGTCACTGGCATCTGATCAATTCCCATCAGTGTGAAGATAAAAGAACGAGACGTGGGACGGGGGCATTGTCCGCTGTGCGCTGAGGCACACGGAGGGACGACAACAGAGCATGTCAGTGGAAGTGGAGATAAGTAGAAGCTGATGTAGCGTGGTGACCCCGGGCAGAGGGCAGTGTTGACTGACGCACTGTGGTGTCGTGTGCAGAAACTTGTCAAACAAGCAGATATCTATTAACTCTTTCCAGGGGTGTAGAGAAAATTAATTTAAGTTTCTAAAATGTTACAATTTTTTATTATTATTATATCAAATTTACCAGAGTTTGCTGATATGTTGGACATCATCGTGAAAGAAGGATAAGGTTATTGTTATATTACCCGTCATTGGTGCAAAATCAGAATATGCTTTTTATGGTTTGATGTAATTTGTGTGGATTGTGTGAAAGAGCCTTCAGATTAATATCAGGAAGATACTCCACTTACTATGTATGGTTATTATATGTCATACAGCTGGTATCAACTTAAAGCTATAATAAGTGTTATTAACCAACATGCATTGTGTATAACATAAAGTGCCAACAAATATGTTGAATGCATTTTCTTCCCTATAAGAAGAAGAGTAGTTTTCTTTAAAAAAAGTATTTTGACTCCAGCGTTGTTCACCATCCATATTTACTAGCTTGCAGATTTCTTCTTCGTGTGCAAAGATCACAGACTGTATATAAAGATGGACGACATGACCTCTACCCAAAATGAAGCCAAAGCATCTTGACCGCCACCTGGTGGCTGCCTGCATCGTAGATGGGTCAAGGACCAAACCAATAAAAAGTACACATCAAATACATCTTTTCTCAAAGATGGTTTCTGTCATTTTAGATGGTTCTTAGCACAGTGATGTTTCAAGTCTTCATTTTTTCTCGAGGTTTGGTTTGAATTAGTTATTTGATGCTATAAAAACGGAGTGAAATGTCCTGATCGACGGCTGAGACTGACTCGCGATTGATCGTGTGCATGAAGCGTGAAACTCGTCATCCAACTTAATACAGTTCAAGATTAATGAAACGCAGCCACTTTTACACTATTATAGCTGGAATGCATCATCAAATTAAAGGAATAACATGAAGTTTGCTGAGCTGCTTAGAAAAAGTCCATTATTAAGTAAGTACATTATTTATTAATGTTGACTCATTCTACCAAAGGGAACTTTTAAACTTCTCATCTCAATTTCCTACATTTATACTCTTTCTTTCTTTGTTTATTTCCTTTGTTGCTATGACCTCAGAATGGACAATTGTAATAAGCCTGTAAAAGTGATTTCAGTGGGAGCGTATGTGTTTAAAAATAAAACCAATTTCAAAGTTGAAGTATTTTAGGAGGGGGCAGTTAAGTAATAGTTTAGATAGTCCACCTACTGTCTCTCGTGTTTGTCTGCCGGCTGGGACCACACACCTCCGACCCACAGCTGTTTTGATTTTAGCTCTTACAAACCCTGTCAAGCTCGTTCGTGGTTCGCCCACTCCCCCCCCCAAACCGGTCCACTCAGGTCCGGACAAACCTCACACGAACGAAACCAGCTACACGTTTAAATGGATGATTTCCACACGGATAATCACAAACCGAGATCGCTGTGGTAGATTGCGTCTAACTCCTCGGTTTCGTTAAGACTGCGTACACGTCGGAGTCTAAATTCTTTGGACAAGTTTACAGATGTGATGGTTACAGCGGACACGCCCTCCTCAGGCCTTGTGCTTTAAATGGCTTCATTAGAGGGGGGTGGCTGCTGAGTAACCAGTGCATTTGAACACACCGTTTACTCTTTGGTCACAGTTTTTCGTGCAAAAGCAGCTCGAGTGCTTTGAGGTGATGGAAGAACTAGAGCAATTCTCTGCCTCTTTGTGGTCGGCATCTTTAAGCTCTTTAATTCCTAAATGACCATGTAGATAACACCACAAGTACATGGTCTGCTAAGTGAGTAACACTTTAAATGTTACACAATGTAATTAGAGATACAAATAACAAATGTATTTATGTACAATCATTGGAGCGAGTAAAGACATGTTATACTCGTGCAAACAACTGGTCCTCGATAAGGGCTGCAACTAATGATTTCCACAGAATGTTTCTTACATTACATCCTTATTGTTTTTTTTATCTCCATCAAGGAAGTTGTTGTCATTCTTGTCAGTTTGTCGTAAACAAGATTACACAAAAACAAGACATTTCCATGGAACTTGGTGGGGGGGGATGTGGTGTGGGTCAGGAAAGAACCCATTAAGTTTTAAGTGCCGATCCAGGATTTATGTTTCACTTTCTTCAACATTGTGAGATGAGGCTTTTTTTAAACATTTTTCACTGGTTTCCCAGAGAATAATTCATGGAAATTGATGAAAAGAATGATACATATTTAGGGAACTGATATCTATGTGTGTGTGAAATATTTTTAACATTTTTATTTAATAAATTTGTTTATCATGGGCGGGAGACGACTCAGATCCTGACGCATCTCGTGCTCTGATCGATTTTATTACAAGATATGCGACTCAAAGGTAGCAACACTCGTGAAATATGGCACTGTCTATGTAAAACATTGTTTACGTGCAGTGTGTAATGATGCCTGATATTTATTTCAGGTAATATTTGCCCTTCTCTCTCTCAACCACTGCAGAAAACCCTGGATGTGATCTGAGGTCAATGCAGTTTATGGTTGATGAATTATCACCCAAGCATTACCCCTTAATCAACTTATATATGTTACCCTGTCATTAATTTATTGACAGGGTAAAGACAGGCAAACTACTCCGAGCTCAGTTGAGCCACTGACATGACAACAGACGAGCCGTGACACGACCTCGCCTCCCTGACGTGGCCACAAACCCTCAGAGCCTCCATGTAATTATCAGGGGTGTCTCGGTCCAGCAGGTGACAGCTGAAACAGTTTAGTGCTGCTTTAAAGGGACGGTCAGAGATTGTTGTTCCTCTGTTTGATGCCACACACACCAAAGAGTACAGTAGATGAAAGACGCCCGCCTGGATTCTGCCATTACAAACCCCTCGTAGGTTTGTTACCGATGTCACCCTGTCATTTTCAGAGTCTGCCAACATGATGGCAGTGAATTAGGTCACGATGTTTATCCCCCATGAATGGGACCAAGTGTTGTAGCCAGTGTTTTCGATTGTGTTGGACCATAGACTGTAAATAAAGATGGACGACACATCTTCACTTCCTCCCATCGCACGAAAAGGAAGCATAAATGTATACGAGCGCCGAGATCGTGCACTTTTGACGTCATCAAATAACTGATTAAGACCAAACTTACTAGAAAGATTAACAATTTAACATCTTTGAGACAACTTTATTAACTTGTACTTTTACTTTTTAGTTTGATCCATGTCCCATCTGTTAACACGGAGGAGCCATGGTTTATAGTCCTACTCTGTAGCTAACCGCCCAGGAGGAGATTGAGATAAAACTGTCTATGCGTTGGACCGGATCAGTGTTGCAAAGTTTTCTTTTACCACAAACCCGACTCTCGTAACTTAAACTGCTCAAGTCTCCGAACAGTGAAATCCAATGATCCTGTATTCATATTTGCTGGAGACGATTGGCTAATGTTTTTACAGCGGTTACATTTTTTCTGTCACAACCACTTATACTTCCCGACCTCTAAGATGAAGCCGCTCAGCTCAACCACTCGTCGATGGTTTTTCTTTGTCCCAGAAAACTGTGATGGCTGAAGTCGACTGCAGGACAGGAAGCCAGAAGCTTTACTGGCCTCGGTGATTCTTCTGTGTCATTTTTGGAGGAAATTCATTGTTTGATATTATTGGTTAAACATCCCTTCAAGAGCAATCTACAAAAAAGAAGCGCTATCTGATTTCCAACTGGCAACAGAACTCTGGGTTTATAATAAAATGAATGATGGTTATAAAATAGTTTTGCGTCCCCTCGAATCGTCTTTATTTTCTCAAGCTAATGGCCGTAATCACTGAGGCTAAAAACTATTTTACCGGCATCGGGATCTATCAGGATCTTACACCATTCAAAGTAAGTTCAAAAGGTAAAAACTGAAAACTCTGAACTCCAGTACCGAGAAATCATGTAATTTAATGTCTATGTCTATAATGCTTTATATCAAGAATAAGGGTTTGTATTTATCATATGAGTGCATTCATAGACTTTATATAAAGGTTTATGACATGAAGTGAAAGTGAAGCCAAATCTACTTGATCAATCCCTACTCCTCCATGTTAGGGGATGGGACATGGACCAATCTAAAAAGTCAAAGTAGCTACACATTCTTATCCCACTGATGTTTGTTCAAGTGCAAATTTTTCGGTTGAGTTTGGTTTAAAAGTCATGATTGACAGCTGAGACGTGTCGCTACTGCTCAGACTCTAAAGGATCAAGATGGCAGGGTTCGCATCTGGGATATTTTGGCTTCATTTCTGGATAGTGGGAGGAAGTGGAGACGTGTCGGCCATTTTAAAAATACAGTCTATGGGTGTGTTAAATAGACCTGGATGTGTAGAAACTTTTTCATTGGCCTCACGTCATCTAGTATCGGAAAAGCAAACCAGGAATTAAAAAAAGTTTTGACATTGCTGATTTCTATGTATCTGTTAATCTGTACGCGTCTAACAAAAAGTTTACTCGCACTACAAAGACGGGGAAAGCATGTTTTTGTTCTTATGCAGCCTCAGGCCATGATTTGGGTTGAGACAGGTGTATTTTTTACATAAAGATCTTGCTTTATGTGGCTCTCTGTCCCCGAACTGTGTGTCTTTGTGCCACATTCTTTCTTTTATAAACCATACAGGCTTCGTTAAGGTGCGTTTTATAAGACAGAACAGCATATTGTCTGTGTGCATATGTCTGGCTACAGTAGCGCATAAGGAGCCCACTGTTCTCGTAAGCCGCCACGTTCTGAGCAGTAGCCTGTAAGTTCTCCGAGGAATGTTAGTAATTAGCTCAGTAATCACAAGCTTTAGGAAATCTGCAGGAAAACAGACTTTATCGCTGTGTGAAAGTCTTCTGTCTGCTCCGGCTTTCTGAGGGGCTGCGTCTATTGTGACCTTAAAGCAAACATCATATCTACCAGTTACAGTATTTAAGGGGGTGGATGGATGGTCCAGTATGAGGGGAGCGTACAGTCTGATTCAGATCTACATATTTCAGACATAAACTTGCTGCTAAATGTGTTCAGAGTCTGTGGTAACCAAACCATTTAGTGGGTATTAAAGCTACACAGCCACACAAATGTTTCTTGTTAACTTGAGGTCTACATAGGCCGTTAAATTAGACCAATTTGGTTTGATTTGTTTCCTCAATTCAGAAACCAAACTCTCATATTTTTGCTGTATTTTAAATTCATAACTAAAGTTTAAAGATAATTTGCAGTCAGTTGACTTGACGCAATTTGAGATATTTAACAGATGCTTTTATCTACAGTGTAATAAAAACACTAGAAAGCGAGACTCTTATGTCTCATAAAGAAAGTCTATATGCAACATAAACGCAGTGTAAAGTTGGTGTTGATGTTTAGAACAGTAGGCGTCTGTTCCTAACAGCCATTAGCATGTAGCTTAGCATCATGACATTGCTTAGTGCCATTAAAACTGTGTGGTGAATTATTTAAAGACTGATTAATTGACCAGTTGCTGCAGCTTTTAATGGATTGATAATATTTTTGGATTAATTGAATTATGTATTTAAATTGGTAAACAAGCAGTGAACTAATCAGCAAATAATGATCGATTCTGTTTATATCATTTAAATCCTAGTAAACAAAGCAGCTGAGATGATTAGTTGAAGACTCCATGGCTCTTTACTCGTGTCGTCTTTCAACAGTTACACATAAATCTCGCTGGATATTTGAACATTCCTCACATTCCCGGTTACGTAACCAATTCAATCATACCATCGGATAAGGATCTCCAGATCCAGGCAATACTACAACTTCCATCGCTTAGGTTGAGCTGGACGGAGCCAGGAATGTGCACATAAATTCAAGAAATCCTCCAGAAGCTTTGATGGGCCAGGCAAGTTTAATAATAGAGCACATTTTAAAAGCAAAATCAATTCAAAGTGCTTTAGGTCAGATATAAAAGGAATCATGATGAATTGTAACAGCAACGTAGAAAAATACAAAGAAAGACCCACATAGAAAGAAATTAAAGTGTTAAATACAGAGTGAATAAACAATAGATCAGAGTGGACCTGCAGTTCTCTGGGAACTAAAAACTGAACTCTGCTTCTCCATGTTTACAGGAAGCAGACCTGTTCCAGACGACCTGCGAGGTCTGCATGCTTCACAGTGTCGCAGTAGATCAGAAATGTTTAGACCTCAACTTGTTCACAGAGAGCAGAGATCTGAGAAGAGTGATGTGATTCACTTCCTTGGTGTTATGGGATTTTGAATAAGCTGCAGCTGTCTGATTGGTTTTTAGAGAAACCTGTAAGTCCTGAGGTTGACTGAACATAAACCTGTGGACAAGATCTTGAAATCCTTCTAAAGGGTAAAGGCTCATTTATGCTCTACATCAGATGCATATAGGGAAATGGACAGTTTTAAACTGACGTATCCTTTTTATAGGTAGAGGCAGCATAAATGAGCCTCAAGTCCTTATCTCAGCAGGTTATGTGTAGATGAAGCCCTGAGAAATGACTGTTAATTCCCTTGGAGACCTGAGTCTTCGTCCTCCAGGCTGAGGCCATATCTCATTTTCATTTTTTTTGCTGATTACAAGCTTCTTTGATGCAAGGGACCATTTGTTTGGAGCACGCAGTCCTCTGGGGATCGTCACTCAAGTCTGCACAACTTTCTCCCCGAATGTTGCGTCTCAGCGCTTCATTGTGTTCACGTGAGAAAAGAGCGGACAGAAACGAGTCGGCCCTCAATAGCTACATCAACTCAGAGCGCAGGTTTTGTGCCAGTTTACTTCTTTTTCTTTTTACACAAAAGGCCGGGGAGTGTCAGACGAGACGAGGACGCTGCTTTTTTCTCACTCTCGGAGTTTGTGCTTCCACCAGACAAATGTGATTGTCGTGACTCAGCGAGCGGGTGAATTCACACCAGCTCTAAACGCCTCAAACCCTCCCAGAGCTGAGGAGGGGGGGGATCCTGAGGAGGGGGCCTAGATATGTGTGTGTGTGTGTGTCCATTATCAAGCCAGCCCATCTCCTCTCCGCTCTGAGTGCTTCTCCGAGGTGCACAGTACAGTACGCTGGGCCGGACAGAGAAAGGACTCCATTCTTCTACCCCCTCCTGACTCACGGCAAAAGTGCAGCACTACCTCAAGCTCTGGTTTCTGTGGCGCTTTTGTCTCGCGCCACCGATCGAGGACACAAAATGGGTCTGGAGGGAACCTGACACCGCAACCTCACGTTTCTCATCGGGATGGGAAAAAAAAAGAGGCAAACTTGTTTTTTTTTTTACAAAGAAAGATTGAAACACGCTCAAACGTTTCATATTTTCTTCGCATCTTTCTCATGAAACAAAAGTGGGAATTCCTGCTTTTATATGTGTACTTATCTATAAACAACCTGTCAGCCTTCACTTGATATCGCAGCACTAGCATTTCCCAGTAACCTTTTAAATAGGTATTTCCCGCTTACACTCGAAACTGTCCCAGGTGGTCTGCCCAGTAAAGCAATGCCACCGACCCAGTAATGTGAGCAGAATGTCCCTCACCTGAGTAGCTCTGCTCTCAAAGCACTGGACCAGAGTATTACTGAGGCCGAGGCTCGTAACTGGAGCTTTTTCTGGTGAAGGAATGTTGCCGGTAAACACAGATTTGCCATCAGATATGTGTGGTACCAAATCTGACCTTCGGTATATCGATGCGTGTGTGAGATCACATGTTGGTAGCGGAGAGAATTGGTGTGTATCCGTGTATGTGCACGTGTGATGTGAAAATGCTGAAGTATCGTCCAGATTCAGCTTCTGATATAATCTGAGAGCTGAGAAGCCAATAAGCTTTGGCTACTGGCCCATGAGCAAGGCAGTAACCTATAGTGAACAGGACACTATAGTGGTTCTGGGATATGGATGAAGAAAACACTCAATGTTGAAAAGAAACCCTTATAAACACACAAATGCTGCATTTAGCATTTTAATCCTGATTCATCGTGTGTGAGAATATGCACCGTTCAGATTCCTCGCCCTGAAGGCTCCACACAACATCTCTCAGGTCTCTGTTTTTCCTGCCGTGATGCCGGCTGACTGATACACACCCACTTGTCAGTCTGACTCATTTACACTGTGTTTCTTTCAACTGTCCCCCGGCCTGGAACGGACCCACCTTGAGTGGAAACCTCTCCTGGCCTTGGCCCTGCCGCTCACATTAGACTGCTCTGTACACTTTGTCGTGGCATCGACAGGAACTCCAGACTGGAGGTTTGCCCGTCTCTCCTTGGTTTGTTGTTTCCTGGCTCCTGATGGCCGGGGGGATCTCCAGCCCTGACAGCAGAGCAGGACTGACTCAAGACAAACTTTTTTATGTCTTCTCAATTGCCTGAGAAAGAAGTATTTCAGTACTGTATGTGCATCGCAAAACTGTGATATGTCAACTTGAATCGCTTTCAGAAACCTGATTTACAAATAGTCTCGAGAGCTGCAGAAGAGACCTCAGTAATCAGTGCTAAAGACCTTATACCTCTGGGAGTCCGTAGAGATAAAGAGGAGGGGAAATACAAAGACTTTTGTTTATTTCTATTTTATAAAAGCTAAACGCTGAAAAAACAAGTTGTTAAAAACAACTTTATTTTTTTCTACATTCAAAAAGGGAGAAACACTAATTTTTATCTCAATATATTTCAATATCTCTTATTTCTTACTCCTTTATCATTTCATTTCTACTTACTGCCACTTTAGTTAAATATTAGTTTATCTGTCTAATGTAACTTTGCTATCTTATTCTATTGACCTACTAATACACTTATACTTTTATTTTCACTTATATTTTAGACTTTATTCCCCCCCACTGTATTCTATTCTACTATATATTGTTCTGTGCTATAATCTTGGAGCAAGATGGCAAAGAATTTCCTTCGGGATTAATAAAGTCTTAATTTATTTCCTAGAATATAAAATGCAGATTATGGCTAAATTGTAAACACATTTTTGTCAGCTGTGAAAAACTGAGACATAGGATTGATTTTCCTTGTCAAACATGTAATCTATATTTTTCTATGTGCGCAAAGCAAGAATAATGAAAACCTGTATTTCTTACAAGTCTGTCATTATGCATACTTTTAAATAAATGCTTTCTGAGAAGGGACAGCAACTGAAAGTCTGCTCACTAAATCGTCTGCTCTGCTTCTGTCAGTGAGATATCTGCAGACAGCTGTTAGTCAGCGTGTCAGCAGCGACAGAGGAAAAAAACGTTCACTCGATTTTCACGGCCTCACATCTTGAAGCCAGAGATGATGACAACAAACACAAACAGAGAATTCAGGTCAGTCTGCAGGTTTTCTCAGTACCTGTCCTGAGAGGCAGGACACACATACCCAGCTATCATCTACTTTTATGCACTTTCAGAATTCTACCCACAAATTACCTTTTTTCTGCACACTCGCCATAAGAGGAGCAAATCTAACAGACACTGATCATTTCCCCCCCATCAGCTCTTGGGGTTTTAAACAACTTCCAGATCGAATGGCAATTGTATATGTTTTAAAAAGGACCATAGACTGTATATAAAGATGAGCGATGTTTTTATTTTTTTACCTAACGAATTAAAACCAAATTTACCAGAAGTTTATTCAACATGTGGGCCTATATTCAGACTTTGTATTGGTCCATGTTCCATTCACTAACATGGAGGAGGCAGGATTTATGACCTATACCAGCCACCAGGGGGAAATCAAGTTCATCGTGTTTTCATATTTCATTGCAGTTTCAAAATTATGACTTTATCACTTATTTGATTCTTATTTATTGTCTGTAATGTTTGCAGTGGTGCTTAATCCAAATGGCCCCTCAGGGATAATAAAGATAATTAATCTAGTAACCACAAAGTAACCACAGCATACACATAAATATTTTACGAGGATGGACATATTTAGTGAGAGAAGGAGCAAAAGTAAAGATTAATTTTAATAATTTATTAAAAAAGAAATTGAGATTAATTGAATCCAGACCCATTCCTGCCTCTCATGACCCATTTAATATAAAAGCCAGAGATCCATATTCCCCCGTCATAACATGTCCATTCAAATAAACCTCAAGTAGCATCCATCCTCGCAGCGACACATAAACGAAACACAGGTGTCTCTATCCCCACTGTTTACGTCTCCGTCTCTCACGCAAAGCCGGGCTCTGGGGAGGTTTAGTGTCTGTGTGGAAATCCGTCTGCCACAGCTATCTCTAATATTTCACACGTCTGTGCGGAGAGCGGGGGGGGGCGGACGGTCTGTGGTCAACAACACACAGGATCCTTGACTTCCTCTCGGCAGTCGTGGCTGTGAACGTTCAAAGAGGAGAGACACCATGTCCTGACTGCTCCGTGTCCCGCAGCCAAGTTTGATGCTCGTATCTCAGACGTGTGGATTATTAGGTGCAGCTATAGGATGTACTGTACCTCCACGTTATAAGAACTGGAAGTGTGTGTGTGTGTGTGTTCCTCGGAGGGGCGAATTTCCTGAGTTGTCGTTCATGTGCTCTGCAGTGGGAATGTGGAAATAAAATATGTTGTTTTGATGCTTTTAGAGCATTTTAACGACTCTTTCCAATATTTACATGATAACGAACAGTAAAGTAACAGAAAGGCTAATTTTGAATTACGCACGTCAATCATAAAAACATCTGTATGGGCTAAAAAGTGGTGTTATGGCTCGGTCACTCATACGCAAACCTTCGCCTTCTGTTCACTTCCAATCCGGACGAGGAAACTGGTGAATAAAACATTCGCTTCGCTTGAAATTCAACTCTGACCTGCGATATTCACTTTGCATTCACTTATTCGTGATGCCCTTAGGCACTTGTGAGAGATTTTCATATAGTTTGCAAATGACAAAAGTAACATTTGACAAGTTCACATTAGAAACTACTATTTAGAGCTGATTAAATATAATAAAAATGATGTCAATTAGTTTAAAACTGATGACGTTAGAAACTCTCGGATCAAAACTTTTGAATTTTGGACTTGTTCCGAGTTGAACATGAACAAACATTAACAAAAAGAACAAATGAGTGGTGGACTGTACGATACGGACTTGGCCCATCATTACCATTACTGCCGTGACCTTAATGTGCAGCTGAGTCTTACTGGTCCAGATAGAGGAGGAATGTTGTTTTGGGCACAGTGTGGCAGCGATGTCGTGTGTGTTTGAAGCCCGGTCTGTAACTTGACATGAGGCCGAGGCCAGGAGGAATTACAGGCCATCAGATAAACAGGAGTTGTAGGGCAGTAGCAGGGCGTGCTCCCTGCAGGAAATTATAAGCCATTGCCTCTTCCTCCAGTCTCCCCCCATCCTCTCTCATCTGCTGCCAGTTCGGTCAATGAATAGCACACGATGGTGTCTGGGGTCTTTCTCTTTCTGCCGTCGTCTGCAGAAGACGGTGACCTTCGTACTTTCAGTGTCACACAAAAAGCTGGATAGTGTTATTGCTGTTAAAACTTGCAGTCGACTTGCATTTGCTGAAACAAATTGGCAACAAAGCTGAGCTGCATCATATAATCTACATTATAATGATCAGCTTTTTTAACTAGTGACAAAACATCCAAATATCCATCCACTGTTTTACTACTTTAAGGAAAACTGTAGATATATCAATACTTAAAAAAGATTATGTGTGTTGGAGACATTTGAAGAATTAAGAAGGAAAGGAAGGAATTCGAATTTGTAAAATCGTTTTGTTTTTTAAAATACTGAGACATATTTAAGCTGTCGGAATAAGGTCAAGATATTTTGGAAAAAGTTAGGAAAATATAAAGTAATGGCAGAATTCTGGGTCACTTATTTGAATTGATGAGTTAAAGGAAAAGAAAATTCTCCATCCTGACCTGTGGGCTGCAGGACATGGAAAACCTGTGCGACGGCTCTTTAGGATCCACTTTTATAAATCAACAAACCATTAATAAGCCACACATGAAAAACGGTTCTGTCTCATTGTGGTTGACCTGGATCGCGGAGGACTCGGTGCTCGCTGTTTCCACACTGCAGAGTCGGAGCGGGTGTTTGGCGTTCGTCTCCAAAGCTGTAAAACGGGGAAGAAAAAAACGAATTTTCTCCGTCATGGAATTCCTGTCGCACAACGGGCGTCAGCGACGTGCTCTTCTTTGGGGCTGTTTTGGAACATTCGTCTTTTTTCGCTATTCAGACTGTGTCTCCGCCTCACTTGTGTCCAGAGGAGGACGGAGGAAAAACAAACAGCGGTGATGTGCAAAGATCCCACCGAGCAGATGTGTCGGGGTTCAGGAGCCGAACAAACATGTTTGCCACGTCTCAGTCTGCACCTCCAGACAAAACGTTGGTGATCGCCTGTCAATGCGTGGTTCTCATACCAGACACTCGAACGCCGTCAACCGTTTTTCCACCTCGTTGTTTTTAAATCGTGAACTTGCTTTACATAACGTGTCGTGTTATTGCCCAGGAGACATACCAACATGAGAGTGAGGATTTATGACGTCCTCATGAATCCTGCTGAGGGACGAGATTGTTTTTCCTTTACCTGTCGCTGTTAATCAAAAAGAGGTGAAGGTCACCTGTTTCCATCGCGGCCTGTTTAGGGGTCTCCAGGTGCAGCGAGCCCAGGGGTCAGAGGTCAGAGCACATCCCTGTCAGGAAGCCCATCACAGCCGCCAACAATCACAGGAACTGTATTGTTCTCTATGGGGAATTATTTTATATGAGCTCACACAGGTTATACCAACATTTTTATGTGGTTATGGCTGTTTGTTTTCAATCCGGACATCATTGATATGAGTGAGTTGACGCAATGAGTGTAAAGTGACCTCGACTTGTGTTTTGCGGCTGATGAGACGCCTCCGGTTTGACAAGTGCTATGTTCACACAATTAAATCAAGTGTCTCAAAGCGTGTAATTATATTTTGACAAGTCGTTCAGAGCAACAACCTCCAGCTGTTTGACAGATTTATATTTCAGAAGAGTTGAAGCACCGCACAGTTTAGCAGTTTGACAGAGAGGAGTGAACAATTTATGTTCAGTTTGTCTTCTCCGCCTCTGACAAAGATTGACGGAACAATAACAAAAGCAAAAAGCAGTTTCTTTTGCAATACTTCTATCTTTTTGAAAATGAGTATTTGCTGCATTTCTCTGTTTTATGTAATTGCAAACTGGGTACTTTGGGATTTTGTACAATGTGCATTTGTCCACTTTTGAGCAGCTGCCCATCTTCATATACAGTCAAAAGTTTCCACATATGAATTTGAAAGCCTCTTATCTTCAGATCTCCATAACAGCAAACCACAGATGTCTCTCGATGTTACGTAACAGTTCGAATGATTTAAAGAGACGATTCCCAAAACTCAAAACGCCTTCAGCTGCTTTTTCTTGGGAACAATCGAGCACAGGTGATAAAACTGAGGTTTCATTCCCGATCACGCCCTCCACACCCAGCTAATACTATAATGGAAAGGAATTCCATGACTAAACCACATTCCAGACTTATTTCCACCAAGTCTTTATTGTTAAAGAAAATGTTATTTTATCCTTATTCGGGTCTCACACACTGTATGTACAGGTGGCGTCCTCCAGCTCCCGAGGCGGACGGTGGTTGAATGCCGCAGTAGTCAGCGGGGGGGGGGGTCCGCCATCTTAACCTGACACATCAACACCTCGACACACAGCAGCGTTAAAGCATAAAGGCGTCGAATGACAGACGCCGGGAGGAGGGAGGCCAGATCAGACGTGGTGTCGCAGGTTAGAGGTTTGAGGTTTGAGGCCGATTGTGGCAGCGGCTTCTGCAAATGGATCGCAGCCTCCCCCACTTCCCCCCCGGGTGGATTACAGGAGCTAAATAAATCCAGGGTGGGAGGGCCTTTGTTCCATTCATCAGCACTTTGCATTAGTCACCTCACTTCAAGGCTGTTGTATATATCATTTTACTGAAAAAGGTGCTTTTTGTGGAGCCATTAAAGGCGCTGGAGGTAATTGAGCGGGTCTTTTAAAGCTTTGGTCTGTCATTATTGGAGGTGTGTGTGTGTGTGTGTGTGTGTGTGTGTGTTTTGTGTGTGTGTGTGTGTGTGTGTGGTAAGTAAGAGCTGTCATGAGTCGTGACCGGAAGGCTGCCAGTTTGAAGTCCTGGTGGTGTTGCTGGGAAAAGGATGGGCAAACAAGACACACTGGGATTACCCTAAATTGTCACCATTTCTTATATCTTCCTTTTATATCTTTTTCTGTTTTTATCCCCGGTGCATCATATTCAACGTCACAATCACACCAACAACTGAGGCGCTCTATCACCTGTGAGCCCTTGTGAGAATACAGCATGGAAATGTATAGTCGATGACGTTTCTAACACGCAACGGATGCAAAACTAAGAAGAACTAAAAGAATACAAATTTCTCGGCAGCCACACAAGTAGAGGATGCTGACGAAAATGTCACATTGGAAAGGCGAAGAGATTCAACAGCTTTGGTGATGAGGGCCGACGCTGGTGTCAATGTACAAAAAATGAAAGTTATACAACATGTCCGGCCTCATCTTGCTCTACACGTGCCATCCCTCGCCTGAGTGTTCCAGACATCTTCCTGTTTTTGTCAACACGTCTGACCTGGACAATCCTTCTGCATTCTTCATATGTGAAAGGCAAATTCCGGAAAATGTTTTTCTGGAATTTGCCTTTCACACATGAAGAAGTTCATGCCTGAAAACCTTATTCATCTCCTCAAGTCAAAACAATTTGAACTGTTGGCTGCACAACAAGTTATTTGATTATGTCAAAGTAGGATTAGTGGACATTTTTATGGGATGTTTTTCACCATTTTCAAAGAATTTTACTGGACAAAATTATGATTCATAGAATGACAAAGCACATCAAGGTTCCACCATCAATCACTGGTCAGACCTAGAAATCCATAAATATAAAAGATATCCGTTAACTGGCCTCTTTAAATATGATCTTAAAAGTGAGCTGACCTCATAAAAGAGATTTGGCTTCCTCTTACTATTTTCATCCATGTTTCCTCCTTATTTTAATTGACTAAATAGAAGAAGAAGAAGACAGTGCAATGAAATGGTCATCAAACCGATGTAGTGACTCACATCCTGACCCGCAGCCTAAAAAAGGGTCTGAGAGTAAACATGTGGGTGTTTGTAGACAGCCGGCAGAGACGTGCGAGAACTGCAGCTGGTATTAAGACGTCTGTCCGTCAGTGTTTGCCACACTTTGATAATCCCTGATAATTCATGTTCGGCTGTCATCATGAATGAGTTTATATAACTGACTTACTGGATTAAAAAAGATTCATAAATGTTTGTTTTGTCTCATATACGCAGTTCATTAAGATAACAGGATATCTCACAGGTCTTTCCTCATTGAAAAGACCTGGTGCACTTTGTGTTTTTTATTCTTTTCTATAAGAAACTAATGACAATCATGGGTTTTTTAAATAAGCAGAGATGTAACCAACAGGAGTGACTTAAACTCTGTCTGTTTGAAGACACCACGCACTGTTAGATGAGTGATTAGGGTTCATTACAGGCCCACTTGGTTCCAAGTATACACGACCAGACACCAGTCAGTCTGTCTGCTACTATAACCAGTTTGCTTGGGTTGAGTAGATTGTTTTCTCAAGGTTTTTTTCAGGTTTGACAATATGTCTCTGTAGATTTGATAGGACTTGCTAACAGGTCTGTTTACATTTAGTCTCATTTTTTAATGTAGGACAGAAAACTGTGAAATGTGAAGTCTAGAAATAAAAAGGCTGTAGCCACTGGTTTCAACTGGATCCTTTGTCCTCGGACAATTTGTGTTTCTTCCTTTTTTTTAAGGGGGCAGATTTTCAAGTTTGCAAAGAGTCAGAGGGGCATTTATTAAATCTAGTTATCGTACAGAGTATAGTTATTTGTGTTTCTGTTATTTCATCCACTACTTGGCTATTTTAGCATCTGTCCTCTGAAGCCATTATAAGCCAATGTCAAGGTTTGTGTCATCCTAATATTTGCTCTCTGTGTTGTTTAACCTTTTCGCAGAGGGTCAGTGCAGATCAGAGGTCGGGCACATCAGGCCGAGGAGCAGACATTTGTGTCACATTCCTCATGTGGCCTTCATCACAGAGACGATGTGTGTCTGTCTGCAGAGAGAAAGGCCTGAAAGTACAACTCGGCTTGTGCCTCAGGGGGAACGGAGCGATCACTTTGACTCTGAGTGTGTTCAAGTGCCGGGCGTTGTGGCTACAGTCGACCAAATCAACTCCAGTTTGAGGCCAAAAGTAAGTCTGGTGTGAGTCAATGTCTTTGTATTTCCGCATCATTTAATTGTTCCGTACACTTGATCAAACACAGATTTAAAGCTGAATAGAGAAATGGTAAAATATGACAAAAACAAAAGCATCGACAGGCTTGAATTTTCACAACTATTTATTGTCTTGAAGTATGTAACAAAATAGTCGCTATGAATAAAAACAGCATTTTTTGCTTTTTTTTTACAACTAAGAAAATGTTTCCGGACAAGCAAACTAATTGTACAAAAATAATGGTAACATTGATACACAATAACAAAATAAAAGGTAAAAACCATAAAGAACAGAACATCCTCACGTCAGTGTGCAAACCGTTTATACAGATGGACGTGCCGTTTTTGTAAGGCAGCAAATCCTGATAAATTATTTAAATAGCATTTATCTACACACGCGCGCACGCACAATCGCACACAAACACACACACATACATGTCAATCTCTCACGAACAGCTAGGACAAAACAGAGCAATAATTTATCTGCTAAGAACAGCACTGGACATACATGATAAAGCAAAATTATTTATATATAAAAAAAAAAAAGACACCTCCCATTTTCACTGGGGTAGATCGTGGGATCGGGAGCTCGGTTGCGTTCTTTTTATATATGAAATGTCGTACTATTTACAGCTCATGCTACAGTAGCACTTAGATTTGTCCGTCATGTCAAAGGAATAAGGTTGTTTCTGCTCGATCAAATTATACAACAGCAATGAGGTAATATTTGTACATCAAAGATTTTGTTTGTTTTCATCTCTCTCTCTCTGAAGAAAAGGCACACAAGTCACAAACACTTCATGCCAATGGACCAATCTGAAGAAAACCTAATTCACTCTGTGCAGCGGGAGATGATAAGACACTGACCAGATCGTGCGTTCTGCGTTTGACAGCTGACTGCACCTGATTTCAGCTTTTTATAGCGATATTGGATGATTTCTTTTTACTTTTTCAAAGTATTCAAATTTCCTTTGCTGCCTACATTGTAGGCAAGAGTCAATAAATTACACATATTTACATAATTTCAATTTGAAATCCTCAAAAATGGAGGGAGATCAATCGCTTCAGTGACCTAGAATTTAATTTGAGATAGGGAGAACTTTGGGAATTTCGGCTTTAAGTTTACTGGCTCTAGACAAATTCTTCGTAAAATGTAATCCTCTTTATTTTTTTCTTATTGGTTTAATATGGGAAGAATGTAACTTCCATCTCACCCTGAGAGTTGTTTATTCAACTAGACAAAATCAACAAAGCCCATCATATCTGTATGTTCAAAAGATACCTAACCTAAATTTTGTATTTCTCCTCTCCATAGTTCCTCTCTACAGAGCTTCTCGGGTAGATAAAACCACTTTCTTCTTCCATTCATGACCAATCTTCCACATACAGTACACGCATGAACACAAACATCTACATCATCATCTTGCCCTTATTTCTAACTTGACTCCCAAAAGTCCAATACAGCAAAGGTTGTTGCTGCCTTCCTCCTTTTGAGTCCTCAAAAGTTGAACCATTCAGAATCTACATCCGGGCAGATCTGGTAAAGCAAAAGGGAATATTTCATCAGTCTCTTTTTTTTCTTTGGGATGTCCATCCAGAGGGTAAAGCAGAAAGGCACACAGGTTGGTAAAGTGAGCTAGAACGACGGAGAGATGTGAAGGCTTGGAAGTGCATAGTTGTCTATGGGGAAGCTGCTCCCGCAAAGAGATGAATGAGATCTTTCAGAGAGCAAGGAGGCAGGCAGAGCTGGGATAGAAAGGTGTTGGTGTCCTACTGGCAGAGCTAGAGGGGTTTTGCTTTCTCCCCTCCCCCTCACCCCAGCTCTCCCTGCGCTCGTGGATGCTAAGGGTGGAGGAGAAGGGGCTCTCTGATCCTCAACTGGCAGTCAGCCGGTTGGTGCTCTGCCCGAACCAGCTTCAAGTTACCCTGAGGCTGACCACATGCCCTCCGCCCCGTCCGAGTGTGCGTGCCGCTGAAGAAAGAGTCGCGGAAATAGATCGGTCCCTGGACTTTGCATCAGAATACATAAGTTCATACTTTATACAAAAAAAGGTGCATTCCTCAGAACTTCCTGCGCCACCCATTTATGCATCTGTTGAAAGAGAGAGAGACACACAACATAAGGAGTTGGATACAGTCATGTAAGGGATGTTGATTTTAGGACTAGGAATTAAACTTAAATTTAAATAGATCCTTACCTCTGCAATTATACTTGAGGTCTGAAAAGTATACCATCTCTTGTGAGAAGACAAAAAGACCTAGCCTGCCACCTGCGTATGTCTTGTCATAGATGCTGCCGGTATCTGCCATGATCTTTTTGCCCTCGTACATCACAACTCTGTTGGAAAAATGGAAAGGTTCAAGTTTGGATTTCAACATCAAAACCCATAAGACACGTAATACTTCTCTGTGGACTATTAAATATAATGTACCCACCTAATATGTCCTGTTCTCGGTCTGTGGATCAGATGCCATCTGTAGGCAGTGAAGTCTTTCCATCCAACATGCTTTGGGTCATGCCAGAGAGTGCGGACCTGAAGCAAATAACACAGGGAAATAACAGTCATCGGGTTATCTTTTCACACATCCCTGATATCAGAGAAAAATCATTGACCGGGAGATGGGACCCCCTTTGTCTTACCTGTCCCGTGGTATTCCCGGTGTGCCAGAGGGCATTTCTGAGGTGCTCTCCAGGACCAGTGGTGGAATTTACCACTTTAATGGAAAGGCCAGAATACCCCTGGGCCTTGGTGGGTTTATTTGACCAGTAGGTCTGCGTAATCTGCTTCCACATCACCACGTAGAACCTGGAACTGGACTGGTAGCCAAACACAAAGCCGGCATAATCATCATCCCTCTCTGTGTTGATGAAGAAAGTCCCACTGAAGTCCACTGCATTAAACTCGTGGTACCCTGACGAAGAAGAACAACCAAGTTAGGGGACTGTAAACAAACCCCTGGAAAATGATGTACACTGTGTTGACAATCACACGTCTCCCTCACCAACAGCAAGGCCAGGGTCACAGTTGACAGTCTGGACGAGCTCTTTGCCCTGATGCCGTACGACCCAATTAGGATCAATCTGGGAGGTGCCTTTGGGGTCCAGAGGAACCATCTGGAACTGGCGGAAGTCTGTCTCACTAATGCCAAAGTTTTCGGGACACACGTCATAGATGTCCGGCACGTTGTCTTGGTCAAAGTCATCTTTGCAAGCATCTCCACGGCCATCACCTGAAAAAAGTTAAATAATCATTAGTTATGAAGACCTATATATTCTATGTTTTAACATATTGCTGCCTAAGAAATGTTAAAGACAACCTGTGTCCTTTTGCTCACCATCAGTGTCCAGCTGGTCAGGGTTGAAGGCCAGTCTGCAGTTGTCCTTATCGTCAGGGATGCCATCATTGTCGTCATCATGGTCACAGGCGTCTCCCTTGCCGTCCTTGTCGTGGTCAGCCTGATTGGCATTGGGGATGTACGGGCAGTTGTCCAGATTGTTCTGATGTCCGTCCTCATCAATGTCCTGGTTGCTGTCACACTTGTCTCCCACGCGGTCGTCATCTGAATCCACCTGCAATGTTTTGGCATTAGTTATGACTTAATGTATAGCTTAAGGGGACTGGGAAGTATTAGCATGCTAAAATTAGTGATTACATTCCAACATGTGCTTTTCCTTCCATCAAAGTTTCCTGCAGCCCTCTTTCTGTCATTCCGCCTCCCCTGCTTTCATTAAGAACTTTCCTTAGGGTCCAATCACTCTCTGCTTCCATAAAGCTGCCACGCTCAATTTGTCTAAGCTCTGTCGGCAGTTTTTATCTACTGACATTCAAACGTCACTCTTCGGGACCCTGTCTCGCTTTCCCGACTCCAATTTGCTTGTTGAGTACCAGCATCTGCAGCGAAAGGTAAAGTCATGCAAGCCCTAACTGTCGAACATCTGCTGTTGAAGATCTCATTAAGACAATAACCTTTGAGGAGGGCCTGTTTATGTAGTTTTGTACTCTGTAAAAGCAGAAAACTTTGCTGTGCCCATGTCTTGACTTGTCTCCGTCGGCCTTAATTGCAATGTGAAATTCTCTCAGTGTGGACTTGGACGCTCCCCAGTTTCCCCCCCATCCTTCTGCGTTTTTGTTGTTGAACACATTCCTATTTCTCAGTGTAGCATGGCACAGGTGGACTGAGCAGGGCCGCGGTGCACCGACAGAGCGTGGACACAGCCCAGGGCCATTCCTCAGTAATATCCAGTCTAGGGCCTCTTCCTTCACATTAGCCAGATAACGTCATTGGGCCATTGAAAGGACCCCTAGCCCCCCACCACGCCTTATTTAACTGATGTGCCCTTGAGCTGCACACAGGATTTACTCCACCTTTACATGGCGTGATAAAAGCTTAGACAGCTAATCACTGAGGCTCTCTCTCAACTGA
This sequence comes from Hippoglossus stenolepis, assembly GCF_022539355.2. Lineage (NCBI taxonomy): Eukaryota > Metazoa > Chordata > Actinopteri > Pleuronectiformes > Pleuronectidae > Hippoglossus > Hippoglossus stenolepis. The sequence continues at coordinate 17,097,832 of NC_061502.1, forward strand.
GAGAGAGATATATGCTGAGCTATAGAGAACGGCAGGGAGATGAATGTGGAGTATTGTTGGTTGGTGAAGTGGAAGGAAATGGGGAAGGGGCGGTGTGTATATGTGAGCGTCCACACACCTGATCAGGATTATGTTCCAGAGGGCAGTTATCGCACATGTCTCCAACTCCGTCCAGATCTGTGTCTCTTTGGTCCACGTTGTACACACGCGGACAGTTATCCTTCTCATTTAATATACCTAGGGAGTAGATGGAAACATTTAGGAACAAATATGAAAAGCCAATTCAGAAGTTTAAAATACATTTCTTAAAAAAAGCACAACGATGTGGACGTCCCGATGAATTGAGTTTCCAGTTCTCACCATCTCCGTCGATGTCCACAGCGCAGGCATCTCCCTCTCCATTGTTGTCTGTGTCTGTCTGGTCTGGATTACTGTTGTATGGGCAGTTGTCACAGCGGTCACCCACGTCATCACGGTCATAATCATACTGCCTGGGGTTGAAGATGAATGGACAGTTGTCCTGTTTCAAAAAGGGAAAGAAAGAGAAACACTTGTCATTTGCTGTTTTAGTGTGAGCGGATCTATTTACAGGGACGGAGTGTTGCAGAATGAAAGGCTGCTTTTATTTTTAGGCCCTGTCCCACATCTAATGTTGGGCTCAGCAAACACACAGTGCAGCTCCTTCAGAGCGGTGCCTCGGTGTTGGAATTCAATGGAATTTGAGGTTTTGGCTCGGGCACGGGGGAGAAACATTTGCTTTCCTGCGGAGCCTCCACTCCCCTTCCCCCCTCTCCACCTGCCCTTTTATTAGACAGTATGAATGATGAATGCAAAAAAATCCCACACACACAGTCCCTTGTTCATTGTCGAGGCCACATCTGGAGAGGTTTCACTCACCCTATCGTCAGGAATGCCATCATTGTCATCATCACTGTCACAAGCATCTCCAATGCCGTCCTTATCGTAATCTTCCTGCCCAGAGTTGGGGAGGTTGGGGCAGTTGTCCTGAATAACAGACAATGTGGTCAGACCCTCAGAGTTTATCACAAACATACATGTAACTTTAACTCTGCAAAAACGTACACTCACAAGTATAAGTCGTGATCATTGTTAAGCCTTATCGCTTCATCGTGACCTCACCTTTTTGCAGTGGTAGGTGGCATTCTCCACACAAACCAAGTCAGCGTTGGGCCATCCATCGAGATCCGTGTCCTCTCCACAGATATGGCCGTTGCCAGCGTAACCGGGCCTGCACTCGCAGCGGTACATGGGATCGGCGAAGTGTCCGAGGTAGTTGCAGCGGGCGTTTTTGTTGCAGTCGTGGCTTCCATCGAGGCAGGGATTACGGGGTGTGCACACCTGTAGGAGAGACGCATAGTTGGAACAATCGGCTCAAATCACACTGGCTTTGCATAGTCCAAATTCATAGCATTCTGTTCTCATAAAGGCAGGCATTCATCACAGTCAGTGAGCCTGGTCCTGCGCTGAAGCGATGCAAGTTATACCTCACACAACCCTTCTTGTTATCAGTTTTTATTTATCGTACAATTCATCAACTTGTATCTCTTCCTGTCAGAGCTTTTGCCCCAAGACTGTACTTGCCTGTTTGTGAGCCACAGCGTGCTCCACACTTCTGCCAAAGGGCTGGGGTCCTGTGTAGCGAGGGGGACAGGGCAGGCAGTTGTAGCCTGGTTCTGTATTCTCACAGCGATGGACGCCGTTGAACTCAAAGCAAGCGTCTGGCACCTCTTTGCACTGTTTTTTCGGATAAAAAGAAAATGTGTGAACACTAAGGTAGACACTTGTTAGTCTCTACATGTTTGTATCTCAACGTCTAATTCATTTTTACCTCGTCGACATCTTTGCACTTGATACCGTTGCCGCTGTAACCACCTGGACACTTGCCACATTTCCAGGAACCATCAGTTAAACTGGTGCATTTTGCTCCAGCAAAGCAGGGGTTGGATAGACACCCATCTAAAAACCAACAACGCTGGTTTATTATCAATACATCATCTGCTCTGTATCATTCACATGTAACCTTTTTTTAAATCAGGTAAATCCCATTTAACTTATGACCTTGTTGTGAAAGGAAATCTAAATAATGTAGTGTATTAGTGCTCAGTAAAGAACACAGGATAGAAGTACAGCCATATGTAACATGTCGAAGCTCTCACCGACGGGGCAGGATTTCTTGTTGCATATCTGGTTGCCTTTGGCTTCACCAAGACACTCTTTGCCATCGTATTTTGGTTCAGGGTCATTGCACAGGCGTTTACGATTCTGGACACCACCTCCACAGGTAAGACTGCATGTGTCCCACGGTGACCACGGCCCCCAGTTGCCATTGACTGCAGGAGATGAGAAGAAATCATGATTAATTCCTACCCGCGCTGTACAGAACACATAAATACAACCAGGCATTGAATATCAGATGGTTGGACTTACTGGGGCACGGAGCCATCTGACATTTCTCTGTTTGTCGGCCCTCTCCCACGCAGTCCTTGCCTCCAAGCTGAGGGTTGGGGGAGTTGCAGAGGCGGATGTGGGTGATGACACCAGAACCACAGGTGACGGAGCAGGAAGACCAGGGTGACCAGTGGCTCCAGCCGCCGTCCTGCTTGACTGAAGGCCACAAAGAAAGGTCAGAGGTCAGCTATCAGGCAAACAAATCGTTTGCACCCACACAGGTCACACAGATGATGACGGGCTATAAAAACACTCAGGCTGGCTGTTTCTCAGGATCCACTGATTTGTTTGTGTGTGGTTTAGGGTTTGTTGTGTTAACTCACAGCGTTTGTCACACTCCTGGAGGTAGCAGTCGCGGGTCTGCACTGAGGTGCCCTCACAGTTGTTATTGATACGGTCGCAGGAGCGCCCACGCTGCTGGATGCCCCGCCCACATGACACGGAACAATGGGTCCATTCAGACCACGGCGACCAGCCGTCCTCTGCATAGTCACTCGCTGAGTAGGAGGGAGAGAATATGAGTGAGAGGGGAAGAGGGAGACAATAAAAGAGCTATTCCAGGGAGGCGGCACCCCCTCGCAAACACCCCCAAGCCTAAATGAGGAGAGAAAGCTCTAAAAGCAGAGGACTAATAGTGAGGATTTAGAGAGGGAGGGCACAGACTAACACACTGAGAGAAGCCGGGGAAACAGAAAGAGCCACTGTCCCTGCGATACACAGGGATGCCCCATCGACTTGTGTTTTCCTGAAGAGGAAACAGATTTGCTCTGGGTATGTAATGACTTCAACAAGTGTCTGAGGTCAGGATGAATGTGGCTGCCCTTGTTTATTTAGGTTTAAGGGAGGCACTGCAGCCAAGTTTGCATAGGTATGAAGAACATGTCCCTTTTCCTCATGTAGAGGATGGGCTCCACTAAACAGCCGAGCAATTTTCCATCCCGCTTTAACCAATTTAGCAAATTGCGGCCATTTCAACTTGAAGATTCAAAGATGCTTGGGAGCACAAAGCGCCCGTGTTCCCAACACATAAGCACCCTTTCATTTACTCGGATGTTAGTGCAGTTAAATCATCTCTAAAATTGACATGTTTTCTCTTGGATATAAACCTGAACATCAAGGGAAATATTTGTGGCTTTTTTTTGTTTTATATGGCAAATAACCCAGAAGCGGCTCGCGCAGTGAATGGGGCAGTGTCTGAATGATCTGTCTGTTCGTTCAGACGTATACACTCTATCCTACAGGGAACATTTATGTAGGTTTACATAACTGAAATAACAGCATACCTTCCTATAAGTGTGCAGATTTTAACTGGGGGCTGTAGAGAGCAGAAATGCTTACGTGTTCCACAGCGGGGGCAGCACTCTCCATCAGGAACAGTAGCGTTGCCGCAGGGGATCAGGGGGCACGAGATCTTGCGGCAAACAGTCGCAGAGTTCTGCACAAACAGGGAGATAAAATTCATTGTTAGACATGAGCTCAAATATATGGATGTGAGGCCTTTTTCTTCCAAATTCTGTTCAGGTGCTGCGAGAGCAATATCCGCACATATCCGTGCAACCAACTCGTTAAATCCTCTGCTTTTTAGTTTTTCTGGCACGGTATATCAGTGGAAACTCAGATGTTGAGCAGAGTACTGGCTGAGGATGGAGACCCCAGCAGACAACCAACTGCCCACTGGCTCAGGGGAGGGTGGGGACGAAGCCAGAGTCTTAATAATGGAAGTCAGATTCACTGTGAAGCCAAACTGGGAACTGAGCCCGAAACAAGTAAGATCAGCTCACCAGTGCAACCTGTGTGGGTGCACTGTGAATGACTCTGGGAACTGACTCTGACTATGCAAGGTAATGTTCCTAGATACTCCTCTACATATAAATCACTATATAGTGAAGTAGAAGAAGAAACCAGGAAGAAAGGCTCATCCGTGAAACGCTCGGATCCTCCACGCCAGGTATTTTGCACTTGAATCTGTCTCGTCTTTCCAATTGTCAGAGCCAAGGTCTCGTTGTTAATTACCTGCAATGCATCACTTTAAGTGTGGTTAAGTACCTCTAGGCCACACTTGAGATTAACTCCTGACAACAGACCTCTCATTACCGCAGTTAAGGCTGCTGGTCTCCTGCCAGACCGTCACACTACTCATTACTGACCAGATCAGTCGAGTGGTGTCAAGTATGTGTGTGTATGTCTGCATGCACAGACAAGTCCGAGAACAAGAGTTCATCCCCGCACACGTGTGCTGAAGCACCTCAGGCACAATATAGCCAAGCTGGTAGAAGCGCACTCTGGAGACCTCACCTGACAAGTGCACTCTGTGCAGTCGTCGACGGTCCACTCGTCTTTGTTCTTGTGCACGATGCCGTTGTGGATGCAGACGCCGCTGTGAATGTCGATGCGGGTTTTAATCAGCTTGTTTTCATCCGTCTGGGGAGTGAGAGGTCAGGGAGAAACACACAGGAAACACGGATATTGTTAGATGAGGTTTTTTCTTGCGGGGATCATACCAAAATATAATAGATGGTACAATCTTGTAAAAAATATTGTATTTACATTTCCTTAGCTGAACATACAGAGTATCTAACATTACTTTGCTGGTACATTACACACACACAACACAGACACTCAGACAGACACTCAGACAGACAGACACTCAGACAGACAGACAGACAGACAGACAGACAGACAGACACAGACACCACACAGACACTCAGACAGACAGACAGACAGACAGACAGACAGACAACGGGTTTCCTTCTCACCAGCTGTCGGAGCTCATTGGACAGCTCCTTCACCACCACACCGAGACTCTTCAGCTCCTTGAACATGCTGACCAAGTCGTCACAGGAGAAGCCACAGACCATCTGCAGGTCTTCACAGGGAGGAACGTCATTAGTTATTGACACAGAAACTTTTTATTACTCTCGTTCTATTCTTGTCAGTCCTCACAGATCTTCTGACTGATTAACAGACGTGAGCTGGTGACGTGCAGCTGTGTTTACCTTTGGTCTTATGTCCAGTGTACTCTGTTCTTATGGCTGAGGAACCATTCAGGTTCTCCAGGGTCATGGTGTCGGATGTCAATGCTGAAAGAGAAATCGTTCCATAAATCAAATCACATATCTACACATTCATCTTTAAGGTTGATTTATTAATAATGAACATGTATTAAGAACGTGCATTAAGAAATCAGCAGGCAGGTTAAGCTTTTACACATTTCTATGATACAATCTTGCTAAGACTTGTTCTCAGGTGATCGTGGTTTTGATTACTCACAGTTCTGGCATCCTTTGTTGCGGAGGATGGCATCGAGAGTTGTTCCAAACACAAAGCGCACATTTTGTAGGACCCCCTGCAAGCATCGATGTTCAAGTTTAAACTTTAACTCGGTGCAACATTGAATAAAAACATGCCATCATCGCAGAACTCTGAAAGCAATTGGATTAATCATCAATTCCATCCGTGCCATGTGAGCGCTTTTACGCACAGTTGCGCATTAACCATAACAGTGACTAATTTTCTTAGCTGATCTTAATTTCTCAAATCTGATCTGTTCAAACTACATCGTCTCCAGTCCGCTTTGCCCGGTCTCTCACCATGAACCTGTCCTTCACCGCTCCCTTCCCAATCCGGAGCTGCGCGGTGAGCGGAGTGTCCTGCGTCAGGATGCTCTGGATGGGGGCATCCAGCTCCGCGGTGTTCACCTCCTCGCATCCCGCGTACAGCACCGCCCGGTCCTCCTGCACTAACAGGGTGATGTTCTTCCAGTGACCCGTGGCCAGATCCACGTCCTCGATGGACACCACCTGCTGCTTGTTCTCGGTGGAGAAAACTATGTCCAAGGTGTTCGCTTTGCCGTTGGAGACGATCTCGAACACGGGTCCGGAGCCGTCCTGCTTCTCCACGGTGAGGAGGCTCCCCCGGGTCCGCTTGAACTGCTTGAAGTTGAGCAGCAGGAGGAATCCTCTCTCGGCGTGGATGGAGTCGATGAGGTCCCTAAAGGCGCTCTCGGGGACCGGGGGGATCAGGTCCGGGTTGAGGATCTTGTAGGCGGGGCTGTACGGGTCGTCTCCTTTCACCAGGGTGACCCCGTGGTTCTTCTTGGGGACTTGGATGAGATCGAACAAGTCGTGCACGCTATTGTCGTCTCTGCTCTCTGGGGGTGAATAAGAAGAAGCAGGGGTTAGTCTCTGTGTCTGTGGCTCTGCACTGGAGCTTTTCACCTTCAATGCTTTTTTAAAACGCACTCCATCTTTTTGCATTTATCACAAAGACAAATTTCCCTTTTTTAAAGTTTCAAAAACTTGCCCCAAACTCACCTGCGACTCTCGCAGCCTCGCAGCTCCAAACCATCAACAACAAAAATATCCCTGTGAGCTTCATGGTGCAACACCAAACCTGCAGCCTGTCACAAATAACACACACATGCAGCAGGTTCAAGGATCATTCAAGTTAAAGTCGATCATTCGTGCAGCTGCAGAAATCACAAGAATATCCTCAACTCACCTGCTTGAAGAAAGCAGCAGCGCCACAGTGATTAAAATCCCACAGGAGTGTGTTAGAAATCCAGAAAAGAGATTGAATTTACGCAGGATTAACTAAAAAATTAAAATAAAATTCCTCAGGGAAAAGAAGAGAAATAATAAAAAAAAAATTCTTGATGTTAAAAACTTGTTCTCGTTGCTGTCGTCCGCTAAGAAACTCCCTTTTTAAGCCGAGGCAGGACAAAGTGCTATTTAAATAGTTTGATGCCATTCCTGAGAAGTGGCCTCGTCCAATCAGGGTGAGGGTGAGAAAAAGGGACGAGCTTATCCTCTTAGAGAGAGGGGGAGAGAGAGAGAGGCTTGTTTCCACTGAGGGACCAACATCACTTTGTTGCGCTCAGACTTTTAATGGAGCAGTGTTTCCTCTCACTGGGTCCATCCATCACTCCTCTGGGCCATTTCCACCGCGCACGTTCCCATTACGCACGCACGCACCTTACAAATGAATGTAATATGTGATATTCCAGTAGTTTCTCTGCGCACGGTGAGAAAAACACATCACAGAAAGTCACGCAAGTTTCCTCCAGTGTTATTTCACAAAGCGTCCGTACTGAAATTACCTCATTATTATATCAGAGCCACACATATGTTTTCTATTTAATGCATCTGTGGCGCATAGACAACATCTGCAGCAGATGTTAGGTCCTCACTCTTATTGCATGATGCTGCTCCTTATTGTTCACAACTATTTAAAACTATGTGTTCTCAGTAGAATGTGAGCCCTCAGCTTTTTGCAGTTCCAGCTGTAACCGCTAGGAGCCGACGTGAGTTCACTTGAGAGGTGCCTGAGGCAGTTCAGTGGAGCTGCAGAAACACCTGGATCAAGATTTGACCTCTGATAAAGTCAAATGAAATGGAACATCAAATTAAAAATATGATTTAAAAAATGAGAATAAATCAAAATACAAACGTAATATATTTAAATATCCTATTTCAGACTTCCTCCAGACTACAGGCTGCATCATTTCTCAGTAAGTGCTACTGAGCTGTTTGTGTTTCAATTTGTGCTGAAGAAGAAGAGTTGTGGGGAATGTTTCATATTTAATTAGTGCACGGAAACCTTGTATAATGGGTCCCTTGTTTCAAAACCTTTGTAATTTTATTATTATATTCTGCAGGGAGAAGAAATAAAGCTTCTAATTTTAAGTGATGTGCAGTTCCTTGTTAAATACATAATGTGTGTTTCCACTAATATTTCAGCCCTGATTTCACACATATGCAGGTAGTGAACAGATGCTTTCATTGTAACTTCAGTGAAACCATTGTTAGTCAGTGAGAGCAGTTTGGTGACGTCGTGCTTAGTCCTTCACACATTAAACTTCAGAAGCTGTTGCTCCAAATTTAATGCTGTTACATCTGTCTTTGTTTATTCTGTAAATTAAAGTTTTCATATTGCCGTATATCTGCAAACAAACACAGATAGAAGTCAGTGAAGGCTCTTATCATACAGACAGGCCACGTTTTGATTACCTGGTGATCTTAGACAGATCCATCTATGACGGATCAGTAATTATTCCATTTGTCATTCACAAACGCAGAGAAAGTCGAGCTCTTTTGGCTGTTTGCCAAATTGTTCCTTCACATGTAATGCCACAGGTTTCAGAGGCATGAGCTTAACAGAAAGATGTGCACCGCTCCCTGTGATGCAGCCGAACGCCGGTGCAGACGTCTGGAGTTGGAAGCTGTACCCTGAAGGGTCCTGAGGTCAGAGCTGAGCTGACTCCTGTGGTGCCTGCGAGTCTCCGTCTGAGATCAGGCACCTTGATGGAGACTCCAGCTCGTTCCAGCCTGCGGAGGCTTCTCTGTCGGGGCTTCAGGTGCCGGGATGGTTCACTTCTGCTCAGTGTTGTTTTGAGAAGGCGTTGACCTGAGCGAACAAGTCGACCGAGTCGTGTTTGAGTGACGCACAATTTAGGAGCTTGTTTAAGCTCATTTAAGAATCCTGTTAGTGTTTGGTTGTTATTCTGTAAACTCCGTCTGTGAAGAAGAGGAAAGCACATGTGCAGAAGAAATGTGCTGCTGTTTTTGGCCAAAGAAAATATAAATAAAAGGATCAAGGAGAAATTCATCCGAATACACACACTCTGCCACACACATTCACTGCAGACGTGTGCGTGTTCCGTGAACAGGCGTGTGCACATGCAGACACACATGTGCATGTGTTTGTCTTCCTTTTTTTTTTACCCTTTCATGTTTTTGCTGCATGGTCGAAATGAGGAGAAAAACAGGGAAAAAATGTGAGTAAGGAGAAAAAGATTGGAGGAGCAAGGAAAGGAGACAAGGAGAAATGAGTAGAAGTTGGGGAGGGAGAGGCGGGGAAAGATGAAGAGAGGGGCAACAAGAGAAAGAAGGAGAGGAAATGTGAAACAAATCAAGGATGATGAGGAAAAGAGAGAGGAAAACAAGGAAAAAGTTAAAGCAATGAGGAGAGAAGAAGAGGAGGAAGAAAGGATTAATGAAGAGAGGAGAAAGAGGTAAAATGAGGAAAGGAGGAATGAGGAGAGGAGAGAAGAAATAAGAGAAGGAGATGACGAGAGGTGGAATGAGGAAAGAAAAGCAGAAACGAGGAGAGGACTGGAGAAATAAGGAATGGAAATCGAAGAGAGGAGACGAGGAAAGAGTTAGAGCAATGAGGAGAGGAGTAATAAAGAAAGGAAATGAGGAGAGGAGGAGAAAACGAGGAAAGAAATAAGAAGGAGAGATAATAAACAAGAAAGTGTTTTTTTGGAATTAATCCATTAGCTGCAGTTTAAATGTTTGTCCAGGGAATCATCAACCCAACAGGTCTTGGCCTGGATCTGTATTACGAAACACAGCGTCCTGCAGAATCTGGGACTTCCAGGTAATTTCGTGTGATACCGCTGGTGATGATTCAGATGTCGGTTAATAATTAAAAAAGATTTACTGACAGAAGTGATCTCATCATCTGTTGGGTAAAATATTCACTGGAAGTTGTGTCATGCTCACTAGGAAAAACATCCCTGGACTGTGTTGTGGTTAGCCCGTAAATATTTGTGCCAGGTGATAAAACATGATAGACGATAAACTCATCGTTGGTGTATTTGTTTAACATGCATATATATTCGCGTCTTTGGTTATTCTGGGTCTCTAGTTATTGTCAGAATAGAGTTTTCATCCATAATTTTAAACAACATTAAAAACTAGAGTAGTAGACAGTGGAAAGCTGAAACTCCCACGTTTGTGTCCAATCTGCCATCACTTTACAAACAGCCGTAGCCCTCTGAACTTATTCCCACGCCCTGCTTTCAATTTCAACTCAGAAGATGACATGAGGTACTTTTCCCTCTCAGCAGCTCGTATTTTACAGTAAAATCCAACGTGGGGAGAAGTTTTTACATTTGCGCTTCTCTGATCCATCATCAGAGAGCAGGCTAGAGCTAAAAATCAATTAATTAATCACCAGATTATCAAAAGCAAGTGTTTTGTTTATTAATTTATTGTTTCAGTCAGTAAAATATCAAATATTTACTGGGTCTAGCTTCTAACATTTGTGGATTTAATGTTTTTCTCTGTTGTATGAACTGAATATCTCTTGATTTTAGATCCGTGATACGTTAGATGATGGGAAACTGTAATTTGACTGAAAAATGTCCAAAACAATGACACACGCCAAACAGTTTATTGAAAAATTTAGAGAATCTCCAGATTAATTGACAATTGATTGGGTGCACCTGTGGATTTCTGCTTATTACGTTGTACTTGATTTGCGTTGTGCATCCACGCTCCCTCTCGATATGTCCATGTCCATTTTCGAGGTAATTTATCCAGCAATATTGTCAAACATTCACTTCTATGCTTTCATAAACGTGAGGATTTGCTGCTTTTTCCTTTTCTAATATGAATCTTTGGGGTTTGCACTGGTCAAATTGAATCAGCAACGAAAAGATTAAACTTGAACAGGTTCAGAATTGCTATCTGCAGCCGTACAGTGCAGCGACCGCTGTGCAAAGGTGCTGAAGTGTGTGTTTGTTGCTCCGCCGCGGGTGAGACTCTGCCTGAGGTCCCACACTCCCGTGGGAGATTACTGGTGTTATTGCTCTGTGCACAATGCAGGACCCAGACAGACACACACACACACCGCCGACCCCCTCTGTGCTTCTCCACGGCAATTAACCAACACAATGCAAACAAACACAGCGCTTCAGTGGCCAAATTAGCCCCCGTATACATTCACCTGTCAGCACCAGCACTCGTACTGTCTGGCTAATGCAAAACTGGCTCGGCTCGAAAAATGGTGAGAATAAAAAGACCTGGTTTTTAATTCTGCAGGATGAAGTGACCGTTTGCACTTTGCACTCAAAACGGGGGCAAAGGCAATTAGATCCGATGAACTCTCCGGCACAAAATTCATTTTCCGGTGATGCAGACTCAACCAGCTGACCACCTGTGCGTATCTTTCACTGAGTCCCCTCCCTGCTCCCATAAATTCCTAATAAACTACTCATTGGAGTGTTCACCCATGACATTGCTGTGCCCGAGCCAGGACCATTAGCAGGCAGAAGACAGTGGTTGCCGCAGGCGCTCTGTGATTTCCAAATATCTAATCGTGTCTAGGAATGTAATCTTGATCCAGTTCCATCTTCAGCCTATTAGGAGGTCACGGTGTGCCAGCTTCTTTTCATGGGCGTCCATGGACAATGTAATTTGCATTCCAGAGCTCAGTGGGTTGGGGAAAAAATGGAGTTTGGGTGTTCTGAATCATCTGATATAATTGCCGCTGGGAGCGTATAACTGCTGATTCTGTTTAATCCTAATGGAGCCTCCTGTGAAATTTGGCAAATGAAAACAGCAGCAGCCTGTTCTGACCATTAGCGATGTCACAGCTGTAAAGCAGCTGTTTATTGCTGGAGAAAAAAAAAGGACACTCATAACAGTGGAATAAGTCAGGCAGCAGGGAAGGAGTGACAACTTTTTAATTGCTTTCCTGGTTCGCTGGCCTCGATATTCACTGAATTCACAAGAAATTAGGGACACATGCTCTTTTAATCAAGTGCAGTGACATTGTTGATCCGCTGATGTCACTCATTACTAAATGGTTTCCTGCGTTAAGTCTGTCGCTAATGATGCAGTTTAACAGACAGTTTGCAAAGGCTTGAACTCAAGTTCTGTGGAAGTCTGAACTATCTGAAAAACGTGCAAACACACCAAACCAGGGTTCAGTCTGATCCACACTGAGACCACCTCTTTTGGTCGGACAAAGTTTGGGTGCGGATTGTGGTTCACGGCAACTTTCACACCTGCTCTTTTGATTAAACTGAAAAGTCTGAAGTTTCAGACCAAACAAGGTGCAAGTGAAAGTGAATTTGAAGCCGTGCTTGAAGTTTGAGAGACTGTATTTAGGCTCAATGATGCTTTTCATCAGCATAACAGAGCTAATATGTCGATGTTTTGGAAGTATTGGTTTAATACAACTGAGCCTCATGGGAACATTTTCTGCATCGAGTGGCTGGGCTCAGCTCTAGAGATGCAGGGTTAAGAGGTCGGACATCCGGAGGGAGCTCGGAGAAGCACGGGCAGCTACTTCTAAGCTTTTAGTATAAAGATGTGTCTGACCCTAACCGATTCTGCTCGTCTAATATCTCCTGACAGATTGTCACGGCAGAGGCTCCTTTGGTTTTCAGCCTAGACTTTGGAATGGGTCGACCCAGAACTCAGTGGAATAACTTCATATCCCATTTGGCCTGGGAAACGCCTTGAGATCCCTTCCAGCTTCGCCAGCTGCCTCCGTGACTTGATCTCAGATCAGCAGAAGAGGATGGACAGACAAAACCAAATGAATGGTTTAACTTGATGATGGCACAGGAAGAAAAGTCCGAAGATCACCAAAGGTCAGGGGATCAGCAAAGTCTGTAGGGTCCATCCTCTGGGGATCATGAATGTCTGAACAAAAGTTATTTTAAATCCATCCAGTTTGTATTGAGAAATTACAAACTGGACTAAAGTGATGGAACAACACTAAAGACACATCACCAGCAGTTCAAATCATGATATTTTGTTTCTGTATAAATATATTTTTCGGGGGAATCTCAAACAGTGACCGTTTTTTACGGCTCCACACACATTCCTCCCGTAAACAAACACAAACTGTGGTGACCTGCCAAAAGCACCAATAAACAACTGTCAGCCGGCCTTATTCGGAGATATAGAGAGGTCACCTGCCGCATCCACATTCCTGACATACCTCCGTGGCACACATAAATATCCAGGGAGCCTTGTTCCATATGCCCCGTCTGTTTATCTGGGTAAGAGCCGGACAGAAATCACCCTGATTGCCTCTCGGCTCCCTCGGCACAACAAGCGTCACCACAATAGCCCGTCCTTGTCATGAGGGGAAAGGGCTCATCAGGGATGTTTTCACGTGGCTGATTCTGACGGGCTTTGTATAAAAGACCTGTCACGTTCAACAGCGGCAGCACAGTCGCATTTGTTTTGTTAGGGAACATCCTTTAACTATGTTTTTTCCTGCACGGGTTTCGAATGACGTAAATGTTGCCATGTCCCTGAAGCTCACTCCCAGAGAAAGTGAAATAAGCGTTCTGTGGTGTTGAAACAGAGGCAGAGGGGGGAGGGGGGGGCACAAACAAAGGAGAGGATCAGTCCAGACCTGTGCAGCCAAAAATCAAGCAACACACAATTAGATGAGTGTCTCAGATGTAACAGAGAATGGGCGTAGACGTGGACCTGGCAGTGAAATGGAAAGCCGAAAAGAAGAAGCCGCTTGTTTGCAAAGTACCTGCAGGAACGGGCGCTCCACACCCTGGCATGGCACCGTCCTACCGACGCAACATCCTCAGATTGTTTACATCCAGCGTGATGGGTCTAATGAAGGATGTGCACCACTCCTTCAAGTCTGACATACACACTGCTGCCTTAACGCTGTGGAGAGAACACAGCCTGGAGCAGCTGACTCTCCTGCACGTCAGCATAGCAGGGTGCAGGGTATTGTTTTCAGTGTCAGTCAGTGATGATGATGATGAAGCAACAGCACAAATCACTGATTCATATCTTTTATGTTGTGTAAAAGGTCACAACACATGTTCAGAGGTCGGAAGTTGACCTGCGGTTCTCTTTCTTTTTGCATTATTTTGTGCTTATTACTTTCACAAAGGAGGTTATGTTTTGTCCGTTTGTAGTACGTTTATGGAAAAAAGTATTTTTAAACAAACTCCTAAAGTGTTTTGTGGACTCAAGCACTTCACCCGCCCCTCTAGTCGGCATGGGGGTGAGTCGATTTTCATTTTTGGGTGAACTATCCCTTTAACTTCTCCCTTAACACTTCTTTAAGCTTTTCTTTGACCCCTTTGTGACCTCCCCCTCCCCGAGGGTCACAGCCACCAGGTTAAGAGCCTCCGAGTGAGACGACATCTTTCAGCAGCTATTTAGTGCCTGAGTGAACAAATGACGCTTCAGTGAGTCCTCCCACCACCTGCTCCCTCAGGAGCTGCTCGCTGTGGCTTTCTAACAGAACCTCCACAGTCAAAGATATGTCCTTGGTGATCCACCTGATGTGCCACAACATCATTTGTTGGCTTCCAAAAATTATACATTTCACATCAAAGATTCTGTTTATTTTCTTTATTATTTTCAGGTTCTATGTGTTAGTTTTTATATAGTAAAACTGTAAAATATCAATCCTACATTTCGTCGTCATAAAAGTTTCATAATATTGCCAATATTTCTTAATATATATGTATATAATCTGTATATTAGTACAATATACACATACTCAAACCTGTGCTTCTACAAATCAAAATCATATTCTACAATAATATCCCAAAACATAAATATGAAAATATATTTGGGCCAATTTATCGGTATCGGAAATGTTTTATTCCCTAATATTTGTATTTGCATCGGCCCTAAAAATCCATATTGGTCGGGTTCCAGTGTGTTTTTGCCAAATCCAGTAACTGACATGAAGTTTCTGTTATAAGGAGCATGTACAAATATTGTGTTGCTATCTAAGGCTTGTTGCTACCTACAATATTTTGAATAAGATATATATAATGTGACTTGAGTGTTGAGTGATGGATGGACATGTTCAACAAGAGCTAAAGTCCCAGTGTCAGACAACAATACAGCGAAGAACTGTCGACAAAAGTTTCCCATCTGTTATTTTGCTGCAGTTTTCAGTTTTTCTCCGATTGTACAAACTGTCACCGCTCATTCAATGTGGAGATGTTTGCTCTCTGGAGGCAACATCCTGACGGTCGTGTTTCTTCATGTTATCCGTGGCGTTGTAGGTTCAGCGGGACGTCGGAGGTAGCGTGTGCATGTTCCGCAGTTTAACGTCCGTACAAAAGGTTCACGTGTGGCGGGTTTCTGACGCTGAGAACCTCTCGGCGTGTTCGGTCTCAGAGGGGGATCTTTTGTTGGATAAATCCGACAGATATTAACATGTCTGTCACGCAGACATTCATTCACGTGTTTACTCAGAGCTTCCCCGTTTGTAGTTAGAAACGGTGCTGGATGTTGGCTACCTGTTTCCTTAAAGTTGTTGATTTTGTCACGGCTCTTATTCAGACACAGAAAAAGAAAAAAGTCAGTCTCAGCTGAATCACTTATCAGCTTCTCTTCATCGCATCTGGGCCTCCGCTGCTGGATGGGAGCCAGGCTTTCGGTGAAAGGATTAATCTGAGGTCTCCCAGAACATTAAGAGAAAACCTGCAGTGGCTTATATTTAATGGCGTGTAAGCGTATTAAATTTACCAAACTGCGTGTGGATGGCGGTGGCGGAGTGGCGGACTGTGATAAAGCCTCTGCAGCAAGGCGTCATGTTGAAAAGCTCAACTTGAAAGCGGAGGAAGTTTCTCCTTAGGTTTGTTGGAAGCGGTGCACTCCGTGACTTCCAGAGCAGCTACTGCCGGCTTCAGTTAACCCACAAAGATCCACTTACGCCGGTGGTGGTTTTAAGCTTCTGCGGTGCCAGAACTAAATGATGCATTTTGATTGATCATTCGTGGTTTGTATTCACAGGAAACTCTTTTTTCCATATGCGAAAGGTTCTTGCAGCCGTCAATGGGTTTAAACGCTTTCTGACATCTTTCTCTCTGACTCTGTGTTTTAGCTTCACGTGTCAAGTGCCAATTAATTGACGTTGACAGATCAAATTAGTTTTGTCTGATCCACAGTCCAAACACTCAAAAGATAATAACAAGTTGCTACAATGAGTCATCGATTATCCAAATAATCACAGATTGACTTGTTGTTGCTTGACTAAAAGATGAATCTACTTATTGTCTCAGCTCTAAACCAAAAGTTCCCGAGGTACATATCAAAGTCACTGGGAATAACGTGAACAAAATAATCCAAATATAAACACATTGATGTGTAAATATCCTGATCGATCTATTGGTTTACATATAAAAATCCATTTCACAGACATATTTATGTTTGCAGATATAAAAACTTTGATTTTACAGAATAAACAATGCAGAAAAGAAGGGGGGGCTTCAGTGTGTTTCAGGGTCATAACCCTAAAGAAAAGGACATGAACCCTAAGAGATAGTGTGAGATGTTGACATGTACACAGTCCATTCTTACCTTGTCTCACGGATTAGAGAAGACAAGGCGAGTGTATTTATACAGCACCATTCAGACACAAGGCTCAATGGGCTTTACAATGACATGGACATACATTAAAGTCACATGTTAGAGACATTAAAGTACATTAAATTACATTTGAAAGAAAGTAAAACACAGACAATTTAATTTTTAAAGTTTTGGTCTGACAATATGATCAGAGTGAAGAGGTCACATCTTGTTTGACAGATTTTCTTGTCAATTACCCAGTTTTAAGCTCCTGAACATATCTGGGTCACTGAGAAACACGTCAGCCAAGTGGATTCTTCCACTTTCATCTTCTCCGACCCCTCGGGGGGAAATGTTGTGACACCAGAATGGATGTTTCTGTTGATGCCTTCTACAAGTACTCACCTGACTATGAAGCACTGATACATGACTCAGGTTTCTGTTTTCAGAACATAGAGTCCTGAAAAAATAATCTTTAAAGGTCATTACCCTTTAAAAAATACTTGTCTATTTGCAGATCTTTTTTGGTTCCTGCATATTCTCTGTAGTCGGCCAGACTTGACATTGCCACTAGCGATGCTCTGACCTCTCGTGTGAAGCACAAACAAAACCACCGGTCCTGGTTTCTCTCCGACCTTTTGACCCGGCAACAGACATTTCTGCAGGCTGGTCTCACCTACCTCCAGGTCACGGGTTCAGTGTGTCGGACTCGTCACTATAACGAGTGGAGCCAGAAAAAGGTATTTCATGTCAGACTTGTGTTACGGCACCACGACGAAAACAGAGCCGTGTACCCAGGTGCTGGCGAAAGAGCCTCGACGTGAACACGACAGGGGGCTGAAGACGGGAGGAAAGCTCCTGTGTGGGTCTGGTCTTTATTCATTCACCAGGATGTCCTGTAAATGTTCATTTAGATTTTTGCAAGTGACGACTTTCATAGTGGATTCACCATCTATAACGATGGACGTGTCTCCACTTCCTCCTACAATCCCAAAAGATCCGGTATACGAACTCTGCCGTCTCGTACATTTGGAGCCAGAGCTTTGCAGTAGCGAGCGGAGGATGAAGACGCTTCATTGAGGTCTCAGCTCATTAAACGTCTCATCAAAAAACTAATTAAAACCAAACTTACCAGGAAGATGAAAACCTGAGCAAACATCAGTCTGGTGAGAATGGTATGGTCCGTGTCCCATCCACTAACATGGAGGATGCAGGATTTATGACCCATCAGCCAGCAGGTGGAGATTGAGACGGCTTCACTTTCGTGTCATTCATGATTTTCACGAAACCAAAACTGTGACTAAAATGCAGATGTGGTAACTCCTCAAAATTTATTATAATTCCATCCACCATCCGTTGAACTCATGGATCTGTTGCTCTTCTCTGACATCATCTTCTCATCATTCATATCTGCATATTCATAATATCTGCAGCTCCTTGCTATTTGAATGCAGTTCTATCGTTTGCGGCACTGAGGTTAAAAGATGAACAACTTCTACTGTTTTGTTTTCTTCCCTGGGAAAACTACTTTTCTAACAGGAAGTGATGCATCGTAAATCTTCTGTTTGTTTTAAATAAACAGAAGTTAGGATAAGCAGGACACAAGTATCTCAAATATGACCATTATCAGTAGTTCAATCATTTACACAATAACATTTCATAATAACTCGACTAAATATCGGCTTGTGTAAGTAATTAAATAAACCTAATGTGATAATCAGATGCTGTGTGGAACACACAAGTTCCATTTGACCTAAATAACCTTGTGGTTTATAAAGTGTTTGTTGATTCGAGTAATGTAAACGTCTTTGTCTTGTGCCATGAAGTTGTCAGCGGGGTTCCCCCTCTGTGATTATTACATTCCTGAACAAAGCCATTAGCAAACCTGACTGGGTGGAGTGACTCCGACGAGAACTTTGAACTTTTGCATCGCGGCATATAAAACCAATCAGAGACTCAAGATTAATTCTTCCTGCAGCGCAACTCCCAGCCACACGGAGCCGAGCGCTTCTGAGCCTCAGACCTGCAGCGACAAAGAATGTATCAGCAAAATGTGTTTGTTTTCACTTTCACTGTGTTGAGACAAGAACGCAACCGCTCCTGAGGCTCGCTGTTGTAAACCACCCACTGGAATGTTGGTTACAACAACAACTGCAGGCCCGATTAATTAATATGTCTTTCTAATGGTTGTTAATAACGCCTGCAAAGCAACTGCACCCACTGATCTTTTTACATGAGCAGAAGTGGAAGTTGTTTGATTTTTGGGGTCATTAAAGAGACAGGAGCTAAAACCAAGTGTTTCAGACAGAGGCTGAGAAGAGGAGCTGCAGCAATGGACAGTGAGGAAAGTTGTTTAATGAATATTAGAGCCTCTAAACCTTTTTCAAGTAATAACACAAATTAATATTGATTCTGAATGTTTCCTCTCCCATTGTGGATGATGTAGGTCGTGATATTTGTTCTCTAACAGTGTATTTTACTTATTTATAACGCAATGGCAAGACTAGACGTGCATATCGTCACACAACTAGATCCCCCCAAGTTAAAAGATAGAGTTAAAAGTAGATTTACATCCTGAATCATCATTGGACAGTGGCACTGGATGTAAATCCTGATCACGGGTGCGGAGTCCTTTTCAAAGTTCGATGCCAAGCTCACGTCTTTCTTATGGACACAGGAAATATTCCCCGCGTCAAAGGGTTCACATCAGCTGCCAACTTTAGATGGCTATCTGTCCGCGTGAGAGTGGGGGGTCCCCTGAGAATCCACCGCAAAATAATCACCCTTCATGGTGCTCGGGTCCGGCCCCCTAACAGCAGCCGAATCCTGAATGCGGGGAGGTTTATGGCCCGGCCTCTGTGCTGTGGGAGTCACGGAGGGTCATGCTTGTGTGGATATCAACAGGATTTACGGCACAATAGCAGTCAAGTCCTCCGCTTTGATCCCGAGTGTTTGACACGGGGTGAATCTGCTCCTGCCGGGCTCCCAGTCGCTTTGTGTCAAGACTCCTTAACAGGGCAGGGAAGTTATTTTTAGCACTTCCGCAAATTGGTGTTTCATTTTTCTTTTCAATTTGCAGCCTCATAGGCAGCAGATGGATCCCACCCAGGAACACTGTAGTTCTTCAGACCGTATCACGGAAAGTTAATCAGTGTATTTCTGTATTTAAAGCAGCAGGTTTTAACCCTCTGTGAATCTGTAACGCCGCCCGACACTGTGATATAAACCATGTGAGTATGAAAACCAGTGTAAACGTGGTAAATGTTTTTTAGCTGGCATACAACATCCTGTAATAGTTGTGTTATTGTGAAGTCATCTGATTAAATGTTCCTGGATATTATCAATTTCAGCTTCATGGAAGGATCTCGATATGACCTGACTTGCATTAAACATTGATATGACATAAACAAACACAAACCATAATCCCAGGCCAGCAAATCAGAGCTTTATTTATTTCAAACCATTGTTTGTCCTGTTTTCCTTCCACGACGTGACCGATTTAAGGTTTCGGGTTTCGTTTATTCATCCCGTCCTTTTGAAATGGAAATGATCAAATTGAGATTCATTCAAAATAAAAGAGGGAGAGAGTGTCCCCGACATCCGACCTGTGTGACGTGTTTGGAAACACTGAAGGTTGAGATGTTTCCCCCAAGTCCAAGCACTACTTGAGTTCCTCTAATCTGTGTCATTTTTTCTGTTTCTCCATGGAAATGTCAGAATAAACAAACCATAATCTTCCCCCGAGGAGAAACAATAGAGCTGGAATAGCTTGACCTTGCTGTGTAAACAGAGTTGAAACCAAGGCCGATGTTTACTGATGTTTGCCGACCAGAGAAAACTGTTGATTAAAGTCCGACTGACATGGAATTCAGGGGGTTGATGCCGATACAGATCTTGGTTAATTAGTTTCCGATGCCAGTTTATTGGCCGATATTTATATATTTTTAAATAGCAGTGATTCCTTGGACGTCATTGCCTTGATAATTTACAGTTTAACCATAAACTTTATTATAAATACCTTTTTAAATAACAAAAACACAAATACTACCAAATATATAGAACTTGACCTGAGAATAAACATATTTTTACATCAAATATAAATATAAATGCACGACTTTTTGGCACTGTTTATTCTGTAAAACAAAAGTTTCTATATCAGCAAATATGAACACAGAAACCAAAGGGTTTAGAACATCATTAACCGATTTTTTTCTAACCGAAAATGTTATAAATCGAACCGAAGCGTTAGATTTATAAGCTTAAAAGGAAGTGTGGTCTCTGCAGTGTGTTTCTCCGTCTCACATTACGTTGAAGTCACATTAGAATCATATCATTGTCTTGTACCTTGAATAACACGTTCCAAGATGAACTGATAAACAGCAGCGGTGTGATAAGACCAAAAAAAAAACAAGTTGTCCTAATTCAAAGTGCCAGCTGTTTATTCCAGCGCTCACTATATTCTGAGGCGTGGTTTTAACGGTATTGTCAGTAATGGTATTTGGTCCGTGAAGCGGAAATTTGGAGACAGTAAACATCAGTGTGCTTTCACGGACCACGACCCCCTGACCTCCCTGCAGGTGTTTTCGTCTGTTTTGATCCACCTCGGATAAGAACCCTTATCACAGCCCCTGCTTCCTCTCTGCTTTGCTGCATCAGTTGAATCCCTTGTTTGTTCGGGGATGGAGCTGCGTTTGTGAGCGATCCTGATTCCTCTCCAGACGATCACGGCTGAGGAATGTATAAACCTGCAGAGATGTGATACACAGTCCTGGTTAACGTATCTGGTTACACTGGCCCTGATGGAAAAAAAATACTAACAAGTTATTAGCAACCACAGAAGATGCTAATGGTCGTTGAAAGGGCATTTTTTATAGCTCAGGTGTAAAAACTGAATTGGAGTGATGAGGTTACTTCAGGTAAACAGCTCCTTTAACTGAAGCATGCTGTTGTGTGGAAGCTGCCATTCACACAGCGTGAGATCGGATTCCGGCTGCTTTTTTCTGCATAAAAAACACGTGGGATTGAATCCCCCCCATGGTTTGTTTGGCTGCTCTGTAAACAAATACAGTTGCTTATCTTGTGCGTTTCCAAAATTTACAGTTTAAGGTTTATGTGATTCGCCGACAGCACATGTGGGAAGTATCTTAAAACCACCCCCGCTTCACTCGTCCATTTCCGTCTTCCCTCTCTGCTTTTTCATCCGTGTGCTTTTTGTGTGATGAGACCACATCCACCGAGCCTGAGCCGCTCAGGCCCACGAGGCACAGTAACACAACATGGCTTCAATTTCTCCCCGTCTCTTCCTTTACTGGAGCATTTCTAGAAAAAAGCTACGCTGTGCGCTCACTGCCGGGTCGTGTCCTCAGTCAAAGGTCAGATGCCATTCGGCTTAAACGATTGTCCTCCGCCCCCTGATCCAACATCTTGAATCAGCATCTATAAAACGCTACTTGGCTTTTAAGGGCGCGCACCAGCAGTACCTTTACCGATAGAGACCTTATTGCATAACCGCCACACATGTGCTCCAGCTGTTGGGCTTGTTTTTAGCCGTGATACGGCTTCTTTGGGATGTCTGTCACTGTCAGTCAGACCCAAGACAATGAACATAAACTGTGACTTGAGAAGCAGAAGCATTTATTGTGAATATTCATTGTATATTGTGAGGTTAAGATAAACTTGTGTTTACCTCTTCATCACTGATCTTCTGTTATTGAGGCTTGTGATACCTTGTGATACCAAAACTCCTGTAGTTTGTCTGATTTAAGTAATAAACATGTATATTTTTATGTTACATTCCATTATAAGCAGGTAATTTACTCTGGATTGCGCCATATACATATGAAAGGAAACTTGCTCGTAAAAATCTGAAGCCTCCTCTGCCATAAAATAGGATTTTCACATGGATATGATTCTAAAAAGTCCAGCTATTGTGCAATGAACTCATAATAATTGTCTTAGTATCAGCACAGTTCAGAGATTATAATGCTTCCTCTGTTCAGCCTCAAGTAGCATCAAATAAAAGAATCCGCTCACAGACGTCAGTAATTCCCAGAGCGATCCTGAGCTGTTGGAGGCTTTACCAGGACTCTGTGGTTTGCAGGGACTCTTTCATCGTGTTCTGAGCTTTGGGGCCAAGAAAGAACTTTCCCTGGTTTCGTAAATTGATAAAAAAATCTGTTGAGCCGTCCTAGCAGGTGAAAACCCTGCTGTTACAAATCAACGATCGCGGGAGACGTGACATTTCCAAATGGCACGTCAGCCGTCATTACAGTTGTTATTTACACCTGAGCTTCTCCTGCTGTCACACGTCAAAATAACTTCCGTCACTGGTCCGAGCCCAACTCCACTCGGTGCCGTGTCACGGTGAGTTACGATGAGTGCGGTGGCCTGTAATAAATGTCAGGAACTGCACGCAGCAGTGGGAGCTGTGTGCCAGTGGGGTTTGTACGCGGCTGTAAGCAGGGGAGTCGTGCTAAGCCCCTGAACCCCAGTGATTTACTACTGCAGCGCCTTCTGCCTCGTGTTTGATCGTGCAGGTAAGTCTTTTTCTCCCCAGTCGGCCATTTACACCCCAGGTGGATAAGCCCCACGGGTATGCGAGGTGTTTGTCACAGTGATGGAGCACATAAAGACCAGATTTTATGAAATGAAGTTGAATGACGTACGCTCGACTTCGGAAGAATGTTGGAAAAGATGCACTGAGGGTGTGTGGAAAAACACAAGAGACACGGGGGAAATATTTGGGGAAACTCCTGTGGTTTTTCGGTAGAGAGGTGATTACATAAATAGAAAAACCAATTGTGTAACTGGGGTCAGAAAACAGGTTTTTGAAAAATAAAAAAGATGGGAGATAAAGGAGCATGTGGCTCACATGTGTGTCTCGTCGCTCCAGCCTCTCGTGGTGTGGATTTGCATACAGAGCGACACATGAAAGACGCAGCTGACCAACACTAGGCAGATGCTCATTAGACGTGTGGGGCAGAGAAAGCCTGAGCAGGAATCAAACACCGCTTTGAGCACCCAACTGGTGTTTACTGGAAGGGAGCAGGAATGCCAAGAATGTCTGCCGTCTGAGTTTGTCCCCGAATTAAAGCTGCTCATAAAATGTGTCTCAGGCAACGTTTGAAACGGTTTTCATTTCAGGGGGTGGATGCCGGGAATCCCCCAACTTACGATATATCATTTTACAGGTGAAAGGAAACAAATCTGTTGCACGTTCTCTGCTGAACCATCTCCTGCTCCGTCGTCCGTATGTGAAAGACAAACTCCGGAAAATGTCCAGAGAGTTGGGTCCAGACATTTTCCGTAGTTTGCCTTTTTCGTTTTTTAAAAAATGGCTTTAATCTGCTTTGTGTGATATGTCACCTTTTGACATGATAATACATGTTATGGTGATAAGAAGCAAAAAGTTCCTGGGTATATTTTTATTTTATTAAGTATAATAAATGGTTCTGCGTTTGACCTCTTCTCAAGTTTATATTTCAAGACCTTTTCACGTGAGGCTTTGGTTGAAAACTTCTCCGTAGTCTGGCTCATGCATATAAGCAGCAGTCCACCGTGTTGTTCAAGCTGTCAAATTAGCTAAATATGAATCTGAACTCAGTGAACCCGAACGTAGACTGACATCCATTCAGTCAACTTGAAATACCTGCTGCTGAGGGGCGAGTAACAGCGCCCCCTGCTCCTCAGCAACACTCTGCAGGCACAGTTTTCCCAAAATAAAATCGGCCTCATTCACCTTTTTTTCCTGGTTTAGCAGCTGCCATGCATGGTTCGGATTACAGGATGCCCCGAAAACAGTCGGAACAATGAGCCCAGAGACGCTGATGTGCACAGAACCTTAATATTGAATCAATGTTCAACAATTGTTTGGCCTGGTTGAGTTTTTCCCTTCATTTCCTGAGTATAATGAGCTGCAGGAGGTTCTTTTCCCCCCCGAAATACAGAGAAATGAAACAATAATCAGAAGCGTTGACGGATAAATAAGAAAGTTTTTTTGTTTATTTACTGGAACTTTTTTTTTTACATTGCTATTCCAAACAGCCTCTCCTGGACCCGTGAGTGACGCAGCGTTAGCAGACGTGGTTTGAAATAAACAATGACGACAGTTAAAGTCGGACGCTGACACTTCATCTGCAGAGACCATCCAGAGAAGATGTCACATGACTGGACGCGGTGTTTGACCGAAACGTCGGCCGTGCGTGGTTTTGTTTTTCCTTCCTGTGGTGACTGAGGAACTCATTCTTACAAGCGTGGTGGGTTTCAGAGCGTTTGTACACGGGTTTGAGTCTCATCCCTCCAGTTCAGACAAACTTAGGAAATGATGGATTGACAGTAAATTGAGTTTAAGCGTATCGGCACTTATCACTTGAAAGTCTTGTGTCCGCTGCTGACGAACGGCGACTGATTCAAAATGCAGATGTTACTTTAATACATTCTTTGTTGTAATTGGGTGCGATCCCTGTAACATTCCTCTTCCTTTCCCTCTCTTTTTAAAGTGCTCCCTTCCCGTACGAGCAGCCGTCACGTTGCCGGTCCTTGTGACGAAGGATCTTGCTCCACATTCTGACATATTTGCAATCGCTAGTTGAGTTGGAAGGTAAATAACCCCAGCCCGGCGCACTCTTTATTCAAATGACTCATTGTGGTTCTCATGCCTGTCGCATATACAATCCCTGCGAAAGTAAATACGAAATGCCCTCGCAGTTGCTAGGACGATTACCAAGCACAAACAGGTCATCGATTAGAGGAAATGGGACGGACAGGAGTGAAAAGAGAGACAGATGGAGGGTAGAGGAACTCTGGGGTGTTGATGTTGATGACGCCGCTCCATGGTATGCGTGACTGCTGAGAGTAAAGCCTGGCGGACAGGATCAGAGATCAGTGCTCTTCCTAAGGCCTGAGCTTCAGTCCTGATATTACCTGCTGGGAATTTCTTTCTCGTTCGTTTCCGGGGGAAGATTTTAGAAGATCCTCGAGCTGATCGAGTCAAGAGGGGGAGGAGGAATTTGAATGATGTGTTGGTTTGCATTTGTGGTTTGTTCATAGCGTCACTAACAACTGTTCATTCAAAGTTTCATGTCTTGTTGTAGCTACATTTACATGCATACATGTATTTTTTATGTTCTTTTACATAAATGTGTTTTCCAAGTTCCCAGATGAACTGATAAGACCCACATGTATCAGACCCTTTAAAGGAGACCTGATGCTTTTGTAGTTTTTCTTTCTTCTAGTGTGTAATACAGGTTTTGTAAAAGTTCTTGTAAGTTAAAAAGCTGCAGTAGAGGATCTCCTCTTCCGCACAGAAAACTCAAACTTGAGCTCCTGAAACGTCTCGTCAGTCGTCCGGCCGATACGTCTGCACCAGTGTGACATCTGTGACATTTATGAAAAAGAAGGTGAAACACTCTGATACGATATAAGACATCACAGGTAATGACAGCGTGAGTCGGTGTCTGTCCCTGCTTTGAACCTGCAGCTTCTAATGACTTCTCCATGACTTCCTCGTCTGAAGTTTTTCCGTTGTCAGGGCATAAAAATCTGAACAATGTCAGTTATGGCTGCAGATGCCACAGTTCCACAGACTGAAGCGTCTGAACTGCACCTGAACGCCGTGTTTTCTTAAGCTCGGTTTGGTGCTGAGGCCGGATTTAATTCAACTCGTCTAGGGTTTCAAATTTGTGTTTCTTTAATTCTCCTTTGACTTCCAGGATGTTGGGATGTGATTGACTCGCTGAAATTGAGCAGCCGACTTGGACAGACTCCAAGTCGTAGTCAAGACTCTACAACTACAACTCACTCTGGTGCAGTGTAATGTCGTTGCTGTCTTTCAGACTCTCACCACTAATGATAGTGGACGATCCCACTTTCATAATTGTGTTTGCATTAAAATTACAGCTTGCGTGCCGCCTCAGCGTTGGATCGTCGGTTGTGACTTGCTCCAGGGAGCAGTGGGATACCACAGGTTCTGGGGGAAATGTTCTACGCAAACATATCAGTTTGGGAATAAAATATGATATTTGGATCCTTTGCCTTTGATTCTTCACTTAATTTTTTTCTGCGGGATCCATCATTTTCCATTTAAGTCGTCAATCACAGATTACCAGCTGCAGTGCATGTTTGAGTCCGACCTCAATCTGGTTGTACTGTTTTGGAGTTCAGGACCACACCATGGCACAGTATGAAAATTTATATAATATATGAGAAAGCATGTCACAAAAACCCAAAACTTTATTTGACGTTCGTATCTCACTGTAAACATCTGTAGAGTTTAATAAGTGCAGATAATGTAGGTCATACATGCTTCAATATTCACTGTATTGTAGTGAGTTTGCCTAATAATGTTAACATTTTACCGAATTTAATAAGCTATCTTTTGTGTATTTTCCATCAACAGAAGTCACAAAACATTGAACATTATGAGGTTTGTATATTTTACGTGAAACTCCTACATGGTGCCACTTACCCAGTGCAGATCACACACAGTCAAGAGCAAACCTTCATTGTCGGATGTTAAACTATGTGATAAATCGCTGATCTTGCTCTCTAGCGCCCCCACTCTCTACCAATCGCACATTGTCTTTGTTCGCTGCAGAACTGGCACAGTGTGCGACTCTTTCCCTGCAGATCAAAGAGGGAGTCACGCAGTCAGAGGAAACATTGTTAATACCGCTGATACCGTGCCGTCAGCCTATTTTTGCAGCAAGTTCTCAATAACAGGAAGCCAGGAGAAATGAGTTCTCCCATAATTATGTCGGGCTTGTTTTTCCCCTTCCTCCCCGTATAGTTTTCTGGGGGTAAACCAGTGCCGACATCAAAGACTGGAATGTTGAATCTTGATCTAGAATCAGAGGGAGCTTCCTCAGCGCCGCACCACTGCTTTAATAAATACCGCTTTATGAAATACTACTTCATAAACGGGGACGTTCCACGTGATATGTATGGAATCTGTTGTTGGATTGGATGACAGGTCTGGACGGCACGTGACTGATGAAGTATTTTGAGCACTTATGGATAAGGAAAGATACGATAAGGGTCTTTGATGTGGATGTAGTTTTACAATGAAGTCGCTCCCCCCTGGATTTCATCATGTTTATATTTCCTACATAACCTACCTAGTGACAAGTCGACATTAATCGTGATATAACAAAGACTTCGGATTCCCAGTTTGTAAAAAAAACCAGATTTGTGACGCGCTGCTTGACTCGAAGAAGCTTTTATCTCCTCTCACTCTTTCTGATTAGCAGAGACAAAGGAACAATGCGTCTGCTCCGCATTACGCGTGTGTTGTCCCTCTCTCACATTCAGGTCTTTATCCACTGATTACATAAAGCGGGATGAGCAGCTCGTTAGCGCCGTGGTAACCGCAGACGAGCAGACGGTTCAGCGTCAGTGTGACGGGAGCTGGAGGGAGTGTGACGCTAGTGTCGGGCCGGGAGCTGCTTTCTCACAGTGTTGACAGGCTGATATCAGGACTATCACAAAATGAACATAACTCTTATCCAATGTAGCTCAATTCAACAAACTGACTTATTATTAATTCTAGGTTATTAATGGTGGTTGGCACGGTGGCATCCTGCACAAGGAAACACAGCCTTTGGATACACAATCCATTAAATATGACTTATTACATTACATAAAATACCCTGTGTACTAAAACTGTGTTAAAAATAATGTGTTTTCATACAATAATGTGTATGAAAACAGCCAACTTTTTGTGTGCCTGTGTGCATGTTTCAAGCGTGTGGGGGTTATTAGGAGCAACTGGAGGAAGCAATTAACAGGTGCCACATGCCTGACAAGTGCTACAGGCTGAGAACTTGACGTTACAGCATGAGTGTGTGTGGAGAAGCATGAGCTCCGTCAGTCTCAGTCCTGTGAGAAGTTTGTGTGGAGGTGTCGGTCGCTGCAGCCGAGGAGAGCTGACAGGCTAATCAGTGCCTCTTCACCTCCTGACCTCAGACACTTCTGAGAGAGAGAGAGAGAGTGTGTGTGTGTGTGTGTGTGTGCGTGTGTGTGGTGTAGTGATGCTTGTACTTATGTTTACAGTTTAGAGATAAAAACGAATCCAAAAATACCAGAACGTCAACTTTAAGACAGCAGAGAGTCACTGCTGGCCTTATATCAGATATCTGTGTGTGTGTGTTAATGAATTATTTAATTTAAATTTCCGTGACATGTTTTGTTGCCTGTTTAGCAGCAAAATCCACATTCTCAGCTTTATTGGCCAAGAAACAGACACAAGTTCAACGACCTTTCACACTGGTGCGGACGACATACAGCAGAACGAGAACAACCAATCTTACCGTGGTTCCCATGTGTTATTCATCGTGTAACTCAGATCCTCTCTTTGCTGCTGCTGCTTACATTATAAAATTCTTTGAATTGTTTGTTTGAGTCGAAGTCACAGGAACAGAAGCCTTGGAATGAGATCAGAGCTCCGATAAAACAATTATTTTTTTCTCCCACGGCCGCACGCTTTTGATCCCACTAAGAGTTTTATGTAAGCATACGGTTTACCTTTGATTCAACTTTAATATTGTCACCAGAGGGATTTTAATACCTTAAATCATGTGATTAAACACATTCAACAGTCTCAGAGGTGACATGGCTTTCGCTTTGAAATCCTTCTTCTGTGAGTCATTAAATCACTTAATGGCCTCCCCGAGCATTGAACCAGGAGAGGGAACCGGGAGGAGAATGGAGCTGTTGTGCGGCTGACGGGCCATGGGAGAGAGAACAGACAGAAACAAAAGAGACGGAGAAGAAGCGAGTGGAGTGACGGCTGGTGAGAAGATCCACCGGGCTGCTCTGAGAATAGGGATTAGAAAGTGAATGGTGATTACCTCCATGCCAGCCACTGTAATCAAGGACAGTGTGAGTGATGCCATGATTGGCCCAAAGGAAGAGGCCAGTGACAGTAATCCTTGGGAAAATGTGGGTCACAATGACAGGTTGTGCTTCCAGATGACGGCAGTGGCTCCATCACTTTTCAGAGCGGAAAGTCTGAGAGGAACTTCCTCTTTCTTTTGATGCCTTCTGGGGAATCTGCTAAATGGATTACTCTAGAGCTATAATACTCTTTTCATTACAAAGTCCATGATGAAAAACCTTAGTGTAACATTATCAAAATGGGTTTAGGCCACACAGCCGCTAATTCCTCTGACCACCCGCGATTAACTAATTACCTTCGTCCTGAACACTTTATCAAAGCTTCTATTGAAACCTTTCTGTGCATGAGGAGCTGGACACAACAAAGTACAACTTCTAACACAATACTGAGATACTGTTCAGACAGTTGTAACTTTGTTTGACGGCCTGTGCTGGACAGGTCGTGTAGAGGCTTGACTAAAATGCAATTTCTTTATGAAAATCATTGCAGACTGAAGAAAACTGGGTCTAATATAGAGCCCTGAGGGACACCACAGCTGTGTCCCTATTCAGGGATCGGAAGACTGATAGTGTAACAAGAAGCACAACAAGGTTCGTAGACACCTGCAAACTTGAAGACTCCATTCCTGAGCAACGAAGGATCCAATGTGTTGACTGCACATTTGTGATGCAGCTAGCT
Organism: Hippoglossus stenolepis; assembly: GCF_022539355.2. Lineage (NCBI taxonomy): Eukaryota > Metazoa > Chordata > Actinopteri > Pleuronectiformes > Pleuronectidae > Hippoglossus > Hippoglossus stenolepis. Next base: position 17,127,961 of record NC_061502.1, read on the forward strand.
ATGCATGCAGCCGAGCCGCATTAAGTGCAGCGGCCGAAATTAGCTCGCAATGCAACGCTAAGGATGGGATAAGCTGTCATGATGCAAATGGGAAATTGCAAAAATGTGTGTTGTGAGGTTACGGTGACCTTGACCTTTGACCACCAAAATTAATCGTTGAGTTCAAATAAGAACAAAATCCCTTGAGGTGTTGATGAGATGTTACTTTCATGAGAAAAGGGACGGACGGACTATAAACACAACTCCGATGGATGTGGCTGTCGCACATGTTCTAGTTTAAAAGCCAACTTAGTTCTGTTTGTTCATTCGGTTGCTTCTGCTTCATATTATCTTTATGAGCTGTTAGCATTCGTAGATAATTAACCACACAGCAGAAGAAAGACAAGTCATCATCGCTGCCACCGGGTCTGATGGTCAAGAGCTTTCTGAAAAACACTGAGCAGCAAAACAGCTCAGGCAAGAATCGCTGGGTTTAACAGCAACGTCTACAGGAAAGTGAACTTTGTCACAAAATGTCTTGGCAGCAGGGGGTCGGTTTCATAACCCTCAGTGTTTAAAGTATTAGAGTCCTCGTGGGGGGTCTGTTATCAATTAACAAACCTGCACCGATACCAGCTGCCCACACACTCCTGTGGACATACCTCTACAGCTCCGTCCTTCAGGAGATTATAATGCTCGATGCCCACTGGGTTTCACTAAGAACACGGCTTTATCCATTTAAAAATTTTAAAAGAGGATCATTGTTCTCCTGTAATTCATCTTCAGGATGCAAATCATAAGCAAATTTCAGTGCAGAGGAAGAAAGTGTTGTGTTCGCTCAAAAAATACCCAGACACATTCATTTGGCCTGAAAGTGTATCGTCTCAGATTCATCATCACATAACTTTGTATTTTTTTTTTTTGTGTGTGCAGTTAAACAGCTGGCGAGACTTTTCAAGCCAAAAACTGTATATCTTCTCTGCCCTGGATGTCTGTGGCACTTCAGCTGTAATCTTAGATCTGGAAGCTGGAAGGGATGAGACTGGACCAGACGTCCAGATTCCTGCAGTGAAGGACAGAGAAAGAGAGAGAGAGAGGAAGAAAAGAGGAAGGGAGCTGCAGACAGACACTGAGAGCGATGGAGTGTGTGTGTTTCCATGCTTTTCTGTGGTCGCTCAGCCATTTCCTTCTCTGTTATTATGGACATTAAGCCGCCACAGAAGCCACATACTGAAAGGACGGACCTTTGGTTTACAGAAGACTTTGACAGAACACAAACATTTGTAGCCTAATTGTTGTTCGGTGACATCATGGTGTGGTCCAGAGATGTAGTCTGGAAAGGTCCGTTCCATTTGGAAAAATGTGGCCACTCAAACAACAGCAGGATTCTCGAACATGTTTACAAAGAATTTAAATTCCCCTCCATTTTCCCTGATTTATCATGTGGACGAATTATGCGATGAAATGTGAGTTTCATCGTCTCCTCGAAGGCAACAAACAAGAAACCGCTTTTGTCTTATATATAACATAACAAAATAAGAATAGGGCTCAATAAAAGTTGAGCTGCTGAGTAACCACCTCGAGAACACCAGGAATCTAGAAATGTCAAGTTGAATCAAGCCAGAACCCCCAGAGAGATCCTGGCTAAGTTAAACCCGCCCCGTCATACAGGCCCCAGTGTTGAAACAGGCCGAACGCGGCGCTGCCCTCGCAGCACCTGATCTCATCTCTTGCATGCTCCAAGGATCCCAGGTGCTGTCTTACATAAGAGCGGCCACCGACACTCACCAAACCCAGTTATGCCTGGAATGGATTTTTAATTAACTTGTACAGTCTGGCTTTATCGCAGGTTCGCTCTGCCTCCTTCAGTCTGTCACGCTCTCAAATGTACAGTACGGCACACAAAGGGTCGTCTGTCAGGAAAGAGTTCGAGCGGAGGAGACGGATGATGGAATAAATCTCCTTTGTGGTGTTCACTTTTTCTATCGTGACCAAACCAGAGCTGAAACTCCAGAGGTTGTTGGTCTCAGGTTTCGTTTGGCTGCACCTGTTTCTCTCTGTTTACAAACTGGAAATAGAAAATCATAATTTCACAATTTAACTTCCAGTAACTGGATCCTGCTGTTTTCCCATCAAAAGTGACGTTCTTCTTCTTCTTCTTCTTCTTCTTCTTCTCACCCACGCACGAAAGTTTAGAATTGCTTCACCTGCGAGCCAGCGATAAAAAGGATGCTGAGGCACTGGAGACGCAGTAACCATAAACTTTAACGTCCTCTCAGTATATGAAGAGCTGCAGTCAGATTGTCATCTCGCTCCTGCGCTCCGACAGGCTGTGGCTGGGTGTTCTGGTGGCGGAGGTCATGCAAATCTCTGCTTTTTTAAGAGGCAGTTTTATCTCTGAGTGTTTCCTCCAGGGCATTTTTCACCTCAGCACGGCTTTCTCTCCACAGTCTCTCACATTTCAAGCACATGTAACATTAACCCCGTTCACTGTGGTGGGTCCCGCTGAGGAGGGATGATGTGTTTCTGTTTAATTGCACACAAATTCACACATTTCCAGGCAATAATAAAATGAAGGCATGATTGGTTCGTCAAGAGTAACTATCACTGTAACCTTTGTGAAACCGGGAGCAGTGTTTTTCTGTTTCCATGCGGAGCAAGTGTCAGTGTCGGGTCATGACGCTGGGATGAAACACATGTTGCCTCACTCTTTCTTTGATTTATTACATTTGAAGATTTTTGCTCCCATCTATTTTCCCCCCGCTGACAGCCTGAATTACATAATATACAAAACAGCAGAGGACCTGTGACCTCCGCTCGCACGAGCACTTGTTTTGCTTTCCTGAATTATGTCGATTCCCGTGGAAACATCCACACATCAAAGAATTTCTTTGCGAGGGGAAAAAAAAAATATAGAAAAATGTCGATTGACTCTTGCAGAGACGAGCTGTTGGTGCACAAAGGTGGTGTTTGTGTAATAAAAATGGTCCATAAAGGCCCATTGAGGAGCGGAGGAGGGAAATAAGTGTGAGCTGATTGAAGAAGGCGTGTTGTGACGGGATGGAGGATGTGTCTGGAACAGGAGCTCAGCTGTGACACGGGTGTTTGTGTTCCCAGGAGATCTGTGACGGGAGACTTGGTTATTCTAAAAATCTGCGAGTGCGTGTCCGCCTGCACGTGTGTTCCGTACGACTCCATGTTATCCTGACAACACATTAGATACATATAGAGTTAATAGACTGATGAAAACTTATAGCAGGAGCGAGTTTGTGGTTTGGACTCTTGAGCTTTCTCTGTTGAAAAGCTTCTCAGTCACGTACTCAACAGTTATACAGTAGAGAATAGAAGTGTTCCAGCCGATAGGTGTGAATGTGAGAGTGTGTTTTCATATTTTCTTTGGTCAGATGAAGGTTAAAATGTCTCCTGCTTCCTTAAAGTTACTTTCTCAAGTTTTCTTGTAAACAAACATTCACTCTTTCTCACTTAAGTTCATTGTCTTTGCATTTCCTTCATTGATATATTTTCTCAGACCCCGGCTGAACCCTGATGGTATAATATAGTCGTGATCCTTGTAAAAAAAAACACAAATATATCGTAATGGGTTCAACTTTTTACTGTGCCTCCGAATACTTAAGTAAATTCCTCGCAGTGTTGAGATAACGCCAAGGTAATTGTTGCTCTTTGAATCATGTGTGAGGAGGAGGAACATCCTCTCTGCAAGCAGGAGCCGGCAAGGAGTGATTATGGGGTCTATTTTGAGAGCGAGCACAAATACAGTGTGTTTCCCATCAGAAAGTGTTTGAGGCGCTCGGCTACGAGCACATGTGCTGCGCAGACGGACGTGCACACACGCTCACACGGACGGAAAAAATGTGCTCCCTGATTGCTGACTGATATATAACGATATATCTCATTCCTGACGGCCTCAGGCGCAGTTCACCGTGACCCGCACAGCACATCAGTGGGATCTGTGCGTCCTAAAGAATCAGTAGCAGGAAATCAAACGCTCCCCAACTGTCTTATTAGCCATGTGAGAGAATCTGTCATCCTGGTGCCGCTGCTCGCTGATGAGAAATAAGAGACGTGGAGTTGAGCGGCGGCCATCAGCTAAAAAGGCTTCGGCCAAATTATACACCCCAGAAGAGAAATCTGAGCGAGAGCCGACAACACAGGCAGGAAATTAGTGACATTCCCCACAAATTTAGTGGCTGCTCTTTCACTCCCACCGAAATGTATACATTTGGCTCGTTCCCTCGCTCAACTCCTGGATGAAAAATGTTATTTTACATTTATTTCATAATTCAATCAAATGCTGTTTGATTTCCCTTTTAATGAAAACTTTAAACAAAGTCTTATCACGCGTACGTGTCAGTCATCGAACGAGCAGAACAGAGGGAGAGGATGGGAAACCACTGCCACGGTTAAGGTCAAGGGGGCGGAGGCATGCGGCGAGCCGGCAGACAGAGCGTGACCTTCCAGGCGGGAAGAGAAAACATTTGACGGGAGACACAACTTGGGGATGAAGACGGATCACACCAGGAAAAGCCGAGACATTTTTCCGAAAAGGGCAACACACACGACGTGAACTCAAAAGGGGCATTTGTCCTCATCCGTGCAACAGTTTACTGTTACATTTTTGCAATGGCTCAAGTTTTTCGCTGAAAGCCCAAACAGCTGGACGGATGTCTCACAATCACAATGAACTTGTGCATGAAGGGTTTTCAGCCGAGCTTCTGCTGCTTGTGTTGTCAGGTCCACCACTTTGCTCCAGACGGAAATATCTCATCAATTATTCGATGGATTGCCATGAAATCTTGTACAGATGTTCACGGTCCACAGAGGAGGAGTTTCAACGACTCTGGACGTCACCATCATCAGGACTTTTCCAGTAGTGCCACCTAGAGGCAGACATTTGTGGTTTTATGTTTTTAGCTAAACAATTATTGGATATATGGAGACTTGGTCCAAACTCTCTATAATCGCTACTGCTTGGTTTCTAGTCATAAAAACACTGCTGGGATTTGTTAGCCCCAGAAAAACCGTGACCATCCTCTGTTTCGCGACACAAAGATTTCCTCCTGTGCTGCTATTAGCGCTTTTACAGCAGATGTAGGAAACGGAGACCATCACATTAATAAATAGCTGATTCCTTTGACATGCTGTTCCCTCGTACTCACTCCACAATGATTCCAGCCACATTATTTACAACACGCTGCCAAGATGAACAGACCTTCTGTGTTACCCAGCTTTGCTTCAGCAGACTTGTTGTCTTTAAGTACCGTTGCTGCCCTTTTGCCAAAACGCTTCACTATTATTGTCCACACTTGATAAATTCCACGTCCGCTACAGAAAAAGCTCCTTTGTTTTGTCAGAATTGTTCGAGCTAAAACCTCCATCATCTGAAACAGTTTTGTCTAAGACTCAGATAAAACCATCTGCAGAACTCTGTGACTCATCGTTGTGGAAAGCTCTCCCACAGCGATCAGCAAACGCATCGCATTCCTGTGGTGTCGGCTTTTATGTGGTAAGAATGTGTTGATGTTTGCGTTACATGTTGCACCTGCGAGGATGCATGTGAGAGAACCTGCCACCTGAACAGCTGGATAGTTGAAGGCGAACACGCCCACAGTAAAAAACCCATGAGACACATCTGCCTGGCTGCACTTTTACTGTAACCAAAGTACTTAGCCTTTACAACTTCTCGCCATTCTCCGGCGGTCGCACCAACACGGAACACAAATATCTAAAACCCACATCGGAATTATATTCCTGTGTTACTTCTCTTTCCATCTTTCTTTTAACTGCGATTCATCAAAGAAAAGAGCAAACAGAACATAATGTAAGTTTGAGGTTTGCACGCAGCGCAAAGTCTGATTCATGGTGCGAAAAATAAAAACAGGAGACTATTATTTTTTTTACCCATATAAACATCTGCAAACCAGACAAGTGTTGCAAGTTTCGCTTAATCCACATCGAAGTAGCTTGGAAAGATTATCTGGATTACAGGGAGGTTAACGTGCTGCTGGAAGTTTATTGTGCAACAGTAAATGGGATCTCCAGTGGCTTAATGAAGTTTCAGACCTCTTGGGTTGGTGTTTGCAAGCGTTGGGGTGAACAGGTTCCTGGAGGAGAGAAGTCGAGCATTTTAAATAAACATCCTCTAACTTTACTGCACAGCAAACATATTCAAATTCCTTTATTTAACACCATAATGCAGTTCAGTGAAGGATTTCCCTCTGCTGCTACTGTGCATGAAAATCCATGGCTTCCTTAAAAGTCTTTATTTCTGTGAGTCGGCTCTTTCGCAATTTGTCCTGCAGTGAAAACGATCCCGTCCGCAGCTCGCCACCAATTAGCCTCGGATGCCCTGTTGTTGATGTGACGCCCGGGTCGTATAGACACGGGGTTAAGTCGGTGGAGATCGTATCTGCAAATGAAGTCTCGGAAGCACCGGGGAGCCGCATACTTCAGTGGCAGGCCCGGTGCAGATAAAGCTAATAACACCAGGCGCAGAACAAATCACAGCCGCCCCCGATTAGCCTGCAGACGAGGAAATGTGATGGAATGCATGCTTTTCAACGCTCCCGGTGTGATTCTATCAAAACCAAAACAGCTACCAGTGTCGGAGCCGCCACCGAGCGTGTTCACACCCATCGTTTGAAAAAGTTTGTTGATTCATTACGATGAGAATTAAATTCTGGGCGGAATGATAAGACTTTCAAGACTCCTCACAAGCACGACTGAAGAGATTCTGGGATGGATTTTGGAAGCTGCATAGAAACGTTTTTTTAATTTTTTAATATTGAAAATGCTGTTCAAGAGACGAAATCTGTCCAGCTTTAAATCTGTCAGCCTTCACCTCTCTATCTGCTGCAGCTGCTGCAGCTCAGCCTCCTGAGGGATTTACACTCAGTAGCAGAAGAATTTTTACTGTAGTGCCAAGTTCCAGTTAGTGATTTTATTGTATATCTGAGCCGTGCGTGTAACACAATCCTGCCGAGTGACAGATATTGAGTTCTTGATATATTTGGTCAAATCATAAAACGTGTCATGGCAAACACACTCAGGCCTGCTCCAGTTTCAGGGGGTGTGAAAGAATTCAGACAAATGTCCTTTAAAAAAAAAAAGAGTTTTTTTTATTCTAAATGCTGTAATTCCAGCTAAATTATCATATCAGCTTCATATCACGTATTTAATTTCAATCAATAAAGTTTCATTTTGACTTTAGTTCATAACTCGTTAAAGTTCACCCTGCTGCCTGGGGACATGATACATAATGATGTTAGATAGATAGACAGTGATTAATTAGATTTATATGTAATCATGTGATTAGTTACATTAACATGTAATCGTTGCCCTGTCACAGTTTTGCCTGAAGGAAACTTCTTGAATCCTCCAGAAAGATGATCCAGGATAAACCATTGTCTATTTTATGCCTTCGCAGGTTCTCCATCCATCCTGTTCTTGTGAAGCAATATCTCAAGAACACCTTGAGGAAATGTCTTCATGTTTGGTAGAAAGTTCATATGGAAACAAAATGTACGTAGACGGAAGCTGCACCGGAGGCGTAAAATCAAGGCTGGTAATTCTAGATTTTTCCTTTTTTGGGTCCACAGCATGTTGTATTTCCAGTGCAACCAAAACCAACTCGTGAATTTCTTTATCTTTATCTCAATTGTTCCAGAATAAAAACTAATGTCGGCATCAACACATCACCATCCCTGACATCACATGTGTCTTTAACAGCCAGGAGGTGAGCTTTAACTCTCAGTGACGATGATCCGATGAGTTTTCCGCTGGTCTTCCCTCGTGCGCAGTGTAACAACATCCTTCTGCGTCATCTCAGCATGTTTGGGTCGTATTTATCCTCTAAAAACATTGTTACGTAAACCCGTTTATTAAAAACTGGCAGAAGATTCCCTGCAGGAAACCTTCCTCTGTAAATTAACTGGCGCGTTTATTCTTCACTCAGAGTTTCCATAGATATTTCAGCCAGTGCTTTAAGATCACATAATTAGCGTCAGTGGTATAATACGAGCTAGCACAGAATTAGTAGGAAGCCGCTCACGATCGTAAAGTGGAGGAAATTAAATCCAACAATCATTTTCTACACTCCTGGAATACCAGCAATTTTAAAAAAGAGATAAATTCCAACTTAACTCTTCAATGAATCCCATCCATAGCTGTGTCCGTATTAAATCTGATCACGTAGCTGTAGCTGCAACCAAAACTGACACTTTAATTTGGTCCATGTCCCATCCACTAACATGGAGATATGATGGAAACTCTTTGGCTTCACTATTCACTGAGAGGGATGTAGTCCTTCTTTATATACAGTCAATGGTACAGCATTGCATAGTGTCCATATGCTGCTGTATGAATACATCGCATAACCCTGATGATAATAAACAAAGTATTTACTTAAAGAAAAAGTTGATTAATCTTCGGTATGAAGGTGATTGTTGTATAATCAATCACAGTGTGTAAATATTACATAACGAGGGTCGGCTCGAGCTGGTGGACACTTCTGAGATGAACCAGATGCCGGCTCATTCAGTTCTGGAAACACACTGGATTCATTGAGCGCCGAGGAGGTTCCACATATCCTGTGTGTGTGTGTGTGTGTTTGTGTGTGTGGTTTCCATCTCCGCAGAACACCAAGGTGATTTCTCAAATCTACAGCAACTGAGTGGCCTTTGTAGTGTGGCTTTCTGTGATCAACTCAACATGGTGCGTTTTGTAATCAGGGAAATTGGATTATCGATGATAAGCTGCCTCCTCTGTGGCTTATAAAGAGAAGATACCGTTTAGATTCATACTGTAAATACTGTAGTATAAATACTGTGGACTATGTTGAATATAACAAACTATTTCATACTGTATTTAAAGAGTTTCTAATGAGGCGACTTCATTAAATCTCCCTAAATTAACAAGTAAAAGGCTAAAATTCAGTCTAATGTGCTGTGAGTGATGAATGTGAGTCTGTGCTTGTTGGCAAAGTTGCGTGACTGCACATGATATAGTTATTTAAGGAAATTAATCTAATCCCGGCAGTTCCCAGGTTTGTTTCCCTGCAGCCCGTTGTGCACGTGCAGGGCAGGCGGCCCTGGAGGAAGGTTAAGTGAAGGTGTAAACAGAAGTCAGCTGATGGTGACGGCTAACACCTGGAGCTACCGACTACTGGCAAAGCAATGGCTGTGTCTTTGTCAAGTCCGGTCATTTTATCCATTTGTTAATGATATATAACAAATTACTACATCACGTACCCATTTATCACACTTTACTTGTACTACTTGAAACCCCCCGCTTTGCTGCAGCTCACTCTGAGAACAGCAGCACAGCGATATAATGAGATATACGAAAACATGAGGTCAACGGTGCAATCTACTTCCTGGTAAATTCTTCTTTTTCCTCACGATTGATCCTCATCCTGGCTCAAGCTTTTCCTTAAGGCAGAATTTCATCAGTTGCAATCTGCTGCGGGACCAACATCAATGATCACGATAAATCTACCGCGCTTCCCCCCCCCGAGCTCCGTTCTCTCTGCCCTTTTTTCAAAGTTGGATCTCCGCAAAGCTTTTTCTTGCTCCGAGACAGGCTCCCATATAACGTGACTCTCCCTCCCACTAAGAGGCCCTGCTCTTCGGGGTCCTGGGAATGGGGAGCAGATGCTGGAGGGATCATCAGGTAGCGGACGACCTGAGGGGGGGGGGGGGAGATGATGTCTCCTCACAGGCCTCGGACAAACGTGCTCAGGTCCACCGTCCAAGACCAGGAGAGATTTTGGCGTAAAAATAGGATATTGTTTTTTGACCAGACTGTGTATAAAGATGGATGACGCATCTCCACTTCCTCCCACTATCCACAAATGAAGCCAGATACTAAATACAAACACTGTCATCCGATATACGCGTTGGACAGATCGCAAGTCAGTCTCAGCTTTGAATCATGACCTTTTAATCCCTTTTTTACCGCATCAAATAAAAACCAAATTTTCACTTTGTCAAAAATGTATTTTAAAGTGTATTTTGACTCTTTAGCTTGGTCCATGTCCCGTCTACTAACATGGAGGAGGCAAAATGTATGATCTATACTGCAGGTGGCAATCGGCTTCACTCTGTCTTGTCGTCCATCTTTATTAAGAATCATATTTTTGATGAAACAATCAATTAGAACAGAATTAAAACTGGACACATATTTTATATATTTTATTCCATGGGAACGTATAGGAATCCAAAAAAGTCATTTCACAAACTCGGAGCAGTGAGAGTTTCCTTTGGAGCCTCTGCAGGTAACGTGACCCGTGTTTGTATTTGCATGGTTGGCATACCTCTGTGACTTTCCCTTGTGTTTCACACCAGCAGCTTCCACACAAGGCGCATTGTGCACCACCTCAGTCCGACTGAACTTGACTTCTGTGTGCGTCCCCCGCTGATACGTTTACATTTTCACACGGCAGAGGCGGATGGAAAGTTTGTTCTCGCGGTTGGAGCTTTCAGGGATTCGGGGAACTGGTCCCTCCATTATTGTGTTTTTGGGAGAAGTGAATCTTGGAGACGCAGCTTTCCAAATGTGTGTTTTTCAAGCATTTGAGATTAGATACAATACGAGCTGCTGCTCATGTGGCCGAGATGTAAAACAACTTTAAAGGATTACTAAAATATTCCATTAAAACAGCAAGAAAGCCGCGTACCCACATGCATATGATTACATGTGAATTTAAACACATTAAACAAAAACATGGGTAATTCTTGCCTTATTTTTTATCTCGTGGTGTTTTCCATGACCTGCTGTGATCAGCCACTGGGCTTTCTGTGTGTGTGTGTGTGTGTGTGTGTGTGTGTGTGATGTGTGTGTGATGTGCAGTGAGCAGTGAGGTCATCATTAAACATCCAGAGGAGCCCAAAAAAAGTCTAATTCATTCAGCATCCAGGAGCCTCGGTTGGCTCAGTCCAACCTGAAGCACGTCGAAAGTCAACCAAAGGATGAACCGAGGGCTCATCCCTCATGTATTTAAAGTATATCCTGTTTTTCAGGATGTGAAATACAAGACTGTGATATTGAGCTTCATCGTTCACATTCAGAACGCAGCTGTTTAACTGGCAGGAAGTTTGAGGAGAGTTACATCATTCCGACTGTTACACAAGTCGAGCTTACGAGCATTAGCTAGATAATGAGGAATAATACATATGGCATTATTGGAAAAAGGTCAGAGCATCTAAAAGCTCAAAGGATTCGTCATCAGAAGACCATGAGTATATGTCCAAATTCATCTGGTACCATTTGAAATACTGTCATCTTAACCAAAGTGGCAGAAGGACCGATATCACCCTAGTGGCGAAAAACAAGAATGTGGGTTTCTACTATGTTTGTGTTACCATTTCTGATTCCGATACCAAGTTCTAATCTGATACCAGTGAAACTAATAATTTATATAATGTATTTATAACAGCTTTATGCTACTAATGTCCACTAACAGATGCAGAGTCTGAGGGGTTCGTTCTGATTTCTATTTCTAATTTGACCACGTTTGAGGAGGCGCTAGTTTCCCACAGGTCTGTGTGCAGAGAAAAGAGGCAGAACACATTGACTGAAATGCATCGGCTCCAAGAGTAATCCGGTAGAATCAGTATTAAAACATGTCTAGTTTCTGCTCCTGTGAATCTAAATCAGAAAAAGGCATAAATGACATATAGATAAAACACAGAAATACAGCATTGAGCCCAAAATAGACACAAAGACCTGGAAGTCAAACGGACCAGTAATTGCACTTGAGGGAACTGAGTGGATTCAGACGTCCTATTTCTGCAGCATGAAATCCAGATATTTCCCTTTGCTCAATCTGAACAGCAATGTTCTCATTATGTAACAAGAAAATGGAAACTTTTGTGAAACTGGAGAGGCCTGAAATGCCCCAGATTCAAAGCACAGCCGAGGTGCTGCAGCGCCTGCAGGGACCAAACCATTGATTGATTCAACAGGTACAGACATTTTTTTGAGAAAAAGCTCCAGAGTCGGAGGAGAGGTTGTGAGGATGCACAGATTTGAAAGTGTCTGCAGCCAGAAGCGTTTGATTGGCTGCTCAGACCTCTCCCCCGTCATGTCACAACTCTAAGACGCCGATATTTGGGTCAATATTTATTGAGCTGAAGTCAAAATCCAATTATGGTAAAATTCTACAATCAGGCCTCATTATTTTCTTCGAAGTGAATCGATTGACTTCCTCCAGGCGGGAGCAGAAGCCAAAAATAAATCATTTGTCACGATTCGGTGCCATTTTCACTGTTCTCTCTTAAAATTTTACGACAGACGAGTGCAGAGCGGTTTTTATTTTGGCCGCTGGGTGGTCCACGCCCTCCGTTGTCCCATGGTAGCTCATTAGTGGTGGCTTTCCACTGAGGGTTTGGCTTTGTTGTGGAATGTTTGATAATGTTTGCTGCACTTTAATGAAACAAAAACTTGGAGCCAGAGAACGACACGAAACGAAGAACAGCCAGAGGGACTTTCTTTGCAGTTTACCCTTTGTCCCTCTTCTTCTTTTTACGATGGGAAAGTTTATTGTTAATTCGCTCTGCGCTCGGGAGCATTTCTTGCCACTTTATCCATTTTTCCTTTCAGTCGTAACTTTGGGAAAATCCTGTTTATCGTTTACTGTTTACATTCGGAAGTAATGCTATTGAATGACTTAATGGTCGGAGTCATTAAACGTGTGCGCCCGCTTTATGTGTGTTGCGTGGTCGCCTACGTGCGTGTGCGGCGTGTTTACGTGTGCGATGGGGCACTGCGGGGGCAGCCAGAAGAAGAGCGGGGCCTCCAAATATTGACTGAGTGTTACCTCAGAGTTTCTCAGGGTCAGACCTCACAAAACCCCCGGTGCTCCTTTAAAAACCCAAAATAACCCACAGCTGCATTCCTGCCTCCCTCTCCTGAGACGCTCACACCAGACATAACAGTGTTTTGGCTGTGCATTGAAAGAAGAGGGCTGTTAGCACCTTATCAGTGCTGTGTGGGTGGGTGTGTGTGTTTGCAAGTTGTGTAAGCTTGTGGGACAAATGTTAACGCTACCGGTTACTCGCTAAACATTTAGAAAGAATCAAACTGGGGCCTCATTAGTAATTATTGAGTAATAAGTAAACATGTAGATGAAGCTGCTTTTCACGACTCCTCATGTAAAAAAAACACGCTGTGATTCTGTCTCGCTGTCATTTAATCTTACGTTCGTAGAATTTACCAAAAGGGGAAAACCCATTCACATTATGTTGGGACTTTTGGGATCTAATGTCTTTGTCCTCTCATCACAAACTGCAGAATTGTGGCAAACTCCCCCAGCAGCAGAAACCAGACGTCCTAGGTGTCAGTGATACACAGGATTTTGTGCGCTGCCACAAAATCCCCAAATTGTTTGGTGCGTGTCTTGAAATGCACAAACATTCCTTGAAACTTTTATCCACAGTCATGGACATATGAGAAATAACAACTCTAACGAGTCAAGGACTCTTAGCTTTACCTGTCAGAGCAGTGCTGATGCTAAATTGAAAAAGAAGCGTAGAAAAAGAAGTAGATAGCTCAGCCAACGTGACCAAAACTAGCCCAAACCTGAATGTAATTCCAAACTTTTTGACCAAACCTGGGCCCAACCAGTCCCGATGGGTCCTGATGGGCTCGGGTGAGGCATCAACCCTTTAGACCCTATGTAACGGATCCATTAAGAGCCCCCCCAACACATCAAAACAGCTGTTGTGATGCACGCTCACGTTCCTCAGAGCTGTGTCACTGTGCTATCCATGGGAAAAGAGATTTTCATTATTATCCTAAGAGACATTTTAGCTGTCATCACATTGTTACGTCTTATTGCTCCAAACTCGCAATAACATAGCAACGAAGCATCGAGTGGCAGCAAGAGAGGAATCATTAGTCTGGGATGTGAAGCAGCGTCTGAACAGTCAGTCAGAGGACGGAGGTTCAGACTTGTCAGATCACGTCCGTTCACAGCTTCGCTCTCTCTCTCACGTGAACGACACCAAAACAAACAAGTCCTCAGACGGGTTCTCGCCCCCAAAAAATCATTAGCAGACTTCCTCCACCTTCGCTTGTCTCTGGTTTCCTCACAGCGTCTGTGAAGCTTTGTCACATTGTGATGTTGGGGAAGAGAGTAGAGACACATCCAGAGTTGATTTACCTTCAGATTTACAGTCTCCTCCAGCATCTGTGATATGAAAGACTAATAAGGAGTGAAGCAGCTGGGAGATAATCTGTAACACCATCTCTTCGCACGCTGGTTATCGCTCAGGGCACCGCACCTTGTTATTAAACTTTACCGTACAAATTAGCTTCCAGAGGAACACAGTCATTTGTGCAATTTAAACTGTTACTTGGCAACTTTATACAACATGCAGGAGAGTTTTATCATCTCCGCCGAGAAGGTGGTTATGTTTTCAAGCCCCGTCGGTTGGTTTGTTTGTTTGTTAGTCTGCAGTTATCAGTCTAAATTAGGTGTGGAAAAATGCTTCCCACATCGATAATGCCAACTGAAATAAACAACCTAACCCTGAGAAACTCCCCTCAGCAGCAGTAGATTAAAAATCCAAAGCTCTGCCAATATGTTTCATATGCAAACACTTCACAGATGCTTAAAAAAAAGTTCACGCTGACGTTTATGAAGTAATGTCGTCTCGAGATTGATTGATTTTTACATCAGAACTGCGAATCCTGAGAGTTTAAGGAGCCGTTTCGGCCTGGTTCACTTTTATCACGAGAATGTCCTTGGCAACTCTCCGATGATTCCAGCGTCGCACGGCGGAGCTGCGTGAATGAGCTGCTTCGAAAGAATGACAACAGAGGACGGAAAATACCGTTCTAGTTCTACTTTTGACCCTTTGAAATGAAAATTGCCGAATGTGAGATAAAATTCCTCATCGGCTTTGTCCGAGTCCCCGTGTGAGTGCGAATCCTCCGCAAACAAACAACCGAGCTGAGACGCAGACGTCACGATTCGCCTCCCGCCTTTAAGGTTTTGTTTTGAGTCTGAATTACACGTGCACACGCCATGCAGGAAACGCAGAGCACCACCTGTTCAGACATCTTTGCTGCCCTTCATCCGAAAGTAACCTCAGTACAGTGTTTTTTTGTTTCTCGAGATTCTCTGACTTCTGAGGGTTTTTTTCTGTCCCGGTAAATGCTTGAATTTCTGCCCCATCCCCCCGTGAGACTGATACTCTTGGGAATAGTTCGAGGATCTCCAGCACCGACTGTCTGGCTCGGTCTTTGTCCCTCGTTGTCATCATCACCGTCATCGAGCCACTGACGCCTCTCCAAGCTTCTGTCTGGAGCCGTGCACGGTGGAGCTTTACTTCTGGGTTGTCACCACTCGCCAGAATAAAACGCACCGGATTCCAGGCGCTGAAACTTTCCCACCGCGTGAGCCAACAAACAAACAAAAAACACAAATGAGAGTTTCGCATATGAAGCCAAAGCTGTTTTCTTAAAGTTGAATACGAGACAGAATATTCTTTTTCACCTTTAACACGTCACTTTCCTAACTGCGTGTCCTCAAATGCAGAGGAAACATGAGGTGTAGACAGTGAATAACCTCACATGTCACGGTTCATGGAAATCAGAGTAAAATCTCGACATTTCCCCCAAAAGGTTTTCCATGAGGCCTCTTCTTTTTGACGCAGCTCTCCTCCATCATCTCTGCGTAGTGTTTTGAAGTGGAACTAACTCCCGGCGGCTGCAGCTCCAGTGGAAAAGCGTCGGCGTTTGTTGCAGAAGCTGCGTCTCCTTTCTGGTTACAATTAAATGATTTATAATCTGGCTGCTCCGTCCGCTCGGTATCTGGGTTTCTTCTTCTTTCTTTCTTTTCCCCTCTGCTCTCACACAGACCACTGTACAGTGCTGGAGAGGAGCCCTGTGGTATTTGCCAGCTTAAAAAATGTTTGTCAACCGCACAAGGTCGTTTCCAGTTTAAAGTCTTTCCAGTGAGTTACACTGAAGGGCCGAACTCTCCGATGGGTTAACTCAGTCATGATGGAAGAGGAGAAGAACATTCTTCAAACAATCAATTGTAAGCGAGGACGAAATTAAAGATACAATCTGGAACAATTCTTCATTAAAATGTCGAGAAATGACTATGTTTAATATTTCCTGGACACGTCACCCCGTCCATTACAGGGAACACAAGTTTAATTTTAGCCAATTTCTATAATTTCCTGGCAAACTTGTGGTTTTGAGTCACAACTCCTCATCAATGTCGAAGTCAGCAGCAGGAAAATGAGTCACGTAGTTGCTCTGTTATCTTAAATGCACGATGGAGGAATCCAGCTTCTGAGCATTTCCTCCATAGGCCACAGTTGAGTCATGTAGTCGACCACTTCTGTCGTTTAGCCGAGACGGAAGCACTCTTCCCTGATCACTGCCAGAGTCTGGGATACTTACAGACTGATAAGACGTACTTTCCCACTATCAGATGCAGCCTAATTGCTCTGAGGTTATTATTGTGTCTGAGGGGCAGGGCTGCTTCGTCAGTGCATACCTCCGCTAATTTCCCCCAGCAGCTCTGCCCCAGATATTTGGTCCCAGAGCGACGATGACGTGACAGAAACGAAGCACATTCACACATTCTCAAGGCTAATGCTGCTTTGGAAGAACAATCTTCACGTTGTTCAATCTAATATCTGCAGGTCCAAACCCACCTTGGCCTGGTTCTGTCAGTGGGGGATTAAAATGGGACGGAAAAAGGATTCCTGAGTAGGAGAAGGATGCTGTGACAAAACTGGGTGAAGTTCCCCTCAGCGCTCTGAAGTGTTGTTGCATAATGGGCCTAATGCATCACAGGAGCTGGAGAAAATCACTGTGTTACTGCCCAGACCGGACAAGTATGCTTTGATGCAGGGAGGAGAAACGTGGAGGTTCCAGGCTCAGTCAGCACTTCCACTGATCCGCCTGCTGTTATGAAACATTCGAGGAGATATCACTCACATTTTCACTCAAATTGTTCATTTTGTGAGAACATATTACATCAGGGCATCAGTTTGAAATATTTAAAAGATTTTTTTAAATTACATAACAAGATTAGATCCAAGTGACCCAGAGCAGAGAAAGGTTGTGTAACTCTAATCCAAAGATCTATAGATCTGAGGGGATTTAGGATTTGTGATGTATGGAACTAAATCATTTCTTGACCTGAAACCCTCAAGAAGTGGGAGTTATGTCTCTATTAAACCCTTCTTGATGATGCCTGTACATTGATTTGTGGCGTGACAGCGTGCCGGTGGTTTGACCTTAAATAAATCCACATCCTCAGAATCAGAGCATCTACCAGTACAGGACTGTCACCTTTTCCAAAAACCAAGTTTGAATGAATTTAAAATGAAAGCAATTTGTTCAAATGTATTCATAAGTTGACAGAGAGTGTTACCTTTGTTCCTAACTTTTACGATGTATAGAACCCAAAACACTTCCACGTTCGAATGAATGTTTTCTGATTAATCCATGACGATTATAGTAAGTATATTAATTTCTCACATCAATTAAAAACCGTTGCTAATTAGGGTTAAGATGCTTATTTAACTGCTCATTTAATTCAGTTATAATTCATGTTTAAAGTGCAAAGTTGGGTGAATCTTCTCAGCACCACAGTTTGCAGACGTGCAGGTTAAACGCTGCACGAGTTAAAACTTTATTTAAACAGCTAAATAAAGACAATGTTCAGCCTCGGTGCAGGTTAACGGGTTCAGGGGAAATAAAGAGAACAAAATGCTAGATTCATCCTTGGAAGTTATCAGATGTGACGCCGGTTCCAGAAACAACAGCAGAGCAGGAGAGACGACGGTGGATCATGTCCGTCTGCTCCCAGTGAAACCTAAATCTCTGCCTCTCCGTGCTGCGTCTCCATTGGTCTCCACCGCGGCTCGTACATGTGCGTCGGGCCAATAAAGGGTCGTCCTCGGCGTCGGTAACATGCCGTGCTGCTGCGGTACTCGCTGTTCTCCACGCACAGAGCGGGAGGAAGGAAGAGGTAAAGTTGGAGCAGCTGCCCTGCTGGCCAGGTCTGCCTTGTAAATGAGATTTTGTACCTGGTTACGTAAAGGTGGTTTGAACAAGAAGGCCACAGCTGGATGGTAAAATAAGGAAACTTATGTTAATTATTAAAGGGAGGATATACATAACATCTGTGTTTGATGCTTTTAACTGTTTGATTTTTTTATTATTCTTTATTTTATGCACAACATAACCCCAGTTAGCCTTTGAAAATCTGTTTTTAGTGTATGTTTTATATGATATATGTATTTTGTATATTATTTCTTCCATTTTTGAATCACATACTTTGGACTTTAAACACACGTGTCTCTGTACAATGGAAATTTAGTGGATATCATCCAAAGTCTTTCCTTGAAGGGTCAGTATGTTTGTTTTCTCGTTGCCCTATGGCACAAAAATGATGAGATATAATTCCACTGAGCCTGATGCCAAGAATGACTCATACTGCATTCATACGTCACTCACAGATATGGACACACATGTACTAGGTCTTATTATCCTACAGCAACAGCATCCTGTGTGTGTGAGAAACTGATCAAACTGACGTAAGTGCTTCCACCAGCGCATGGATCCAAGACGTCAGGGTCAGCTCGCTCCCACACGGCAAAGTGTCCATCCCCCTGTCACACAGCCGGCTCCGGTGCAGATGCTGCACAGTGAGCTGGTGGAAACACGAGCTGCGTCTTGTGTTCAATTATTGCGAGGACGGGCCGAGCTAACAGCTAACACGTGTGAAAGCAGCAACACACGGTGTGAGTCTGTCACAGCAGATAGAACGGGGGTCGGATACACGAGCTGCTGCTGCACATGTCTCGCTCAAGGACGCTGAATCAGAGCTGATGAAGAGGTTTGAGTCCTGTGTCTTTCTCTTCTGAACATTATTCATGGTTCTTAATGGGCAAAAAATCTGATTTATATCTGTGAGTTTGTGCAATTTAGTACAGATCCAAATTAAAGTCTGGATCTAATGGATTTAACTGATGTCAAGGTTAAAGGTTAAAGGACAATTCTGGTTTTGTTTTGTGTTTTTCTTTTTTTATATATATAATTTTGGACATCATAAATCAGTAAAAATCAATTAAAGATAGTGAAATCTATAAAAATAAGACACAATAAGAACTTTATTCGTCAAGGTCAGTTAACACATCATGAGGAGTTGTATAAAACGTGTTGCTTCACTTTACATCCCATAGTTTTCCATCGGGCTGATCTGTATTTTTTAACATGGCCCAGTCAGTGAAGACAAAATAAACTCTTTCAATTTCATTAGTCTCCAATAACGTCTGTCCTCTACCTGAGTCCATATAAAGTTAAGGGCTGAAATATCTCCCATTATTTCATGTTGACATCACCATTTTTCTCAATAAAATGTCAAAGAGACAGATTTGTGTCTGATGGATTAGCTTGTTCTCCTCAGATCCTCCTGTTCTATTACTTCTTCTTCTTTCTCTTCCTGTCCGGGCCAGAGGACGTCCAGGCCCCTGGACCAACACCGGGCCCCGTCTCGTTTTCACTTTGTTTCATAGAAAAAAGTTGGACGTGTTAGATAATTTCTTTCCATGTGGAAACTTATTTCTGGCAAATTTGCAGATCATCAGCTTTTTAAACAAAATCCACTTCCAGAGGTTTGACAGCTTTAATGTGATTTTCCTTCATCGCGTTCTGGACCATTTAGTCCTAATTTGATGGTTTGTAGCACCTCCTCTTCCTCCTCCTCCTCCTCCTCCTCCTCTCTGCTCTGTTCACACTGTTTATAATTAACAGTGTTAAAGCCACTTTTCAGAGACAATTTGTGACATTTGTGTTTAAAGAAATTGCCAAAGTGTAGATTGAAGCTTGAAAGATTGTTTTTTTTAGAACTTAAATCTTTAATTTGATGTTTTCTGTGCAGATCACGTGCGCTGTGTGTGCACATCTGGCTACGGTGCACATCTGGCTGCTGTGCACACCACTGTTCTGCAGCCTTTTGGCCATGTTCACGTGACTGGAGCTTTTGTCTTTATGACCAGCCCACTTCATAGTTCTGCCATTATACTGTTATGAAGTGATAATGAGATGGTTACATATTTTGAGATTGGGGTTAATTTTCACCATGTTGTTTTGCCAAGTCTTTAATCATTTATTTTTACTGCACCTTCCTCCCACATTCATCCATGTCTGTTTACGTGTATGTGTGTTTTCAACCAAGTTTTCATTAGCTAAGAAAAAAAAAATCTGGATTTGCTGCTTCCATAGAAATTGACACTTTTTGGAATGAGTTAAAAAAATAAGACCAAATATATAGAACTTGAATTAAGAAAATAAAGATTTTCTTTTACACAAATTGTAAAAATAAAAACACATCTTTTCTGTATTGTTTATTTTGAGGAGTAAAAATGAGCAAGCAACAAAAACGCTGAAACCAATATATCCAATATTTTACCAGCCAACCGACAAATGAGTCAGGCTCAACCTCAACTTTAAAAAACATGAACGGAAACAAAAGATTATCTGTACCAAAGTACCAAAATGTTATAAATCCCAAACTGAGTCTGCACTTCTAGTCAGTAATCTAGTGCAGCGTCAGTTCCCTGCGTGTCATGTCTGCACTTCTGTGACCACGTAACTCGTCTGGTTTTCCGCAGTCCCCCAGTCCTCCCAGTCCTGAATCTCTTGACTTCTTTGTGTCATCGCCTCCATCTGTTAGATCCCATCTTCAGAAAAACAGCCTCAGGTGAAATGGCACACAGTGGCATGTGCCAGACGAGGATGCCTTGGATTACAGGCAGCTGCTGGGTCGTCTATACGCAGCATCTGGACGAGATAAGGGAGGAGAACGCATAGAAAACAGCATAAATCCTGTTATGTGCGAGGCGTCTTTAGCTTGAGGTCATATGTGAACGAAGGGCATCTTTAAACGCTTTGAAATGTTGCACTGGGCGAATTTAATTTTATTGGGGCGTAATCTGACAAAGAGGTTTCAATGTTCAGATGAAAAAAGTTTTTCTTTCACCACTTAACCTTCATTTTGATCAAAGCATCCTAACACCACCAGTGAGAACGCAGTAAAAACCAGTCACTTCCCCACGCTGAGATAATTGTCTGTGGCTTTTGCTCCACGAGGCCTCAAACTGCCACCAGCATCAGTCAGAGCTGGGCTTGTGTTGCAGTGTGGTGCAGAGCTGGGCCTGTGTGGCACTGTGGTGCAGTGGGTGGCCGCGGGGGCAGAGCGGACTGAGCTCTGGAGCGTGTGTGTGCAGACGACAGCGCTGTGAAGCAACACAGGCAGGAGATAAGAGCGTGTCCAGACAAAGGGCACTTCAACCTGCAATATGCAACTTTTAGGGCCCGTTAAAGTGGTTCACCTGGACACTTGATCAGGTCTGAAGGCAGGGGGACTTATCTGTGTCGGAGGAAACGAGCGCTTGTTTCAAATATGAATTTCGTCAGCGAGCGTGATGAATTCAAGGAGGATCAGACGTCTCACTGGGATGGAAGAGACGGCTGCTGCTGCTGCTGCTACCAGAAGATTTCTCCTCCCCCAGAGAAGACGTCCCTCATGCATCTGTCTGATAAGATTGTGGAGGAAGTTGTCGTTTGCGTAAACACAAGTCGCCATGGTGACCTGTATGGCATCTCCTCCGTCCACCGAGTGTGTTTATACAAGATTTGAGTTGTTTTTCAGATGGTTTGAGACTTGGGGGAATTTGTAGGCGTGTAGTCCACAATGTGTTTCACTTATCGCTGCCGCATTCGGAAGTTTGACCTTCACCGTGCGGAAAGATGAAGGTGCAGAGTTTAACACATCCATCTGCTGGGGGGGGGGCAAGTGTTTTACAAGGTAGTTTTGTTGTGGAAAATCAATATCAGACACTTATGTAATGTCCTTAAACTTTTTTTCTGGTGGGAGATCTTTAACCTTCGTTGATGACAAATCAATCTGTCCCGGTTCGGCTCAATCCAGTTGATATCGTCATCGTCCCCAAAAATCTTTTGGCAGCAAGTAAAAAAAGAAAAATCACCAACATGACATAAAGGGGCAAATATCTAACGTCCATTCTTGCAAAGTTAAAGAAAGTGATAAACAAAATCTCGGGCCATGTCCCAACCTTTCATAGTTTCATAGAAATCCATTTAGCAGGTTTTTCATAATCTGAGCCAACCAATAAATGTTCAAACAGACAGGTGTGAAAACATAACCTCCTCGGTGGAGGTGATAAAGGATTCACGATGAAAGATAATAAAGATTCGATATAGTGATTGCACTCTGTTTAAAAATTTACTAGTTTTTTTTTTTTTTATTTACCTCCCAATTTTCTGGCTTTTTCCAGAAGAATATCAGAAAAAATACTTTGGCCTGGAAAATGACCTCATGTTTATATTCTAGGAGGAGGATGAAAAAACGATTTTCAGTCGCGGATATCTGTGAAAACAATGAAGAAAAACAGAGAGAAGATTTGGCGACTGGCTGTCGGCGTGCGCCAGGCAGTATAAAGAACATTCACTGGATTTACGACGCAGGCAGACGATGTTTTTATCGTCCGAACCAACGCCGGTTTCCTTATTATGACCAAAGTCAGATGGCTGGAAAAGAAATCGGTCCAGTTTTACGGGCGTGAAGAAATTGCTCTTCAGCTTTGGCGCGGCCACTTATTTTGTCTCTCAAACCCTCCGTCACAACAATCTATATTTTCCTGCAGCTTCGCTTCGAGACCAAACAGGGAAACAAATTTGGCTTCGATCCTGAAGACGAAGCCACAACATTTACATTTTTCCCAGTCATCGTCCGGCTTCGTCTTCCGACAGGCTTCATCTGAAGTTTGACATGTGCACGCGTGTGTTTGTGGTGTGTGTACGATGTTCAACAGCTGAAACAGGAAATGTTGGTTTCCCGTCACGTTGAGATGATTGACAGAGGAACTGATCCTTCACGAGTTGACGAGAGCGGAAAGAAGTGTTCACAGATGATAAACAGCCAACAAACACCAAGTTGAACACATGACACTGGAGATAATAATGATGCAGCAACAAAAACAACAAGAACCAAAGCCTCTTGTGCATTTTCGGTTTTAATAAATTGTTAAGTAAATACAAGAAATAACACATGACAAAGTTAATGAGCAGCTACAGTGAACACAGTTAAGTGTTTAGCAGCAGATTTAGCATTGGAGACAAAAGTGAAAGTAAATATTGGACTTAATATTTATCAGGTGGCACAACTTGTATCACACGTGTGCAAAGGTTGTTAATCACACAACTGCTGCTAAAACAGTCACCATTTCAAGTGTAGTAGCTGAAAATATCTGAATGTTGTGTTCGCTTATGTAGGTTTAACTTGTTTCCTCTCTGAACTGTAAAAACACACCAGTCCCATATTTCATCTTGGTAATTTACCGTTCATATTTCTGCCAGTCGTAGCTTTGTGCGTGTTTGACCTCACACGGGTTCGTCTGTAGTTTCCCTCCTGCAGCGACCTGACCCTCCACAGGGGGCAGCGTCGTGTGAGGGTCTCGTGTTGCATCAGTAGTGATGAAAGGATCTGAAGAGAACGATGATGACTTCTCTGTCTTGTACCTGATGACAGCGCAGTCGTGTTTTTCAGACGTGGTTTGGTTAAATGAATCCAAGTGGCTCGGAGGAAAAGGCCAAAGGGATAGGATCTTCTCTTCTTATTACATTACATCTAAATGTCACTTTATTTGAGTCGGGCAGAAATGGAAATCATTTCCTCTTGTAGTGTGTTTTCCTTCCATTGGCTTTCTCCAAAACATGTTCTGAGATCCAGTCTGTGAAGTAAAGCTTTTGCATTAGATCTCTATCTGTGTGGATGTCAAACTAAAACATTTAAAACTTTACTAATAGACGAACTATGAGACAATGCACAGACAATTAAAGGGCACTTTGCTCCCACTAGGAATAAAACACCCAGATTGAAGGAGACACAGATGTAGGTCATCCATTTGTGTGGTTGTAGTCATTTGGTATTTTTGTGGCTATTTTGCATTTTTGTGTCGTCATTTTTCATCTTTGTGGTTGTTCGACGTCTCCTTGTTGTCATTTGCTTGTCTTCGTATTTTTTGTGTCTCTTTGTGGTTGCGATGCATCATTTTGTAGTGATTCCTAAAATATCTTTATAAAAACCCTTATGACAAATGATTGTAATTGAGGTTTACAGTTTAATCAGAAACTTTATTGTAGAAAATTATGAATAATACACATAAAAACACATGTACAAGACTTTTGTTTTCTGTAAAATATACACACATAAATTCACATCTTTTCTGCATTTCACAAAACACATTTTTGGCAATAACTTGATTCAGACACTAATTATACAAAACATTTTCACACAAACTGTGATTTAACATTTGACCCTTATTTTTCTGTTTAAAAACAACTTTTCCTCTAAACACTGACGTTGGTTCTCTTCAGTGTCCCATGTGTATTTCCTGGTTTGTGTAGCGGCTTCGCCTCAAAGCAGCCAACATCCCCCAGACAGAATGATGTCACTGATTAGTCTGTTAATCAGCGTTCAGACCACTTGATCCTCCTTTGAGGTTTTTCCATTATCGAGGCGTTTTTTATCACCGACTGGAGCTTTGGTGTTTTTCATCACTGACTTTTCTTTAACTCCCTGATGTGGAAACTCAGAGACACTGTACTTATCTCTTGTTTTGCTTCTGTAGCTGCTTTCAAACATGCACCGAACTCCAGATAATCTCCGCACATTCTCCGGGGGCTGTGTGTGAGAACGTAAACTTCCGACTTTCTCCGGGCAGCCCCCTTGTAGAAACTCTGCAGAATGTCCGAATGAGCTGAAGTGAGAAAGCAGCAGCAGATCCTCGTCAGGATTTACCGCAGAGCAATGTGAGGAACCTTGAACAGATTATTGGGGTTTGTTGTGACTCAGCATGAAGCTTGGAGCCGAACAACACGTGTGGTGATTTTGTGTATCGTTTGCCACGTCCGTGATTGGTGTTGACAGGACAATTAATAATAATTGGGGTCCTCACTCAGGGTGCCCTCCACTTCAAAACAACAGCGGTCTGTTCTGAAACAACACGGGGAGTGTGGCAGCAGCAGCAACTGCAGGATCAAGGCCAGAGGGAACAATAGTCATTGTGTTTCTGGTTTAGCCGAGTCAGCTTTACTGGGTTATTATGATCGTCTCCTGCAGCTCCTGTCTGAGAGCATTCCTGCCACACGGCTAATCCAAGGGTTTGAAGTTTGGATGCACGAGAGTTTGCATCCAAAGAGTTTGCAGAGTCTGGACTCTCCTGGCCGGCCCACTCCAGGACTTTCACAGACTGAAGCCACTCCTGTGTTTTCTGCTTCGGGTCGTTGTCTCTACCTGAGATCCGGAGCCTTCTTGGAAAGGTTTTCACTGCTCTACCCTGGATCAGGGTCGGGAGGTGCAGTTCATCTCAGCCATCTGTGATGTTGGAGCTCTGTCAGGGTGGAGCGCAGGACAGGGTCTTCCCTCAAACAAAGGTGAAGGAAATCGTAGCACTTTTTTGACATCTTTGATGACATTTTCAGTGTCTTATTGAGAAAGCTTTCGGTCGTGAAATCGTCTTTGTGGAGCATTTCGAAAAGGACAATCCCAAGCTGCCACACTGTGGTCGGACCAGCCCTGTGGAAATATTGTGTGAACCACTCCGGAGGTTCGTGGGTTTCGGTGCCCCCGAGTGTGGTGAAAATTGTGTCTTTTTTTTCGACAATTTTGCTCAGTCCAAAATCAATCAGGCGAACCTCTGGGATACGAGATCCTATATCAATTAGGATGTTCTCGGCTTTTATGTCCGAGTGAAAAATGTGCCTCTTCTCCAGCCCAATAGCAGCATCCACCAGCTGTCTCATAAGGATCTTGGCCTTCCGCTCCCGTATACACCCTTTGTCAACAGTGTAATTGTAAAGGTCCTTGGAATGGAAAGGCCTCTCCAGCACCAGTATCAACTCGTGGCCCAGGTCATACCAGTCCAGCAATTCTATGGGGGCAGACATCCCCGTAGAGTCATCTTTTTCAGCTGCTAGCTTTAACATTACGGCCACCTCTGCAGGGAGCTCCTTCCCATATAGCCACACTGGTTTGAGGAGAGATTTTTTATCCACGTGTTTGATGGCCACTGGCAGACAATCTGATTTGCGGAAGCCAGCAAACACGTATCCGAATCCTCCTTCACCAAGCTTATCCAGCTGCCAGTATTTTTCCTCAAAGGTAGCCTTTCGGCGGACTCCTGAGGCAATCCTCCTTTTCTTCCTCCTTTTCACTTCCGACCTTCTGCCTCGCTCCACAGCTGAGGAAACACAAAAACAAGGAACATCAGCTTGTTGGCAGCGAAAGACACAAAGATGAGTCATTCAATGTAAATTAACTTTCAGTGCCTCCCTAAAATGACACCAGTCTTTTCTTAGCTTGGTTCATAAATTTGAAAGCATACATTCACTTTATTTTCAAGAGTGAGAGAAAGGAAACAATCACAAAGAAAACTATCTGCAGTGGGTTCATTGGATATCCCACTCAAACAAGGAGACTGGTTTGGGAATGGAGGTTGCTCTTACATTTTTCGACGTCATTTCTCAGGGTTTTGAGCGTCACGGATGAAATCTCATTCACCTCCATTACACTAAGGTCAATGTAAAAAGGTCTTGGACAGACATCTCAGAACCCAGACAAATAAAACCCAAACTTTCTCCACTAATAGACACAACCAACTGAAGTTTATTTAGACGTATTCCAATACTCCAGTTTCTCTGCAATAGTTAATCAACTTTCGTATGTAAAACGATGATACATTCCCAACTGTAGTTTCACATCATGAGCTTACCTTTAGTAGTGGCAATGTCCACTGAGCAGGACGCCGACTCATCGTCAGCTTCTAGCCTTCTCTTCTTTGCTGGTCTGTCTCCATTTTGTCCGATTGTCCTTTTCCTTCCATTGACGCTGGCAACGTTCAGAGCGGGTGTGTGAGGGTAATCACCGGGATCCATCTCTGTCAAGTCACTGGTCTTTGTGATGGTTTAAAGTTTTTAACTGACAAAAAATATTAATATTAATCCAACACTTTCCACGAAGACTTGGGAAGTTAGCCAACCGAGTCCAGTCGAGATGAGGAATGAGAATCTTCAAGGAATGACATGGTATTTTCTTCTCCTTTGTCTTTGATCCTAAGATGACTGTGGTGACTTTAATGTTGGTTTGCAACGCCAACATTGACTGTGGTGGCTTTGATGTCCAAACAACATTTGTCTTTGAAGTGTTCTTATTTTATACAAAAAATATATTTTTGCATTATTTGAATGGGTCTGGGTTATCAACTGAAAGTAATGATGCTACACTATTTGAATAATGCACTTCTTCATACTAGACTTTCACTCCCATTAAAATAACTAGCCTCCCTATTGTAAGTGTAGAAAACATACAGCATTTATATTTTATCAAAATTTAAATTTAAATTTAAATATAATCCTTTAAAATGATTAAAAATCACATAGAAATGATATAAATTTAGTTTCTAGTGTCACATATTTCTGAATACTAACCCTACACCACAGGGCATGTACTCTGTGGTATTCTATAGTACACGTAATTCAATATATGGGGTTTGTGTTTCTAAGAAATTGGCTGCTGAGTGGTTTATGGGCCGAGGCCATTACATTACATTACATTTCATTTAGCTGACGCTTTTATCCAAAGCGACTTACAATAAGTGCATTCAACCATGAGGGTACAAACCCAGAACAACAAGAATAGAGAAAGTACAATTTCTTCAAAAAAGCAAAACTACAGCAGGAGAACAAATGGAACTGCAGTGGGGCTGTGGTACTACGAAATGTTTGTGTGGTATTTTTGTGGTACGACGAAGAAAGTATGGACGTGCAATAAGTCCAAACTTAGCAGGAATCCCACTGAAGCTGCCCTTAATGATGATGAATAATAATTAAATCCGAATCCGCCTTCCTCTCTGGAAACCCGTAAAAATGTGTGGGTGCTTTATTTGGCGACAGGTTGCTGGGTTTCTGTTGACAGTGAGTGCCAAAGGACGAATGAAATAAAGTTTAACAAAGGCGAGAGCACACGTGGCGGCAGGTGAGCCCCATGCAGCGTTCGTCCACCACGAGTTCACATTCCCGACAGCTGATTCAGACACAAACACTGATACTCCAACAGTTATTTCCACGCTGGCACGCGGAGTGTGTCATATTTGGCACGAGCAGTATTTTCCCCGAGGGACGACGATGAAACAATGCTTCCTCAGGCATGTCACCAGCTTAACTCCTGGGGAATGATTACACTGACGGCCGTCTGGAGCTCTCGTTTTACTGTTTTACTCTCGTGTCTATAAACAAAGTGATTCATGCCGATTCGACGTGCAGCCAGATCCAACATAAATCAATGGAAGTTTGACTTTCAACTTCAGATCTTTACTCAACCGACTTTATTTTCTTGTAATATTCAGTGAGTTCTTAGTGAGGTCAGAACTGAAATATAAATGAAGCCACTGTTGTTTCCATCTGGGAAACCATATTAATAGATTTTTTTCTGGGAAGCGGCAGTTAATCATTCATAGTCACATCGTATTGAAATGAATGAAAACAGTCACTGGGGGATTTAGGTCTTTGGATTCACTTTTATAAAAAATATTGACAGCGTCCCAGTGCACAGGCCTCTCAGCTTCTGACGTGACATTTAAATGACAAAGCAAGAAAGAACTTGAACCTCCTGTTTGAAATATAAAGATGTTTACATGGAGTTTTACAGGATCAATATTCTGGCATATTCTGAAACGGGGGGGAAGGCTTTGAAAGGTTGAAACTCTGTGTTTGAAAGCTTGAAATTAATATATATTTTTTAAACTTTTGCAAGATTGAAACTAAATTTAAGAGTTTTTCTAAACATCTGTGTCTGTTGGTTCTCCTACAAGTTAGCAAGGGGAGGGTGGGGCTCGAGGTGTAAAGTTGGTCGCTAATTAACCACTAGATGTCACTAAATCCCCCACACTGAAACGTGAAGGTGACATTGTACGATCTTTATTTGCTCAGATATCTGTCAGAGAGATAAATAATGTTTTAGTGCTCTGTACAACCCTCGTTCTTATCACAGCCACGTCTATGATGCACAGTCTCCGTCTGGCTGTCGCTGGTCTCGGCTGCCTGGAGGTCTGACTGCTGCAGGTAAATTCCAGGAACCAGGAGCAGATATGAGTCCCATATTGGTTTTTATTGGCAGTAAAGCCTTTTAAGAGTCCTCCCAGCCCGACCACTGTGCCTTAGAAGGTCCTCCAGTCGATTTACATCAAGGTGCAGCAACAACCAGGGCTCACAGCTTGATTTTGATGACGCTCTCGTGGATTTCGCTGAGGCTGAGGAGCTCATATACGTGCGTGGCTCAGCGCCAGGCTCTCATATATAACACCTGCCTGTGAGATGAAAATATACTCATGATGTAATGTCATCTCCAGTATGTGTCCTACTCCTGGAACGGCTCAAATGAAACGCATTAAAAAGCCAGTTTCAGAGCAGCTTGAGATTTAGTTCAATTACGTGAGAAATAGCCAGAGATTTATATTTGACAATTACCGTGAAAATGAATGGCCATGAAATTTAGTACCAGCTTAATGCCTTAATGGCCGCTTTTGAGGACATTTTATTCAGATTTCTGAAGCTCAGCTGTATTTCTATGAACAGTTTCATACTGTGGAACCTCACGTCACTGGTTTCACAACTCTGCAGAGAAGTGCTCCCCCACTAAGTGATCCCTCATCTCATTTACAATTCAAAGTATTTATGGTCATAAAGGGACTCTATTCGGTTCAAGCTGACCGTCCTTTTCCTTTCCACCAGGGCAGGGTCACCGACAGTGCCTCTCGTGTTCTCGTCCCTTTGAGGCACTTATGTTGATGGGGGAACGGTGTTTTCCGTGTGTTAAACATTTCAAAGCTGAGGTGGCAAAGGCGATCAAAGCAAATCTGTTGGCATGTGACTCCGGCTCCCTCCGATCTCTCTCCTCGGCCTCGTAAACCTACAGGGAAGATGTTTTGGTCGGACGCCGAAGACCTCTCTTCTACCCTCTTTTGCAGCGGCTGCAGCCTGATCCAATGTTGATGAGACAATTCTGATGACACCAACTCACCCTGCTGCCGTCTTTTGATAGTAAAGTAAGGGCTTTCCTGAGGAATCTGCCCAGAAAGGGATGTCTATCCTCGTCTTTGAACGAGCAGCAGGTTCCCATTAGGGAGACTTGGTTAGGAAACAACTCAGTGGTGGTGGAGGTGGGGCTGCGGGGGTGGGGGCTTAACTTCATGAGGCCCACTCCTTATCCTATTGTTTTAAGATGAAGACGCAGAGTAGCAGGGTACAATTTAGGAGATGTAGAGATGGAACAGATGCATAGTAATCCTCAAGCCTAGAGATGTTTGAACCCGGACATGTGGGGGGGGGGAACGGGAGACGACGGGAAGAATTTATTGCTCAAACGGAGCTACAGGGAGGATCTCTGTAGATTGGCTATTACAGTTGAGGAGGATGTCATGATTACACACTTCACAAATTCCCCATGGAGATCAAGTATGTGAAACACCAAAGTTCCTGCATTTATCTCCATCTGAGCTTCCGCATATCTCTTCATGTCTGGAAAAAGGGGACGGATGCACTCAGACCATGATTAAGGACATTTTATTTAACCATTTGCAAGTCTGACGACAGCTGTTTAGATTTGAATGTGTTCAAATGGTCCCGTATATGTTTTACTTCCATAATCATGAAAGAATAGCGAGACCTTTGGGGAAATACAAAATAAAAAGCTCATTATTTCAAGGGTCTGACACGTGTCAGGATGATGACAGCTCCCCACAGGTGAAGCTGGCTGGCAGGAGTATAGGTCATTACCCCCGCCTCCTCCATGTTCGTGGATGGGACATGGACCGAACTAAAAAAAAACTTGTTTGACCTATTGCATGTCATCTTGACCAGTAATTAAGCCGGTAATGTGATGTCATCTGAGAAGTGGTAGGTGGAAGTGTTTCGAGATCTAGAGCGTAGATGGCGTTATCACCATTTTGACTGTGGTCTGTTGTGTTTCTGGCCATCTGATGAATCTAAGTCTGATATTGACTCAATTTAAAGTTCAGTGTTCAGGTTTTCACCAACTCCTGAGGGAACAGTTTGGCTCTGGAGCTGCTAAATGCTCCTTTGTGTTCACCAGCTAGTTGCTAACCGTGTCTGTGCTGTGCAGGTAGCACAGACACAGCTGTTTTCATTCAGCCACCTGCTGTGGACGCAAATTAAGCTGATGGCAGCGATAAGTGAAGGAAAACAAGACAGCAAAGTGTGGGGCTGTAAAACTGGAACAATGAGCCATTGGAAAATCATCCAGCCTCCAGAACCTCGTGCGTGCTGTTTCAGGAGATGCTGTAATTTTAAGTAAAAACATACAAGCTCAAAAATCCCACAAATGCTTTCTACTTTTAATTTTCCCCTTCGATCCTGCAGATGAGATAAAAAAATGAGAGTCTGCGTCTTCCACAGACAAAGTCCCTAAAGGACGAGATGTTCTCCTCCCCACCCAAAGAAAAGTCACCTCACTCAGAAACACTTTGAGTGTGAGATAGAAAAACAATCAGTGAAAGATGGCTCGGTTGTGTCAGCCGGGATATGATAGAAGTTATCCAACAATAATTACCATCAATATGAAATTGATGAATAGACTCCAGATGTTGTGTTAAACACTCGCAGCCGTTCCCTGTTCCCTGTTTGATTCACACGCAGGATTTGATGTTTTATAACCTCTTGTTGTCGTTCACCGCCTCTCCTCCCCCCCCCACCCCCACCACACAGGGACGGTGGTGCGCCTGCTTAGTCATGGCAGAAGATCAAATGATGCTGCATGAGTCAGACTGATCACACATGGAATCTGAAATTTAGAGAAATTCAATGCTGCGATGAAATCAACCCGTTGGCCCGTCGCTGCCTCTACGGGTCCGAGCCGCTGAACACGAGGGTGGAAAAGATGTTTTAAGAACTGATTATGGTCTTTCTGAGCTACTTGAGTATTTGTGTTGTCAAGGTTTCTCATTTTCACTCTTATTGTTTATGACAGTGGAGTGTTTGGGATAATTGTCCGTTGATGGGGTGTCGTTGTTAAACATCACCTCACTGTCAGCTGCAGTGTTTGAAGCTGTCATGACACAACATTACGTTTTCGTGCCTCTGTTGCCAGTTGACGGAGGAATTATGGCAATAAATAGTTGCTGTTTAATTTTCCGTCACTTGACTTCTTGATTCAATATCAACTGTGTGAGTAAAGTGGTTCCTCAGAAAGGTTTCCCTGAAGTTAAGTGAGCACTTGATCCATCTACTTTTCCGACTCCTTTCCAGTGCAGTGTACGAGTCCAGACAGTATTTGTACCTTTTAAATTACACTAAACTACCTGAGTGACATTCACCAAGTCTGAAAAGTTGCCTGTTGGAGTTCAGCATCCTCTCACACAGGCCGATCGTTGTGAAACGTGAAATCCTGCTTTGCGATCTCGACTGGAAATAGATGTTTACTTAATATAGTTGCCCAAGGTTAGCAAAATACTTTCCCTGAGCAGGAGAGAGAGGGTCCTGTCCGTCCGACTGGGAATGACGCTTCGTCTGTGAGAGCGGATTTAACTTCCCAACCTTCGGCCTGCGGAGCACAGAGATGATAGTGTGCGAATGAGGTTCCTGCTGAAAAACATCTTACAGACATCTCTCTCGAGCCCTAGATCTCGTTAAATAATAAGCCAGTCATATATATATATATATACATATACCTGTGTACATTAATTAACTCAATAAGCAAAATTAGCTTTTTAATTTCAAATGGCTTCAGTGCAGTGAAAACTTCCACAAATGACTGAATCAACCAGTTTATCATGAGGTCTGCACAGATTGTCCTGTTCTAAACAGAGATAATGTGGTAATTGAAAAGTGATGCATGACATGGAGGCCAAAGCCCAGCCTCTATAATTTACATTATTTTATACAACCACAGTGGTCTGAGTGGATTGTCCAATTAATGGTATTATATATTATTTCTCCACATTTTGGGGCAATACATTCTTTACATTGAAATCTCATCAACCTGAGTCATGTCTTTATTTCTCAAAAGCCTCATAAGAGCCGAAACGAGCCACGAGTATTAATCTCAAGCAGTAATCTGAAAATAATGAATAACCTCCAGCCAACCAAAGGTCTGGTTTGACCTTTTTATTAAAACGTGTCTCTGTTCGGGAATCCTGGTCATCTGCTATTATTCATGCATTGTGACTTGCGATTGGTCGAGCACGTGTTTCGGCAGGTCTTCGATACCGTGGCTCCATCCATCCCCCGATCGCTAGTGTGTGGACTCTGGCTCCAAACGACATCTCTTGCACAAGATGGCAGTGTTTGTATCCGGGATGTTTTTTGGCTTCATTTCTGAATAGCGAGAGGAAATGGAGACGTGTCGTCCATCTTCCTACACGGCCTATGTGAGTGATGACGGAGAGCTGGAAGTCGGCACAAGACAAAAAAATGAAACGAAGGAGCCAAAAAAGAAAACGATAAAGACAGAGACGGCAGGAAGAGTCGAGTATCAGCAACTTTTTATTTCTTCAGTGAGCCGTCAGCCCGGCCTGTGGTTCAGTTCGGCCTCAGCCAAATAAAGTATGTTTGATTTCACACAAAGTATCTCCGCAGCTCATAAATCAATCAGGCTCTTGTTACGACACAGGTACAGTGAGTGTGAAGCTTTTCTGTTACAGGTAACCAAACTAAACACAACCTCCCTGTGCTCCAGTTTATTTGGCCTCACGGCATCGACTCCGAGACCACATCCAGCGGCAGTTCCTGTGCGCTCTGCCAGCAGCCGACAGCCAGGGACATGTATTCGTACGTGCTATAGTTCCAGACCGCTGGCTCGGGCCTGAAAACCCCACAGCGTCAGGTCTACCTTTGTCAGATTTCAAACTCACCGCCCCCCAAGAGAGCCGGATCGGAACCTCACTGCGGAGCCCGGAAGGTAGAGCCTGATGCTACCTATGGGAGGTCCTCCTGGGTGTTGGATCAGCACCGAGGAAGCAATAGAAAAATTTAATTTCCATATGGATGTGTGAGGTTTGACCGGCTTCCTGCGACTGGCCCTCACACAAGTTCACCGTTTTCTCCAGCTGTGGTAAACAAGTCTCAGCACAAACGGATCCTTTCTGCACGACGCGTTGCTTTTTCTGTCTCCTCTCATAACCGATACTTCTGAGAGCAGCTCTCTTTAATTTTAATTGGCTGATACGGTTAATTTAATTAATGTTCGGAGACGTTAGAGTTGTCCGCCCCATTTTCATTTCACTCGTCCTCTCTCTTTTCATTTCCTGCCTCACTTATCGAGGTTTTTCTTTTCAACGTTCCCAGTCATTTATTTGGCGAGTGTTCCGTATTCATTTGGTGCCACTGTGACGGCAGCAGTCGATAATGGATGATGATGATGTTGTGATGCTGAGCGATGCAACCGTTCCGTCCTGTGGCCTCAAAAAGAGACAGTCACGTGTCGCGCCACGTTGAGAGTCATCCAGTCGTCCAATTAAATCAAGAGCAAAGAACTGCATGGATGAAATGTTCGTTTCATGGCAGAGAAGAACGAAGAATCAAGTTTTGGCTGCTCAGAAAGTCTAGAATAGAGCCGGCCTTTAGATGTTATTCTCTCGCTTCACGACTCAGAAGTCCGCTTCCTCCACCAGTTCCTCCACGTTGCAGCTGCGAATTTATTATTATCATTTTAATTTCATTTTAGAGTCTCTCCATCTCTCATGAAAAGTGGAGCGTCAAAGCTGGAGATTTCAAAATGTTGGACAGAGTTTTTTGGGTCACGAGCCCATGAACCACCTGCAGTTGATTGACTAAAGGAATTTTTGTTTTTTTTTGTTCCACAACAGCAGAAAAGCCTGGAAAGTCCATTTAGAAACTCCTGACCGGGTGAAGTCACTTGTCAGATCATTGATATTGATAAACAACCCCATTAAACATCCGTGCTAATAAATGTCACGGTCCCTCTGAGTTATGAGGCTGTGAAGAGTGTCTGCTTCCATCAATCTGTAATTTGTGATTCAAATAAGTGTCATCGAACTTGTGAGGTGTGTTGGAAATGATCGATGTGTAATAAGAAGCAGTTTTTGGTGAAATGAGCAAATCTCTATGAAATGTACGTGTGTTTTACACATTTCGTTCCCCGACTTGTTTACGTTTCTTCTTCAAAGTGAAAAAGATTCCGAGCTGAGGCTCAGAGTGACTTCATGCACGTTGGGCTTCGCCAGACGAAATAAATCACAGGCATTTCATACTTGGGTTTTCAAAGTGTCTCCGATGAAGATGCATTCATCTCTAGAGGACGATTCTGAGAGGAGAGGGAGATTAATGTCCTCCAGTGATGAATGACTCTCTGGCAGGAACAGTCTTCATTTGTCCACGAGACCATGAGAGACAGACTTTTAAGTGACATCACTGGGACCATGCTCATTGATTCCTAAAATATCGTTATCAAACCATTATGACCAAGAAATGTAATTGAGGTTTTAATATTTTGCAGTTTAACCATAAACTTAATTATAAATAACTACAAATAAAAAACACCACCAAATACATGGATCTTGAATTAAGAGAATAAACACATTTTTATATTTTTCTGCATTATCTATTCTGTCAAATTAAGGTTTTCTGATCCTTAAACATAAACGCTGATACAGTCTTCACCAACGGATTCATGGAGATCACATAGAATTGTTCTTGTGTTGCATTGTACCGTTATAGACGTATAGAAATAGTGTTTATATTATAAGTTTGGAAAGATGCAGGTCAGCCTTTTATGTAATCTTTGGCAGCTCATGTTACAAACATACTTTCATTTCTTATATAAAAATGTTAACGTGACAAGAGAGAGTTCTTTAAGAATCATTTCCACAGATGTGTTTGGTGATCTCAGATAACACGTTTGGCTGCGTCGCACAAGTGTAAACTTCCTCAAACCCAACAAGGAGCTGCTAAAGCGCTAAACTTGATTTAGAAAAAGGGAGATCATGCATTTGACTGTTTTTCAATGCAACCTTCAACAATACAATTATTTTAGTTAATGGATTAAATGGCCTGAATGCTAGGGTTTCTAGTTATCTGTTTAGAAGTTAAAAAAAATGTCAACAGCAACTGACTCGGATGTTTACGTTCTCACAGTCCCTCTGGAAAATGTCAGGGAAATATTCAGTCCACGCAGATCTAATGTTTCATTCATTCCTCATACCTTTGCTTTTGTGTTTTGGAAAAGCTTAAATTAGACATTTCACTTAAAAACAATTTTTAAATCTCTTTAAACGCCGTGGGCTTGGTTGCAGTTGCTAAGCTACATCTGGACAGTCGCTGTTTGCAGGAGAGTCCCAGCCGACGCTCGGTTTCCCTCACGTCTCGACCGTGTGTTGTCCGTCCCTGAGCAGCACCTGGGCCTGGACGTACAGTAGCCAGCCCTGTGGGGGTGATACAGGTCCACTGTGGCAGAATGTTGACCCCAGTCTCCTCCACCCACTTCCCCTGATGGACAGGGTGTGTCCTCTGCAGGTGTGCATCAGCCTCATAAAGAGACGTCTGTGTGCGTCATGTTTGCCCTCTGCCCATTTCATCATTAAGGTATCGGGATGAGAAAATAAGCACCGTGGGGGAAAAGCTGTCGGCCTTCTAGGTTTACCAATTTATGAAGTAGCTTTCATGAAGCAGGGGCCCCCGCGGCAGTTCCTATTGAACACACGGCTGTCTGTTTGCAAAGGGAGACCTCAGGGCCTGCCCATCCTGGCTTGCTGCCCCATGTCCATGCACCCCCCTCCATGCAACCCCCCTACATATACCACTAACAGCACATTTGCTCTTTTTTTGTCTCTAACGCCTCCCCACAGCCTTACAATCCCTTTAATTCTCCCCCCCGTTCCCAATCTTTCGTCCGCCTGCACCCTCGCCTGGAATGTTTTTACACTGGGGGAAAAATAAACCACCGTATACCAACGCCCGGCACTCAAATCCTCCCACGTCTCCATTTAGAGTGTGTTTCAGACCATTAGGGATGAAGAGGAGCGGCGAGGAAGAGCGGACGGCAGCCGACTGGACATCCAGTGGCGTTCTTCCCTCGGGTGTTGATGTTTCTCTCCCTGCTCCCACAGAATGGCGCCTTTGTGAGCGAGGGTTCGGCACCCTCCCGGCCCCTCGGCTAGTCGCCTCATCATATCCTGGCACGGGAGGAATGGTTCTTACCTGGGCCCCCACAAATCCACCCAGCGCTCATCACCCCTGCACTTATTTTGTCTAAACTCTGAGGAAATGTGTTTTTAAATCATCCTAATCCGCCTCTTCCTTGCCCGGCGTGTTTTCATGTGTGAAATTAAGATGAAGTGCGATTCACTTGCATTAACCTGCCCGGTCCGAGCGGTGCAGATTTTCCTTGGCAGCCGACGAGCCGGGTGTTTCTTTATACAGGAAAGGCTTTCATGTGTTACATAAGGAAATGACAGACCAAGGTATAGTCAGCATCGTCAGGAATGGAAAAAGGATTTTTTTCATTGCCAAAATAATTTCCACTTTATCCATTGAGTCGAGTTGAAGTCACAAACAGTTCAGAGGGATTTAAGTATTTTTGTCACAGGACTCCGGCTGCAGCGTTCTCTGTGGTTCATTTTGGATCCATCCTCCGCTCTGTTCTGCTTCCAGTCCTCTGAGAGGCACATATATATATAAATGTATAGCGTCAATGTAAATTTAGCTGTTTTACATCCACTCTCACCGTCTAATCAAAGTTTAAAAGGAAACCATGTTCAGTCGTTTCCTAGCTGAGGACATGTTGGGTTTGGGTGTATCGTGAGAAAATCTGTACGTCATAGCAGTAAATGTGTTGACGATTACTTCATCACTCACTTAGACTGTATTTAAAAATCTTTTAAATCCCTCTGATGAGGTCACATACAGGAAGCCCCCTCTGCAAGTGGGTGTGACTCTCTCAAGTTGTCTGGATCCTCTGATTCCTGTCAAACTCTGCCTGAGGCTGGGACCAGAGGCCTCAGGGTCTCCAAAGTCTTCAGGTGCCTTCAAGGGCACGAGATGTCCCTCAGGCCAGGGCCAAAGTGGGTCATCCTACCATGCTCCAGTGCTGCAGACCCAGGGCCCATCAGATAAGATGTCTCAGGACATTCCTGAGTGTGGGGGGGGGGGAGCTCCTCCAGTGCCGGAGCAGGGATTCCTTTATAGCACTGGGGAAACGGCTCCCTGTGGAATGCTGGGATTGGATTGATCCATCGGAGGATCATTGTAAAACCTGCAGGGGCGGATCTGGACTCTCAACCTCAGCTAATATTAGGAGAGATGAATTGTTTTGTATTGTCAGGAGGACTACAGCTCTATAATGTGTTGGACGTGTTCCAGTTCATTTAAACATGGTCATTCACACGGATCCAACATGACACTGATATATGGTTTGTTGGTGGTTGTCACTGCTCGTGCTCACGACTCAGTTTCCTGTTACAGTCATTTTCCAGACACGTGAAGTTGCAGGTAATGGAAGTTGTGTTCATGGCTCCGTGGCGGCAGCAGCAGTGACATAAAGTTTTCAGATTCTCCAAACAAACTAAACCAAGTTCATCCCATTCTGGTGAATGTGATATCTCAGGAATCAGATTGATTGTTTAAATGTACAGATTTCCTCACCTCTTTGAAAATATATAAATTCAAAACGTGTAAATGAAAACTTCAAATTAATTGAATTAGTCCCGAATAATTATTTTAAATTTTATGTCCTGTACCAGAGGAGCGAAGAACCAGACAGTGAAAGTTTAAAATAACAAATGTAATTTCTTCAATGTACTGGAGATAATGACTCTTATATCATAATCAGTAAGGTGTAAGATTTCCATCAAAATGACTCTGATTGTTTTTGTAATAATTTCAAGTGTCAGTATCATCTGCCACACGGTCGGTTTCAAGCAGGAAGGTTCTTGGTTCGAATCCCAGTTGGCCAGAGTCTAGGATAAGCAGTATAGATAATGGATGGAAATTATTTTGGAGTTTGAAGACCTCCCTTGATATTAGTACAAATTGAAAAATTGTTCTGTGGTACATATTTGGATATTATACAGTGACAGGACTCGTTCTCTGTCTGGATCAGCAGGTTCACATCATGTCTGCTGTCCTGTCTCCTGAGTATGGAACAGACTGTGATGAACCCAAACTCCTGCAGTCTCACTTCTGTCTTCTGCTCCTCCTTTCTGTCCGTCTCCTGTTGTGTCTCTATTATGTTGCAGAGGGAGGACGGAGGTCAAAGAAAACATTAAACTCTTCAACCTCTGAATTTGCGAGAGGTTGCGGTTGCTGGAAAAGTTATTTTACCTCAACACTGATGTGTCCATCAGCAGCTGAAATCCCAGAAGAGACAAAACAGACAAATAGTCCCATTCACTGGGAAACCGAAATAATCACTGTAACAAAGTGGGTGAATGTAAATATTAGTGAAACCAAAAGCGGTGACTTCCACCTCAATGGCTCCACAGACCGGCCCCTTCATGTCAGCGCAGCCGCAAGCACAGGACAACTCTGTCCGTCTTTGTCCAGCACAAGCCACAGTTTTAACAAAGGGCCACAAACGTCCACATGGATCAACGTAATTTACACCGAGCTCTGTGGTTCCACTCCAGGCGACAGTGTTTGGGATCCAGATGCTGAGTCTGTGGGCTGCTGCACACTAAAGGATAAGGCTGTTCCCGACCGGAGGCCTGGTCAGAGCTGAATACCTGCCCTGATAATCCTGAAGTGTGAGGGGTTTACAAACTAATCTCAATGCTACCGATTGTGTCGGAGCCTCCATGCCCACGAATATAATCGGCTCCGACAGAAAGCGGCAACAGCCAATGAGAGCCAGCTGACCTGCGACGAAACAAACAACATTACATTCCCTGCAAAACAGAACACATGACGTCCGTCCTCCTCCGT
This sequence comes from Hippoglossus stenolepis, assembly GCF_022539355.2. Classification (NCBI taxonomy): domain Eukaryota; kingdom Metazoa; phylum Chordata; class Actinopteri; order Pleuronectiformes; family Pleuronectidae; genus Hippoglossus; species Hippoglossus stenolepis. The sequence continues at coordinate 17,167,963 of NC_061502.1, forward strand.
GTTTGTTTGTCATCTGAAGTCACATATATCAAAAATCTGTAATTATATCTGTGGTCTCTTACGTTTTTAATATCGAGTTGAAAATGAGGACAGATAACTAGACACAGTGATCAAAACAAATCTGGCTACATGTGTTTTTCAAAATGAAATAAAGCAAATCATTACACGAAGGGAAAATATGTCGATCCAAGGGGCACAAAATATAAATAGAACGCCTCATAAATCAGGTTAATATTTTCTTACATAAAAAAGAAGTAATACTTTAAATCTGTTTTGTTGTTTCTTTCTTAGTATTATTTTCAAAAAGGAAACCAAACCCCATAAAACTTCAATTAAGTCGTAAAAAAATCAATCACAAGTCCACAGGCCTCATAGTGACATCATCGTACATCTTGTTTAATCAGAACAAGAGTCGACTCCCCAAAACTCTTCAAGTTATAAGCGTAAAATAAAAGTTGACATTTGGTATTTTTACTTGACAAATGATTTAAACCATCACTCGATTACGAGATTGGATTGAAAACTGATGAATGATTCCTGAAAGCACTGAATCAAGCATCTTGAAACTTAAAAGCAAATCCTGCACTTGTATCTTGTATATTTGATTCATTTCAAATCAGAGGCAGCAGGGAACAGTAAATACAGAATCAGATGCATGTCCATGTACCCAGCAGACGGGAATCTAACTTTCCTGCTGACGTCTGAGTAAAGAAGAAGAATTGAGCCTTGCAGCGAATCAATCCGAACGAGAGCTTTTCCCGCAGCTCAAAAAACGACCCGGTTCGGGCACCGTCAGCTGTTGGGGTTTTTCAGAAGCTGTATTTTTAGACTCCAGCTGGTTGAAATCCTTTAATACTCGATGAAAACCTGTCTGAGGTGGTTTATTTTCTTTGCCCGTCAATAATCCCAAAACGCCCGTAGACACAAGAGTCCTTCTCCGTGTGTTAAGATTATCATACTTGCACAAGACATTTTGTGCAGCGGGAGGTTATTTTGAGTTAAAGGAAGCAGCATTGTTTCTTTAAAAAAAAAGAAAGATATTTCTAGAAAGTCTCATGCTGAGCTGAAACAGCCTGTTTCTGTTTGGTGAAACCATGTGAGATATAAATTCAGATCACCACAAATCAACTTTGGTTATTGTTGAAAGCTTGAGTACGGCCAGCGGTGGATGTAACAAAGTAAATTTACTTTACTGCTGTTCTCAAGAACATTTTTCATGTATCTGTACACATTTTAAGTACATGTTTCATGTACTTTTCACTTTTCTCCTACCGCAACATAAGAAACAGCTCAAATGGATCAGGAAGACTCTTATATAGAAGAGTCTTTATATAAATGCAGGAGGTTTCCATCAGATGAAACTCAACAAACCAACCACTAACGTAAAAGAGTTTTTAAAAAAAAAATGTCATCAGTGCCTGTGGTGTTTACTTCACATCTAGAACAAGGCAGAGGACGGAGGCTCTGCTCTGTCTCCGACTTCAGAGCCGGGGAAAGTGCCAAAAACACTGACGTTGCCAAAATACTTCCACAATGTCATCATAATCGCTAATATCCATTCATGTGTTGGAGTTCTAAAACATTATTTCTAACAGACGTTGATATAATTTAAGAGCAAATCCCCTCCACAGCGTCCAACGGGGAAATGAGAACGTCGTCCTCCATTGCGAGCCGTTACTTTGATGGAAGATTTTTCCACATTAGTGCAAATGATAGGGGAGAGGACTGGATAGTGTCACATGAACACAGAGGCCTTTTATACAAAGCTACAGGACATCTCTGTGGAGAGGAGAATGCGTTCACTGCAGCACCTGGAATCTCCACAGGTACAGGTTTGCTCTCGGAATCAAACGGTGCATATGACAAGACAGAGCTGGGCTTTCTCCTCCAGGCCAGTGCCTTCTGGCCCTTGAGCATCAACAGCAGCTTTGTAGGGGGAAACCGTGCAGCAGAATTGGCCCTTTGATTTGGTGTGTTTCACGTGCGGCGGACCTATGCGCTGGCAGGCAGGTGCTCCAGAGTTCACCGGCACTCGGCGGTATGACGTGTGGCAGCGGTAGGACCTCGCCGCTGTATGTGAAAGGTCAAAGTGCCTGTGAACAAGCGGAGCGGTTGTCAAACAGGAGCAGCTGCGTACGGCGCAACGCGGCAACATCAGCTGAGGCCGACACTCAAAGGGGGTCAGATAACTGGAGGAGGAGGAGGAGGAGGAGGAGGGTGGTGGGGGGAGTCTTCTCCTCGTTGAAAAGGTCAGGTTTGGTATGTGCCAGGCCTCTGTCCCGGGCCACAGACAGCTGACATTAACCTTGAGCTTACTGACAGCTTCTCCTCCTGGTGAAATCATCAGCTTCCTGCTGCCGGACGTCCATGAGTGTCGGATAATTCAGGTTACGGCCTCTGAACTGATTGAACCTGGCACCGTATTAAACTGTGTGGTGTGATCACGGTGTTTGTTCTAGCTGGTGTTGACAAGAACCACAACGTGACCCACAGTAGCTGCAGCCAACTGAGGGAAACCACCACATTAGCACATTGAATAATTGTTTGTTAGTTTGCCTGCAGTTTTAATCCTAATAAATATCTTTATTGGTCTTTAATTGCTGAATAAATAGTTGTATTAAAAGTTTTTACAGTCTTTCACTTGTTGACACTCAATTGACGTGCAGTTCCGATGAAGGAAGCAGTTGTGTGGACCGGGTCCTCCGGAGGAAGCAGCCCCTGAATTGAGACACAGCTTGTGGGTTAACCTTTATGGATGTCGTCGTATGTGTGGTAGTTACACAACTGACAGATACACAGATACACAGATATACACATTTCAAATGTATTTTGTTTCAATGAGATTTTCTGACCCATATAAAACGAAATGAAAAGACCCATTTCATTTGATTTGAGTTCGCTCTGTGCAGACGATCACATCCCTGCGGTGTGGCACCGGCCCAGTCCCTCAAACCGTCTTCCTGCGTTCGCCTTGACCAGCATATGAATTAGTTTCTGTACCTGTGAGGCCTTCTGTCTGGGATCTGGGTCAGCAGCACCGTTACTGGGGCCTACAGTGTATCACTGTGTCGTATTTACTCACTGGTCCCGGGCCAGGGCACATTCACACGGAGACACTGAAACACCCACAGTTTGCTGCTCAGCTCGGGCTCTAGTCTGGATCTCCGGGTCTGGACGTCGTGTTCTGTAGCTTAAAGAAGTCGACTAAGAGCACCAGGGCTCGGAGTTCAAACCTGCCTCGGTAAATATAGCATCAATAATAACGATTCATAACTCGGTAAGATATCGATCTTGTGATTTTTGACTTACCACATATGCTAAAAAATGATTTCAGGGTTCATTAGGTCAAAGCTCGCACCAAACGATCTGTTATCTGCTGGAAATCTCAGCAAATATTTGTCGGACTTATTTACCGCAGCCGACGACGCGATGCAGTGAACGATCGCAGCGTCTGTGTCTCCGTGACGATACAACACTCCTCTCTCCCTCGTTCGGACACACTCAGTGACTCCTTCATTCGCTCACTCACACCCTGGAACTCTTTGGCAAGCGTCTCTCTGCCAGCTGACAACCACAGGCCTGTCTCACAGCGCTGCCCGGCGGCCCTCTCCTCCTCCTCCTCCTCCCCCTCCTCCGTGAAATGTGTTGACTTTACCCACTTTGTTTAGAAAGGAGGTAAAGAGAGCAGTGGGCCAGTGGGCCTCCAGAGATAGAGCGAGGGAGAGAGAGAGAATCAGAACCCAGCCAAAGGCTTCAGTGAGGCGGCCTGAAGCCTGAAGGCTGCCCTCTGTTCCCTGAACGCTCAGCCTCACAGGACAGGTACAAAAAGAAGAGAGGAGATGGAACCTAATAAAGAGATTTACCTGAACCTGCATTGACTGAGCAACAAGCTGGGACGTCCCAACAGAGCGGGGCCCAGGAGCTGAGAGGGGAACCCCCCCCCCAGAATGGCTGATCACATTGGCCCACGGTAGCGACAACCCCCAACAAATCCCCTATACCACTGGCTTTCTGTGGTGCCACCCAGTGGTAGTATCAATGATGACACTGTGGCAAACAGCAATGGAACCCGCTACACACACGCTTTCCTTTATCCAAACAAAACCTTAATGCATCTGAAGTTATGGTGTAGTCACTTAACTTCATTTTAAACTATGGTTTCCCTGTGATTTCTATTTCAGCTTTCTGAACACTGACCCCTCTTTGTTTTCTCTCCACTGTTTGTGTCTGTCACATTTGTGTTTTTTCTACGCTGTCCACCTCTGAAGTCTGTTTTCAGAGCTCCGGGGGTTCGATGCAACGTGTGACATTCACACAATAACACACACTGTGGGGGTCTGGGTTTTGAAAGTGTGAATTAGGAGTGTGTGCAGATGATGAGGTGATGGGTCTTTAGTGTGTCTGTGTGTCGGCGACGTGCTGGAGTTTGGTTTTGTGCTTTAACACTATGCAGCACCTTACAACACCCTGGTGCGATGTTGTCTCCTCTGTCTTTTCTCCTGGATATAAACAGTAGGTGCACGAGGATACGCAGTGCACACACTTATCTAACAGAGTCCGTACAGACGCCACTGTGTGGTCGTCAGCCAAAGCTGTTTACAATAAGTCTGCACAGGTGTGTGTTACATTTTAAACAGTAGTGAGAGCTGTGGCATCTCCATGTATTGAGATAAGCCATAAAATGCTCAGCTTTTGCATTCATGCTGTGTTTTACATGCAAAATGTTCTCTGCTCTAACTGCACGGAGGACAAATCCCCCTTTTCCAGTTGGTAAGTAACACGAAATTCAGTTGCCTTGTGAACTCATTATCTCAGGAACACCTCCGGGGGAATACCCATCAAAGTTGGTGCAAACGTTCACTTGGACTCAAAGAACAACTGATGTTTGGTCAAGGTCAAGGTCAAGGTCATAGTGACTCTGAATCTGGATATTGTAGATATCTGACCTGTCAGTATTAAAGTTCAAATCAGGAAGGAATATCGGAGTATATTAGTTTAGTTTCACCTGAATTTAATCTTTTTGAGTGGATGGTGGATCATCCTGTTCTGGTTGCTTTTGACTCCTCGCTGTTTCACTGTATTGGAATTGGGGGAGGGATCTTCCTCTGTAATTGGGGGAGGACATCTGCTGTTGACATCCTGCCAGGGAACAGGGACCCGGATCAGACAGACGCACTGTTATCAGTCAGTCTCCGCTCCGTGGACGAGACCAAACAGGAAATTTGTCAACACTGTGGACGAAGATAAAGCCAGAGCAGGACGGGGATGAAACACAAAACAGCAATAAAACAGTGAGAGGTCTGAAGAGGCGAATCAATTTAAAGGATGAAAAGCTAACAATGGAGAGTAAAGTAAAGTAAAGAAACTAACATGAAAGCTGTAATGTCCACGTCTATATACTGCGTCTTTGTATATTGGTGCACATCAGACACGGAGCTGCAGGGAGGCACAAAGCCAGGTATGACAGGCCAGTTCTCCTCCTCTGTCCTCGGCACAGCACCGCTCTGTCACAAGCCAAACCCTAAAACCGCAGCCTTATTAAAAGTTACACAACGGCTGAGCAGATACTCGCTGCGACGGTGCTTTCACTGAGCGCCGCCGCTGCTCTAACAGACACTGATGGATGTCCCTGGAACGGCCGGATCACATTAAGCCCTCATGTCGGGGCACATGTGGGGAACTGGCCTGAAGCTGCTGTGTCTCTTGTGTCGCCACGTTCTCTACTCACGTTGAAGAAACATACACTCCGCAACTTTCAACACGAAGGGGCCGCGACGTCTTTATGCGCAGGAAATAATTACTGTATAAGATGACATGCCAAACGCCACCTGATACTGAGCAGCTGAGGTGTGGCGTGTGTCCTGTCCGCCACACGGAGGGAAATGAGCCTTTATGCATCGAGCAGTAGCTGCAGATCAAACCCGAGTCTGCTGCTAAAAACAACATGAGGTGGCAGGTGAGGTGGGATGGAGGGAGGCCACGTGGTTTTGGTCTTGCACGCCTGCAAATGTGGCCCAGTAAGCATATAAAAGATAAATATGGCAAATGGACTGTGTTTATATAAAGCTTTTCCAGTCTTATAGACCACTCAAAGTGCTTTAAATTACAAGTTGCATTCACCCGTTCACACACACATATTCTATATCCAGCCCCTTTTTAAATGTAGGTGCAAGGGATCAAACCACCGACCCTCAGGTTAACCCTCTGTACCTCCTGGACCACAGCCGCTCCTGAATAATTGTTGATGCCACCATCATTTAAACCCACGTTAAAGTTGGAGGTTCTTGGTGAAACACTATCCTCAACAAGCCTCCATCAGTGTTGTTGCAGTTTACCTTCCTGCCACATGTGGCAGCACTGAATTAAGTGACTCGATTGTCTGTGCTTTACATCCATCTGGCATCTGTTCCACGTGATAAGTCTGTAATAATATCTCCTTTCCTGCTGTGTTTCCATTTGTGTGTGAACATGTGAGTGGGCGACGTGCATGTGATGTGATTCTCTGCAGCATGAGGACAGTACAGGTGGGTCTAACCTTCACTCTTAGCTGCGTTTGCCAGATCAGGAAACGTAGATGTGACCACAAGGTCACCAGACGACCACCCTTTTTTCCCTCTGAGGAGTTCAGCAAAAAATAATAAAAAATAGGTGCGGAGAGGCCTGGGCCCCGGTTTCTGCCGCAGCAGAGCATATCTGGTGGTGAAGGGGGTGGAGACGGGGTGGGTGAGGGAGTATCGGACCATAGGTGGCTGAGCGGTCCAGACAGAGAGGAGCATTGTACGACCGGACTCACACAAACCCACACCCCCCCTCGTGCTGCACCTCCACGTCTGGCTTCTCTTCGTTACTCAAGATAACATTAATTCAATATTAAGACATTTGGAAATGTTTGATGCATTTCACAGTTTTCCTTCTTCTCCCCACATCCTGTCTTTAACGTCGGCCCTTTCACTTCTCCTGGTATCGACTTCACTGTGAGTCTGTATCACTTAACTCTCCGTCCTTCTCCGTTTCAATAAAAGGCTGCTTGACACTGTGTGACACTGTAATCGATCCCTTTTTAATGGTTTTGGAAAGATTTATTTTTCCTGTTTTGGAACACCTGAGCGAATTCAGACAGACTCCTGGTCAAGTGGAATAATACTTCCTTCTCCTTCCACCGAGGAGCCGTCAGTAAATTCAACTTTGAGAATTTACGCAGCTCTTTACAGCGTTTGGGTTTTAACTGAGAACGTTACCTTCAGACTTTTATACTCAGGAGCTCCGGTGCCAGATGATGCAAGGTGCCCGCGTCAAGCCAGCGACTAAACTGTCTGGCTGATCCCGACAAGATTACATCATGTTGCCTGGAGATCTGAGGAGCGGCCCGTGATGCTCGCTGAGGAGCCGTTTGAAACCTCATTGTTTGCGTCTCTCCCGGGGGTTCGACATTTAACTCGACCAATATTGAAATTATCACACGAACCGCTGATGTCTGCTTCCCACAAAACAGCTGCTCGCTTGCGTCTGGAGGTCTGGGTATAAAAATGCAAAACTTAAATTCAATAATAAATCGCTTTAACAGAATTCATGCACATCTGCAGAGAGTTACAAGATTTTTTTTTTTTCCCCTCTCATTCCAATAATCAACCTGTCAACTGCTGAGATTCCTGAGGCTGTGATTTACAGACAAGTTGTTATTCACCACGCTATTGTTTAACTAGGCCTGACATTGGAACTAAGTACGACCTTGTTGAGCCCTGTTTGGTCTCATGACTTTGCCTTTTTCATCTTTCACACATGTCTCACAAACTGAGTGCAGTTCATGCAGTTTGTTTGGCCTGTGGTGACGCTGGTTGCAGCTTTATCTCTGAAACTGTAAAAGTGAGACCTGAAGATGAGCCACTGCTGCTGCATAAAGAGCTGTTCACCTCTTTAATCAAAGTTCTATCTAGAGATAAGATAAGATAATCCTTCATTTGCCTAAATTTGCCGTGTTACAGATGCAAAGAGGTCAATAAATGTAAGGGAATATAAAAAACGAATCTATAAAGTGTAAACAGAATATATACAGCGTGAGAATGTATACAGTAAAATAAATGGATTGCATTTAAGCCATTTAATTGACAGAAATTAATATTGCACAGTTCAGAGTTCAACCTTCAAACACTTGGGGAGGATCAGTCTGTCGCTGACGGAGCTGCCCAGTGCTGTGATGGTGTCCTGCAGGGGGTGGGACTCGTTGTCCATCAGAGAGGACAGCTTTCCCATCATCCTCCTCTGTCCCACCTCCCTGAGCCCTCAACAACACACACATGCCAACAGTGAGGTCGATAAGATGAACTGTTCTGAAGATATGCGAGCCACAGACAGACAGGCGGACATTTCTGGAACAATTAGATAAGACTCGATGGTTTGTTTAAAAATAAAAGTCTTTGTTAAAGCAGAAATTATCAAAACCACATTTGCCTTCAAGGCAGGAGTCTTGGAGAGAGACGAGGTTCACACAGTTCTCAGTCGGACTCTGAAAGTACGAAAAGTTCTGCAAAAATTACTGCAGTGAGGTTGCAAAATCAACAGCAAGTGAGAAAATTTCCTCCAGAATCCAAGAAAACCAATTATCCGAAAGTTTTAATAATAAACTAAATACTTTAATTTAACACGAAGGTTATATAACTCAGCGTGAATGATTATACATAGACCTGCTGATCTATAATTGTCCTTGCCGGGTGTTTCTGTCAACGTAGCGGCCTGACCACCGTGACTCAGCCCCGGACAGTCACTGCTCACATTTCCTGATGAAAACCAGCCGGGGTGAAATGTGTCTCGATTTTTCCCACAATGCACTCTGTCACCCTTTGCTCCAGTGTGTCCTCGGCACACTTTCAGGGCGAGAAGCCGCTGGAGCTGAAACAAGCCGCTCAGTGAGCAGGAATGCTGAGGCCGGCCCAGCCATCTCTCTGATGGCTTCTCCATTTGCATAAGACAATATTTGAATTTCAAATATCAAATGAAGCAAAGCGAGTGATGCGTGGTAATGTGGCATAAATGGCCTTTTTTACAACTCTGTTAATTCATAACTATGCATGTCTTTTCCCTTTAATTAATTCATTTCGTTAGAAGGAGGTGGCAAATAAATATAACTTTGATATATGATATTGATATAATGATATAAAACATTTCAGCTGTAAAAAACTTAAAAATATCAATGAATACTGCTTTTAGCATCGGCAGGTTCACGGAGTGAGGAAACTAACTCTGGAAATAAAGTGGAGACTCGACTTTGGATGAATCAGGATCATCAAGCTGTTGTAGGTCAATCAATATGAAATCAATATCTTGATGTTGTATCTATAAAACATCCCATTCGCCCTCTGGTGGCCCCAGACCCTGCCTCCTCCATGTTAGTGGATGGGGCATGATCAAATAAGTCATATTACACAGGCTTCACTACTGTAAAAAATGTGGGCTCCATTTGAGGTCACCAGCTAAAGATGGCGGCACCGATCAAACGAGGGGGACCAGACGTTTGCAGGGTTTTTTTCGGTTTCTTGACCTCAAGCATGTCCTCGTCGGTCATGTCGTGAAATTTCTTGTTACTTAACAGCCATTACACGGACGCCATTATATCTGTAATGAGCTAATATTGGCCCAACTATAACATTTAAACACGTAAACAGTGAAAAACACGTCTTGCTGATAGAAGCTCTCATGTTTTTCCCTTTACAAAAACCAGATGATATAATCTCAGAACATAATTTCCATCTTTATGAAAGGAATCAGTCAGTGGAGCGTCGCACAAACGACCAAACAAGAATGTTTACACGAGGGGAGAACTCTTAAAGTGACTCTTTGATGAGCCGGCTGTGCAAACTCCACCGACGCAGGTTGAATCTCTGATGGAAGGTAAACAGTGGACGCTGGCAAATAAGCAAAGCTTCGAGCTGAGTCGAGCACAGACAGAGAAGATTAGAGCTGCAGACAGAAAGGGATGAGATGTCTTCTCAAAGGCCTCTTCAGTGTTTCAGGGGCCCACGCGCCTCCACAGGCTCCACATGAGGATCAGTCAATGTTTGTCAGAGAGGGTAACATGCTACCTTTAAACAACATGAGCCACGGAGTCGTGTTGGTGAGTTTTAGAGCAGAGACACAAAGAAAACTACTGAAAACAACCTTTAAAAGTTTTCTACCAAAGTCATTAAAATATATTGAAGATAAAAAAATGTACAATTACAAAATGCTCAAAATTATACTGTAATGTTGGCTGGCCACAGTATTCGTCATTAAACCTTGTGTCCTCCATGTTAGTGGATGGGACATGAACCAAACTAAAAAAGTCAAATGATATAAAAATGTGGTGAAGTGACAGGATTGACAGCTGAGACTCGTGATTGGCCAACTTAGCATATCGAGTGTGGAGGCTTCACATGACCTCACATGATGTCAAATGCACAAGATGGCGGCACCCGTAACTGGGATATTTTGACTTCACTGTGGGAGGAAATGGAGATGTGTCGTCCATCTTTATTTACAGTTTATGGTCTAAAACTCTGAAACCAGTCTCGTGGAACAAACTGTTTCCCCGGCGAGCTGCAGAACTCGTGGCTCCGTCTGCCACCTCCACATTTCCCTGCATCACGTGGCCTCGACGCTGTCACTGTCCTCAGCTCCATCAGGTTTAATCAGCCTAAAGGTCGGCCTTTCATCGGCTCCTGGTCACAAGTCGATAACGTGTACGCTATATGCCACATTCCTCCGGGCCTTACCTGGGTAATATGATCCCCTGACTCCAAAATCCCAGCTCCACGAATGTCACTGATTAAGTCATCTGTTTTCAGCCCAGAGACCCACGGGGGGTGAGAGTAACATGAGATCTGCCTCGCTGATTAGCGCCGCGATAACACACTCCGAGCCTGTTCCTGTTTTCTTTAGGAGCTTATCGGCAGAACACGCTCATCTTCGTGGGCTGGAAAGTAATTGTGAGGCTGCGGTTGTGTTGTTACGACCTAGAAATTGACGCAGGTACAGGCTGCTTAACAATAATACTAGGTAGTCTGTTAAGACTAAACGCGTGCTAGACTGAACTCATTTAATGAAATATCACAACATAGATCTTCACACATTCCTCAATTCTCCATTGTTATCTGTTAAAGTGCTTACATTATACCCAAATAATACAAATAAAACAAATACATAATATATAGACTGAAACACATTCATAACATCAATTTCACTGGCCATACACTTTGATTACACAGAACACACACAATGAATCTCTCTCCCCATAACATAAACCAATTCCGTTTTGCACTTCTTTCAATCATACATCACCATTTACCTCTACACACACACACTTCCCTCAGCGGCATCTAACAAAATGGCTGACGCTATGACCGTAAAGAAGCTAGTTTATACATTTCACTTGAAATCAACTGAATACTTTAGCATTTAGAACAAATCTACATTACAGAACCGATATCGACTTATTACATGGTTGAAACTGTCAAAAAAATGACCGCATGACACACGTCAGACGACAGTCACCAAACTATATTTTTTACTTAACCACCTTCTCCTCATCAACACTCATCAACAACCAACATAACATCACTGACTTGAAACTAATTGTATAAACTGATTTGTATTACGTTAGAGAGAACTAATTCAGCGTCTGCTCAGACTGAACTCATTTATTATGAGCTGCGCATGCTGAGCTGCAGTCTCCTTCAGATCAGCTACAACAGCACCACCTACTGACGTGGAGAATTCTCATGGAACTGTTGAATAGTTCAGTTGTCTTCAAAATAGGTATCTTAAATGAAAAATGCATAGCATTTAACCTATTACACTCTCCCCTGCTTAGAATGTTCCGGGCATCAGAACCAAACAAGTAAGGTGCACTGTCAAAGTCTAGAAGTCTGATTGTCAATGGTCAGTCTGTCGAGTGTCAAATGTCAATTGTCAGTATGTGTCCCCTAGTATGTCCATGGTACAGGTTCGGATAGCTGGAACAGACAGGGTGGAACCATCATGTTCCCCCTCAGGCTGTGATTGTCAATGGTTGAGACATCATTCATTGTGACTCATGGATTGCCTGACAAGTCGTCCTGCTCACGCTCATTATATCTCCCACTGTCCCAGCTGGTGGGTGCGGTGCTATTTGCCATGAACGATCAGTTATGGCTGTGATTGTTGTCTCATGTCTACTGGCTGTTAGAGCTACAGCTCTGTTCTTCGGACCGGCTTTTTCTTCATAGGTTGACCTAGAAAATGCTTTCCATCATCTGAATGTTCAGACTCGTCAACTGTTTCACTGGGATGAACTGACTGTTCTCGTTTCCGTTTCGGGAGCATGCTGACTTGTTCGGTAAGCTACAGGTAACAGAGGTTGGATGAGGACGGTTCGGGAACTATACACAGGTCCATTCAATCTTTCAACACCGTGAATTTCGTAGTTACCTGCCCACCTGACTTTCTGCACCTGTCTCAGGCTGCACCCTTAACATGCCGATCATAGACCTTTCCTTTTGAGTCTTTGTTCTTGAGCAATCTATTGCCTCTGCAGATGCTTCATACCTGTCTAACTCAGTTACAAGATCAACAGGCAAGCGGGGTTCATAAAGAGAATGGAAAGCCTCCCAGTTTGAACTATGGGTAGATGGGTTAGCTTTCGCAGGTGCGAACATCTGCGTAGTGTCTTTAGGCTGACATTCCCTGGATGAAGGCGTAGTTAATAATATTCCGTTGTTGAGTCTCTGAAAGTTGTCTCAAACTCCCTGATCATGATGCACTTTTCAGATCCGCATAAGCAGAGTTTCGCTGTTCCTGCCTGACTTCTTGGTTGTAGGCTTTGCAAAGCAATGATCTACTAGGACTAAATGTATAAACCACCTTTACTCTTTTCAAGATGAGATAGTCACAGAGATGAGCCAGGCACTGGTTGTTATTGAACCCATGTGCTCTCTGAATGCCTGGCTGCTTCGTTTAATACTGCACTGCAAACGTAATCTATTCGTGCAAAAAAAATTCACCAAGTGGATGACTTTATTATCCATATCATCTGAAGATGTTTAGTACAGAGATTTAAGCACTGGGAGAACCAACTGTTCTTGCCTATCTGCCTGTACAATATTCCTGTCAAGTGTAAGTCTGTTCTGGGACTAGCCTTCTCACCCATTTGTCGCTTGTCTTTGTCGTTAGGATTCCATCTTTTCAGGTTATCCCCACAGATGGACATCTTCCTCTGAGCAGCTGATGCTTTGGTGATACTGAATGCCTAGTGGTTCATCCTCAACGGTATCTGCAGTGCACCAGACATCACTGTCTTCGCGCTTGTCCCCTGCCAGATGGCAGAGATACATCTGGGCATTGTTGTGTACTCTTTAAGGTGGTGAAGTGGCATATCTGACAGGGTGTCACGTTGACTGCTGGCATATCTAATGGTGAAATGGTAACTCACCACAGCGGTGTCTACAGCTCAATGCGTGATGGAGATCAATCGTAGGGGGGCATAATAAAGATAATTAAATATCACAAATTGCCCCGCAGGAACTCGAGCTGCCTGGAGTGTTCTTTCAGCGGTCTGGACAAGACGAGTTTCTGTTGATGAGGCCCAGACCATTGATCAGGAGACAAGGCAAATTAAAGTCTGAGGAATGTGGACTGATGACAGTCAACAGGCACACCACAGCACTGTGTTCTGGTCCACTGACAGGGGTCTATGATAACTGACACTAACACTTGCTGCTTGTTAGATCACTGAGCTATGTTGGCGACTCCTGTACTGTCTAGAGACAGGGCTTGTATCGAAAGTCTGTATGAGGTTGATAAAGCCTGAAACCTAGAAGAGTCTGACCCGCCACATCTTGGCTCTCATCTTCAAATGTTGAACCCAAGATCTTAGGTCTATCTGATACACTGGTCATGGCCCCTAAATACTGACCTGACTTAAACAGTCATTTGTTTGGCGTAGTTAACACTGTGGCGGCGCACCTGCCTCAGGTCATCACGGTCACGAAGGTCTTGAAAGCAAGCGTCATCAGTTGGCAGCTCATCTCTAGACCATGAGCACTCCATGCCTTGAAATGCGGCTGAGGACCAATGGGCGATCACTACAGGCCCCAGGCGTGCTGAAGGCAGTCAGATGTCTGAGTCATCAACAAACTGATGTAGCACTGCCTGGTTATAGAACCAGAGTAGCCCCAGGTTATCTAAGATCTGATGTAAGGTGGCGGTCGTTTCAGCAGTCAACACAGACGAAACTTTGTCCTTTTCTGACACGACCACAGGAGATGGTAGGGGAGGTGGACTTTCTGATCAGCCATGGTGACAGGTTTTGGACATAGTCTCTTTAAAGGTTTGGAACTGATTGTGGACCTTGGACTGGTGTTTTCTGGTGATTTTATCGTTGGGATGCACAGTTCATCTTGCAAACACTCTGACTCTTCATAAACTGTCTCTGACCATCTTTTGCTCATCCTCTTAAGATGTGACATCACCTGGTGCCATCTCTGTTTGCATGTCCGGTGTTTCATGTTCTCACTCCTGTGCTCATCTGTTTTAGCTGAGCTGAGTAGACATTAACAGTTGGATGTGTGAACCACTAAAAAGTTAACTGGTTCACTGCAACTTCCTCCAATGGCTGAACTGTTCTTTTGTGAGTAATACATGTTTAGTGGGGTTCTGAATGAGATTTTAACAGCTTTGTGACCACTTGGAACATCTACAGCTGGCAACGCTCTACCTTCAGGACAGTTACACTAGGTTAGGTTGAAGAACATGTCCCCTGGCCCTCTCGACTCTACCGACAAATCTGCCCTGCAGAATGTTTAGACCTCTCTTCCCTGTTCTCACGCAGTACCATAGGCTAGCATCAGGTAAGATCTGAGTAAAACTAGCCCTGCACTATACTGATATGCTTCAAGCAAGGAAATATCTGTCATCTGATTTGTTTGATTATCTATATAACATTACTGCCTAACAGAGGACAGTTCAGCTGTTCTATTAACAGTCATTATTTGACCTGTCCATAATTCTACTACAGACCTGAGTTCAACATCACCCAGCCATCAAGCGTCTGTGCCATTGCTGCAGTGATTCAAGGCTGCCGAAAGGGATTCAGTGGCTGATCAACATTGGTGCTTTGTCTATCCATGCTCTCCCATAGTCATTGGGACCCTGAGTCACAACATTAGGACTCATTGATAGCATGACCACATCGCTTTCCTTGAGATGTGCTGGCGCTTAGTGGTGTGGACGGTGTGGCACTCCCGCTGGCTGTTTAAATTACTGTGTGCTGTGGGCTCCTCACTGTCACGGTCACTGGCTGCCTTCCAGTGACCTCACCGCACCTTCTGCAGACAGCGATGCATACCAGCTTGGCCACAAAAACAGTGAGGCAGCTCACCTGCCTATACAGTTACCATCTGCCCTGGTCTCAGATGATGAAGCTGAGGAGGTGCTGGGCGTCCGGTGTCACCTGTCAGTGGTTTGCCATCTGGGATGTTTTGTCAGTGAGGACATGTGCAGTCAGTTCTTATAGCACAGGCCTGTAACCAGTGTCAACTTCGCTGTTGTCTAGTCACTTGTCAGCTGAGCTGTACTACAGTCACTGGTGTTTCTACTGTGCCGGCGCTAGTCTTTCTGCCTCTTCACGCTTAGTGATTTGACTAAAGTCGCCAACCTGTAGGTCCGTAAAAGGGTTTGAGGTCATGTCACATGGCTGTTTCTATTTAACCCCTGGTATAGTGTGTGCAAGGTACTGACCAGCCTTTTGTCATAGCTAAATCACAGCTGTTTGATAAATGAACACGTTGCTTAAATTTTGAAAAACTCTGACCTCCTGTCTTGCTGTTATACAACTCTGAAGAGTCTGTTTTGTCCCGATGTGGGCGAGAACTAACTCACAACAGTAAATCATTTTTGTTAGTTAACATATCTCTGAATGAACCAGGTTTTATGATCTTAATCACAGTGATTACCTCTGACTTGTAAACCTTCTACACCTTCATCATGTTTACAAGACTACTATATGACATGTCAGAAAACATTTTGTCATGCAAACTCTGCGAGGCAGGCTGCAACATCATTAACCCTTAGTACCTGCTCTCATACTAGTGGATAGACTCACTCTACCAGGAAGGCACACACACCGGTGAAGTGACTTGGCCGGCATTGGTGGTGGGTTCTCAGTGGATAGTGTCCTTTGATGGGGATGTGTCCATGGTGATGTGTGGAACTGGGGTTGAGATGGATAACGCTAGAGGTTGTGGATGAGGGGGCCCCGGTGGCTTGTTGAATCGCTGACACAGCTGGGTCGTCCAGGTCCTAACATGTCGTCGAAGGGGAGTTGGGCCATGCTCATCCTCAGGCGGTCAATCTTCACTCTTATATAGTCACAATCAGTCATCAGTCTCCGCTCATAAAGTTTAACCTCTCTCTAAATAACGTCTATCTGAGACCACAGTGGCGACGTGCGCTCTCGGATACCTGACCCATGATCTCCTCCAGGCGTGTGATCATCCGCCCCTGTACGCAGACCTGAACTGACGCAGCAGGTACAGGCTGGGCTGAACAAAGATACAGTGTGTCTGTGGATTTAGGAGACTAAAGGTGCTCAGACTAACCATTATTATGAAATATCACAACTTAGATCTTCACTCATTCACCAATTCTCATTTTTCACTATCTTGTTAGTGCTTCATTATACAAATATACAAAAATGAATGACAAATACATAAATATAATTAACAGACTAAAATCAATTACACCATACACAGACACAATTCTCTACCCCTCTTCTTATCATTCAATTTACCACCACAAACAAATGGCATTATACGCGCTATCTTTATTGAACAATGCTAATTCTGCGTGAAATGATTATTATGCAATTTTTCTTATTTACTATCTATTAATAACAGCTGTGGTCCCGTATGTGCATGAACATGTTGTGTCTTTGCACGTGTGCACGGTTGCAGCATTCAGACAACAATGAGGAACTGTCAGTGTGCACCGTCATGCTGTCAGTCAATCTTGAGCCAGTTAAGGAAGAATTTTAATTATCATAATTAAGGGATGAGCTTACAACCAGAGGAATTTGAGGGTCATAAACAAGCTCTTGAACTTGTTTACTGGTGATTTGAAGAACCGAAACATCCTGATACGCAGGCTCAACGGTGCAGGAAGGGATTCGTCTGTGAAGGGTGATATTTTAGCTCTAATGACGGTAAAATCCCCTCATTTGCTGATTGACACTCAAATCCCTGTGTTATGAGTCCCTGTAAATACACGACATGTTTTCTCAATACAAGTTCAAGTTCCAGGAAACATGTAGACACTCCCCGGGACCACAAATATCCTTCGGTAGTTAAGAAACCATAGATTCCCAATCAAAATTTAAACGACCCACAGAGCAAAGAGAAACACGTTTAACCCCTGAATCACTCAAAGCACCGAGCAGGAGCTGTAACCTTTCAACGAGGTCTGCACGTCCATTCTTCTCATGCTTGGGATGGCTGGGCATTTCACGGCATTAATGGGCAGAACGTACCAGGGGCGGGAGGTGGAGGGGGGGACTGGGGGGGTCCAGAGGGCAGGAATTTGCTGGTGTTTAAGTCTCATGACCTGAGATACTCCTGGAATAATAAGAGAGCAAAAGGCTTAGTGAGTATTTGGGGGCGAGCAGGAATGTAGGACAGCTAAAGTGTGAGGAGAACGGGAGCGAAAATGAGAAGAAGTGATTATAAAAGCTTATCCTCCATAAGTAAAATGTCCGTCATCAAAGCCACAGATGTATGTTTTAACCGTTTGATCAATTTGAGTTATTAAGCCAGTTTATCTGTAAATTCATGATTGTTGTGCTAACGTTCCCTGCGACAGTTTGAGATGTGTGGAGTGGAATTAAAATATTTGAACGGTTGAGCTCGCAGATATAACGGTTAATAATGAATTGACCCAGCTGTTGCTTTCCCTGCACATTTAAGGTGATTAATAGAGTTAATTCCTTGCGATGTGTCAAGTGATTAAGTTAACGAATGAATGCATTAATTGTTGGTGTTTGTTTGTTTGTTTTGAACCAAACCGGTGCGGCTGATTTAGAAGTAGAGCACCAAACAATTTAGAAGTTGGCTGATACAAATTGTCCAATAGGAGCCTTTCACAGACGGATCCCTGTCTGTGTTTACGTCTGCTGAAATGTGCCAATGTTAAAACTTGTTTTTTTATTTGACAGTATATTTATTTTCGTAATTTAAGTCCTATAATATAGTTAGTGTATCTATATTATAAGTATGTTGTACAGTATCGGTCCAATGTATTGAGCAAAACGTCCAAATTATTATCTCAAGAAATGTTCCTGCTAAGATTTCGTTTAAGATCTTAAAAGCACCTGAGGGGTATTTGTTGGACAGATGTGTTGTTTGGATCTCTGGACACACACACACACACACACACACACACACACACACACACACACACACACACACACACACACGATAAACACATGCATAGGTGGTCTGGTCTGCTCCTCCGGTCTCCGGTGCTGAGAGATGAACTTGCTGCTGCAGTTCAAAGAGTGGGATGTTTGTTGTTCTATACTCGCTCACCAACAGTGTGAAAACATGTTGCAGTAACAGAGACGTGACAGCGTCTTCAGCCTGGAGGTCTTTTCCAGTGGCCGGTTAACAACTCTGATGTTTGTGGTTGTTTAGTCGTGTGAATTCACTTCATCCACCACCTTGATTTCCTGTGGAAATAATGCAGCTAAGAACTCTTTCATATGTTGTGTGGGATTTGGGCGTTCCACTGGCATATAAACCAGTAGCCAACTTATCCAAAGAGTTAATTACCATAAGTTTAACTGTATTTATTATTGTCTCTATGATGAAGAAGGTCCCGTGGGTCATATCGGACGATGTAGTCGGTACAAACAACGTAAACACTCAGATTGGAGGATTTGTTCTTGTTCTTGTCTCGAATGGTTTCGTGTCATGATTTCCATGTGTGTCTTGGTAGATTCTCCACTTTGTTAAAAGAATAACAATACAAGGCAGTGCATAATATGTTCAGTGCATAACATATGATCAGATAAGTTTTGAGATAAGTCCAAACGATATGAAACGATTAATATAAGATAAGATAATATAAGATAACATAAGATATGATAATATGATTAAGATATGATATGATATGATAAAGATAAAGATAAAGATAAAGATAACATAAGATAACATAAGATAAGATAAACCTAATCCTTTATTAGTCCCACAATGGCGGAAGTGGAATTAATATGTAAACATGCAATAAAAACACAAGGAAATATACAAAAGGTGAAATACAAGCACAAGAGAAATATGAAAATATCACAAACATATACGATGTAAACAGGATGTTGCAGTAAACTTTCTCTCAGCAGTTGTACAGTGACATCCCTCAGCTGAACAGGTTGTATCGGTGCCAGAGCTGCAGGATTACAGCGTCTCATCAGGTCGTCGATCCCACAGAAACTTGGCGTCGTGCTCGCAAAGGATGAGGCCTTAAAAGAACAGCCAGGTGCCTGACGTTCTCTCAGCCGACCTTTCCACCCGCTGGGACGGCAGCTCGGCATGCTGCACGAAACGTGACCGGCTAAGTGTTTTCTTCTTCTTCCTCCTCCTCCTCCTCTTCACATGGCCGTGTGCTGAGTGTTATTCCAGCAGCACAGAGAGCCACAGGCGGGTTCCTCACATCTGCTCCGCATGCTGCAGTGTGTCCAGGTCCAGAATGAGGAGCTGGTGGTGACGGTGCACAGAGACAACCCAGTACAATGTGCTGGCGGCCCTGTCGGCTGGAGAGGACACAGCGTCGGCCCACACATGTTTGAATGCTTCCCCCGCACGGCTTCATACAGACGTGAAGCTGCAGTCTGGTCCTGATCTTTGCATGCGGCTCATTGACAGAGCTGTTTAGTTCTGCATGGGAAGTGGTAGCGTGCTCGGACAGTTGTGTTCGCTGCATGTGCCGCTCTCCCCTCAGCTGTTTATCCCCTTTATCGCTTCACATAGTTCTGGGGTTCGGTGGTCTGTGGTGCATGTGTTCTCCAGGTGTCTCCAATTACTCCTCATTGGGAATTGCAGGGTGAGTGGGAGCGCAGTGGAAATCTTGTTGGAGTCCAGCTGTGGCCTGGGTGGTGCACAGCAGCAGCCAGGAGGAAGCAGGGCTGAGGAACGTTCAGGAGTCGTCATCCATCAGGTTAATGTGAAGCCTCCAGTTACACACAGATAAGACACGGGGGGTCAGGTTGTATCATTTAAATGTCAATATTGGGGTGTTTCTGTTAGTTTCATGGTTTCTTTCAATAGAGAATAAGAAATATATAAACATTTATTTTAAATAAAAAAATAAATAATATTCCTCTGGAAACCAAACTTCCTCTCGCTTCTCAGCAGTAAAGTGATTCGGGAACAGTAGAATACAATATGAGTGCACATGTGTTTTCCTTGTGTTGCGAAGTGATTTTCCATCAAGTTGAAGAGTTGACAGACGTGTTGCTGTCCTGCAGAACGTCAATCTTCCCTGGCTCTAGTTTGGACGTCAGTGTTTATAATACCCACGCAGTTTGAAACTAAGCTCAGCCAAAGAGATTAGCACCTGAACATGTAAATGGGAGCTCCCCCCAGAGACCCGGTGGAGCTGTCAGGCCAGGCACGAACCGCTCGTGGGGAGGTGATCGTAAAGTAGCCAAATGGAAACTTTCTCCTGCCGGTTTGAAATGTTTTCTGAGGGAAACACACACGTAGACCACATGGGGAGGAGGGTTGTGTTTCATGGAGGTGAGACCTCTGTACCAGTCTCTGCTTGAAACGTCTAAACCCTTCAAACATGAATCTTCTTTATTCTCTTTACGTAGAAAATCAACCAGCTGTGCGTGACTGTCATGTAGCCCAGGGGTCTGAGAGTGTGGGGCCCCAGGGGTCTGAGAGTGTGAGGCCCCAGGGTCTGAGAGTGTGGGGCCCCCCTCAGAGTGAACTTGGAGTTTCTTACCTTTAGTTTTGTGCAATTTCAAGATGCTTCTTTTGATAATTAATGTAAAATCTAACGTGTATTCACTTCCATTAACCGAGCACTCCATGAAACAGTTTGGAAACGTGACTGCCTGCAGGAACCTTACCACTGTTTTACTGTATGTACCCAGACTGTGTGCAATATTCTCTGCGGTTAGTTTTAACCTGACCTGCAATATTTGAAATTCAGTTTCTTCCCACCCTCGTGCTTCATTATACCGTTGGGCGTTTGTATCCATGGTTGCATGCATGCATGACTGCGTACATCAGCGCGGCACGATCGTCCAAATCCACATTTAAAGAGAAAAGTTGTGACTGGCAAAGCAACAATAACCATCAGTGTCACACACTCTCCTTCCCGTCCACATTCTCAAATTAAAGACTTGTGTAGTGTCAGTGGTGCACATCAGACTTTCAGAGGACGCTGGTAATGTTTATTCGTGCGAACGTACAGTCAGCTGTATGGAACTGTGGAATATTGACTTCATCCCTGGGTGCTGGGAATGGGACAGCGCTCCTCCTGTACGGGGCCACTCTGGCATGTCTCCTTCTGGCCCCGTAGGTTCGAGTTCTGGGATCCTGGGGTGACCTGAAAAGGCAAAGAGGTTAACATGGAAATTGCGCCGTTCCTGTCAATCATCTTAGAACCTGAAGCAGCTGTGATGGACGACGTGACAGCTCCTCCAAAAGTGAAGCCAAATCATCTGGCTCACCCCCTGGTGGCTGGCAACGGTACAGGTCGTAAATCTTGCCTCCTCCATGTCAACAGATGGGACATGGTTCAAAATAATAAGTCGTTTACGTCGAAAAAATGTTTTCTCAAAGATGGATGACATGACAGCCTTCGAAAAGTGAAGCCAAATCATCTTGATCGCCCCCTGGTGGCTGGCAGGAGTATAGGCCATAAACCCTGCCTCCTCCATGTTGGTGGATGGGTCAAATAAATCACGATTGACAGCTCATCTTAATACATGTGTCCAAGGTGCAGGGTCAATCTTCTTTAGATAGACCTGCCCTGTCCAGACCTTCCTGTCTGAGGGGTCCTTGCTCATGTAGATGCATCTACTTCCTGACAGTTTCAAAGTACAGAACTTTTTAAAGACCTCCAGCCAACACATACATTCAACAAATTCAAACTATAAATCTCTGGCTGAAAAAGTATGAATTCAAGTAGAACCGCACTGCAGCCACATGTTCCTTCCAGCCATGCTTAGAAATGTGGTTTGATGTGCGAGCACTTAATCATTTGGTCTGTTCACATGCTGTGAAGGTACACAAGTCTATTTTTACTGGCCGGGCCAAAACGGTTATCGTGACTAATGCAGGGGTTTGATAAGGTTATACTCTGCAGCAGCTCTCAGGCAGCAGCTCAAACTGAGGCGTACTATCAAAGAATAATGAGCCGATATAGCGAGGCAGTTAAAGAGGCTGTATGTACGAATGTGGTTTCTTTCTCTGCAGTTTAGTGCAGCTCAGGGAGCTATTTTCTGTCCGAGAGAATATTGAGCCGGACCCAAACCCAACAGGCTTTTTTTGTTTTTTGTGTCCAAATCCGACCAGAGCGCGATGTTTTCTCCAATTACAGGAAAAATAAATAAATACAAAATACAAAAAGGCTCTAGACAGGAGATGGAAAGTTATTTTCATTAATAAGAAAGGAATTTTCTCTCAACTAAAATCAAATAGTGGTATTGAAATTATACATCTGCATCTGTAAAGAAATGTATAGCTAGATTTACTTTCAGTAATTTCCCTCTCTTTTTCCTCCACGAATACTTCAAATTTAAGTGATGGTCCTTCTCAAAAGTCCAATTTTGAGAAGATACCAAAAAAGATTACAAGCAAAAAAGTCAAGAGTTTAGATCTCTGAATTACACAATGTCCCCTTTAAAGTACAGATATGGAACCTGCTAAAGTAAAAGAGTCCTGACTGGCGGTCGAGGGTCAGAGGTGAAGTGTGGAGGCGGCAGAGATTCAGGGTCACTGTGTGGGAGTTATCACCTGACAGGAGGGGCCCTCGTGTCAGGTTCTGATGCTGTGCTGTGGCCTAATTGAATTACAGAGAAGGTTGTAAATGATAATGGAAAACATCTGCATCCTCAATCAATCAATCAATCAATCAATCCAATTTTATTCGTGAAGCCCAAATTACAATTTGTCTCATAGATCTTAACAAGGTAGTCGAGTACATATTCTTATAACATGTCAAATACGCTCAACCTCCAATAAAGAGCCAACAATAACCTCTCCTCACCCACTTTAACAACAAGTGGTGTTTCCTGATGAGCGTTCTTCAGTTATCCCTGTTTGTTTCATTGGTGGATTCTTTTAGGGGCCAATGAGAGAATCAAACATCAAACCATCATTTCTTGTGAAGCAGTGAGCCTCCTCTTTCCCTCCGTACACTCTGTGACTTTCTCTGCCTGAGTCTTGTGGCTTCGTGGGGATAGAGAGCGCTGCCTCCGAGTTAAAATCCCTGTGAGACCATCCGAGGTGGACTGAGTGACTGGATCCCACAGTCAGTGTCATCGTGTCTAGACACAGATGTCCAGCAGCTACAGACGCACACTGCCATCTAGTGTTGGAACCAGCAGTCAGAGGACGGTGGAGCTCCTACCTGCAGCTTCTGTTTGCTGTGAAGTGGCCACAGCACTGGGGGTCACCAGGGGTCAAGGCAATAACAAAACACAACGAAAATAAAACATCCCTCTACCTGGAATAAAATCGTGGATTTCTATGGGTTTTGAACATTGTTGGAAACATTTTGGATAATGTTTATACGCAATTCAACAAAATAAACCACATAGGTCTTGTAATTTTTAGACATTTTAATGATGGAGTGTTAAGAAAAAGAGAATGTGAGATAAAATGTGAATCCAAGCAACCTCAAGTGATGCCCTGACTGTTTGACAGAGGACAGAAACATTCCCACACTCAGTCGTACAGCTGACATCATCACTTCAATCAAACTACAGACATGTCCGCTGCTGATCCGTCATAGACACAACGTAGTTCCAAGAATAAGCTGAGGATGATGTAAATAAAGATCCTACACAGGGCGGCTTTACTGGTTCCAAGGATTCTTCGTCGATTCCCTCTGGAACGCGACATTACGACTGATCAGTCCAGAACTCGTTCTCGGTCCTAACAAAATTTCTGCAACTCCGTTCTGGGCATCTGTCCTCGAATCATGAGACAGGAATGCTGAAATCACTGCCATCTTTCCTTCCCTGAGATCGCTGCCATCCCCTCTGATTTTATTTGGTTTGCAGTTTGCGGCCGAGGACCCTGAATCGTGGCAGAGAGCCGCCCGGAGAACAGAGCTGCTGTGTGTGTGAAGCACCTCAGAAAACAGTCTTACATAATGTCAACACAATTACTGGCAATAAGCTCTGGTGGCTACAAGTAAATTTAAGGGCAACGGGCCAGATCTTTTTTTTTGTTTTTCACCCCTTGATCTGGAGGCTTTTATGAAGGGGCGGCGGAATGGCGGAGAGGAAAAGACAAATTAGGGGGCAAAGTTGATTGGCTTCAGTAAGTTAAGTAGCGTGTCCTCTCCCTCTCCTGATAAATAAAGAAGCAGTTTAAATTCCCTGTTGGTTGACGGCCCCAAGGGGAGGAGCTCTGTGCTTCAACTTTTTAATTTTAATGACTTCAACAGTTTCATACGTTGTATTGTCCTGTATTCTGACTTCACCATAAAGGTGACATTAAGATGCCAGTGTCCGTCCCTCAATTATCTATATGTTGTATCCTTTGAGGGGCGCTGGAGCCAATCTGACATCAGGCGAGAGGCGGGAAACCCACTGGACAGGTCGCCAGCGTATCACAGGCCTGAGATATAGAGACAAACAACCATCCACACAAACGAGTAATTTTAGATTCTCCAAGTAACCTAAAGTCGTTGGACTGTGGGAGGAAGCAAGTCGACCCAGAGAAAACCCACGAATGAAATGCTGCTATTGGTCATGAAAGTGCATTTTAGGGTGAACGCCACATTTTCAGCGCCGATAGGGTTAACGTGAAATGTGCTTAAATGGATTACACCAGCTTCTAAGTACCAAAAAATTGGTTACACCACCTGATAAACGAAAGTACAAGACGTCCAAACTGTTTCATTTGTCACATCATTGAACTCAGGCATAAACAGGATACATTCATCAGTGTCGAAACTTTACATGTTCTCTCCGAACATCTACAGTTCCATTCACGTTTCGCTGCAAACCACAAGTTTTCTGCCGTTACAAGTCGTGCTGCTTCTTAGCAATAATCACATCCTGCTCAAAGAGACTTAGCCTTTCATCTTGCAGGATGAAGGGAATTTCTTCCTCGCAGCTTAATATTTGTAACACCCACAGAGTCCAACAAGCAGTGTTTTCATCTGGAGGAAATCATCTCATGTAAATCCTTCCTTGATAATGTAAATCTCATAATACTCTTACTGACTTTGTGGGTGGCTGCTTTTGTCTGAGAGAAGCAGATTTAACGCTGTGTGTTTGTCTCCAACTCGTTTTTTCATGGAAGACGTTTACAAAAGGGTCCCGGGGACTGAGATGATCACAGCCTGTGTTTCTCAATGAGCTGATGCACGAAGCAGATAATCAGTTTTCACTCATCGAATCCTCAGCACAGAGTGAAACAGAATTCAAATCAACAGATTCTGGAGTTAACTGCACAGAAATACATCACTTCATCAAATACATACTGAATATCTGCTGTATTTCGTGTCATACTTCATATTTTTACAACCTGGATTGATTAGAATTTGTCCATGGACTAAAGATATTAATCCCTTATTGCTTGTCCTTGCACAAACATATTTCTTTCTCTGAGACCTGCCCTCATGAACTCACTGAAGGTTAAATATGAATTAAATTACTCGGTTATGATAATTCAATCTCAGTTTTGACCTAAAACATCTGTTTGCTAATTTGTTTCAAAGTAAAAACAATGGCGTCTGTAATGGTAACCATGTGATGAAGGGACGACTCTGCTGCTTCACGTTAAAGAAGCAGCAGAGTGAGGTCGACAATGGGAGGCTGTAATAACAGCAGATGTACAGGTTTATAATGTTCTTATTCTATTTCTCATTGTTAAAAACAAATTTGAAGACAAACTGTAACACAAACTTCTGTTTTTTGTGTCCGAACACGTCCCGTTGTTTTCACCGATCGCAGGCACGAGCCAACAAGACCCAACCTGATCCAATATCATTTCAAAACTTTTCCTCAAACCAGGCTCGATGGGTTTGGGTTGGGTATTCATACTCTATTCCTCTGTGTGACAGTGTTTATCTGTGTTGTTCCTGTTCAATAAAGAAATACAGTTAATTTGTGCCTCTGTTCAAGGCCTTCAGGCTCCTGTGTTAACGTCATTGGTATCTTAATCTCTCCATAAATAACCTGCCTTTAACTTCCCCTCCAGTTGCCCTGGGTAGATTAGAGGTGTGAGCACAGTTTTACCGTATCAGACGGTAAGGTGTCTTTTTATTTGAATCTGTATTTCACCTTTAAAACAGATTCGACTTTGGCCTCATGTTCATGCACGTATGTATCCTCAGAATATTCCGTCTGTACAAACTGTGTTGTTTTGACTGAATTGTCGGTGGTTTCAATTGAGATTTAAATTCTTCAGACTACCAACAATGTACCAAATATTTACCAAAATCTAATTACGCTTCCCCAGAAACGACTGGAACATTTTGTTTGGATGTTGCACCACTGTGATTTGAACTTCTCTCGGGTTTATTTTGACTGGTTACTGCGAGATTTGGTATGTTTGGGTTGGTGTGTGTGTGTGTGTGTGTGTGTGTGTGCAGCTGCAGATTCTTGGACCCGATAAACAGAAAGAGCAATCAGACATTTTCATTTTTGTGGCTGTCTAAGGAACAAGACAACCGCAATTTTGAACAAAGGTACATGCAGGTAACTGCCAAGAGGAAGGGCCATTACGTTATTTTTAATCAGGGTTTGGAATGCTGTGAGAATCGTCAACGTGCCTTGGCGTGGATTCTTCAAGTCTCATTAATACCAGCTCTTTCTCAAGAAAATCCTGCCTCTCTGTCGTTTTGTTTGTAATTGTGGATCTGTTTCCATCGCCACTCCTTGCAACGGAGATGAGTTGAGAAGTGGTGAGGACGCCAGCAGCCGTAGAGAGTGACACACACTGTTTTCATTTTCATCCACTCTCTCAATGACCAGTCGGCCTGTAGCGCCAACATCATCCCGACAAGTCAGCACCTCCATCAGGACAGAAACGCTTCATCACGAGGCGACGACGGCTAACGCTCAGAATAGCTTTGTGTGTTTTTTGGCGTTCTTGTCGCCCGTTAAGCGTTTGCCAGGATGTTTCCCTCCAGAGCAACCACCCACTCAGACCTGTGAGATGAAAGACAGTGTGAAGGGGATCAAGGGAACCCATCAGACAGATGTGAGGATGGATTCACACCGTTAGAAACTTGGTATAAAACATTATGACTTGTATCTGAGACATAAGTGAGAACAGCCCCATGATCACTGTCAATATTTTGATATTTTTGGGGAAATAGAGATACCACTAAAAGCACAATCAGAATTTTTTACCGATTAATACCATAGACGGTACACTACAGTATATAAAGATGGACGACATGACAGCCCCCCCCAAAAGGGAAGCCAAATCCTCTTGATTTCCCCCTGGTGGCTGGCTGCAGTATAGGTCATGAAAGTACACGTTGAGTAATGGTTTCTGTCATTTTAGGTCATTCTCATCACACTGGTGATTGTTAAAGTGTATTTTTTCTGTAAGTTGGGTTTGAATAATTTTTTTTGATGCTATAACAACGAGGTTAAACATCGTGATTGACAGCTGAGATTGATCCGTATCCAGGATATTATTTTTGTAAAATTGGAGGAAGTGGAGATGTGTCGTACAGATACAATATATAAACCTAGAGAGGTAGTTTCTAAAATTTCCTCAGAATAAAAGAAATCTGGTATTTCTGTGGTGCCTGGTCGTGATTCAGCATAAGAACATCTGCAGATCGGCATCAACAATCATCTAATTCCATTTTTGGCTGAGAGTCTGACTGAAGAGGTGGGAGTGAGGAAGCTGCAAACATCCCTGTAAATAAACCTGCATGAATATTTCCAAAATAAAACACAGCCGACAGCAGACAGAACTGCTTATTTCAGAAACAGCGCTCAGACAAATTCAATTCCTAAATTCCCAGTTCCCATCCACGGTAAAGTCCCTGCAGTGGAAAGAGTCTGACGACCGTAAACGATGCCCAGACTCAGAGCTCAGTTCATGAATGATTCAGTCGCAAACTATGATTCAAGCTGCATTCATCTTACTTATTCAGTTATTTCCTGCAGTGCATGATGGGTGCAAGAAGGAAAGGTTCTGTATCATCTATTGTGTCCTGGTGGATTTCGAGGTGGACCTAAGGAGCCACTTGTTATGACAATCAAAAAACTTTAATTTGTAGGTATTTTTATCATCAACTAAAATATACAGCCTTGTATATAAGGGTTCCTTCATGTAAAGTGTTTGCATGGTGTGTTTTCAGTGTTTTTAAGTCTTATATGTTGCATGAAAAGTAAGAAAAACACTTTAAAACTTGACCACATCACACGTTACACACATTACTTTATGTCTACTTGACTGTTTATTTATTTATATATATATATCTGTTGTCTATTGTGTGGGGAACATCGCTCAGGGTGTTGTGTCGTAACCAAAGGACCAGATCATTCAATTGTGAGACACAAAAATGCCGATGATGTGTATGGAAAAATCTTGTAAACAGCAGAAATTCAAGCTTGTCATCGTGTGTCACAATAAACTGAACACAGGTGGTGGAACGGGCTGCTATAAGATCAGTCCAACTTTAAACAAACAGATATATATATATTTTTAATTCTAGAAATATAAATGTATTTATTTCAGATTATTGGGATTTATTCAGGGCAGCAGTCTCAGATTCACTCTGCAGCAGAACAGTGACCTCACCCAGAGTCCTGGTGAATTATCTTCAGAGACAGGAACAAGTTGTCCTGCAGCAGATGGTGTCCTGTTCCTATTTGCTGCACTTCATGGGAAATTGATAAGTATTTATCTATTTATCCTCAAAGGGAAAAGCAACAGGAACTCTAGAGTGAAGAAGTCCATACATCCACCAAGGCCCAACAGTTCCACCATGAGACTACATTTAAATTCACTAGATTTAATTTGAATCTGCACTAAAGAGCAAACACTCATAGATATCAGGCCCCTCCAAATATATTTATAGAAAAACAGTTGAGTAGCCTTTATAACAAACAAACAGACGTAAAAAATCAACCTCCTTGAGTTTGCTTAAGTTGTTTTAATCGACATCATATCACTCTTGTGTGTTCTTTTGTTGTACGACACTTTGGTAAACTGCTATTGTTTTCAAATATACTATATTTATTTGTACTTTCGGGTTAATACATACTGTACATAGAAAAAGTACAAGATAACAAATGAATATAATACAGATAGGATTTAAGATGTTAAATATATACTGCACAGTTAAAAAACTTTATTTTAGACTCAGAAACAGAAAACAAATCATATAAAGACAAACTGAAATGAAATGAAAAGAGGTAAAATATTAACGTGTTGTGTTTGTGTATATATTCATGGTCTTTACACGTGCGGTATTTTATTATATAAACACATCTATTATATATAAACACGTTTATTCTCCAGTTGCGCATGAGCACGTGTGCACCTGCTGTTCCAACCACTCGACCCTGGGTGGCGCTGTAGCACCGAGGTGTTTAAATTCCCTTCATGTGCAGCAGTCGTCGCTAAATCTCCATCTTTTCTTTGCACGGAATCGATCCCACGGATCTCTCTCTCACACACACACCGGCGGAGTGTACATTTGAATGGTGGACGTTAGCGGACCTGCTCACACACACACACACACAGTCACAGTGAGTTCGAGCGGCTCGTTTCTCCCTGGACGTGAAAACCCGCCGAGACCCGGAAGCTGGATGACAACATGAGACGGTTTGTGTTTCACTTCGGGGTTCGAACCGTGAACATAGCGCGAGGGGAACGCGTCACCTGGGCTCAGACATATGTTCTCAGAGTTGGGAAGCTAACTAGCTAACTAGCTAGCTAGCTGCTAGCTGGCCCAGCTAGCTACGCACTGACTGAGTCGAGCTAAAGGCTAACAGCTAATGCTAACTGTGCGGATGTGAGCTAAGTAAGGAAGAGCAGCTGATCTAAACTTGTAGTTTCTCGTTCGCAGCGGGACACAAACTATTAAACTTTACTCACTCCCGTGTCAGTGACGCCTGTTAGCCCGGTTAGCTAACTCCAATGTTTTTACCTCTGCAGCCAACGCCTTCGTGAGTAAAGTGCATTTGTGTTTTTAATCTCATTTTGGTTTTAACTTTTCTCTGCTGCTGCAGCTCTCATCACGTGCTGCACACACACACACACACACAGTCTGCAGGTTATTAAGTGAAAAGGAAATAGATTTTAAACTTCCTGCAGCTCCCCTGGAAAAAAACTGAAGAATGTAACCGCTTTGCGTCCCACACGTTGTCTGTCCCGCAGTGTCCCGTGTTGTGGAAGCTGCTAAGCTCGTCTGGACGGTGGAGAGAAGTGCGAAAAGGTCACCCGGATTCAGTCCAATGGCTTTCTGTGATCCTGCCTGCACCTTCCTGCTGACAAGAACATGAAGCAGGTGTGGACACACTCACGATGTTCTGCTCAGAGTCCACACAATTGAATGCTGGTGACTGTGAAGTACAGTTCAGTGGTGTTGTACTAGAAGAGATTGTCGTAGTGGCCTCATCCCATATCCTTTTGTTTTAGGTGGATATTATAAATAAGGACGAGTTAGATAAAGAGAGGTGAGTGTCTGAAAACATCCTGGGATTCCCTCTTGATTCTGATCACTCATTGTCTGTGTCCCGCAGATCATCCCCCCCTCAGTCACTGCTGGACCATTTAAGGCACCTTTGTCATAACCATTTCACCGTATCTCTCCTTTTTTACGTTTCCTCAAAAACAAGCTTGCTTCGCATCTGCTCCATCTCGATTTCCCTCTCGGCAGATTTCAAGTGCATTACGGAGCACGCAGTCCGGGCCCAGCGAAGCGGGTGTCGTCTTGCAAGAGGAAGGGTGGTCCGCAGGTGGAGGTGGGCGCCAAGCTGCACCGTAGAACGTCAGATGTAGGCCGTGCCCGTGACCCCGGCATGGCCAACAAAGAAAATGAGCTGACGTGCCCTGATGACGTGCGGGGCCTTCACTACAATGACAACTGTGGGCTCCCTGTGACCTCCGCAGAGGCCTCCAAGATGGCAGGGGCCAGCTCCAAGTACAGCGACTTTGCCGAGGTGAGGATTAAAAGTAGTGTTTTGTTTAGAATTTGTGCTTTTTCCTCTTCAGAAGTTTCAAACCCAGTTCTTTAAACTCTTTTATGGGGTTGATAACATGTTCAACACGCTTGTAGACTGACTTTCCTTTGTGCTCTGCTTATCTGTTTTGTGCAGCTGTCAAAGGACCATGAAGCTATGACTCACATCCTTTTTGGAAGGAATCTACGACTTCAAGTAGCGAAAACACTATGGCGAAGAAATGCCAGTGAATTAGTGGCCTATTTAATAAGGTAAAACTGTGACATTATGGTGTTTATTCACATTTAAGTAATAATTAATTTGTGTTTCTAATCATCATTTTGTTTCCCCCAGATTTCAAGACACGGGGGTGCTGCTTGACTGCTTACCTGTCTTAACAAAAGAGTGAGTCTCTACTGGGTGTTTGATATATATATTTATATGTGTGACATATCTTTTATGTTAATATACAACATGCAAAATACCTTTAGTCAGATTGAAGTTACAAACTCTGTAGAAAGTCCTTCATGGCCTTTGTCCTTTGTTTGTTTTCACCTTGAAGTGTTTAGCTCATAATTAAAGATAAGCTTATGCATTGAAATCACTTTCTCTTCAATGCAAACAAATTATCTTTAAAGATTAGAATAAACTCTCATCCATTCACGTATGTTGTAGAGTTACAGGTTTGTAGGTTTCATACTCATCCCTGTAACTTCTTGTCAGCTTGTTTGGATGTTTAATATCGCTGCGTTGGTTTTTATCCAGTTGCCGTCGGAGGCTGAATTTAAACTATTCAGACACATTTTGCTTTCTGCTTTTTCTGTCCACGTTACCGATACACAACTTTCGTTACATTTCTCATCTTTCATGTGTTTTGTGTCCCATCAGTCTTCAAACTGAAGCACCATGTTTGTCACTTGGCTGCTGTGTTGACCTCCTGCCCCAAGTGAAAGTGATTCTTGCCAGTAAATACGAAGAGTAAGTGGCTCTGTGGGCTTCATACATGTTTAATGATCCCTGTCTCTCTCTGACCTTATATCTAAAAGCACTGAGATCAAAGTGATTTTTAGCTTTTGCTGCTTTTAGTCTGGAAGATGACGCATCACTGATCGGAGCTTTTCAACCTTTCTGCTTAATAATTCATGAAGTGAACTGAGAACTTATGAAAACTCTTGGATCAGTGGTGCAATGTCTTCAATACTTAAACAATAAAATAATTAAATGCCTTTTGATTCATCACTTCCAAATATAATATGCTAATATTTAACAGTAAATTTAACTAGTGGGTGTGTTTTATCTGCGTTTACAGGCACATCATGGTGGGTTTACACTGGGTTCAATCCGTCATCAGGAAGTGGTGGCCAGAACTTTCAAAGAACCAGAAAAGACTGCGGGACAGTTGTTCAGAAGACAGGTGGGTGCTGCAGGTTTCAATACATGTTTTATTTTTTAATTTATTATAAACTGTGAAATATAAATCCTCAATTACATTTCTTTGTCATAAAGGTTTGATAAAGTCTTAATCATGGCAAAAATAATCCTATGATTCTGGCTCCACTTTGTAAACCCACCCCATCCTGCACAGCTAATGTTTGCATGTTTACTGCAGGAATATTGAAGTCATGAAGCAGCGGCTGAAGGACGTGTGGAAGGACGGAGCCCGACTATGTTTGATTCCAGGATCGACAGGAGAGCTGGCAAAGGTGAACATGAGTTATATTATAGAACTGAACAGGGAATTTTTCATGATGCAGTAGCTGTGAAAGATTTGTTACAGTTGGAAAGTTACAAAAACACAAATGTCATTTAGCAGTTGTTTAGATATGAAGTGTCGAGCTTTATCTGGTATATTTCTTTGAAAAGTGCTTCTATGTTTGTCCCTGCTATGAACAAAACTAAATGGAAAATAGGTGCAACAGACTGAATCAGCGCCGCCTTGACACATATTATAGAATGAACATTGTGACACAGATGGATCACTGAAGAGTTTTACTACACAAGTGCCTCTGCTGTTTGTTTTCGGCTCTGTTTATTTTTGGTGGACACAACCAACCACTCCCGCCCTAAAAAAAAACTCACCATGAGTCAGCACGAGTTGAGTCTGTGTTGTGTTCCCACCTTTACATCCTGTTTGATTTTGAAATTAATAAAACCAGCAGAGAATATTATGATCACAGAGACATTTCAAGAACCTTTGATGTACCTGTTATTTTACTTTTTATTGCTTAAGATTTAGAATTCAGTTAATTCATTTATTTTCAGATTACAAGTGATTTATTATCTTGTGTATATCAGAAGAATCTTGAAAAACGTGTTTTGATGGCCCTGTGATTTATCCCGTGTTGATGATATGTATAAAGGAAGATTCTTTTAATGCATCCAGCCGCAGGATGTGTCACTGGATGTGACAACAACTAACGTGTTATCTCCACGTTGCAGGCCATCGAGGCTTATCTATCACAGCTGCCCTGACAGTCGTCGAGGAAGCGCTCTGAGGATGTGACCACTACTGCCAGATCATGGCTCTGTTTCAAACTGATAATGACACCAGAGAAACGGACTGGTTCGTTCTGCCATGTCAACTCAAACCTCTTACTGGGACTGAACTTGATCATTCAGATGACTCCCTTGGTGAGAGCTGGAGACTCTTAAGGAGGGCTCTGAGAGCCGTTCTGCAAAAGGAGGAAACGTAAAATGACTGCTTCACATTGAAGTGGACCGTCTTGTGAAGGGGCATGTTTAGTGGACCTTAATGAGACCCGGTGTTGCGTCGCTCTATGAAGTGCCAAGCTCTTTGTCTCTCACTGCACCACTCTTTGCCATGGAATGCAAATGCACTTGTGGATGTATTGAATGCTCCGCTCTTGTTGTTTTGAGCCTGGGTTCTCCAGAATCAGGAACTTGAATCTGCTACAGTCTTAAGTTATTAGAGCTCGTTTTCATTTTTTGCCTCTTCCGATGACATTTGACTGTGTATTGTAAACTGTAAAAACAAATGATTCTTTTAATCTTCTTTTAAATAAATTTGATAAAAATCAAAACTAAAAAAAGTTGTTTTTATTGTGTTGTCGATAAACATAATTGTCATTTTGGAGATGGAATTAAAGCTGTCCAGGTTCAAATAAAGTAGATATTGGTGTTTTAAATTTTGTAAATAAAGCTGACAAACTAAAGCATTTAAAGTAAACGTATATTTGCTTTGGTCGTTCGAAGTGGCTGAACAAGTTAGGAAGGTTCTCGTGTTGGCAGTTATTGACATTTTTTTTAATAAACTTTATTTACCAAGGCAGGTTTCGTCTTTTCTTGAAGCAAAAGAAAATTGGCAGATTAAAGTTTTTTTTAAAAATTTTATATTAACATATGGGTGGCGCTGTAGCACATATTAACATTATTTTCAAAATGTCCCTTTTTAGTTTGTAACTGTCTTGTTTTGAGGGGAAAGAATAGGAGGAATTTAAAATTGTATTTAATTGATAATTAAATAATAATGAATTAAAATATTTACCATTAAATTACAGTTATGTAATTTATGTTTCCGCATTAAGGTATCAGGCACAGAGCAAACTGTACAAGATGTATAAGACAAAACTACAAACTATAAAAGATAGAAATATAAAATAGTATGTGTGTGTGTATATGTACATTAAAGGCAATAAATGGCCAGTGACGCCGTCAGTGTCATCGTGTGTTTGTTCAATAAAGTTTTCTATCCTCCCTTCCCCCGGTGACGTCACAGCAGCAGCTGATGCACTGCCTCTTCAGCTGCTTCCCGGAATCCGCCGCTGCTTCCGCTCCGGTTGACGCTTCTTCACCCGGGATCCACTTCCACTTCCACACACAGACGCCATGTTCCACCGGGAGAGGAGCCCGCTGCTGTGGCTGCTCCTGCAGGCCGCGGTCGCCGCGACGTGGTGCTTCACCGACATGGACGCGGGGCCTGGCGGCGCAGGTGTCGCGACGCAGCCCAACGGCGAGAACGGCTTCAAGATCGAGGGCAGGGCCATCGTCCCCGGGGTGAAGACGCAGGACTGGGTGTCCACGGCCCGGGTCCTGGTGGAGGGAGAGGAGTTCGTCGGGTTCTTGAGGTAGGAAACAGCCCCCCCCTCCACCTCCACACCGGCTAACTAGCTAGCCTGTTAGCGAGGCTAGCTAGCATTAGCATATATAGCATTAGCACAGCTAGCATTAGCCTGATGCTGCTGTTTGGCAAATGGCAGCGTCAGACTGTCCCAACGAGTCCACAGCTTAATACCAGCGGAACAAACTGGTGCCAACTGGGACAAGGACGTGGAGGTTTGTTCATTAGCTCCCAGCAGCTCAGGAGCGTCATGCTAGGTGTCACCAAAACAAACCTGGGCCCCAGGGGAAGTGTGTGTGTGTTTGTGTTTGTGTGTGTTTGTGAGATGTAGAGATGAATATTTCACACTTAACATTCATACTACCTCAATGACTGTTCAAATAAAGTTGTTATGCAAGGGTGGAAATACATTTAAAGGTTCAGTGTGTAAGATTTAGGTGAAGGGGATCTATTGGCTGAAATTGAATATAAAATAATCCTAGTGATGTTGTTTTCACTAGTATGTTTCACCTAAATTGTATTTATTGTTGTTTTAGTTACTCTAGAATGGCCCCTTTTATATTTACATACTTTATATTAACATCGGGAGTGGGTCTTCTCTACGGAGGCTGCCATGTTTTTTACAGGAGCCCAGACTGGACAAACTAAACCCCTTTTTTGAGTTTTTATGACAACTGAAGGTTATCACAGGTTCTCCCTCACGTTTGGAAGGGGGATTCAGCTGCAACACGCCACTTCACCACTAGATGTCACTAAATCCTACACACTGAACCTTTAAACACAAGCGGGGGAAGTCAGCTCATCAGATACAGTTAGCTAAAGCTCATGCAGGCTGATATTGAACTGGATTGAGTTGTTTAGTTGTTTGCCATCGCTGCATGTTTATTAGATTTTATGATATATAAATCTCTAGTCTTGTATTGTAAGTCTTACTCTTGTCAATATCTCCATCAGCACGTACTTCTTTACAGTGACAGCTTTGTAGTAGTTCTGGTGCCTCGACTTTCATCTCACTCCAGTGAACTTATTCTTGACCAATTTCGACCTTTTATTATTCTTATGCCCGTGTGTTTGACTGTTTTGTGTCCATCATCCATCCATCCATCCATCATGCCCTCATTGACTTGGATGGTGTAGACATACTAGACATGATAATAAAACACCTGTCAACATCACAGTGTAACTAGAATGGCTCCCAGTAGAGCACATACCTCTGGCAAGTAAACCGTCTCCTTTAATCCAATCAAGCTCCAGTGAAGTGCAGACACTTATAGTTACCAGGTCCTTAAATGTGCCTGATTTTAAAAATAACACCAAGAACCCCTTATCTCACGATGTCAAAATCTAAATGTGCATCTGACTGAGCACTGACAGGTCTGGAGAATAAAAGTGTGAATTGTCTTGTTGCAGAACCGATGGAAGTTTTGCAGTGAATGACGTCCCTTCAGGATCTTACGTGGTGGAAATTGTCACCCCGACTTTTAGATTTGAACCAGTGCGTGTGGATATCACGTCCAAAGGCAAAATGAGGTGAGACCTTAATGTCGGGAGAAGCCACAAATGTTTAATGTCGAGTCAGCCTCATATATTCATCCGTGTACTGTAAGTAAATCAACTCTGTTCCACTTAAGAATCTATGTGTCATTCCACAGGGCACGTCTTGTGAACTACATCAAGACGTCAGAAGTAATTCGGCAGCCGTATCCTCTTCAAGTCAGGGCCAGCGGCCCTCACAGCTACTTCATGAAGAGGGAGACCTGGGGCTGGACAGACTTCCTCATGAACCCCATGGTAAAAACATTGCTGGATATGTACAACCTGCTGTGTTCATAGGCCTGTGGGGAAAGGAGATATTGTGTGTTTTTATAAAGTGCAACAGTTAGTATTAAGGTTTGTAGAAGTCCAGCGTCATTGGGCCAGGATGTGCAGGGATTATTAAAACATTAGATAATTGTTGTGCTCTACATACTATGAACTTAATGACGCATGCAGCCTCACCTTGAAGGTTTTCTTTTATTTCCTGTATTGAATAACCAAACACTCTGATGATATAATCATTCAAGGTGTTTCATGTGGAATGTTGTTCTCAGAGAGAGAAGTGTTGTCTTCTGAGGCAGAAGTTCTTCTTCAAAGTTTTTCTTATTAAGTTGTTAACCAGTCAAAGTATGTGGCTTGTTACACTCTGGTAAAGAAGAGAAGGTCTAAACATTTGGTTTCCAAAAAGAAATCAAGAAAACGATCATCCTCCACTGACACGTTTATCCTTAATAAACTGGGTGGTTTCCTCCATGTCAGAATCCAGACCATATACATGCTAGTGTTAAATATAAATACAGTACGTCAGAATCCCTTGTTTATGTCTAAATGTATTGTACTTGCTGCTCCTGCAGGTCATGATGATGGTTCTGCCCCTGCTGATCATTGTCTTGCTGCCTAAAGTGGTCAACACCAACGACCCAGAGATGAGAAAGGTAAAGTGCTATATCAGTTCATTGTGTAGTTATTTGAATTGTATTGGATCCATTTTGGATCAGTTAAATAAGGATTTATCAAGTGGCACCATAACGCGCACGTTCCTTTGTAATGTCAGTGGTCGTTCATTTCACTGTCTTCTTCACAGGAAATGGAGCAGTCCATGAACATGCTGAACCCTAACCCTGAGCTTCCAGACGTCTCGGAGCTCATGACCAAGCTTTTCTCCGGCTCCAAGGGCTCCAGCAAGGCAAGCAGCAGCAGCAAGGGCACGAGGCCGGCTGTCAAGAGGAGGTAGTACTGTACCGTGCACGTCACCTCAGATCAGCCGACAGAAGCACGAGTTCTGCCATGGAAGCGAGATTTTTAAGGGTCATTTCCCCCGTCTGGGTCTATTTGTACAGTTTTCTTTATTATTAGATGTTGATTTCTTTTATTCTATTGGAAACTGAGCAAAAAAAAAAAAAGAAAATATGATTTTTTTTTTTCAAATGGCACTGAGAAGTTTCTTAAAGTCTGTAAAAGCTGTAATTCTTCATTTGCTCTTTACTTTCAAGTGGCTCTATCACTCTTCCATCTTTTCTGTGCTAACCCTCTGTTGTGCATTTTTCCACAGCTGCTAATTCCACTAAGTGAAAGAGAACATATATATACATACTCAGAGATTTTCTTTTTAGTTTTCTTCAGTAATTATGACTGTGAACGAAGATGAATTGAATTTTAGGACTGAGATATTCTTATTTAAAAAGCCTAGATAATTAAATTGCAATGGTTATATAACAGCTTTGTTTTTATTTCTGACCGTCATGTTTGTTTGAATGTCACCACACGGCCTTCTCATTTTTTCGGACTTATTGAGTGACGTGTGATAATTCACATGCAGTACATCCGTGCCTGTAGGTGTAGAATTAAAATGATGTTTACTGGCAGGGGAAAGAGTGATAAGAGCCGTGTGTTTGCTTTCAAGATCTTGAGTGTACTTGACTTTCAATAAATCAGACGGTGAAGACCACATTAAAGTCACAAACTGTGTCTGTAATAAATGTGTTCACGTCATTATCAGCTGCTGAGAGAAGATAACGAACGACTTTTCATCTTTACAACTCGAGGTCAACTTCTGAGCTTCTCTGCATCAGTTGTCATGGCGATGGATCTTTTGACTTAGGACAAGCGTGGTGTTTTTTTTATGTTTTTCACTGGAGTGAATTTTTAACCGACAGGGACCGGCTTCAGGTGTTATGGACAAAATTATAACAGCCGATCTCCATGACAACTGAAGAAATCCGCCATCTAATGCGATTGAAAGTAGAGCTCAAGCACTCGGAGTTTAATGCCTATTTTGATTTCGGTGTGAAAAACAAATCTAATATTATTTTGACAGGGATTTTACTTTTAATTTAATAAAAACAACAAATAAATAATAAATCTTGATATGGATCTCTTCTGTTTTGTTTTAAGTTTAAGTGACAGACAGACCCTTTTAAAGTTAGACAAACTATTTTAAGGTGTCTAATTTAGTTTGGTATTTTCTTGCTGACCACTTAACTTGTATTTCTGCTCTAAAGCTCTAATAAATGTGAATGTATCTGTCCAGCTGGTAGAAAGCTCAGGATTTAGCTAGTACAGTTAATAGACTTTGAGTTGGGGTTATTTTGCCAAGCTGCTATTTCAAATGTCAAGAATCAGAGTTCAGTCCCCCGCAAGGTCTTTAGACAAATCTGAGGTGAACAAATTAATTAATAGAATAATTCAGAAAAGGCTTGTTTTGCTTCTTATTTTGAAATAATCAGCAGTTTGGCCTCAGGCCTCCTAAAATCCTACAAATCCTTTCTTCAGGTGCTGATTCAAATTAGCGGCTGAAGCCTGAATGAAGTTTTTCACACTAACTATAGCTCATTAGATTTAATTAAACAGAGGGTTTTGATCTAACAGAGGAATTAACCTGGGACAAGGAATCACAAGCAAAAAATGTCAGAATATACGATGTTTATGATGTCTCCTTATTCTTCTTTAATATTAGAGAGGAAATTACAGATCTCTTCCTTCCTTGGCAACAGTCACGCTATGTGCACGTATCCTCCTTTGGCCTGTTAGTTTTACACGTCAACTTTTGGAGTGGATTTTCTCAAAAGGAAGAATTTCAAAGTACATAGTTCAGATCAGATTCAACAAGTTGACGCTTAAAGAAAAGGAGAATTATAACTGCCTTTTGAAATTGTGTTTCTTGGTTCATATCAGTACACACAGACTCACTTTCACAACATTTCACAGACGAACGAGGAGCACAGGTTCCTCCACGAAGCACTTTTGCCTCAGAGCAGAACAAAAGGCACAGGGTTAGATACATTTTGACATCACATCATAAACAGGAAAGTGCAGTAAATTTACATCATCACTCGTCCGTCAGAGAGACACGGTGGTAATCCAGCTTCAAACACCTTTTTCTAAACAGCAACGTGAATATTGACGAGAGCAGAGGTGTGATCCATGGACACGCTCACATGTCACATTACCACTGTGAAACTAATGCAGTAAGTGCACAGATTAGCCCTTGAACACCAGATCAAACATCGATAGCAAGAGCAAAGAAAGGAAAAATATTCACGTGACCACTTATATATATATATATATATAAATACTCTATATATACTAATCAATTTACATTTACCATTTGTGAACAGAATCGGTGAAACGTGTTCTTTATATTTTAAATTATTTTAAATGTGTACGCCTACATGATGTCCTTTATATACAGTGCAAGTGAGCAGTAGAATAAACAAGGATTGGGTGAGGTTTAAAGAACATGTTCAGAGACTTGTAAACAACATACATGTATATATGTTGTTATACATAATGTAAATACTTGCACAATGTGTGGATTAAATGTATGTTGTCCTTGTAATCATTCCTCCTGGGGGACAAAATCAACGGTCCTCATTCTGTGCAATAATGCACTTTAATATTTAAAGTGTTCTTCTCTAAAATCCTCTTATAAGACCCAGCAGGTGTATATAAGTGTTCACCTTCTCAGGAAACCTATTTAATATCTGTGATTAAATAAGATTAATCTTGTATGAATGTATATAATATCTAAATATATAGTATATTTGATTCCACACATTGTTCTTACTTACCAAACTTTTTTCAAAATAAAGGTTTACATCTACTACCCAAAGCCTGTAAACATACTTGATGATGGAGTCCTCTTTTCAAAATAGAGTTCTAGAAAATATCTGAACATGTTCTTTAAACTGAACCATTGTAAGAATGTGTTGCCACCTTCATTAGGTTTTTTTTATCTGTAATAATCTGCAGCAGCAGTTTTACGTGCTGCATCAGGCTCAGCACATTTTCCACCAACATGTACTTCTAACACAAAGATCACATGCAGCACTTCATGCTGAACATGAACCACCAACTACAGTATATATCAAGAAACTCCACGTGGAGGCAAAAGTCTGCGACAACGCTGCGGCGCCACATCAAGTCATTTTATTGTTGGCGTTTGGGTTTTGTCCGCACCAGTACAGCTTGTCCTCGCCTCTCCTCCTCCTCCTCCACTGGCAGAGCAGCAGCATGCGGAAGGTCTTCTGGAAGGTTTTGTTGCACAGGGCGTAGCACATGGGGTTGATGGTGCTGTTGACGTAGCACAGCCAGTAGCCCAGGTGCCACAGGGACATGGGGATGCACTCGGTGCAGAAGGTGGAGATGAGCACCATGATGTTGTACGGCGTCCATGTGAGGATGAAGGCCAGGAGGATGGCGCTGAGAGTCTGGGCCGCTTTTTTCTCCTTCACCAGCACCATCCTCTTCCTCTTGGTGATCTGGCTCTTCAGGACGGGGTCCATGGGTTTGGAGGTGGTGGAGGAGGAGGACGGGGAGGCGTGTTTGGCGGGCGGCTCTGTTTCCGGCAGGCAGGGTGTTGCAGGTGGGGGACTGCTCTTTTTACCCTTTGAGCCGGGTCTGAATTTATAAGCGATGCACTTTTTGCTGTTCTTCTTTTGAGGAGAGGAGAAAAACTGATCTTCTGCATAATCAGTCACTTGCCCGTTCTTATTACTTTGCTCACTGCTTTGCTCTTTGAAAGACCCCTGTGGAGTTTCTAGTGAAGCGTGTTGCTCCTCCTCCTCAGATGAGGTGTAGCTGTTGAAGGAAGTGATCTGGTCGGCTTTGGCCCACGCCTCGTCTGACCTGGTGGTCGTCTTGGTGGCGTTACTTTGGTTGGATGAGGACCAGGAGGCCTGACTCCGGTCCCTCCTCTCTCTGGTGAAATGAAAGCAGGAGTGAATGAGAGTTTTCTGTGGTTTAGTTCCTTCTGGAATACTTTCTGTCGCGAGGCCTTGCAGCTCTGCCAGGTCTTTGGTGCGTCTCTGCGTCTCCTTGTAGATCCTGCAGTACAGGATAGTCATGACAGAGACGGGGATGTAGAAAGCAGCGATGGCGGTTCCAAATGTGATCACAGGCTCGGTCAAAAACTGGATCTGACACTGTTCCTGAGGCACTTTTCTCTCTCCTACAAAGTACTGCCAGCACAAGATGGGAGGCGCCCAGAGGACAAAAGACACCAGCCATGCAAGTCCGATCATGATGGCGGCTCTCTTTGGAGTCCTCTTTGCCCTGTAGGTCAGCGGCCTCGTGATGGAGAAGTACCTGTCGAAGCTGATGACGAGCAAGTTCATGACCGAAGCGTTGCTGGCCACATAATCCACTGCAAGCCAGAGGTCACACGCCAGGTTCCCCAAGGACCAGTAACCCATCAGTATGTATGTGGTGTACAAGTTCATGGACAGCACGCCGATGATGAGGTCAGCGAACGCCAAACTCAGGAGGTAGTAGTTGTTCACAGTCTTCAGCTGGCTGTTCACTTTGAACGACAGCAACACCAGCACGTTACCAACTATAGTTATCAGGCTGACGATGGCCGACACCGTGGCGATGGCTATAACCTCCCAAAGGCCGTGAGCCGTAATTTGGACGTGTGATGTGTTGCCAAAGGTGCTGTTCTCCATGGTGCTGGGTTTTCTGTGTGTGCCTCCGTGTAGAATTTGAAGTTTTCCTGAAATGAAGAAGTAAAAGAAAAACAGTGATGAGTCAAAACTGCACACAATTATTATTATCCTCTAATTTCATTGTTATATCAGGATAAATCAGGGCTAGATACCCCGCACCTTCACTTATTCACATACACCATATTCCACAACTTTTTTATTATTATAATTTTTATTTATGTTTATTTATTTTTATTTTTACCAACTTTACAATAATACAATAATAATATACATAGTAAAAAATTTTAATTTTCTAATTAAATGAATAAATATAGAGCTGTGTCACATGAAAACCTGAACACATAAAAGCAGTAATATACACATAATATATAATAATATATATGATATAATACATATAATATAATAGGTTATATATAATAAAGTTTGGTCCCGGAACCAATGAGAGTGACATTGTGTCCTAGGACACATTTCAATGTAACACCCAGCCCACAACGCGACTGCGAAGTGTCACATGCTTAAGTGTCCGGTCACAACAATGGAGGAAAGAGTGCTCAGGGGCCGGGGCGGCAGCTGGAGAAGAGGCGGCCGGGGCGGACACGATGGTGACCGTGCTGCCGGTGAACACCGGGGCAGAGGCGGCCGGGGCGGACACGATGGTGACCGTGCTGCCGGTGAACACCGGGGCAGAGGCGGCCGGGGCGGACACGATGGTGACCGTGCTGCCGGTGAACACCGGGGCAGAGGCCGGGGAGGTCACCACCGGGGCCGGGGAAAGAGAGACCACTACCGCGGCGGTGGACGCGGGGGAAGCGGCCACGCAGCGGTGTCCCAGGACCGGGTGAGACAAGTTAGGGCACGCACCGTTAACTCGCTGCACCAAACTGCTTTGAAGATATAGTGAAGTTAACAACTCGCCTCGATGTGAACTCGCTTTAATTCTCTTGAATATGATTTTAAACTAAGAAGTTCCTCCTCTTCCATTCGGCCTCGGTTCAGTTCATCTATCAGCCGGTGTTAAAGCTCATTCTCACCAAACCATCCCCAGAGAGGACCGGGCTGCTTCAGACTGCTGCGCTAAACTAATACAGAAATAAAGTTAAGTGTCGTGGACAACCTGAAAACAAACTTTATGACAAGACATGTTTGGGGGCAGGTGCTGGAGCTAATACAGGGCACCCCCTCTCTCAAATATTCATATAAATAAAGTTATATACACTGGTGCATCTTTAAATTACACATGAGGATGTTTAATACAATGTATTTATATATAAGTTAATGTATAGTAGCCTATGTACACCATGAGCACAGGATAACACACTGCAGTTACCAAAGAGGGCATGTGTCAACGCAAATGTACACGTGAGAGGCTCCGTAGTTTCCGTGGACTTGAGGTGAAGTGGGGTTTATGTCATCATGATTACACACACACACACACACACACACACACACACACGTTATGCACATGATGAACTTCAATCATAATGTGTAGGGTTAGATTGCACAGATTGAAACCTTCCTGGA
Organism: Hippoglossus stenolepis; assembly: GCF_022539355.2. Classification (NCBI taxonomy): domain Eukaryota; kingdom Metazoa; phylum Chordata; class Actinopteri; order Pleuronectiformes; family Pleuronectidae; genus Hippoglossus; species Hippoglossus stenolepis. The sequence continues at coordinate 17,212,424 of NC_061502.1, forward strand.
GGATCATCATCATCTCCTACAGCACTAAAACACCGTCGGTGCACAATCTGGGCCTTGGATGTGACACGAGAGGATGCGTCTTAATTTCCATCAGTCACTTGATGCACCTGCCGCACTAGGAGGGAAACAATAGGGGTCCTGTGATTGCAATCATACAAATTCCATTCGGTTCATAGGGGCTTCGTGATTGCAATCATGAAAACGTCCTTTAGTGCATCCATAGCTACCATGTGGTCTTTGATGGCATTGTGGAGCATGTTTTTTATCTTCTTGAGCTTTGACAGGGCACCATTTAAAAAAAACATGAAAAAGAAAAGAAGGAGAGAATGAAACCACAGCTTTGTCAGACCGGCACAACTTGTGTTGCACGTTTCCATGACAACCTAATTAACAAGGTTATTTTAGCAGTTATCTTACAAAACGGGATGAAATCTGTGACGCAGACACATTTAATGAGTTCAGTCCACTGTCCATTCTTTGCCATACACTGGGACATTTACCTTGACGCTTTGGTTAGACTTCCCCACCGACCATGAATAAGTGCTTGATATTTACTTTTTAATGTCAGAGGAAACCTTTAGTCAAAGGAGTGTTTCAGAGTGTGTAAAAAAGGATTTTTGAACTTTGAAAACCTTTTGAGAAGTGCTTCTCTACCCTTTGTCCCAACATAACATTATATAAAAATATAAAAAATTTGAGGAAGCTTAACATTTTATTGTTTTGGCTTCTCAATGGTTTAAATGAGCCTTTTGACTAAATTGAAACTCCCAGTTCGACTGAGGTTAAAGTTCACCCAGAGCAGAGAGGCAGAACGCAGACGAGAGACAGTGTGGGTGGGGTTGTAAGTTCAGCCTGCAGGAGGCAGCGTCAGTAACCAGCATCAGTTTATTAAAACTTTTTACTCTCTTTAAACCTGTTCACCGGCTTTACCAGATGCATAAATAAGAATATAAACAATCGATATTTCCTATATGATTCAGAATCAGTCCCACCCATAGACTGTATATAATAATGTACGGCATGACAGCTTCCCTATAGTGAAGCCAAAGTGTCTTGATCGCCCCCTGGTGGCTGGCTGAATGTAGTTAATAAACGCTGCTCCTCCATGTTAGCAGATGGGCAATCTCTACAAACAGTTTTTTTAAATGTGAATATGCAGAATCTGTAGATGCAGGACAAGATTTTGCCCCTAAAAGACTGTCTGTTACCCGCAGATGCGAATTCGTTGGGTCATGAAGAAGAAGAGGAGATGCATTGTCCGTCTTAATATAAAGTCTATGGTCCCACCCTTCTCTTAAATTTGCAGCACAAGGATTGTATTCAATCAGATACAGGGTCAAGTTGCAACCAGACAAAATACACAACGTCTGTACCCTTCGTTCCTCATAGAATTGCATGAGGAGGGAAATTTGGTGTGACTCGACCTGTTGGATGGACGATATGAAAAGTAGCTGTGTTGTGTAATTTTTAAGTGATTTGAGTCGCATGTTGCTCATCGTGTGTCCTCCCATGTTCTCCTTCAGGGTCAAGATGAAGAAGTTGACTTCCAGGAGGACGGTAACAGGCGGGAGGTTTTCTCCAGGAGGAAACTGGAGACAAACTGGGATCGATACGAGGAGTCAGAGAGGAAGGAACCCGAGGAGGACATGCCCGCCCAGAGAGGAGCAGATTACGACGTCCTGCTGGAGTCGGCAGGTAAGACGTGGACATGAAGAGCGGGGAGTGGTTGGGTTTGTTTTGCCGACCACACCTGTGCTGCTCAGTCAGGAGGAGTCAAGTGACGGCTCTGATCTTTCCAGAACAACCAAATAGTCCTAATCACGCTGACTCTTCTGTGCTTAGATTTGGGCTTAAGTTCTCGACAACCGCTCGTACACTGAAGTCCGATTGGATGAGAGGTTGTTGAGAAAAATCAAAGCACCGAGAGAGATTTCTCTATCAGTAAGATAATTATAAAATCCACTGGATTAAAAGAACAGCACAAGCATATTATCCTTTTTGTTTTGACTTTTGAATTAGCCCCAATGAAAATACACTCCGTCGAATACTCCACTGTACTTTACTGAAGTTCTCTCTATGTCCTAATTAGTTCAAAGGAATCGTCTGTGGTCATAAGGGACTTTAATTGCCCTGTCTGTATGGACACTGCTGTCAGATGGCTGCGGAGTAGATGCTTGTTTGTCTTTGTTTGCTCATTTCAGCCTCAGTGGTCAGTGTTTGGCTCCCTGGGCTCCGCAGTCTCATCCCCGCGCCTGTGTTGATATTTCTTTCTCCCAAAGGAGCGAGAGAGCTCAGCGCGTCTTATTAGAGCCGAGCTGGAGATTCTCAGAGCCCTGATGTCCAACTGTACATTTATCTCACGTCTAGTTGAGTTAAAGCAACACTACGTAACGTTTGCTGAGCAACAGCGCCCTCTGCAGCCACGTGTGGTGATTAATTCTGGTTAAGTGGTTTTCATTTAGAGGAAAAACAAAACCTATCAATGTGTTAACAGGAGCTCTGACTGCTTAGTCATGGGTAATACCCATGACTGCGCAGTCATGGGTATTACCCATGATCCCCTGCTTCTCAAACCAGAAGAACTGCCACCGAGCTCTTTTTAATGTTTCCTAGCTGAATATTGACCCTAAACTCAAGTTTCTATTGACTTCTATGTCTTTTTAACTGATCTACAGTTCAGCTTTACTCTTCAACTTGCAGGACCTAATTCTGATAATTAAAGCTGCGCCTATCAGTCAGTTAAACACTAAATCGTACCTGCTTGCTAAAGTTACATAGAGTAATACCAAACATTCACCAAACGTGAGGAGTGGGAGTGAAGGAGGAAACATTCTCCCTATTCCAAGTCAGTGAACCAAACTCATTTTGAAGCAGCTATTTTAAGGGTTAAATCCTGTGGTTCGCTTAAACTCTGCATCATTTCCACTTCAATGCACTGTTGCACCCCCACATCCTGTATCTATAGTGAACAATCTGACCAGTATAAAAACTCTCTCCGTAATATTTTTTTTTTATTTTTGCATTCTCTTCTAAGTCTTTATTTTCTGCACAGTGTTTGCAGAGTTTATTGAGAGAACACAAGTTAAAGCCGGGGTCAAGGTACTTAGGCATCAAAAACATGATTTTTGAATCTGACTGTGGTTCAGTTCCTAAGCCTCAGTGTTTTTGTTACAGGAGCAAATTTCACTTCTCTTTGTTTCCCCTTCACCCAGTGTCCTCTCATCATGGCTGAGTAGGTTTCATAACCGACTGCTGCAGGTAGCAGAGTTCATCATGTTTGGTGTAGACATCTAAAAAGATCCAGTGTTCAAACAATGGAGTGATACAAAATCAGAAGGATTGGTTGTGACTTGGATGCTTTATTGTAACTGTAATAAAATTCGACCAGTAAGGTGGAGGTGCTTGAGTTTCCTTTAATTCCAGATAGATATGGCATCTTTGTTGTCTTTATAATTGTCTTTGTTTTGATGAATTAGTTAGATAGAAAAAAAAAATCTTTTATGAAAACAGTTTGATTCCCACTTCCAATTAGTTAATTTAATTTAACTTGAATTAATCATTTAAGTTTATTAAGTTGACATCATCAAAATGAATACATGTAGATATTATAAATAATTATCACCTATAGCATTATTAGCCTTAAATGAAAATCTGTATTCGTGAAACCAAAAGTCGAATCTAACACAGTTAAATACCTGTCATATTAGGAAATGAAGCACTTTATAATATATATATTAACCCCGGGTGAGGGTTTTATGCAGTTAACTGTGTTTTTCTCACGCCATTAGAGAGTGTTGAAGCGCCACGTCGTCTCTCCCGCTCTCTCGTAGTGTAAATGCCAAAGGTGCTCTTGTGAGTTGTTTGACTCCCATCTCTTGTCTCTGTGTTTTGCCCACATTGTCAGATTAGTCATGGCGCGCAGCAAGAGGCTGCGGCTCTGTCGAGGATACTTAATTATACGTGGGAGGCGATGCTTTTGAGAGTCGTTTTTCTGGCCAATTAACGTAGCCATGAAATCAAGAATTCGCCACGGAAACCTCCCTTTTCCTCCTGGCTAAAGTTCTTACAGATTGTTTCCCACTGTGGAGCTTATATCATCCTCACTTCTCGTATCCAAGGTGCTGAAGTGCTCTGTTTGTTTTATTGGCAGGATCGGGCAGAATGTACAGGTCAGAGGTATACGCAGGTGCTATGTATTTCAGGATACAGATGGCCCCCAGCGCTGTTTCTCAACCTTTTGCAATGTATCTCTGCAATTCTTATGAGATTGAAAATCCCGGAGCACAGAGGTCGAGAGCCGAGCTTCACCTGCAGTGTGGTGGAGGCGGCAGGTGTGAGACACGTTATGAGCTGTTTTTTTTTTTTTTACTGCGTTTTAATCAGAATGTTTGTCCAACATGTCAAACTCTTATCTGGTCTCTGTCATAACAGGATGCTTCATCTAATAATGTTGCCATCCTGTGATTTCAGAGCTGAGCACGCGGGAACAGCCAAAAACCAAAGTGTTTATATATGTGAGTGGGTGGTGATTTTTTTTTTATTATCTCACCTGACATTTAGGTTCAAAGAGCTTTGTAAGACAGAGAGTGTGCACCTCGTTGAGAGAGGATCCTCAGAAATGAAACCCTCTATAAGTCAATTAAAAAAAGATCCATCTATAGTTCAGTTAATATTTTAAAGTTCACTTGTTCCAGCTTCTCTAATGTATACGTTTGCAGTTTTTCTTTGTTTTTATCGATAGGAAACCAAACATATTAGCTTTTTGGTTCTAGGTTTTTGTTATAACATCTCATAGTTGCACACTCAATAACGCCTCTCAACTTCCTCCCATTGTACAGAGATGAAGTTTAAATATCCCAGATACGAGTGCCGCCCTCTTGCACTTTCAACATAATTTGAAACCAATGTCTGTGCAGTAGTGATCGTGGTGTGGAGCTGTGGCAACACTCATGGCATTTCACCCTATTTTTATATCATCAAATAACTAATGAAAAACCAAACTTTCCAGAAAAATGAACAAACATCATTGTGATAAGAACGACCTAAAATGACAGAAACCATCTTCCATGTCCCATCCGCTAACATGGAGGAGGCAGGGTTTATGATATGCCCTGCACCAATCCACCAAGGGACAATCAAAGAGGATTTGGCTTCACTTTTGGGGACCTGTCATGTCGTCCATCTTTATATACAGTCTTTGTTTGAGATGTGTGTTGAAGAGATGTTAGTTTATGGCACAGCAGGTTCAGTGTGTTGTCTTTTCTAACAAGAACAAACTGAAGCTTTGAGTTTTTGGCAACGTAAATCGTGGAATGAAGCCTGAACAAAAAAGTAAAAATATCACGACCGTACCAGTGCTTCTTCCTGCCCAGGAGATGTTTAACACATTTAAAACCAGCGTGGTTCAAGACCTCTGAATCGCTGCCCACATCCGATATTTTGTGGGTGTCAAAATGCGGAAGTATAGGATAATTTAATAACTCTGAGAAAACACCTGTATCGAAGCCCATCAACTGGGCCAATGTCATATTATTAATTGAGATCGTGATGTGACCAAAATGTCATAAACCGATTGAGGACCTCAATTACATTTATTTGTCATAAGGTTTGATAACGGCATCTAAGTATATATCGGCCAATATAACAAGTTTCAGGATTGTCAGTATCCGTATTGGCCGGGCTCTACTTGTTACTCATAACTTTTCTCCACTAAATTGGGGTCATACCTCTGCAGATAGAAGCAGCTGCTGCCTCCTTCCATCGTCACGACCCTTCATGTTGTGTCTCAAGCCGAACCCTCTGCAATAACTGCAGCACTTTTGCTTATGACTCTGTATTTCTATTAATTGCTGGTTTTACTGATAGAAAGCATCTTATTACTTCCTCCACCACTGGCACTAATAATACCGCGGCCCACGTTCACCACTCCTTTCATTTAAACATTTGACCTGAACCTGTCACTGTTGTTTATATTATCTCCATTTGTAAAACTTTGCCTAGTTTTATATTTCATTTTGACTTTTTCTTCAGTCCAAGTGCATCTGCTGCTGCTGCAGGGACTCGTCTTTTGACGCAACACTAGATGAAACGGGGGGGAATTAAAGCACGAGATCTACGCAGACGTGAAGCTTTCCAGTCAGTCTATTTAAATAAATGTAATTGAGTTGTTGGGATATACAGTGGCTGACTGTCTGTTTGCAAAAGCTTCATTGAAAGCTCTACTGTACTCTGTGTGATTAGGAAAGATGGAGCCTGACGGGGCAATTATATATAAACAGACTGTTTGATTTGAATTGAAGGTCAGGTTGATTTTCTGTTGTTCCGTGGCCTCGTGGGTGAATATTCCAGCCCCACTGCTTGTCCAAACAACCCCAAGTGCTTTTAGCATTCATATGATTTGATTGACTCCTGATTACGCCGTCTATTCCATTCAGTACACACAGATTCTCTGTGTCAGTGGGAGAGGACGCAGCCTGTGGCTGTGGCTTCCAGACTGAGGCCACTTGTAAAGGATGAAACCTTGACGCCTTTTGATACTTAAAATATTTCAGAAGCAGTGCATTTTGAAACCTGCTTTTGTGCAGAAACGTTTTCGTTGCCTCGAGAACTTCAGTCGATATGAACCAGGAATGTTTTTCTTTTGAAACCGAGTGTGTATTGATTGAATTTCGTTGCCATTGAGCCTAGAGGAAAGAATTGCTGTTTGTAACCCAGAAGCGATTTTTATTTTTTTTTGTCAGGTCTCAGTCGTTGCATTGTTGGGGGCTGATTGTGCTGTTGCTAGGGGGTAATGAACACACGGTGCAAGTCCTTTGTTCTGTGAATGTGTCCAAGTGCAAGACGGGGGGGGGGCTTGTTGGGCAGTTATTTACATCCTAACATGGCCATCTATCTGTACACATTAACGCAAGGATCAATCCTCCTCCCCCGCAGCCGTAGTTTACCAGGGCTGCTAATGGGCACCTATCAAGCCTCAATCATAATGAGACAAAGGCAAATCGCATTAGAGCTTCAGTGATTCGACTAACCTGACTGACAAACACAAGGACTTTTTCCTAACTGAGATGAATATTCCCAATCATTCCATTCATTTATATGTTCCGGTGTTGTTATGGATACTTGATTAGCCACGTAGGCTGGAGGAGACTGGCGTCAAAGCAGAGGAATGAGGCCGCTCGTGTACCGTCTGGTCGGCGGATATGGGAAAACAAAGCGTCACAGGAGATTGGTTGGTTTCATTGTGATCACGCCAGTGGAGGTCGGCTAAATAAAGCAGCAGGTGGACCACAGACACTTGACTGAGATCGTCCCACAGAATGGTCGACCCACTTTCAGCCTGAAATACCTGCACCCTTGTTTGACCGCCGCTGTGCTAACATACCAGGGTTCACCTCAGGTCTGCAGGTATTTTTATCGTCTGGTAAGAGCTAGAAAAACTTCCTGGTTAAATTACAGTCAGAAAATATCTTTTTAAATGGACATTATATTTCTCAGAGGTGTTTTGTCAGACCAAAGTACGAAACCTCAAAATATTCTACTTCAAGTTCGAGGGAAGGAAGAGAAAAGCAGCAAATCCTCAAATTTCAAGAGCTTGAATGAATGTATTTTTAAAACTTTTTTGCTCCATAAATGACATAACTGTTTTATGGATTTTCAAAATTGCTCCTGCAGCAGCCTGTTGTGCCCTCTGTTGGTTATGTGTATTAATATTTTGTTATTCCAGAGCTGGAGCATGATTCAACGGTCCAAATCCCAATTATATCCAGTTTATACAACGGAGCTGCCATTAATAAATGGAAAGAATACTAATCTGTCAATGTTGTGGTTATTATTCCAGTGAAAATGCCAAACATTTGATGATTCCCGGCCTCTTAAAGTTAAGGGAATATTTCCAGGTTTTAAAAAGCAACCTTGTTCTCATGGACTGTGATGGATGGTTTATACTGTTTTCTGTATTCAGACCAAATGATTACTTTAATAATAACTGGCAAATTAATAGATAAAAATGAGTGTTTGATGCAGCAGTTGCAATAAAGCAGAACATTTAAACTGGAACAAGTACGTTTTTGCCATTTTCTTCTCATAAGTAATCTCCTGACTATTTTGTTTATAGCTTCAGCTCAAATAGATTTTTGTTTGTTGTTGTTTCCAACCTCCGAGTGTCGGGATGCCAATCATTCGACTTGTCATCCCCATGGTTTTTAATGATGCCTTAAATCAAATCATCCTCACTCCCTGTTCCGCCCACTTTTTTTTTTCCCCTGAGTAAAAAATAAACACACAACACTCCTACACAGCTGTCCTTCAAACACGCAAACACACATTTAAACATATCTAAGTTTCTGGGATTCATTTAATAACCTTTTGTTGGGTGTGAAAAGCTGCGGTTTAAGATCCACGCCGAAACAAAATGTACTGCAGAGTTCTGAGTGTGAACTGTAAAAGCTCTGCTGACAGCTGATGAACCCCAGCACTTGTTCCATGATTCATTAGTAACTCAGGCTGCACATTCGCTCATAAAATGTTTATAATGCTAGCATTTATAATATGGCTTCGCTGAACGCTACGTCGTGTCAGTTGTCAGCTGCTCCTGTGAACTGTTTAATTTCCTGCCATAATAGCCACATCAAACAGAATACATACTCACCCCGTATGGATCTGACAAAACACGACCCTCCAGCATAAATGGGTGTTTAGCCGGCTCTTTGATTCGCCGTTTTTTCCCCTTTACTCCTTCTTCAGTCCTGCCGAGTTCTCTCAGTTTCCTTCTCCCTGTGGCGTTCTCAGCTTTGTGCGTCTTCCCTCGTCTCTGTATCCCCTCACGCAGCTTCACACCTTCCCTCGCTGGCTGTCTCTTCCCCTCCCCTGCTGCCTCTCGCCGACTTTTTCCCTCTGCGCTCCTCTCTCCAATGAGGTGAAAAACACACTTGTCAAATACAGGTAGGTCCTCACACTGTCTCTCATCCTCACTAGTTGCTAAGTGCTCGGCGCCTCGATGCAAACAAGTTATTCAGCATCGTCGTACCGTCGCTCCTGAGCGGTCCAGCTTTTCTTGCTGAGATGAGACGGTAAAGGCAGCAGCTGTTCAGTGTCAGTGTCCATGTGACGGAGCAGCTTAAGGTGCCTCGGAGGGTGATGCTCAGACCTTTTTCATGGAAGGGCGAATTACTGGAAACGGCTTCTCGGTCGCCTCTGTGATAATGAAGCGAGGATCTCGTTTCCTTTTTCACAGACGACAAATATCTGAGCTCAGCATCGTCAGAGGAATCAAAGGAAGCAGCAAACCTTGAAGTTTCTCACTTTCTCTGCAAAGTTTGAGCAGCTGGACTGGCAAAGAAAACCAAGTAAAGCTTCTTTCATCCTCAACGCTGCGCAGGTTGAATGACTTTTTGTCTCCTAGTGGGATTCTACTCACTGCGGATGAAAGGGCTGCTTGAATTCACGCTGCACAAACATCCTCGCCGACACGCGGATTCAACCGTGAGCCACGTTTTAGAAGAAATTCCCACAATGCCGGAAGCCTCATGCTGCATCTGAGCGCCGAGCAACATGTAAGAGGAGGGAGGCAGAGGTGAAGAGGTGGAGGAGTAGGATGAAGCAGGGTTTGAGGGAGGAGGAGCCAGAGGAGGAGGAGTCGACGTGGATGTCGGCAGCACTTTTTCCAGACATTGCCGACTGTTTGCCTTTGCATCGCTTACAGCTGTATGTCTTCATCAGAACTCCCGGCTCCTCAAACAGACGCACACGTCTCACTACACGGTGACTCGCTCGGTTAATCCCCCCCATGCGTTTGACCATGTGCCCTCTATAAAAGCAGGGTGAGTGACTATTGAAGCAGTGGTGACTGGCAGAGGTTTTTATTTTTCTGGCATTATCGACTCTATCCTCTGTCAGCTGTGCTTTTCACTGTGTGCTTCCTTGTTCTGGTTTGACCTCCTGGGAGCTAACATATTTAGTTGCTTGCTTCCCTTTGAGCTAAAAAAAAAAAACAATCTTGCTTAGATGTGGAAATGTAAATTCAACAGACAGGAAAGACGTGTCATTTTTCTTATATTATTACCGGCACCAAAATCAGGTTATCTACACGTCGTTCCTTTAAACTTTTTACCTGCCAATGAGGTTGTTTTCACCCCTGTCTGTTATTCCTTAGTTGGTTTCTTGGTTTGTCAGCAGGATTGTAAAAAGTTCTAATTTAACTTGCTGAACCCTGAAGAATTCCTGAAAATGACAGTTGAGGCCAGTCGAGAAACATTTAGTCCTTAGCTAATTCTCCACTTGCTTCAGTGCTTTTGACTCTTGGCTGTGCTTGGTGAAATTAACCTTTTAGCCTCTTGCTGTAAAGGCATAAAAACTTATTTATCAGGATATGATTCAGGAGGATTCTTGGACTCGCTTGAAAATGGCTCACTGCTCGTTGGATTCACAAGCAGCTGTCCACTCCAGCGAAGAGGAGCCTGGTGACGGCTGCTGTTGACGCAATGTGACTAATACATTGCCTTGTTGCGTCATGTTGCATGCTGTCTGCACCCACAATGCTTTTAACGACATGAAGCCTCAGTCAGGTTCGCAGCAACGAGGAAGACGTATGTTTACACCTTTTCTGCGTCTTCCACTCTCCATCACAGGAAATTGCACAACTGAAATGCAGTTTGGTAGCAAGACTGCACAGATTACTCGCAACATGTATTAACGAAGTACAGCAGACCACCACTGGTAAACACAGTATGTGTCATATATTCTCTTGATCCTCCGAAAACACATTTTTTCTGTCGGGATGTGGATTTGCAATATTTTGTATACAGTTGTCAGCAGCGAGGAGGATCTCCAAAACGAGGCTTTGGAAATTATGATCTTTCAAACTTAATAAAAACCAGCGACAGACAGAAATGTCAGAGGTGCTGTGGAAGCTCGGGTAAAAGCCTGGTGTTTATTTTAACCCGTCTTTGGAACAACTAGTGATGCTGTTGGGATTATGCTGTTGACTAGTGGATGAGAATAGACATAGGGTGTGAAACTGGACAGACTCTATCAGTTTGTATCATAGACTGTATATAAAGGTGGACGCTAAAATAATCTTGATCACCCCACTGGTGGCTTGCTGCAGTATCCATAAGAACCCTGGCATCCTCCATGTTAGTGGATGGGGCATGGACCAAACTGCAAAGTCAAAGTAGACGTACACAATGTCTTCTCAAAGATGGTTTATGGTTTTTATCACACAGATGTTTGTTTACATGCTTATTTCTTCTTGTAAGGTTGGTTTTGCTGAGTTATTGCTGTAATAACGGGCTGAAAAACGATGATTGACAGCTGAGACTGACTCATGAAGAGTGGAGCGTGTATCTGTGGCTCTGATGGCAGCAACCGTATCTGGGATATTTTAGAGGAAGGAAGTGGAGATTTCCCGTCCAAGAAAGGCAAATGTGCTGGTTTGTGTTTTACCAACATCAACTCACTCACTGTATCAACGCTTCCTTAACTCGTTGGCTACCTTCTGGCTTCATCGTCATCGTCATCAGTCTTCGGACTGTTTATTCTTTCATGTGAATAAACAATAGCACACATGTTCCCGCAGACCACTTAGCGAACTATTGATTATTAGTACAATATGATACCAACTAGGATATGAGGATTGTGCGATGTATCCCTCAGGGAGTTCATGTAATGAGGCACACAGATGTAGGCTATTGTTCAATTTCCGTAGATTGGACAAATTCGCAGGCTCCCACCTACACATTTGGCCCCAGTGATACCAGCACTGTGCCACGGCGCCGTTAACCACCACTTTCATTGTGAATGGATGTTCCTGTAGGTTTCAGTGATTAACTGCAGAACGACACAGTAGCCATCAATTTATATCAGTTTTTATTGATGTAGCACGAAATATAAAATCATTTTTTTCTCTAGTTTTTCTATAGGATTCTGCTTTATGAAGGGATGCATGTGGATTTCTCTACTTTAGTTACTGCTGCCATGGTGCAGCAGGTTGCCAGGATCCATTCATCCTAAAGGCTTGTTAATATTATTTGGCCTTTCCGGGTGACATCTTCATTAAAGTGTCACAACTCAACTTCCCACCTTTTTACCAAGCGTAAACGGACAAATTACAAGTAACAGGTGGGAAATTGCCCTAAATCCTACACTAATTTATCATTGAAATCCATGTCTACTGTCAAAAATAATGTTTTTTTTTTTCCCCCAACAGAATTGTCAGTGCTACATTGTCAAATAACCTTTTTTAAATCCCAAAAGCTGAGCCAATTATTTGAGCGAAAGGAAAGAAAAAAACCATATTAGTCATTTAATCATGTGCTTCTCTGCATCAATTAAAGATAATTGCTCTGTGTGCTTCACACCTCCCACACTGTGTTGCTTGCCTTGTGGTAAATAACAATAGCAGTGCTGATAGTAATGGCACATAGAGCTTTCCAGCTTCCTGAACGTTTGGTTGTCATCCTCCTCCTCCAGCACTTTTTTTTTTTTTTTTGCAGCCAGCATCAACTCAGGCTGTTAATTAGCTGTGAGCAACCAAACGAAGCATCAGTCAAATTTATTCAAACAAACAACCAAACAGTGTCCACACAATTCTCTGTAAACAGCTGGCGTTCGCTAACCTAAGTAGACCCTTGAGGTATAATTTGAATGGGTTATAACTACTTAAGCCCACTTATGTCCATATTATGAAGCCCTGTGAGGCAAATTGTGATTTGTGAATACGAGCTATATAAATAAAATTTGATTGGTTGATTTATATGTTTTTCTGAAATCACTGGATTTTGCAATTAGGGATGAAAAGCATTTGGCAGACACTTTAGCTTTTGTAATGGTGCTTCCTTCAACTGGCTTCATAACTCTGGTTTGAGCGTCTGCCTTTGAATGGGAACATGACCTCGGTCCGCGATTGAAACAAAGATGAATGTGAGTCATTATAGCTCCAATAGAAACGCAAACAAAGTTGACTGTGCGGCGTTTGTGCCTCGAGGCGTCTTCTTGTGATGCCGTCTCGGAAAAATCTCCTTGAATTTATCCAACTGCTCTTGCTTTTCACGTTTACTTGGACACCTTCTTATCTCTGTGTGATGTGTAGATAAACCTGTCTTTAGCTCATGAAATACTCTGATGCATCTGATGCTTCACTGATTCAAAATCTATTCTACATCAGTGTCGAAAAGATGTTAAAACTCTTAATTTACATCCTGTTGGTATCGTCTTCAAATGGCACCTGTTAGAGACGGAGTCAATATCAATATATGTTTGTGAAACAGTCACCCAGCAGCTCACATTGACTCCGGTTGTTGATTTTCTCGCTGCCTGTCATTTGCGAGGGGCTGGATCTGTCCCAAATTGTTGGGTTTTATTTTCTTTGATTGCAGAATTTCAGTCAAACAGTTTGGGCCAAGAAAGACTGAGTAAACATCTCAGTGCACAACTTTCTTCCAGTGTTTAGCACAATTTTGTTAAGAGTGATTTGTCACTTGTCTGAAATGTGTAATGCTCTCTGGTCAAGGGTCTAATTTTATGCCTGAAATTAGCTTTTTATAAATGCTATATATTGGTACAAGTAAGAATGTCTTTACATATTTCCACCGAGGACATTTTGTTTATGCTCCTGCTCCAGGATTAGAGTAAAACCACTGAACAGATTTCCACAAAACTTGTTGGAACAATTGTAAAGAAGAAGAAACCCATTACATTTCGGTGCGGATTTAGATTATTTTCTTCAATTTCTCTAACATTGCGAGATACAGCCTTAGCCTTGGCGGAGGTTTGCTCTCTGCGAGCATCCATCTAGTTCTAGTTATGTACTGAAATGTGTCAGATAATGTGGTGTTGTGGTTCTGCAGAAGCTGAGCCAAGTTCATTTTGTTGTGCTTGACGAATGTGTGTTTTTTACCAGATAAGTGTTGACGTCCCTCGCTGTGTCTTATTCAACTGAATTTGTGTTTTTGTTGTCATGCTGGGTTAAAAAGTGACTTGAATGTTTTTGAATCAGAGACTGTGTCACCACCGTAGAGCACTGACAACTTTCTAATTGCTCTGCTCGGTACATATGTTCATCTTTCTTTCAACTTATAAGAATAGTTGTTTTGCAGCATTTATTTATATAATCTTAGGGATGTACAGAGTCTCGTACTGACACAATATCACATAAATATGAATGGAGAATTTCAAGGACCTTTCCAGTTTTAGCTGACTGTAAATCCACTATCTTGAGGTTTTCGACTGTTGTTTGGGCTAAACGAGCTATTTGAAGACATGACTCTGAACTCTGGGAAGTTAATTAACAGATTAACTGATACTGAAAATAATTGCTAGAGTCCCAATTAAGGCCAGAACACACCAGAGGTCTGAAGGGGTTGGGCACTCATCCACTACAGCAGCATCTTTGCCAGTGGAAATAACTCATAAAGTTGTCTTTGTGTAGCCACCGTGAGCGAGTCTCTGTGCTGTGTTTGTTTAAGTGTGTCTTTACAGAGTGCAGGTGGCCCGTGTGTGTTATCATGATTCACTCAGACAGTTATGAGCGTCTTCTGATGACTTTACCACCAGAACAGAGGAACTTGGGATTTCTGGAGGGAATATATCAAGCGCTGTGGATATGTTGTTTGGATTTTTACTGCCGTGTCTTGTCACATTTCACTCGCTCATGTGTTCAAAGGATTGAAACGTTCATGCATTCTGGCGGTTTGGTGCTTATTTAAGACAATCCGCACGTCTTTATTTAGCCGGCAGTGGGTGCGTTGTTCTCATCTTCCTGTGGCCTTTGAGTGCCTCTTTGTAAAGACACAGGAAAAACACTGGTAATACTTTGCCTGTGAGAAATGATCCTTGTATTTCCGAAATTCACATACATCCCATGATATTGATCAAAGGTTTATCAATGTCTCGGCAATCGTTCAGCTGAAGCAGCGAATGTTACGGATGTATAAGCCACCCATTTAACACATTGACCTCCTTTTTTAGCAGCGCGTTGATCAATATTAGATCTTTACTCATCTACCAGGCTAATGTAATAGCCGAGGCTCCTCACGCCTTATTAATGAGGCTCCCAGATGTCCCAGCACTCTCGGACTGGTGCTTATTCCAGCCACAGGAACCTGTGTCAGGAGGATACATGCGAGGCTGAAGCTCCATCCCGCTCTCACCTGATTAGTCAGATGTTTAGCCTCCCTGTCATGTCTCTGTTAGTGCGAGAGCTGGACGGTGTCAGACGTTGTTCTATGAAAGTGGAGTTAATATTACAGCCCGACTGATACCGATTTTTGCCACAGATGCTCTTACTGGGAAACATTTCCAATGCCAATTTATGGGCCAACATATATATTATATTTAAAAAGAAACTGGCTTGAGGCTTAATACACAAATGCACACAATTCCTTTATAATTTTTTCCCTAAATTAGTTTTCATGATTGCAAACATAAACTCTAATACCGATATGTCTGTGAAAGGCTCATATCGGCCAAGTTTTATTGGCCAACCGATAAATCAGTCGGGTTCCACTTGTTTCTGCTTTCAAGTACGAACCCGGAGCCAGGGTTTCAATCAATGGTAGATATCAGTCCCCTAAATATACCAGATTCCTGCATCTTGTCATGTTAAAGAAAGTGATCATATCCACTAAGTTTTGTCGTCATCCGTTCAGTAGTTTTTTCGTTTTCCCGCTTACAAAAACAAACAAGCAGATGAAACTCTACCTGCTGGGTGAAGGTAATTGGCCGAGTTTAGCGTGACCAGAAAAAAGAGGTAAAAACTTGGATTAAAGTTGAAATGTGTTTCATGGTTCGTCCACTCATCCCCCTGTTGCACACGGGGGGGGGGGTTGGTGAGTCCTCTCGGCCAGTCAGTCCTGTTTTCCGTTTACTGTGTCACACGCGTCAGTTTGTGCTGTGTCTAATTATTTCTTAATTTACTGGTCACTGCTGTCGTGTCAGATTTGTTTTAATGCCCAGCGGCTGCCCGACCCAATCCAGACTGAAGCTACTCCTCTCAGTGGTTATGATGCACTAGACATGAAGACCAGACATCTCCAGGGGATGAAGATGCTGTTTTGGTTATTTACACATTTCTAGTAAGTCTAATGCAATAATATTATATTTTCATGCAGGTTGTAATGTTCAGTTTCTTTTTCAGAGAGGTGATGATTCATCTGTATGATCTTTTTGGAGGTTTTGGTCTGTGTTGCTGCATATCTACATACATACATATACATCTAAATATCTACTCCCTAATTAACGGAGTGTATGCGATTCAGTTCAACTATATAAACATAAATTATTACTGAATATAGACACCAACACATTACAACCTCTTCACTTCACATAGCAATACAAGAAACTGCCGGGCTGTGGTGGCAACATGAATAATATGATTATAAATTCATATTTATTAGAGCCTGACCAATTTATCGGTTATGTGACTAAATTAGCTGATATGAGCGTTTCACAGTCGGTATCAGTTTGAGGATATGCAGTAATACGAAAACCTTAATTTTACAGAACGAACGATGCAGAGAAGATGTGCACTTCTGTTTTCATTTTAGGTGAAATGCAGTGAAATATTCTTGTTCATTAGAGGAATGATTCAGTAAAACCACATCTTTGTATTTGACACTGCCGACCACAGCCGTCCCTCATTTCATAAAACAAAAACCACATGAAAAACAGCAGCTGCTGTTCACTAATAGCGTCTTGCACAGGGCCAATTACAGGGAACGTCAATATTAGATGTTTGAATATGATTGATTAAATCCCAGGCAGGAAGTGCGAGAGGTGCAGCCTCTTACCTCCAAACAAGCTGCACACGGGTAAAGCACGTGCCTGATGAGGACGGGGCCTCGAGTGGGTTGGAGCTCTTCAGATATGACTCTGACACAAACACAGCGGCGCACAATCACCATTAAAAGTTAAGAGTAAATAGCTTCAGCCGTCTTTATTGTCTCGCCTGGTTTGCTTGGGATTTTAATTGCAATTAGCACAGACAGTGATTTATCGACGCGTAGTGGGTTTCAGTGCTGTGGCGTGTTAGGCTAATTGGTTTGGCTAAAAAGGCGTGACAAGGAGCACGCTGGAGGAACTGCAGGGAGACGATCAAGTAACGCAGCAACAGTTCCCTTCCCTGCCTCAATCCTTCCATCTTCCTTCAATCCTACTCTCTCTTTTCTTTCCCTCAGCGTTTTTTCTTCCATTTTCCATCCTGCCCCCGCAGTTAGCGCCACCAAACACCTATCAGATGGGATTTGTCACGATAGTAATAACACTCAATTGCTCTTTAGTTTTTTATGAGGCCGGCTCCCTCTTATCAAGAGAGGATCTGCTACGACTTAAGAGAGAAGTCATCACTCACTGGTCACCATTACTCAACTGGCAAACGGAGGAGGAAGAGGTAGTGGGGAATGTGTGTTTTCGTCTTCCAGTCACTTAAAATATCAACATTTCACTGCAGGTGTTAGTGGAGACTGAGCAGACTGAGCCGCTCGCTGCTCCGGGGAAGAAGGAGAAGCTCGGTCCACATCACAGAGTGTGTAGTGAGCTGTGTGTACTGAAGGTGTGGCCCAGTCAACAAGGGTGTGCATCTGTGATGCTGGTGGAGTGTGTCTGTCTGCACAGCAACACACAGGGTAACAGCGGCATGCCGTGGAAAACGGGATGAGATGTTCAGGGCCACACACACAGGAACACAACACTACATCTTATTTATATATATATAATACATTATATTTATTGTGTTTTGTAGAGCACGACTGATTTAGCACTTTGCCAATATCGACCGATATGAGCCTGTACAGACGTAATGATATCAGTGTTTATGTTTAAAATGTGGCAACTTTCAATTTACATAAACGATATATACATTTTTATGTTTACACTTTTTCCCTTAGTTCAAGTTCTATATTATTTGGTTGTATTTGTGTTTTATCTTTAGTCATTTATAATAAAGTCTGTTTTTAAACTGTAAAATATCAAACATCATCTACAGCACAACGTAACCAGAACATTGTTGTAGCTGCAGTGAAATTCACCTTGAGGGGAAACAATTTGTTTTCTTGTAATTGCCTGCAAAGTTTAATGGAAAAGTTTTGGGTGAACTTTTAACAATTTGAAACCAAGGAAATCAAAATTCATTGATTTATCCAAAAAATGTTTCAAGAATAAAAAAAATAGAACGTCGTGAATAGAAATAGCGAGGGCGATGCAGACCCAGCGTTTCTTATCTCCATCCTCACTCGGTGCCAGAGCTCGCACGGTCTCGCAGGGCAGGACAGAGGAGAGGGGGTGAAGATGAACAGCGGCGGGGCGAGAGCAGAGTGGAGTCGAGTGGAGCAGGAAAAGAGCAGAGCGGGAACAGAAAGGCGGGAGAGAGGCCGGCGAGAGCGCACAGCACATCCCAGATATAAAGAGATGAGAGCGCGACTCCGCATCAGAGAGCCATAGATAGCTCAGCGCAGCAAGCAAAGAGCCGCATTTGTTAATAAAGGGTTCAGCCAGCAAGATGTCAAGAGACAGGATACCACATTATACAGAAGTTACACAATGCCAGCCGAGCCACTTAGCACACAGCATGAGTAATGCGCTGTTTATTCACTGTGGAAGCCAACGGCCACTGACGCACTTTAAACCACCAACTGATCTTAAATCAGTTGTGTACGCTCAAGTTCGGAGGCGGCTTTTATCAAAGTTACTTTAACTGAATTCCTACACACGACAGGAAACGTTCCAGAAGTACAATCGATTTGAGTTCCTTAGTTTCTGAATTGGATTTTCTGATTTTATGTCACTATGAATTGAATACTTGCAGTTTCCGACTGTAAATGTGGACAAAACAAGGCACATGATAACTTTGTCCTGGGATCTGAACCAGTTTTGTAATATTAAGAATAACCAAGACTAGAGTTTTGCGACCCGATACATAAAATCAGCAGATGTTGAAGAATTGGCAATGATTCCCTAAGATGTGATTATTGAACACTTCTGACAAAGAAATGTAATTTAGGTTTGATATGTCACCATTACACAACCAAATGAACTTGAATTGATTATAAATGCATCTTTTCATCAGCGCTTAATCTGTGAAATCAAACTTTTCATATTGATGCACATCAGAGCTATAATTTTTCCCTCGATATTAAAACAAATTGTGTGTCGTGTCTAATTGGTTTGGACGTAAATGCTGACACCGATACGTCTGTGTCAGCCTCATATTGGCAGATATTATCAGCCACTCCATATATTGGTCGGGTTAGACAGAGATCATTTATTTCCTGTCAATCGACGAATTGAAAATCTGTCAGTCGGAGAATTGGCTCGACCAGCATCAGCCGAGCCGAGGAATTCAGTCGCATGCACGACACACAGCTGAAGTACAAGTGTTTATGTAGCCGAGCGTCTTATGCACAGATGAATTCAGATCCACATGAGAAGCCACATGGCCCCGTTCTCTGTAGATGTTAAAACAGCATCAGCCAAGAGCAGGCCGGGGATTTAAGTCTCAGATGTGTTTGGACGAGCAGGAACGAAGAGTCTCTCGTTCATTTTTCTTCACCCCCCCCCCACTTGTCTCTCTCCTGCTCGCACACCACTCCTCCTGCCCTCTCTCGCTCTCTTTCTCGTTCCGTCTTGTGGAGGTTCGACAGACGTTTCCCTCATCCTCGCTGGCAGCCGTTGCCATGGTTGTGTCAGCGCCTCCGAACTACCTGGGATGGTATTTCCACGGTCATGGATCAGGATGACACCGGGCTCTGAGGTGTAGGAGGGAGGCAGTTCACAGGTGTCAGCGGTTCTGTGTGCTGGAGACCAAATGGAGGAGACAAGAGGAGGAGGAGGATGAAGAGGAGGATTAGAGTCTGGGAAGATATTAACCAGAGAGGAGCAGGAGACGGAAACAGAGTGAAAACGAGAGGAGTGAGAGGCCGGGTGTTTGACTGCAGCCACTTTTCAGGGGTAATTTCTCCTCAAGGCAGATTTCTCATTACCTTTAGACAGAGAGCCGTCAATTTTAGATAGTGAGCAACAACGAAGAGAGAGGAGCCCAGGGGAAGTCACACACTGGATCCTGGAGCTGTTCCATTAACACTGGAGTGCACATTTTAACAAGTCGATGACATTATTATACAGGTTTTCCCACCTCTTCGTGACCGTTCACAAATTACCACCTAAATGAGAAAGTGTCCAGGAAGAGCTGGAGTTTTGAAGCTGATACCGACGGAGACATTTGAGAATAATCTGAAATTCTACACAAAATCTCACCTTGGACTGTTAAAATATCCTTAAAAGTTTACAATCAGATATGTATATATGTCAAAAACAATCTAGGTCGCATATGCATAAAAATACAGACTCATGCCAGTTAGATGATATCTGCCAGAGTTTAATGTGCATTTTTAGAGTCATGTTTATCAGAACATTGGCCAGTTAATTGATTTTAAATTGGCCGATATTAGTCTTTCACAGACAGATCGGTATCAGCCGATATTGGCCAATATGAAAAAAAATTGATGTGCATTAATGTTTTCTACATTTCTTAACTTTGCCAGGGAGGTTATGTTTTTAATGGAGTTTCTTTGTCTGTTAGTTAGCAGCATTATACACAAATTGGATTGTTCATGATGGAAAATATCCTGCATGTTTAGTGGACTGATATTTAGATCATATTTAGAGTGTTAGATCTTCTGAGCTCCACTCTATTTGTGTTTTCTTTTTGTTTGTAGTTATTTATGATAGAGTTTGTGGTTAAACTGTAAAATATCAAGCCTCAATTAAAATAAATTAGTCGTAAGGGTTTGATAACATCTTAGGAATCAATCAAGTGTCACATTTTAAGATCCTGGAAAGTCATTTGATTGCTGATCAGCGTATATAAATGAAGGAATATTGCCTTTTATCAATGTACATCATGATTTGAGCAGCACATGACGGCAGCTGCTCTGGGTTTCGGCCTCAGCGTGTTTATCTGAGCCGCTGATCTGTCGTCTGTGGATCACTTCTGTCCTTTCAGAGCCGGCCTCGTGTTTCCCTGGGCTTCATGAATGAAAGGTGCCGTTAGCAACCGATATGAGATCTGCTTTAGATACGAGCAGCTGTGAATTAACTTTGAGATTCGTTTTTTTTTCGATTTCCCGTCTCGCCAAATCCTGGTTTTATGTGTCGTGATCGTTTCCTCTGAGGGTGAGATTGAGACAATCTCCCCGATAAGACACCCGGCATCCAGGCGTCCGTCCCCTCAGCCGTCACTTAAAGCTGACATGCCCATTCCCTCCTCCCGTCCGTCCATTGTAACCTCCATAATGCCCCTATTCATAAATCATATTTCCTGTGCCTGTTTGACAGCAGGGACTCGACCTGCAGACAAATAGCCCTCCTGCAGCTTCTCCCTTTTGACCCCCCTCACTTCCCGTACAGCCAAGCAATCAAGGACAACTGCAGATGGTGTGGAGTGTCCTGTGTGAAAGGCCGAGTTTCTCCAATATAATGCTCAGGGCGGAGGAACAACGAGTGACTGCAGCTCGTCTGTCAGGTCTCCCACTGACCGTCCATCTGTGTGTGGCAGTCTGACCTGACGTGGGTCTCACTCCACCTATTAAACACGTCCGCACCCCCGCTCCACCGGATTCACCTTCTTCATCTCAGATGGATTCTTTTTATTCCTCCTTGTTCTGGGCTTTTTCCTGGTAAAGGTGGAGCAGAAAGAAGCTAAATAACTGTAAATAAACTGTAAATAAAAAGAAAATACAAATACAACAAAATATATCGAAAAATATCTATTTACATTCATAAAAATTTTATTAATATAGTGAACAAATCATAACATACAGGATTATGAACAAATTAAAGTGAAACCCAACAGTTCCCATATGTTTCCATATTTTTTTTTAAGACATTACTGACATCTGATAATATTTAGGAACTTTTAACCTGACTTTTTCTTTTCCACTTCTCAAAATATTCAAGCTGTTGTTAAGCGGTGGAGAGAAACCCTCGTCCACACAGGGACGTGAGTGCTGCTTCACACCTCACTCTGCGTTCCTTGTTGTGGCGTTCGTTATGAACGTTGTGTTTTGATCGTTGTGTTTTGATCGTTTCCGTCGCAGAACCCGACTTCTCATCTGAGCAGTTTTCTCATCTGCTCAGCAAACAAACCTGCCGACAGCTCCGAGGGAGCGTTGGCAGCTTCAGTCGTCGCCTGTCGGCTGCTGTTTGTGCTCATTAACAAAACCACCTCGGTGTCTGTGCGGTTTCGAGAGCCCTCAGCCGGCTGATGTTGTGGCAGCAGAGTCACATGTCGGGCGCTGCTTCAACTCTCTGATCCACAGTTTACACAAAGCTATCGACCAGAGAAACACAGGGTTTAATGCCGCGCTGCACACGTTTAGGCCTCATGAGCCGGATCAATGCCGCTCGGGACAAGAGAAATGAATTGTGAAGAGGATCAGATCTGTTTTGATTTGCTTGTGGTTCCTAACAGTCCTGCAGGGAGCTGACCGCTGCAGCGAGAAGTCAAACTCTTGTCTCTCTGTGTCTCTCTCAGGGGATTCCTTCACTCAATTCCGCTTTTTGGAGGAAAAAGACTGGGAGATGGACTCATTAACAGCCGGTCAGGTAAATCTATACTCTGCTCCATCCGCAGCGCTGTGCATGGTTTCTTTGTCTCCCATTGATTTAACACACTTTATGAGATATGGATTCCTCAAGCAAATGCTACGTCTGGATTGAAATCACGTGAAAGCAGAGAGCTAATGCAACGTTAACCGGGCCTGTGCCTGTTGGCTTGTTGTTTGATCCAAACTGAAATATCTCAAAATCTGTCCAATGGATCGACGTGAAACTTTGTACAGACGTCTGTTAAAGTCAGAGGATGATTTCTAATGACTTTATTCATCCTCTGAATTCCCCTCTTAGCACTTCATGAGGTCATCTGCACAAAAAAGACATTTAAATAGCATTATTGCAAATGACGACAAGCTGGCATGGCTGAATTTGGCACAACTGAAGTATGCTTGTGTGCATTTTGCTTTTTTAAGAAAACACAATAACTACATTATTTACAGAACATGATACAGAACACAAAGATGCTGTGATGGTAAATGTTCTTGTGAATTTCAGGCTCTACCAGGACTCGTGTGTATCTGTGGATTTAAAGCAGTGAAACAAACACAGTCAGATTATATAACGGGTTCTGACCTCTGGCTATTTCTTGTTTTGTTCCTTATGTACAAGTACACACACACACACACACACACACACACACACACACACACACACACAGAGAGAGAGTGTATCTGCTGCCTTAAACATCTACACAACAACCCGTTACCTCAGGGTTTCACAAACACCTTTGCACATTTTCATTAAACCTCACGTTAGAATAAAGCTCAATTAGATTTAAATAAGTGAAATTATCTCATGCACTTGTTTTGATTCCATGTTCCTGATGAAAGTCCAGTGTTGAGTTTTACTGTTGTGTGTGTGTGTGTGGTCGTCTCTGCAGATGTCCTCAGAGTTTGTGGATCTCCCTGCTCTCGCTCACAGTCTTCAGCAGCTTCCTCTTCATCAGAGACTCAACCTGGAGGCTGAGCTGGTTCAGGTACGACGTTTGACTGAGTCTCCTGCTGAGCTGAAGCTCCTTCACCCTGTTTCACCCTCCTCATCCTCTAGAATCTGAACAGTTCAGCTCTCTTGTGGGGCTGCAATTTATCACCACTGATTAATCGCTAATAACCAATGAATGGTAATGAATGAAATGTGAGAGAAAGCTGTTGCACGATTTCTCAGAGCCTGAAGTGACGTCTACGGCTCGTTTTTGTTACTCCGACAGTTTTAAAGCTAAAAATAGTCATGAAAGACAAAATAAAACGGCAGCTCCTCACATCTGAAAAGCAAAATCTTTTTCCCCTTGAAAAATGCAATAATAAAGCCTCTTAAAAGTCAATAAATCCGTTTATTCCAAACCAGAAACACCCACAGACATTAAGTTTGAGACAAAAATAAATCCTGAGTGGAGGAGGAGACCTTTTGTCCTTTTACATAAATTTCGGGCTGAACTTTGAAAATGAGAAAACTTAGGTCAGTGTTCAGTGCGGCTGGTGACAGGTTTTGTTATTTATATTCCTCCTCTGGTGCTGTCCAGGTTTAAAGAAAAGCTGCGCGTCACTTTCCTTCTGTTCTTAAACACAACTTTAATAATAGAATATTATATTATTTTATCCTTATCTGATGGATTAAATGTTTGGATGGTGCAGTTGCTACAAATATATATTATAACGATTCAATTGCTTTCATAACGTAGATAATACTTGATAAAATAGATTAGAAACTTTTGATTCTGAGTAAATTCTACTTTGATGTTCAGTGTTTCTTTTGTTCCTGATGTTTCAGGCGTTGACTCCAGTCGAGCTTCCCACCATGAACATCGCACCTAAACAGGAAACGTCCAAAACGACCACGGTCACTCCTGCGGCCGCAGCTTTAAAAGCTCCCAGCACCAACCAGAAAGTTCCCGAGTCCACAGACCCAGAGGATGATGGTGACGAAGAGCTGGACGAGCTGCTCGGTTTAAAACCAGCGCTGGGGGCCGAGTCTGTCGGCGCCACAGAGGAGGAGAGTGCAGGAGCAGAGGAAGGTGAGTGTGTTCTCCTTGTGTCTGTGAATTTATAGATGTGGCAGAAATAGAGCTGGAGGCAAATCGGCCCACAGGGGCGGACTGGGACAATATTTCTGGCCGGGAATTTGACTCCTTTCCAGGGAACCGTTTTCACACAAAGCACCAGACCTCTAGTTTTATAGGATGACTCTATTTAATGATGTAACGGTGACCAGACTAGTAAACAAGTAGTAACGACGCAGTAACTCACCGACTTTGCCTTTAATTTTCTCAAGAGTTCTACAGTTAATTCTTCTGAAACACAGACAGTGGAGGTCACCATGAACAAGAGTGAGGTGAAATATCTGCGTCACCTCGAATCCTCAAGGATTTTCTGAAAATAATATTTTATATATGCAACTTTTGAGTGCCACCATGAAAAAGTAGCCAATTTTGCCTACTTTTCTAGAGTTAAATATGTATGCGTGGATTTGAAAGGTTGTTATACTATTGCTGGTCACGTTTTCAGTTTTATAATATTAAAAAAAAATTGTAAATTTAATATAAAGATAAATTCATAAATAAATTTATAATAAAGATGATGGTGAAACTGTAAAATATCAAACCTCAATTACATTCCTTTTATAATGTGTTAGGAAGTTGAGCCATACTAATCTGAATGGAAGCTACGAGCTGAACTTCATTTATCTTTTGGATTTTGAAGATGAACGTTGATATAAAAAAAATCATATCAATCATCTGATCTCACTTTAATAAGAACATTTCAGAAAACTTTAAACTTTAGCTTAAAATGAATCAGAATCAGTCTTTGAATTTAAAAACTTTGAGTCAAACATCTGCTCTTGTTTTGATTCACAGCGTGTGAGGTGACGAAGGAGGCGACAGAGGAGAAGATGGAGGAGGTGAAAGTGGTCACACCACCGAAGTCGTCCTCCGCCAAGCAGGATATAACGGAGGAGGACCTGGAGGACTGGCTCGACAGCATGATCTCCTGACCCACACGGATCCGGGAAAGGAAACTGGACTTTGTAAAATCAACACTGAGCAGAAGTTCTCGTGCTAAAAGACGTTTCTCATAATTCACCCGTCTGGTTCCTGCAGCTGAATGAGACACTATATGTTCGGAGACGGTACAGAACGTCTCGAGCGTGTCACCGTGTTCCCGCCGCACTTCATGCTTCATGGAAAGAATTCTCTGTTCCCTGTGAGATTGTGAAAGTTTCACACCACAGGAGAGCCGCTGCCGGAGGGACGGATACAGAACAGGTCACGGACAACACGTCTGGTTTATTGCGTCAATTCATTTATTAGGATTCATTTCCTCCCCCTCGTTAAAAGAAATGCAGCTTACCAAAGCGTCTACATACATACAAATGGCCATACAATAGCAGTCAACCATCTTGTCGTCAATAAATCCCTGAACAAGGTTTTGTTTTCTCCGTTTTCCTCTTGTTGTGGGGTTCTTCTACTGTGGAAAGAAGTGCAGGCAGGCAGGACGCCACAGCTCAGGAACAAAACCAAACTAAGCAACATGTACACAAAGGGTCATCTAGATTTTATACAACAAATGTTTCTGGGTTTTTTTCTTTTTTAATTAAAAGCCACAAAACTAACACGAGCGAAATCTGCTTTGTAACTAATCCAAAGAGCTAAGAGCGCCGCTTGTGTCAGGAGGGAAGAAAAATTCAGATTTTTTTTATGCATAGTTTGTCTTAAGGCACGTCGGCTCGTGATAAATCACCTAAAGTGAAGTCGTCTCTGCTCCTGGAGGAACCGGGTTCCTCTCGTCCTCAGACAGACGGGAACCAGCTGTGAAAGGCAGATCGCTCGTTTCATCTGGATCAATAGCAGCAGCAGCAGCACACATCCACTCGGGTGGTTTGAGAAGTGACACTAACGTCCTGGCGTCAATCTAGAAAAATCTGCATATTCAGACATTCAGTCGTCATGCTGTGACCCTCCACGTGTTTCCAACACACAACACAGCTTGTGCCGCAGGTCGGGGGTTGAACAGGTGAGAAGGCAATGTGAGTCAGAATCAAGAGATGACTTTGCATAAAAGAGGTATCGTGGCAGGTGACAGAAAAAAGGACTCGGATGCACAAATGTCCACTCGTTCGTTAGAATTCATACTTATTTTTTTAGGTTTTTAAAGAGTGTTCAGGTTCTGTTAACAGGGTGAAGTCGATTTCATTGTCTCTTTCAGGTGGAAGGAAAGTAGAGGCGGGGGGGCGTCGCCCACCTCGCTAACCCAACTGGTCCTCGTATTGTTTGCGGAAGCAGTCTCCAGTCGGGAAGAAGTCCCAGCATCTCTCCTGGTACATCTTCCACACATAAGACTCCTGCAGCAGGGAGAGGACGGAGCATCGTCACATAAACGCATTTTACAGAATAAACATGGGAGAGAAGAAGTTACATTTAACGTAAGAAGATATTTCCTTAATTCCAGTTCTATATATTTTGTTGGACTTAGACACTTGATCCGAGATGTTGTAGTTAGGATGAAGTGAGCCTGTGATGAGCTGCAGCTTTCAGGGTTAAGATAAATATTAAATGATGATTATGTTTTATAGTCGGGAGTAAAAACATCTCAAGTAAACTTCTTTTTCTTTCTGCGATTGGTGACATAAGAACAGAAGATGCACATCAAATAAAAATACAACTTGAATCTCAGGTGCAGGACAATAACAAGTTAATATCAAAAAGAGTCCGTGTAAACCCACGCAGCACTCCTTCCTCCGGCTGAACTCAACTTATGCAACATATGAAGTGGGTAGAAACGCTGCACAAGTAAAAAGCTGCCGGAGTCGCTGAGCAGCTTTTTGTCTTTCTGTTCTTGAGCCTGATCAAACGAGAGGATTCTAACAGAACGAGCTGTGGTCACGTACCTGACCCGTGTGTTCAGTCTCGTCCTTGTTGATCAGGTACATCAGGAAGAACCTGCGGACGGGACCGTGAAGACACGAGTGTGAATCAGGGAAAACTTTCAGAGTGAAGAGTTGTGTAGTTGTGTGTGTGTGTGTCGCTGCGCTCACAGGTAGTTGGCCAGGTTGTGCTCTTGTAAGGTGTGAGTCTCAAACCCGTGAGGCGTCCGGTCAAAGTAGTCGTTCCCGATGCCACAGATGAAGCATTTGGTCTGAAAGGAGAAATGGAGGTTAAACGACAATCTCAATACGTCCATCAAGGAGGAGAAACGTTTTCATTGCTGTTGATTTGTTTGTCAGGAGAATTAAACTAGAAAACACGACTAAACCCATTTCTATCGAGTTCTGATCTTGAAGTGGTTCGTGCTTATTTGCATGTTGAGCGTGGAAGTGTTTTAATATCGGGTGTGAGCAGACGAACTTGAAGCTGATGGGATCTCACAGGACAGACGTTGATACCAGTGTCTGAACTGGACCTTTTGTGATAACGTGGGGCAGTGACCCATTAAAGAACCCATTAAAATTTGGATCTGGATAAACAAGGAGTTATCTGATCCGCCGCAGATTCATTATTCATTCTGCGGCAGGACGATGAGCTCAAACCTGCAGCCGCGGTCGTAAAGAGCTGTTTTCAGAGCAGCAGATGGTGCGACCCCCACAGAGCCCTGATCTCTACATCACACACTCTGAGACGACTGAGACTTAAATCCACAGAAGATCTGTGTGCGACTGTCCCACAGAGAGCTGGCTCTGTCTGAGGCGACAAACAAACGTTCTGTCATTTGGTTTTTTGTGTGTGTGTTTACTGCACTTCTAATGAAGATAACTAAAATAAAAACTATTCTTTGAATTAGTTATATATTATATTATTTACTCTACTTCTAGAGCCTCAAACATTTGAACAGGACAGTATTTAACTTATCAGATCGTTTCCTAGACGTTCTAACGGTCGTCTGGTGGTTAAACACACGTCTGTGCATCAGCAGGACTTTAGTGAATTCCATCTCACCTCCATGTCCTCCTTCACCTGCTCCTGCTGATCTCTCAGCTCCCCGAAGGCATCGATGATCAAACCTGAAGGAGGGAGGGAACCGTCAGATCAGTGTTTATCTCACACTGTGATACAACTCCTGTTTAAACTCACGACCCTGTGTTCCAGATAGGTTATGGTTGTGTACCTTGAATGATGGCGAGCAGGATGACGATGACGAAGAAGAAGAAGGTGATGTCGAACAGGATGCGGTAGAGCTCGTAGGCGTCTCCGGCTGGGTCCTCCAGCTCGTCTCCAATCCCACCGCCCGCTCTCACCCCCACGTACATGTGGAACAAGTAGCACTGCGGAGAGAGACGAGGGAAAATTAATCAGATTACAGCCACACTACTATTTTCTTTTAAAACTAAAGTCATCTTCGTCCACACGAGTTTTGCAGCTTTTATTTCCTTATTTCAATCAGCAGAAAAGTAGAAAAGTCAGACTTCTGTCGGACAAAATGAAAGTTAACAAGGAAGTTTGTTGACTTCATCACTGCATCCAAACGTCTCCTTTTCTGTCCGTCCACACTGCTGCCGCGGAGTTTACAAACTAAAATGGCGCCGGCAGCGTTTACAAACTTCTTTGTGCTTGAAAATCCTGGAGTAACGTGGACGCCACAACAACAGTGATGTGTTTCAAAACAAAGACGTAGCCTCACAGCGTCATTTCACAACGTTTTCAAGCTGAAGTGATCAGTGGAGCCGCTGTGTCTCATTCCGTGGAAACCAAGGATGGAAAAATGTTATAAAGTGTAAAGTCTTTAAAAAGAAAAATGACTGAAAAGCAACTGAACTTGAAGCCGAGAGTTGTTCCTCCAGATATTTAATAATCTTCCTCCACAGCGTCTCCTATTAAGAGGCAGTTAATAGATCGAGAACATAACATTGACTGTAACCACGGCCCCATTGTCTCCACTGAAACACGCCGCACTTCACTGATGAAAAACACTGTGCGCTCCGTTCAGTCGTCTCCTGAAAAGGTCGAACATTCAAAGTGACGGCCTCAGGAATCTTTTTCAGCTGCGATCATGTGTCCTTGCTGACAGCTGCAACCTCCACGGGTTTTTCTATTCCACAGAAAGGAAAGTATTTTCAATTTTCTCCATTTTTTAAGTAAATGAATAGTAAGTAAAGTTTATCACCTCCACAATGGAAGTTATGTTTTTCACCTCTGTCCCTTTTTTGCTTGGTGAACAACTGCATGGATTTCCACAAAACTTAGTGGAAGGATGAGACGTGGGCCGAGAGAGAGCTCATTCAATTTTGGGGCAGGAAATTACATATTCAGGGCGCTGGCATCTTTAGAAATGTGGTGAAGCTTGATTGAATTTAACTACTTCCTTCAAGCTTTAACATTAGGTTTTTTTCCCCAAGACAAATGTTCTGGTAACGTTAACGAGGTTGATTCACTTCTCGGCTACTTCACCTTCAATGATGAGGAGGTGCAGGACTCTGATCTCCCTCCATACTTGACCTCGGCCTCACATTTCATTCCTTGTCTTGAATTGAAACCCTGGTATGTTCTATACTGAATGCTCCTCTAGTTAATGGAGCACGTTTCACAGACCATCAGATGCGTCGGAGGTGGTCGGGCGTACCGTCATCATGTCGTCACACTTCATGTCGGGCTCGTCCTCGTCCTCGCTCTTGTTGTAGAACTTCCTGAAGAAGTTGAAGGCCACCACGGTGTAGAGATAGACGACCACAGCCAGCAGACCCACAGTCAGCACCAGCTGGGAGAGACACAGAGGGGAGACATTAAAATCGGACACAGATCACAGGTTTCTCGCTGCAGCTTAAAAAAAAAAAAAACTACACCGCTATGAAACCTCATTTAAATCCACTGGATCCTGATTTATATTTAGATCCACGTTAAATTACACACTCGTACACATCAGTCCCCTAAATGTGCCTGATCTGTTTCATCAGGATCCACAAATGATTCTTTGAGGAGTCAATGAAAATGCTCCTGGATCCATTTTATGGATTTACGGGTTCTTCCCCATCTACTCCATCCTTCCTCCAAGTGTCATGGTCATTTGTTTGGTAGTTTTTAGTGTAATCCTGCAAACTAATAAATATACAAACAGATAAAAACATAACCTTCTCAGAGAAAATAAAAGACTTGAGAATTACTCAGTTACTCAACTGATCCAATCAATTAGTGACAAACGCCTGACGTCACTTTCCTGAACTGATAAATACCAGTTTTGTGATGAACGATGAATGTGAGACAAACAAACTTCATCATTTTTCACTTCACACCCGTTTCTCCTGCTCATCTCCTCTATTTAATATCAGCTGAGTCCTTGCTCCCCCCCACCTCCTCCTCCTCTCCTCATACTGAGAAACATGTCATTTGACCTTTTACTTATTCCCAGTGAGACAGAACCTCTTCCATCGATGTAGTTAATTTTTTTCCTGAACTGGATAAATACGTGTGCTTCTTCAGAGGGAAAGTGTTTCACGAAACATTATCAAGGCTTCTTCGGCTGAACAGAGGATTTCATCAGGCGGCTTTCATTAGTATTCAGTGACTCCGGAGACCTTCAGGAAATCAAATTCACATCAGCGCAGGACATCTCCATCGCCCCGGCTCCGCTCGGCAGTTCGCGTCTTTGTTATTCTACATTTTGAAATATGCACAGAGCCTCAGAGAGAATTGTCTGAACCTCTTTTGTCTGATGAATCTGAAGAGACGAACTCAAATAACTTTTCAAGGACGTCACCTGTCCGCGATGTGTGGATTTAACACTCTGTATTAATTAATACTATTATGTAAAAGAGAATTACAGAAAAGCAGAAAGAATGAGGACGCTGTTTTATCTCCCTTTTGCTTTTGGAGAATAAAGTTTCAATGTTGACAATAAAGTCGATAACGAAATCCAGTCAGATGACAGGAAGCTCGTGTGGTTTCTCATTAGCAGACGCAGCTTTCAGCACAATGTTTGTTTTATCTACTTAATGTGCAAGTGCAAAAATAATTTTAATATTACTAAAACTGATTCTGTAGAATACTTTCACCAAATCAGGCATTTTGCCAACGTTTATTATTAAAAGTTCACAATTTAACCTTGAAAGTTAAAGCTTATTCTCAAAATGAAAAATGAAAAACCCTATTATTTAGTTTGAGCTTATTTGCAACATTTTGACTTAATACTCAAAACACTAACTGGAGAAAAACTCCTTAAGCTTGGCCCTAATACTCCATATATAAATGTGCATACTATTATATTACTATTACTACTAAATTACTAAATAGTCTTTAATATTTAATCTGGTTTTTCGTTTCTTTCAGTCAATGAGTTCAATCTTTTGGAACAATTAAAATTATTATGCAAACTGTTTTTGTTTCTATATCTTTTTACATATTTTACGTTTGACATATTTTTATGTTTTATGTATTTTCAACTGTTTAACCACAACTCTTTGCTTTTCACCATTTATCCCTAATTAGTTAAAAGCAAATTATTTCCACCATTTATTAATAAGAGATAAACTAATTATTCAATCTCTTTAGGGTTTATAACATACTCTGATGTATAGTTTTTACAATTAAATAGTAATTTTCCTTTTTTTTTCAAATGAGTTGAGCCACTCTACAATCTTTCAGACTAACCCTGGTTGGAAACTAGTTATTTGGCTGCTATGATTTCATATCTGCAGCAACATCCAGAAGTTTCATTTTAGACACAAAATAAGTCTCTCACAACAAACTGTGTGTGACTCACTCCAAACTCCATTAGTCGACAAAACACCCTGCAGAATAAATATGAAAAATCCAGTCGCTTTGATGTTTCATTTGTCTTTAAATGCATTTCTCATGACTGACTATTGGATTAGCGTTTATTTTCCAGGCTCCATCCACTTTTCCACAGGATCATTTCTTGATTTGATTATGCTGGAGTTCAGTATGAATCATGACGCTGGTTGTTTATCCGTCACTGAGCGGACGTGGATGCAGATTATTAATAGAAGATAAGTGTCTGACTGTGAAATGAGGCCTTAGAATCAGTTTGTTCAGAAAGCTTCAACAGCTTTTTCTAAACTTGTAAAAGTTCTGAAGCTTAGAAATGTTTTTACTAATTTTAAAGATTTCTAATTCTGGGTAGAAGCTGAGAAAAGAGGTAAATTGAAGTTTTAAGAAAAAGTTTTTCTGCCACACTGCTCGAGGCTGGAGAGGGAGTTTCGTATCTGTCCTGGAGCGCCCCCTGCTGGTGGAGCCACTTGCCTGCTTCCCGTTGTGAGTGACGGAGGACAGGATGGTGCGCAGCGACTTGAAGACCATGGCGATGTCCAGCAGGTGAGCGGCGAAGAAGAAGTTGTTGTAGTGTCCGAGGGTGGACATGGTGGCGTACCAGATGAGATACAGGAACAACTGGAGCGAGAATACAACACGACATTCTCACTTTAGCTTTGCACACGTTTAGTTTGAGCTCCTATTGGGACATAGGTAGATTTGTATGCAATGAAAAAATGTCTTTACGACACAATTAGCACAATAACATTTTCAATCTTTATATATTTGATATCTTTATTGTTCATGTTATGTCCCTCAACAGTAGCGTTAATACAAAGATCACATTTGATAAATATTCGCTGTAAAGAAGACAGTCAAAAAATAGACATTGGTAAAGTAATAATAAGAACAATATTATTTGTGTATACATTGAATAAACTTACATTGTCGGTCAGAACCACTCCCATTTTCCAGATTTGATACTTGGTGTCGATGGAGCTCAGCCTGTCAAACAAAAGGTTGTTACAGACGTGCAAACACAAAAGAATATCTCTAATATATCAAACTCTAAAGCCTGCCTACACATACACAAACACCTGTACAAATACTCCATGTGATATATAAACACAATGTGGCTTTTAAGGAGAAACGGGGGGGCGCTTCTCACCAGGAGACCAGGGAGGCTTCTTTCTCCACAGCCTCCACCGTGGGGTCAAAGTCCAGAGCGCTCTTATCCAGACCCAGGAGCTCGGCGATGCGTTCCGCTCCGTACATGTCGCCGTATTTGTTGATCACCTGAAACACACACGGGGAACGGCAAAGGTCAGCCTCATCATCTTTATATCACGTATTCTAGTAAACGCTTTTATTCTCTTTGACGTCGGGTCGATCAGCTGTATCGTCCTCGTCAGCTCTGAGGGGAAAACTCACCTTCCGCTTGATGAACTTGTCCCAGTAGTTGCTGGGGAAAGACCTGAAAAGGAAAACAGGATCAGGATCTGGTTCAGATGTGATACAGATGATAACAGTTTTGGTCTCATCAACAACAGCAGTTCTAATAGGTTTATGTTAAAGCCCAGTTGCTGAGCGAGCTTCATCTCACGGCGTATTGATGACGAGTCGATCCCACTGGCCCTTGATGTCGTCGTCGGACGGCTGCTCGGTGATGAAGAGGCCGTCGAACTCCAGCTCCCGGGCGATCTCCTTCTCCCTCTTGAACACCACCAGAGGAACCTAAACGCAACACGTGAAAGTGGTTCAATTAAAAACTACAACTTTACGAACACAAGCATCAACTGGAAACTCCAGACTCAGCATCAGCGTCATGAATGAACCCACCTTCAGGTAGTAGTACCCGACCAAGCAGACGAGCGAGATGACGGTGTGGAATATGGCCAGGAAGCGCAGCGTGGGCAACATGTAGCCGCTGCTCTCCTGAAGCACAAACTCGTCCATGTCGAACAGCGTGTTCTCGCCGTCCTCGTCGTCGCCAGCCCACTGGGTGTCGTCGTCGATTTCTTCTTCAGGTTCCACCGTGACCTGAGGAGCAACATGGAGCAGAGTGTCACGTTGGTTTGTCCTCCACGTTCCCCTCGACTGCTTTCTGTGGTTGTTCGGAACCGGAACGTTGAATTCAAGGAGTTCAGACGGGGATTTTAAAAGATGTTTTTTGTAATTCCTCTGCCATGACACAGCAACAATGTTTTTTAAATATATTGTTAAATGTAAAGCCCTTTTCCTTACAGTGGTTTGTTGCTGGTCAACAGTACAACAGAACATTTATTGAAGAAGACGAGAATTATTGCTACATGCATGTTATGTGTGTAAACAACTAATGAAACAATCAAACATTAAAAGAAGACTCACAAACCATAATTTGATTATGATCATTATTAATAATTCCATTTGATTTGATAACTTTGTCTAATGTGACAGAAAATAGTGAAACCTTGTAGTAAACTCCCACAGAACAAGCTGAAGTCTTCAATATGTTGTTTAATCAACACCTCAATTATATATTCAGTTTACTTTCATGTACGACAACAAAAAGGATCAAATTCTGCCATTTGAGAAACTAGGGAAAGGAATTTTTGGGGTATTTTAGCATAAAAAAAAACAAAATAAAATGGTCAAAGTATTTGTGGATTCATGTTCTGTTCAGTTGATCCACTAATGGTTGCAGATGGACGGATTCACCTTGTAGAAGAGCAGAATGAAGTTGATGGCGAAACACACGAACAGAGCCAGGAACCGCAGGTTGTAGAAGTTACGAGCCAGGAAGTTCTGGAAAGAGATCAAAAAGGGACAAACCGATGACGCCTTCGTTACTGACAAAATCATATTTCAGATTCACGATGAACTTTAGAAAAATCGAATTGAGCTAAAAGCGTCACCAGCATCTTGTTCAGGTAGATGTCCAGAAAGGCAATGATAGTGGTCATGAAGGCCGGCGACGCCTCTTTGGGTTGACTGGATCGGGTCTTGGGCTTCTCCTCCGTCACCGGCTCCTTTGCCTCCTCCTCCTTTGGCTTGTCCTCCTTCTCTGTGCTGTATCAGTCATCACAGTTATTTCATTTTACACTTGTTTCTTTACACCGTGTGACGATTATTTCTACCGGCGGTTTTACTCACTCGGCTTTTTCTGGTTGACTCTCGGGGGCGTCAAAGGGATTGGCAGCAGCTTTCTGCATAAAGAGCGTCGGGCGTTACAATGAGCGGAGGGACTGGGCGGCAGTGATCGTAAAAAAGCAGGTATCTACAGTTTGAAATCATTGAGACGAAGTGCAAACCTTTTTCTGATCCGTGCTGGATATTTCTGCGCTCAGCTCCGAGACTTCACCCAGGCCGTGCTCCACGTATTTCCCTCCCTCCCTTTTAGGCATCGACAGCATGTCCAGCATCATGTCCACCTCGCCGATGTCTCCTGCCGGTGCCATGGCCGTGTCCAAGCTCCCCGACAACTCTACGGCCTCCACTTTCTCTCCTTCCACCAAATCGCCGTGGATACCAAACTGAGTCGGGTCAGGCATGCTTCCGAGGATGTCCGTCACCTTTATGTTCTTGGCGCCCTCCACCAGGCCCCCGCCGAACATGGAGGACCAGATGAGGTGGAAGAAGCCGAAGACGAGGCTGTAGATTCCTTTGAAGAAGCCGGTGAAGAGCATCCAGAAGAAGGAGAAGAAGCCTGTGATAATCTCCCTGATGCTCAGTTTCTTGGCTTTCTTGAACTGCTTGCGTACGTTTTTACAAGAAAATATTTGGCGGACGTTCGCTAACTTCTTCTTGACGGAGGAACAGGCGGAGCTGAAGGCCGAGGCCGACTCCAAGGCGTCTCCTTCCTCTCCGGCCAGGTCGTCCAGGATGCTGTGCACCTCCTCCTCTTCCTCCTCCTCAGGCTGTTCGACCACGTCCGGCTCAGAGATCTGCGAGGCCAGCTGCATCTCAAAGATGGTGTCCTCACAGAAGTTCACGAACATTTCCATCTTCTCGCTCTCCGTGCCCTCGTTGACCACGGCGAAGATGAACTCACGCTTGGACTCTTTGACCTGCGGCTTCTCCCACTGCTCACGGCTCGACTCGCTGATCTCGAAGTAAACCCTCTCGATGCGCTTGGCACTGCCCATGATTTCAATACGACCCAGGTAAGGTTCAAAGTAGCTGAGCACGCTTTCCGCCAGATCCAGGAAGGTGGCGAGTCGAGAGTCGTGCGGCATGTGCTCCGACAGGTTGGTGAGCAGCACCGCCACGTTGAAGCCGATGTCTTTGGCCGGCTCGTGGAACCGCTCCACAAACTCCTTGTAATTAAACATGTCGTTCTCATCGGCCTCTGCACACGAGAGCAGGAAGTCGATCTCTGACTGGCTGTACTGTTTCTGGCTCTCCATGGACCTCTGGAAGTCCTTCTTGGAGATGATGCCTTTGCACTCGGGGTCGTACTCCCGGAAGTTTTCCGAGGTCGTCAGATCCTTCAGTTTGAGGAACATGTCGAAGAACTTGAGGATCATCTCCACGTTGCTGGACGACTCCATCAGAGTGTCGACCATCTGCTTTCCGATCGTCCCATTCACCACGTTACCTGAGGAGGGAACAGCAGTCATCTCAGAACACAGACTGCACCGTGCACTCGGCAGCATCAGGCAGTTTCAGGCTCTTACCCTCCAGCAGAGACAGCAACATGATAACCATGTCCTTCTGTAAATCCATCAGCTCCTTCAGCAGCTCAATCTGACTGGCGTCCTACAGACAAAAGACATTTACATATTTACATGAGCATTATCAATTAATTTAGTAAATTAACTAGTTTCATTAAAATACTTGAATGCTAGAATCTGCACATCTATAGAATTGCATGAGGATATTTGGGAGTTTAAGTACAAGTTTTCTTTTTCTTCAAATACATCTCATAAATGTTTTATTAGGAGCATTACATTTGATTATGTGACCATGACCTTTACTAAGTGCAGCATTTTTTAGCTGAAAAACTAACTTTTTAACTACCTCAATGCATATTTTTGTCATTTCTGTACTATATATATATATATGCAATTTTTCCACTGCTACAGCCACAGTGGGTTACTTATACAATGAGTATTAGTCACAAGAAACAGGTTTTTATTGGGTTTTTCAGTGTACCTGTGATAGCTTCATCTGCATGTTGGCAAACACATGCAAGAAGCCAACGACTGCATCCCACAGTCTGCTGTGAGCCAGACTCTGCTGGTTCCCAATACACGGGCCCTGAGAGACGAGGAGGAGGAGAGGGATGTGATCCATGATAACAGTTCATTCAGTCTTTATTCTTTAGATTCCACTTCCGTCGTCTGAGCTTCTTACCTGAATGTACTCAGTCAGTGAGTTGAATATCTGCTTGGCTACAAATAAAGCTTTGGAGAAGTTGACTTTTCCAGTCTCTTCAATGACCTCTTTGCCGGAGTAGTACCAGTAGAAGTCACTGATAGATTCCTAAAGAGGGGGGTGGCATTGGAAACAGAGGAAAATGAACAATGAGTAACAGAATGTATGATGTGATAACTACGACGTGTGTTTAACTCACCTGCAGCCGGAGCAGATAGTCCACAGTGCTGATAATGATGTTGACTGTGGTTGTGTTTCCAGTCTGGGTTCTCAGGAAGTTCTGGAAATCTGACAGAGACCAACATTTTTGTAATCCTCGATCTTAACACTTCTTTCTCATCCTTTCCATTTTCTAATAGTCGGCTGTTCTGTTCTGGACGAAATAAGACAAACTGATAAATTCAACCTCACCTCCATTGTGGCCCTCACAGAGAAGTTGCAAAAACCGGAACAGATCTTTAGTAAAGTCGTCGTTCTGAAGCACCTTGGAGCCTTGAGAGAAAAGACATCTTGGTGAAAACAGCTGAAACAATGCACAAGGCTAATTTCAGTCTGTGTCTCCTCTAAATGAGGAGGTGTGCTTATGTGTGAATCTCCCCTTCAAAAGCAATTAACATGAGGCAAGCAGGTTTCATGTTCGAAACATGACTGAGGTCCAGGGCCTTTAGATTCAAAACACTGAATCCAAAGTGCGTCTCGGAAAAAAAAAAATGCTCTTAACAATAAACAGTGAAACTCTAGGACATTTCCATAAGCTGGAGGAGGCCTGATAACTTTCACATGCAGGCCGCAAATTAGGCCTGTTGAGAAAATCAAAAAGACATGTTTACAGATTTTCGCTTAAACCAGATGATCCAGTCTACAGATCTATGCAAAGAAACGATTTCTGAGAGCGGATACAATCCATGTGAAAGTTGGGACGTATGTATGGAAACCAGCTTTGTGAAATAGGCCCCAAGTCCAAAGCAAGACAAAGCTTTGGTTCAGTCAAACCCTTGGGAGGTGGCACTGATAGCCTTAGGGAGACAGAACCGAGCATCAGTATTAGGATTTGCATTAGTAATTGTTAACATGAAGGGAATGGGAACAAATATCACACAAAGGAAGAAGCGGTGGATTCTCATGACCCTTTTTTCTGCCGAGCATGCACACATCTGTCCCTGCACACATCTGGGTGTACCAAATAAAGCATGGAGTATGGACCACAGATATGGAGGAGACATTCAAGGTGGAAGCAGAGCCATATCAGCGTGATCTAGATTTTCTATTTACCCCGATCAGTGTGGTCTGCCATCGATGGGATTTTTTTTTTAAATGACAGGAAGGAGAGAAACAATACACGAAGACATAAGCAAAAAGAGAGGACATCGAGTTACAATACAAAGAGATATGATTATTATATATATCGAGTACGAAGTGAAGAACAAAGTCATGCAGTTAAAAAAACTGTTTTAGACAAGGGGAGAAGGTGGGGGGGGGGGAAATCATAGGCCTGGGTCGTGTCTATGCTCAAACAAGAAATTCAGTCATGGTTGAAAACTTCAGTAGCAGAGACACGAGTAGTAACAGTGAATTGTTATACACAGGACCCGGGGTGTCTAGCAGAGGGCTGGATGATGAGGAGACGGGACATAGTTTGAGGTGAAGAGCGTCGGGTGGATGTTTGGCGTGGAGGGGAAGAAGCTCTGGTGTTAATGCTGGACCATGTCTGTGGCTGTGTGTTCTGGATTTACTCCCCAACATTAGAAGAAAAGAGAGTTTAATCGTTTGCTGTATCCCCGGAAATACAAGCTGCACAATAACGTGTTTCATAGTGAATTAGGCTTTTCTCATAGATTGTATATAAAGAAGAACGACACGTCAACTCCAATAATCCGTCATATTTTGTCTTCATTTTCATACATAGTTGATTGTGTCGTCCATCTTTATTCACAGTCTATGGGGTTTGTTCCTGCTCCTTGACTAAAGACGACAACATTAAAGACACCACAGTGACGACTTCAGTGACTTCCAGACTGAGGCGCAGGCGGCAGACTGCTCTCAATGATCAAAATTCCCATCGATAGCAATGCAATTTTGATTATTCCAACTACTGAGGCCAAACACTTCTACTTATTAGGAAACTAGCGTTTAATAAGTGCTTTGAAAGGAGAATGAGGTTATAAAGTTGTCATGGTTCAGCATTAGTTGAGAGAGAAAAAAAAAAAGGGAGAATATTTTGGTGATTTTTGGGAATCAAGAGTAAAAAATCTGGTGTTGAAACAGGAATCTACTGAGCATCAAGACAGGAAAAGGGGGTCTTGGAAGTCTAAAAGGAGAAAAGAGGTAGAATACAGAGCTACTGATGATACTCTTCACTTACTTGACCCTTCGTCTGTCACCATGCCGAGACCTTCCGCTTTGTTCTGCCTCTCAAATGCATTCAAGTCCAGGACACTGAGGAAAGAGACGAGTAAAGAGTCAAATAAAAGCACTTGACGTCTGCACAGAATTCATGTTTTTGTTCTCTGCACAGAAACAGTACCTGCATGACTGCATCAGTCCTGAGAGGCTCTTGAAAAACCCTGCATCTCTCTTTTCTTTCAGGTAATCAAGCATTTTCTGCAATAAAAGCAGTACATTTACTCGTTGACATTACGAAAAGAGGAATTAGAAGGATAAATAAATGAATATTGAATTGTTCAGCCGTATTTTCTGACCTGCTGAACTTGCACGTTGCCTCCATTTAGAATGGAGATCCCCAGTTTGAGGGTGCACGTCACCATGGGGCCCAAACGACCTGGTGGCAAAAGAAGAAGAACGTTAAGACAAAACCCACGAATGTAATTGAGTA
This sequence comes from Hippoglossus stenolepis, assembly GCF_022539355.2. Classification (NCBI taxonomy): domain Eukaryota; kingdom Metazoa; phylum Chordata; class Actinopteri; order Pleuronectiformes; family Pleuronectidae; genus Hippoglossus; species Hippoglossus stenolepis. Next base: position 17,252,902 of record NC_061502.1, read on the forward strand.
CAAAGAATAAAGAAAAGGGAGAAAAGCAGCAGGTTTGACTGAAAGTCAAGATTAAATCCTGGCTTCTGCAAAAATAATGAAATCTGGATGTTATGGGGATCAAAATATATATTATCAAATTGTAGATTCAAACGATCAATCCCCTTTAAACTGCCCTGAGCATCTTGATAAGGACGATAGTAGATACACAGATGATTACCTTTGCTGGCGCTGATCATCTGCAGCACCATCTCAGCTGCCCCGCGGGCGTGCAGCCTCGCCTGCTGATACAGGATCTTCTGCTTTTCCATCTCTTTTTCCTGAAATCCACAACACACACACACAGAGAGTTAGAAAAAGAGACATTTTTAACAGTGTGATTAAATTGCTATGAATGAACGCGAGTACCTCAAACGTTTTTTCTTTCCCTTCCTCCTCTTCCTCCTCCTCATCCTCTGCACAGCTCTGAAAACAAAGGTCGACGTTCAAAGCTCGAGTTTCGTTTTTATTTCACCAAAAGTAGAGTTTTACCAGAATTATGTATCGATGAATAGAATTTGAAAGTCCACTACCTTTGCCATCATGTCTGCGTATGCAATATACAAAGGATCTTGTTCCAAGTAACTGAAAAAAAGTAAGGTCAGGTCACACTGCATTACTGTGTGTGTATCGTTGTGTTTCATCTTATTCTACAACAGAAGCATGAGGAATTTAAAATGCATGCTCAGTCGCTGTAGCTCAGTGATTGAACTCCCTCACCTCCTCTCTGTCAGAGCGTTGTGGCTGAAGTGGAGGATGAGCTGATGAAGAGGATCGGGCTGCACCTCAGCCACCTCCTCTTCCTCCTCCTCCACAATCTTCATGGGGGTTTTCTGCAGAAGTCAGTAAACAGTTAGCTCCGCCCAAGTCTCATCCGATAATCCCAGCACAGCTTCTACTCTTCAAATGTTTTCTTTATCTTTTCGTAAACTCACAGATAATTTGTCAAAAACACTGAAATGAGTCATTAACAACCAGCTAGTGCCGCATGCAGATGAATGTCATCTCCTGGAGATCCGGGGCAAAGACAGGACCAGGAAGTAAAGAGTGGGTGATGAGCAACGGTGGAACCAGTTCTCTAATTCATGCATGTTAGCAAACAGATGCAAGCAGAAAGCCATTTGGTGACATGACTTTGAACATGAAGAATGAACCTGACAGTAAAGGAGTCGGACATTGAGGAACCAACACAGCAACACAAATCTGCACGAGTCCAAACTAATCCGACAGATTTGTAGAAAGAAACTGACGATTAACAATATTCTTCTCTCCTGACAACAACAGTTTATCTGATGGTTGTGCTGTTATTTATCGAAAAGCCGTCTTTAAGTCTTGTTTGATGGCACAGCTTCATTGTCTAGATGAATTTTCTGCACATCTGATACAACGATCTAAAATGAAATGTGGTCTTCACAGGACTACGCGAGCATGCCACTGAGGTCACAGCCACAAAACGCACTGTAACGCCACCTTCACACTACAGACTTACAGAGTACAGCGAAAGACAAGTGGATCCAGATCTGACAGCCAAACAGCTAGTGACAGTCTCCTACTGTAGTGAAAGGCCCTCCTTACCACTGCTGTCAGAAAGGCAAAGCCTGCTTTTCTAGAGCTGTGAGCGCCGGAGCTGGCCCTGTGTCTCTTGAGTTGGTCATGCAGCCTCTGACCCCTGACGGATCTCTGTTTGAAGGGTTTTGCACGCCTAGAGCGGGGGCCCCTGGGCGCTTTGGGCGAGGTCCCCACCCGGGCGTGATCCCAAGGCTCGACAGGCGCTGAGCTAAAGAAGCATTCGGCAGACAGGACTGGCAGAGGGGTGCCAACGCAGGGCACGCAGGGCACGCAGGGCACGCAGGGCACGCGGGGCGAGGGCAAGGCGAGCCCAGTACTTACTGCCAGATCCTGAACTAGCTTCTCCTCAAAGGAGTACTCCTCTGCCTCTATCCAAAGTCTCTGATAGGCCGGGATGAAGAAGTTGATAGCGCGATGCCTGGGGAAGGGGGAGGTGAGGGGAGGTGGGGAGGAATGGAGGGGAGTGGGGAGGGAGGTACAGTGGCGTTAGGGTGGGTTGTGGTGAGTTTTTCTTTGGAGGAAACAGGAAGGAGAGATGTAGGGAGGAGGAAGGGGTTACAGGAAGTGCATTTCAGGCAGGGTGGTGATTGGTCAATGTGGGACCCACTGGCTCTTCTGACTGGTCACATTTGGTAACTGCAGTTACTTCCATCTGGTTTGTGAAATTCATTAGAGAGCATGCACACTTTGGGGGAAATGCAGTTTTCCAACACATCAGTGGATCTGTGAAACAACGTGAATTTCTTTCTGGTAATTTTTCAGACTTCAAAATACTTTCCTTCAAAAAACGTTGTGTTAAAAAAAAACTGCATAACCTTCGGCAAAATGTCAGGTGAAAAACAAATCGTTAAAAATTATCAATAATAGGGGGAAGCAAAATGACAAAACAACTTTTTATGTATTACTGAAACAAACCAACTGTGGCCAACTTCTCAAAGTCGTACAGTTATTTAATAGATTTTCTTTCTTCTTCTTTTCTTTCTTCATTCCTTCCTTAAGGGTTCACCTGAAATGAAACAGAGGCCTGCAGCTCGCAGAGCGTTTTCCACTTTCCAAATCACTTTGTTTCCGTCAATTCTGGGGCTCATACTAGCTGACCAATCAGAATCAACAGTGCAGAAACAACTGGTTGCTAGGCAGAGGTCGGTCCACAGCCTGGTGGATGAAAAGGAGAGGAGGAGGAGGTGGGGGGGTGGGGGGGGACAGATGAAGCATTCGCCCCGTAGTTTCACTTTACCGTCAGCAAGGAGAACAGGCGGTCAAAGCTGGAGGCTTTGAATGCCCTTTCCAGCCAAACCTCCCGATATCCATTCAGGAAGTAATTATTATTTTTGTATCTGAGGGAGGATGAGGTAGTGTTATGCAAAAAAAAAAAAAAAAAAACAACAACACAGAGAAGAGAATGTGGTTAGGGAGGTGATGAGGGGTTTACATGGGCACACAATTAAGAAAAAAATGCCCCAAACCCCCCCCCCGTGATTACTTGGTGATTGTTATGTACGGTTAGATCGAGACTCAGCGACGTCTTAACAGGGTCGATTAAATAGATAATGTCAATATTTAATATTGACATTTGCATATATCAGTTCTCTGAGTGTGAGGAGAACTCACCGGGGCAGATTGTAGAGCGGAGCCATACGGAAACAAGCCACCACGGCTCGCTTACGCTGTTTGGACAGAAGCTTCTGCCACACACACTTCTTATTCCTCAGAGGCTGCTCCACCTGGGAGACAGGGAAATCAAAAGTTTGGAACAGTACAACAGTTACAATGAAATGTTTTATAGAAGCTACTTTATACGCCACAGTTTCATTATGACAACAGGGTTTTACACAACGTGAAAGATCTGTAACTTTGTGTTTTGCTCTGTTGCTGCACTGTAAAGCTGAGTGCAGCTCCCTCTGTCCCACTGTCTCTCCCTCACATCCACATAATGATCATCTGTCTTTCTGACCATCTGCAGCACCAGGAGCAATCCCGCCTGTGGCCATTAAAACGTCCATGAAGTTCTTACTGTCCTCAGCGGGCAGGATTTAGCAGACAGATTGATTCCTCGTAGATTGTGATAATGTGGTATTATCTTGGTTTTATATACAAGGCTGCAAATAACACAAATTGTCACTATCCATTTATCTGTTGGTCTGTTGCAATCGTTTAGTTCATGTCACAGTGTTTCACCTACAATAGACCCATCACCCATATATAGAGAGAGGGCTGTCTTCTGTTCTCTGGTAGTCTAATAAGATTTCACTTCTTTAGTCATCTGTCATCTAAGGATCACATTATTGTTTCATGAATTCTTAACATTACAGATTTGACAGATTCATGTGTTTTCACCTGCTCCAGATGGAAAACTGCAGCGGAGATGCTCTGGACTCGGACCACCGCGTGTTCCGGGTCTGCTGGTCCCTCGCCCTTCACCACCACGTCCTTGTACAGGTCCAACTGCCACTGGACCGCTGGGTCGTCAGACTACAACACAGCAGCGATCAAATCCATAAATAGACCACAGGGAAGTTATACTCGTGCTGATACAACTATTATAACTTACTTTGTCCTGGAGATGGAGATTCTGACGCAGGTGCTCCTTCACCTCGTCATCTGTGTCTCTCTATGAAGGGGGGGGGGGGGACAGAAAAACTATGAAGCAGTATTGATATTTCATTATTGTACATAAAAAAGATCTATTCTTTAAATACTGTCTGCTCCACCAGAATAAGAATGAAAGTTGGTAAAGGTGTTAATTAGTTCACTGTATCAGGACAGTGTTCTGTGATTAAACTGATTAAAATGCCGCAAAAGCAAATCACACAGACTGAAGCTTTTCAATAAGTCCTAAGAGTTTCTGATAGAAGATAATAACTTTGCAGTCCAGGAACTTTTAATGATGAACTTTGTTAGAGCTTCGACTTGCAACTTAATTAAAATGATCAATGAATCAAATTATGAGACCAAGGATAACTTGAGGGGAGGACTCAATATGAGGAATAAGAGAAAGATTATATGTTCATGGAATCTCACGCATAGAAAAAGTTGTTCTGCAAAAGTCAATTATATATATCAAAAAATTATGTAATGCTAAATTCGTCAGCTTACCAGACTGTAGCGTATCTTGGCCAATGAGATGAGCTCCTGGTCACCGGGGGTGCACATGTTGAGGCCGATGGGCAGCATCTTCTTCAAGGCAGCGACGATCAGAGACGTCTGGATGGAATAATATTCACCACGACGCCGCTTGTGTTTCCTCTCCTGGTCCCCACCTGACTACAGAGAGAGACACAGTAAAACTTTATTCTAATACATTCAGAATTGCTTGTTTACTTCAAAAAATTCCTCTGTGATTGTTTTTCCTCTGCAGCATTTCGACAATTCAACTCTTTCTTTACCCTGTAGTTGATATTTCTAAATTTAAAATTACCTAACAGGCGTCATCGTCTATGATAAGATCCTCAGGGCTCAGGAAAGTTTGTTTTACCTTAAAAACCCTGAGTGAGATAAACCACATACCAGAGACCTCACCTGCCTCAACATTCAGTAAATCTGTGACCGATCACGTCAAAACACACGAAAATGGCAAATAGATAAACGATCCGACTCTGCCAACACAGATAAACAACAACTTCCTCACGGTGGCAGGCAGTTGAGCAGCTGCCGGACCAAACACTGTCAACTTCCAGATAAATGGCCGACGACAGGCATCCACGTGAAACCCCCCCCATGTTGTAAATCCACCAAGCAGAGGGAAATTTAAGATGTGTGAACTCTTCTGGTCGATCTCAAATCCACACGCTCGATTTGTTCAGCAGCACATGACAGGGAAATGATTCAAAACACAGGAAGAGTGCTTATGTGGACTTGTGTCTCTGAAACCAAGGACAGCATGGTCGGGGGGGGCCGTCAGGAAGAATTGAGGTTGTGTTTTTCCAAAGTGCTGACAGAGTGAAGGGGAGACAAGTGGGATAAATCCAAATGAAACCCAGAGAGGACTGAGATGTACTTTGCTCCATCTCCTGTGTTCCTGACATCGGGACAAAATGAAGAGATCCGTCTCTCCGAAGGGAAAACATCGTGAGAATATAGAAAATATCATATTCCCCTGCACCCTGTGTATGTGTAGGTGTTGTCCTACATACAGTATTTACCTTGGACATCTTCGACTTGCCTTCTTCAGTCAGGAAGCCCAAGTTGTTGATCTCATTCTGAACCACATAGTTTTGCTCCTCACGCTTAAAGTTCTGTATTCAGAGGACAAAGAAAAGATGTTAAATAGGATCTAAATACTTAGAAATCATTTATATTGTTTTATATAAACTGTGAAACTCACATGGGACTTGCACCAGAGGATGAAGATCTCAGCCACCATCCTGAAGAGCTCAGTGGAGTATGCGTCGGGCTCCTTCAACCACCGAGACCTGGAGCGAAAGGAAAGACAGAAACATGAGACAGAGAGCAAGAAACGCACATGTCACTGTTGTTGTACATCATCATGTGTTTGTCGTACCTGTTGATATCCACGTAGCGGATGAGCATGGGGTAGAAAGCGTACAGGTCCCTGCAGAGCACAGCGAACTCATCCAGGATGAGCAGCTCAGCCTCCTGGGTGTCACCTTTACTGTCGGCCTTCAGCAGCTCCTCCTCAGCCACGACCTGCAGCACATCCACACTTTATCCTCTGGAATCAACTCAGCGGATTAAACGTCCTCAACAAAGTGTTCTAAGATTAGCTCCTAGGTTTTCACACCATGTCAAATTGTAAAAAACATGTTCAGTGTATTTAAAGCTCGAACCTTCACTGTCTTCTTCTTCAATTTGTCCAGCGTGGGCAGGAAGTGGGTTCTCAGCAGATCGGCTCCAGCCTTGCAGATGATTGGCTGAGAGTAGACTGGAGACAGAGACATAAATATATGTGTATATTCTCAACAGGGGGACGGATGCTTTCAATTATAAATCAAGTGTCTGGAAGGACAGACGTCAAAGTTTTCCCCGAGTTTGTGTAGATAATCGTCTCTCACAAATATGAAACTACATTCATAACTTTTACACCAAGTTTTCAGTAACTTTTCTAAAATCAGTTAATTAAATATAGGACATATATCCTTGATTTTAAATGTGTTAGCTGTACAATATTAAAATTTGGTTTTTGACACGAGTCCCCAACCTGCAATCCTCTTCATCCAGGGAGCGTCATCAATGCCCAGGTTGTTGATGAGGATCTTCAGGATATTTCCCAGGATGATGCTGAGGTGTTGAGACGTCACCATGGTGCAGCACTGGGCATCTGGAGGGGAGTTCTCTGGACCCTTCTCCCACCAGTAGGACAGGTAGTTACACAGCATGGGCAGGATCACCTCGATGACCTGCAGGACACACAGGCTGAGGGTTAAAGGTCAGGATCACTGAAGGTAAGAAGAGGCCAGAGCTGATCATCGTCTTACATTTGGCACCGAACGTCCTCTGTGATATTATTAATCCAAGACTATTTGCCATAACTTCCACAATAATTGATTAGAGGTAATAAAATACGACATTTGTTCTTTCTTTTCAAAATAAGTCATGTAGGTATAGTAAGTATTTACCTCTAGTTAATGCAAGTCTCAATTGTGCATCACACTCACACTCAACATGAGATGCTATTCAGGTTTGAATTCATTTAGCATTTTCATTTTTGTGTTCCTACCATGATATAACTCTGCTTTATGTGCACACGTGTTTACTGTGTCTTTAAATCTTTTTAGCTGTTAATTTTCAGAATCAATAATAAAAACCTCCTGCACTCACTGAAAAAAATAAATTAAATGGCATTTTAATTAGACAACCCCACTAACATAAAGTAAAAGATTTTAACTAGAATTATGCCTCAGCCTACAACTCAAGTTGCAAGACATATGGTCACAATCTCCCTTCTGAGACTAATGGCCAGAAAAGAGTATTATAATGTCACCTTGGATATAAACCTTTTTTTGTATCCTGATACAACACTAATGGGAAGGTTTGCCATAATGTGCACAGTGACAAATGTAATGAAACTCCCTCCAGGCGTTTCTAATACATCATGTCTAAAGGAAACGGCCACAGCTGTCGTTGGCACAGAGATGATAATAGTTAGGTCAAAATTCATGTAAATCCCTGCATCTTCCATTTTGCATCAATGCAAGTCAATGGCCGATAAGGTAGTGGATGTCTTTGTGGATCCAGTCACCTCAGATCAGTTTGCATACATTCAAATACCCCCATCCTCCCTTCAGACCTGTGGCATGTCACTGTAGCGAGCTCCAGCGTCCGACACATCGTTCACATCCTTCAGGAGTTTGTCGAGACGAGGCATCTCCGGACACATCTCCACCACCGTGTCCGGCATGCTGAGAACTGGAGGAGACAAACGTCAGTCGCTCGGGATTAGACACGGAGACAAACTGTCACTGGGAAATATGAGAAATAAAAACTAAACATGCATATTCACAGCTTTATGAGGATGTAAATTTAAAAGGAGGGTGGAGACTCACTGGCTCTCTCTCGGGGGGTCTTGGTGTTGAAGACAGAAAGTGGGTTGTGGGCGTTGAGGTGGGGCTCCAGGAAAGCTACAGGCATGGCCCCCACCAAGGTGGCCAGACTCTCACCCAGAACAGGAAGATGCCTGAACATATAAGAATATACATACTGTAGATATGTATACGCTGTTTATATGAAGAAAATAAACATACCAACAGGAGATTGGTGCATCATATAAAGTCTTCAAACTTTGTTTCTGTTTAAAAAGCTTCCTTGGTAGCAGATGTTGTCAGGACAACCTTCAACTTCCACATTTATCGAGGACCACACGGCATCAGGATTAATTCAGACCAGACAGCCGGGCTCAGGTTGGGGGTCAAACCTGTTCACTGCTTGTTTTATAGCTCGAGTCGGCTCAAGGTGAGGACACTTCCCTTCCACAGCACATTTTGGGAGTTTTTTTTTTATTGGTGTTTAAAAAGCCAGTCGGGGAATAATAACACAAAATTGTGGGTTTTAATGAAAGCCGTTTCACAGGACTCTTGTGTTTCTCCTCCGTCTGCTGCCTTCGGTAATAAAACCCTTTTTCTTTTAATAGTTTTTTCATGAAAAATATTAATTTGAACCGTTGTTATCATATCGGGCCACAGTCTCAACCCTTTACCAGAGTACATGAGCAACTATGAAATTGCATTTGCCAAACATGAGTTAATGAAAAGCTCAATATTCTAAGTAGTTTATTTGCTGCCATTTCACACTTCCCTGATTCCAATGCTCATAGGGAATGGAAGTGACAGCTTCTATTCATCTTTACCAGGGACTCAAACATACAAAGTTGCTCATGTGTAGAATTAAAATCAATTTTTTACGTCCTGTTGCTGAGTTTAACGAATGTTTGTTGTCGTACCGCTCGACAAAGGGGTTCTTTCCTGTTCCCAGAGAGTAGAAACACATCACGATTCGGTAGCAGGAAAGCTGAACGTCATCCACTGAAAGAAAAAAACATTAAATATTCATTTATTTCTCCAAAATCGTGAGATTACAATCAAAAACCTAAAGATGACAGAAGGAGAAGGACAAATAAAAAGTTGAATATGATTAGTGATAATGGTGGGGATGTTTTTACTGGATGTAAAGACTAAGACTAAAAACATATTTTCAGAGTATGTATTTGTACAAGGACACAGAGGTCCTTTTTGTTTTGTGATGGTTAGAGATATAAACCACCATAAATATTCATGAACGTTTCCCGTTGCTCTCTTTTTATGTATTTATTTCATTATATTTTAGCACTGCAAAACATGTCCGCATATGAAAACACAGACTCACACAGCAGGTCCACTCCGAACTCATGTGTCTTGATGTGTTCGAACAGAGCGGTGAGGATGGGCAGCAGCGCCACCGTCACGTAGTTGATGCTCTGGGTCACGCTCTTCATCTGGGCCCGCGACTGCATGAACTTCCCCAGTTTCAACATCTCTTGCAGCTTCTCCAGGTCCTCGGCCGCGTTCTCGAAGAAAGTCTTGAACCCGGCTTTGACCAGCTCTGAGCCGGACTTCATCACCGTCCTGAGAGAAAAGAGTCGAGCACAACGGACTCATTTCGAACGCAACAAACCACATTTCAATTCGTAAAGTGATGCTCAGGAGAGAAAGGGTCAACGTCACGAAGAAGTGCCGAAACCCGACTTACCTGGTGTCCAGTGAGTGAGTGATGATGTGCAGACAGCTCACCATCATTGCCGAGTCACTCCCTGTAAGAGAGACGCTCACTGTAGACATGAAGAGATTCAAAGCCAAGGGGAACAAGCACACACACAGGGGCTAGGCCGGCCTTACCGAAGAGAGAAATCCTATGTCTGACAAGAGCGGCCAGTTTACAGAACAGGCTGGAAAAGAACGGAAGAAGAGTAGGAAAAGAATTGGATGCAAAGAGAATCAACGCAAGGCACAAGAAAAAGGAAATGGTTTGATGAAAATATGCACTTTTTCATCGAGGGTCAAAAGGGAGGAAGTTGCTAAACAGATAAACCTGACAAAAGGAGAATAATGCATTGCTTTGTGTTCGGTACCTTGTGACCATCTCTTTCTCTTTGTTGGAGGCACAGCCGCAGCTGCTCATGTTCTTGCTGGGTGTGGACAGGAAGTAGAGACAGTGGTTCTTAAAGGTTTGATCTGCCAGAGGAAGCAGCACCTGCAGAGAGGAAATGCAGCGATTAGACGGAATTTATCAACATTTCATTGCCTCATTTGGAAAAAGGTGTTGATGGACTTCCAGACCTTGGCAAAGAACTTAATTTCCTGGTCATGAGGTGATTTGTCCGTTTTCCCACTGGTGGCCATGGCCTCTGGAGTAAAAAGCGGCAAGATCAGCGTCAAGGAAGATTTTTTAAAATCAATGTACCGGACCTGAGTTTAAAAAAAGATGTCCCACACTCACCCAGGTGAGCGATGAACTCCTGAGCAGAGTCGATGTAGCTGAGCATCCTCTTGAGGAACTTGAAGGAAAAACGCTTCTCCATGGATGACGACTCCTGCTCCATGTCCTTCTGGCCTCTGAGAGGAAAAGATCAGAAATGATTACCCATCACATTTAATGTAATTCAGATTCAAATTTAATCTTCGGCCCGAGTAAAAACTTTATTTTTCCCCCGAGTTAACAATTTGGTAAACTTTTAAAACTGTTCTGTGCTGTTGAAACATTATTCTTAAATATTTCTACAACATGACAGGAGACCTGGTGATGGCGTAGCCACTGATCTGCAGGAACTTGAAGAAGTCCTGGGCCTTCTCTCTGTCTCTGTACTTCTCTTTAGCCGTCAGGGTGTCGTAGGGAACCAGCAGTGGGTGGGTCCCTCCTCCTGGAACAACACAACACACCAGTCAGACAAACACCGGCTCAAAATGATGACGTGCGCTTTTTTTTTTAAACTGTCCAGTTCCACACCTTTGCTAACGAGTTCGGTTTTCTTCTTCTTGGCCCAGATGTTGTGGTAATTTTCAGCAACCACCTCCACCATCCCCTGCGCACACACAGCACAGTGTGAGTATTATGGTATGTTTCAAACCTGCTTCTCCTATGGTACAGAGTCAAATGCAAACCAACCTGTAGTTCCCTGGACAGATTGACGTTATGCAGGTCCATCGGAGCCGGACTGAATGAATTCACCTGCAAAGGCAGAAAGAGAAAAAATATTTTTAAGACAAATTTCTGATTAATTGTGGGACATTGAAATATAAGAACTGTAACAAGAAAGTAAATATAACTGCAGAATACTTTGTAGAGTTCAAATTGCAGCAGCTTCTCAGTCCCAGACAACAGAGATGCTGTTTAGTATTTATCTGGCAAGAAAATAATTATTATCCGAGTTATTAGCTTTGCTGCTTTGCTTTGTGGAAAGAGGCCGTGGAGCCATTCATTTGTTTTAATGGAGTCTCATTCAAAATGATCTCTGCACAGTTCAGAAACTGCATCAATAAAACAAAGGACAAAAAAGACCTTAGGAAGGAAGCGGCTTATGCAGATAACATTGTGTAATAAAGGTGATAAGTAGCAGCAGAGTCAGTGCATCATGGATCCAGATGTTACCTGAGACTCTGAGATCTTTCTCTGTTTTTCGCTCTCTCGCTGTTGGAAGATGGCGTCTCCCTCCTTGGTCCTCTCAATGTTCCAGCCCATCGTCAACATGCTCTTCAGCGACTCCCTCAGTGGCCAGCGGTACGTTTCTCTCTCCTACACGTTGCAGGCAGAAAAACATTTTACTTCTGTCACTTCTCATCGTAAAATCTAATCCATGCAGGACCGTGTCCCCGCCAGCTGTGGCAACACGTGAAAACACAAAGAAGTCAAACACACCTGATCTAGAATTAAAAAATGTAGTTTTATAATAATTCATAGCACACATTTAGCCAATTAGTCACAACAACCAAAACTTGTATCCTCTAGCAAAGGTTGATGTGTATAGTTGATGTATCACTTGTTTTGCTGGTAGGAGCATGTGTACCCGTGGGCATGTACCTTCTCACTCAGAGCTTTGTAACCTCTCAGCAGCGGATGGGTTTTGCTCTGCTCGTCCATATTGTCTCCATGTTTCCAGCCGGCTGACACCTGCAGCAGCAGCAGTTCATTACACACACTTCAGTTACACAAAATCAATTCCATACAAACAAATATATACTGTGCTCACTGACTGTAACAATGCATGCTAGTGTACCAGACAAGGTAAAACACAATTACAAGTTAGCATTTCATGGCATTTCATACAGACACTCCCCCTATCTTCTGCATACAGGAGTCATCCTCTGTCAGCATGAGGGAGGAAGACACACACACCACAGTGCCACTCACCTTCTCTGAGGACCACCTGTCATGGGAATGCTCTGCATATTTGTTGGCAATGTACTCAAGTTTTTCAGGAAGGGAGATACTGGAAAGAAAAAAGATAATGTTGAATCACTTATTGTTAATACAAAGTCCGTTGACTCGTATACTGAAGCTTTGATTTTTTATTTGTAGACAAACACACAGAATTTAATCAAAAAGCTTGTTTGTTTAATTGTATTAATTCCAACATGGTTCCTTTCAATCTTCTCGATTCCCAGTGTTTTGTTTTCCAGAGCACTCACTTGGCCGTGTTAATGGGTTTGGGGTCAAAGTTGCCCTGAGCATCCACTGACGTCTGTTTCTTCAGTGTTGCCCCGAGACTGGCGTCCACGAAGTCGGGCGGCAGGGCTCCGGCGATAGCGCACAGACACGCCATGGCCATTTTGAAAAGTTCACCATCGTACTTCTACAACAAGAGACAGATACAGGGCAGAGAGGAGGGTTACAAACTGTTTTACCCACAATTCTTTCTACATTTCTTTCTGAAGAGGTGTCTGTTCAGATCATTAGATTGATAGACTGAGCAGAGGCAAAGCCAGGAGAAGAAGAAAATAAAAGACAGAAAGCTGGAAAAGTCTGCAGCGAGCGATGCGCTGTCACAAACTGATAAATGATTCATCTGTTTTTGGCTTCGCCTCAGCTGCACTGCTCACAAGCACTTCATTGAGCTCTCGCTTCACTGCCTCTGACTAACAAGAACTTTTCTCTCAGGAGAGGCACAGTCGAGTGTGGAAAAGTCAAGATTTTCAGAAACCTGAACACAGGAGAACAGCAGCAGACAGCGGAGAAGCTTCATGAGAGCGGAAACCCACCAGACTACAAAACAGTTAGTTATGCAACAGAGAGCGATATAAGGAAAATATTGCCTCGTCTCTAAACACACACCGGATGTAATCTCAGAGAGGGAAAGTGACAGATACTGAAAACACAGGGAGTTAAACCGGCTATCCAAAATAGCTGGCAGAGGAAACTCTTGGTCCTTGCATACACTGTCGAGGTTATCTTAATAAATATTCTATAAAACTAGGTTTTTCTGGTTGTACCTTCTGAGAAAGCGAGTCAAAGATTCCCCAGAATAGTTTCTTGGTGAGGAGCAGCTCCTCCTCGGAGGCCGTGCCAAAGGTGCCCATACCGGCCGGCAGGCAATAGTACTTCCAGTTTTGCTCGTAGTGGTTTGTCAGCAGCTACAGAACAGAGACACAAAACAATATAAGATAATAAAACATATTGAAATCCAATGATGAGAGTTCTCCTTTTAATTAAGAATAAATACTTCATAGCAAAATCAAAACTATGTGGTGTATGTGAGAAAGAAATCTCAGCCAAATTGATAAATTCTTAGTGTGGAAGATAAGAGTAATGAATCTTTCAGCTACTGACTCCAACAAGTGTGACATGAGACCATGTGACCAGTGTCTCACCCGCAGAGGTATCATGCAGTATTCGGTGAGCATAGGAACATCGAACACCAGACGTCTAAGCAGCTGCTGCATCATGGAGGGACGCAGGTGCCTTAGAAAGAGTTGAAGAATGATGTTATTATATTATATCATATTTAATAAAGGAAAAAGCACAGAGTACAAATGTAGAGAATGTGCAGATAGTTAATTATAAGACAGCAGATTTAAATCAGGTTCAGGAAAGAATATGAATTCCTTCAAAACTTAATTGGTTGTTTTCTTTCACTGTGTAAATTTGCAGCTTGTTCCGAGTTTGGAGCTTGACAGGCCTTACTTGCAGATGGCCAGCAGACAGTCCTCGATGGCGTCCCTCTGGGCTTTGGTGAGCGAGCGGCCTTTGGACAGCCGGTAGATGGTCTGCAGCGTGGAGTCCACCAGCTGAGCGTAGTGCTCGGTGCTGGCGAAGAGGGCGGCACAGCGGGTCAGCAGAGGCAGCAGGGCCGAGCCGATGTACCGGTTCATGGCCAACGCCGTCTCGGTGGTGCTCAACACCTCCTGTGGGACCGAGAGCAACACATGCATGTCAACGTTAGTATAACGCTGGAGTGAATACAGGCTCCTGGCAAGAGCAAAAAGAAATATGTGTGGTTCTTGCATAGAAAAGAAGTAAAAGAAGGCCCCAATGTCTGCTTGTCAAGCTTTTAATGAGCAAAGTGGAAACCTGAACTTAATTGTGTGCACAAAGACAAAAAAACATTTCAGCTGGAAATAAAGCAGGAGCCAAGATACTAAAGATGATAAAGATAGAGAAAGATATTAAGGACTCACCGTATCCAGAGATGCTGAAGCACGGAGGTCAGGCAGGAAGCCAACCTCCAACATCTGGAGCAGGAAGCTCTGGTCCTCGATTCCGTACACTCGGTCCAGGAAGAGCACCATGGGGGCCTTGTGGTCCGGACAGAAGCAGGCTGACATGTCGGGCTCGGTCACTGTGCCATCTGAAGATTAAACATATTTTTAAGGTTTCAGTTTCATGTGTCTTTATTATCAGAATATGCAAGATAAAGTAAAAGATTCTCAGCAGTAACAATTCAGGAGGAACAAAGGAAAGAGGAAACAAAAGAGCTGAACTAACAAAAGTTCATCTTTAAATCCGGCATCGAAAGTTTGGCTGTAAGGATTTAAGGTAAACGTAATATCACAAACTAGCAATGTGATATTATTTTTGTTGCCAGCGTGACCTAAATAATGTCCCGGCTAAATCCTCTCAAACATTTCTCATATTTCACAACTATAAAGTATGGTTGGTTCAGCGAGCAGCAGGAATCATTTCCCTCCGACAAGCCGCAGCTTGTGTTTGTAAACAGGGTAAATTCAAATGTTTTGTGCACAGCTTCCTTGAATCTCAACCAAACATCATATTTCTGTCTGGTTGATGTTCTGTCTCACAACTGGCAGCTGGTAGGAACTTAACGCTGCCTGGATCGACTTCATTCATCTTTTTGACTTCAGGTAGCAAACAAATAAAACGTCCGCCATAATAAAGACCGTACCTTTGTTAACCACAGGCATTTTGAGGGGGATGCTGATGACGCCCACCAGGTCTGTCGTCGGGACCAGAGAGCGCAGGATGGCTCTGATACGCAGAGCCTCACCTTTACCCGCGTTGATGAGCTGCAACAGACACACCACGTCATTTCATTCAGATACTTGCACAGACCATGCATTTGAGTCTGTGTATTCCTGAGCTCTGGTTTGTTGTCACGAGCCCTCACATGCATCTCCGGAGCACAACGTCCCAGCAGGTCGATGAGAGCTGAGTAGAAGGACATGATGGCGTTGCCCATGTGGATAACTTCTCCTTCTTCCTCCCCAGACCTGAGACACACACACACACACACACACACACAAACATTCATGTTTTTGCCAAATTACATGATCTCCTTAGAGGCTACTATGAAACACATATTGATTTTGACCAGCATCCCAGATTATCTTCTTCCTTCAGGCAGTAATAACCGCCCCCCCATTAAAATGCAGCCAGTGTATTACAGTCTGTGCATACTAATGGGTGCCGGCATGCACCAACACTTTTTCCCAAACTCATCTTCAATCAATGTTCAAGTCTGGTTTTTGGCAGCTTTAGGCTCAAAGCAGATAAGTTTCTTTAAGCTAAATGTTTGTGTCAAATCCACTATCAAGACTAATGTCAGTGGATGAGTTACAAAGCCGCTTTGCACAAAGTGACAGGAAGCTCAAAGGGTTTTTTTAGCGTCTAGTGATGATCTCAGAGGATCTGGTCTGGATTCCTACCCAGTGGTGACTCCAGCGGGGGTCTTCGGCAGGTCCAGAGCAGGATCCTCAGCGATCTTGATGGCCTCCTTCATGGCGGCCAGCAGACCCTGGCCTCCCTCTCCCCTCAGGGCCGGGCCGAAACACTCAGGACGTCTGATCAGCAGCTTCACCACCACGTTGGCATTTTCCTCCACGCTCTCGCCTGGTGCACAGATACAGCCGGCAAAGGGAGAGTGATGATTAAATCATCCGTAAAAAGGACAGAGTGAGGTGCAGGGTAGAAAACAGGGACATGGTGCACAGTGATTTCCAAAAGGGATATTTTATATTCTTATTTAGGCAGAGCCAACATTTCTGTCTGCATGTTTTAAGGATTAATAACTTTTTACTATGTCCGGAAACATTTACAAGCCCTTATTTTGAAAGGATTTAAATTATGCACAGTTAATATCAGGCTGTTGTTTTCTTTCTCTCATCGCCTTGTTTACTTTTATAGCACATTGTCCACATGAAGGTTGATTATTAATGGTTACTCTCGGGGCACCACTAGTAAACAATAAACTATTCATTTATTCTACCTGGTCCGTATGAAAGTCCACGTACCGTTGCAGAAGACGGCGAACCTCAGGAAAGACAGGTACCGCTCTCCCTCTATGGGGTTCCAGCCGAGGTCGGGGTAACCCTTGGCGAGCAATATAGCACAGCTCTGAAGACCACAACCTGCCAGGTACATCACCACCTACACACAAACACACAAGTCATGTTGGTTATACACAAGCCTTCTGTTCGTGCTGCACATTTCTGCTAAAAAACTAAAATTTGTATGCCTTTTAACTGGTTCAAGTGTCAGTTATTGTGTAGTTTAACTCCATGTCTGTTATCCGTCAGTCATTTCTTTGCAGTGAGCGATGTGTTCCCTGCCGTGCTGAGCTCCTGATTTAGTGCGGAGGTGACAAACCTTCTCCAGGTCGGGCTCCTCCAGGGCCAGAGCCAGGCCGTTGTTATCCATCACCGACGACGCGGCCACGTCCAGCGGAGTGGAGCCCCGCATGGCTTCACAGGCTGAAGACACAGACACACAGAGGCGTCACCAGCAGAGTCCACAGTCTTAACAACAGGGGGCAGTGTATCTACATGTACACGATCCTTACGTTCTCTATTCTCTCTGTTGGTCTCGTGTTGATGAACCAAATCAGCTCTGATCTTTTTGAACAAAGGCTGATTTCTATTACAAATGACATCCTGGTATTTTAAAAGAAACGTGGCCTCTCTTTGAATATTAGTCTAACATCTCAAATATGTGTTTATAATAATATTACTAAATTTAGAGTTGACAACGTCACTCTGTAGAGGTGCAGGTGCTTTAGTTTAGAGCAGCAGCAGCAGCAGCACCCCCCAGGCCCCGGTGACTCATCAGTCCTCCCCTGCATGACTGAGTTACACCCACCTCGTCGCCCATCTCCCCCCCCTCACTTTCTTCCCCTGCCATCAGCTGCCTTTTGCCCCTTTTATTCACAAACTGATACCCAGTTATTTAGGATTACAGCCTGTGATTCTTCCTCACCAGGCACTTTTCATAATGTTGCGTGATAAGTTGCAATTTCTAGTTAGTTGAAAACTTCTCTATCGGTTGGATTTTGCATCATCGGGAGCAGCAAGTGGCCAATCTTTCATTTCCCAATGTCTGGCAAAACACTTGAGGTGGAAGCAGAATTTCAAGGTTTCACTATAAACATCACCCTCAATATTTCTCCCTGACGCTGCATCTCGCCATTTCTCTCAACATCTCACCTTCCCTGTTACACAGCCACTCCGTCAACTCTTCCTTCACTTTCCTCTGCTCGTCGCTCATATTTAACCCTTTCATACATTTTTAAACTAAACATTTTTTACCCAGTCCGACGCTGCTGTTCTCCAGCAGGTAGCTCAGGTGGTCAAACATGGCTTTCTGGTTCTGGCGGCTGATTCGACAGAAGTAGCACAAGAAGCGACAGCAGCTGGCCACCATCTTGGGGAAGGCAATCTCCTGTGGAGGACAAAAATGAAAACACCAATGTGAAGGTGCGCTGGGATAAAAAAGTAGATCCTCTAAGAAACTGTTTAGTATTCCCCTCAACAACTGAAATACAAATCATATGAGTCATTCTGAAGACATCAAACGTTTCCCAGAGTCAATAAGTGAAATGTATTTTCTGTTCAGAACTCAACACCTGGAAAATCATTTCACGTTTCCCACCCAGCACCGTTACCACTGTGATTATATGTGTGGGTTCATCTTCAGGTTGAGTCTGAGCATAATTCTGAGGGGGGAAGAAAATCTTTTTCATTTAGGGGATGAAACTAAACTGCCAGAGACGTTGATAGATTTGTTGCAGATTAAAAATAAAAATCAGGACCCAGTTAATTCAAATGTGGTTTCGTAAGGAGACTGTTCTCAACCGTAAGAAATCGTTTAACTGAATCAATCGAGACCTTATCTTATAGCGCACCACGCCACGACTAAAACAACATCAGAGATAATCAAAGAGAGTAAATATTGAAAAGCTGATGTACATTAACAGGCTGTGGTGCTGCCACTTTGTGTACGGCCACAGTAAATCGACTGCACATATCAAGTGGCAGTAAACTGGTGGGGAGACTTATCGGCGTGATCAGACTGATGCAGCTTCAGATGTGAATGTTTCCCTGAGGTCTGTCTGTCTGAGTTCTAACTCATGCTTGGCGCTGGCTGTGGCAATAAATTACAAGCATCTCTCACAGCTTCTGTCGGCGCTGCCCAATAAGGACAGGCCTCCCTCACCCCCCCCCCCCAGGCCATCGTCTCCGCCTGGTTTACTCCACTGTCCCCTCTCCATTACCCCGTGTGGTTTTTCTGGCCATTAGGTTGTGGCTCTTGGCTCACGCTGACCTCCTGGGATAAATGTTGCAGCACGAAACGCTCGTCGCTGCCAGGACTTTTCAATCAGATCCTTCAAAAAGCTAAACTCAGGATCTAAGTAAAGAACTAGAAGTTCCCCCAAGAGTTAATATTATTGAGAATAAAGCCAGAGTTCAAATTCATTTGGTTCCAGATTCTAGATGTCTCATTGTGCACTGGGAAACTGTGAGGGACATTTTTTATTATTTTCCTGATACTTAATTGACAAAAAGAAAATAACTTGCAGATTAATTGATACTAATTAGTGGCAGCCTTATTCTATATTAGACAAATTATTGCTGAATTGAACTGGTAATTATTTAAACAGTAAACACATGGAAATAGGTTTGTTTCTAACTATTCCATGACATTCAATAAAACCCTGATCGGATATAAACGCTTCATATTCAAACTGCTGATGATGAAAGAGGACCATGTTGTTCTGACAAAGGTACGAAGTGAAATGCAGCCACACTCACCTGTAGCTTGTCTCCTCCCAGCACATTGACCATGACCTCCATGACGGTCTCATGCATGCCCAGCACTCTCATCAGGTTGGGATGTTGGTAGAAAACCTTGTTGTTCATGATGTCGCTGCGAACAAACGACAGTAATTTCATATTTATATTATATTTAAACCTGTTAAGGCAATACACTGAATACTGGGAATCCTGCAGGGCTGTGGAAACATATCCGAGTGAGTAATAATCTTAAATGAAGGAGAAATGTATGATAACCATTAATATTGCCTTGACCAAAGTCAGTGCATTTGTTGGAAGGTATTTTCTCACCCGAGACCATCGATCATGAGTTTCTCCTCCTCTTTGCCCATACGCACTGACAGCAGGGACCTAATTTGACCCAGAGACACCAACAGGTTAATAGCATCCTGCACGGACGCAGCACTGATGGTGTAGGACTTCTTCATGGCCCGGAGCAACTCCCCGATGCCGTCGTACTGCCGCCTCAGCAGGCTGAACATCACTCTGACCAGCTTGGGGTCCTGGATGTGGGACTCCTGGGCCCAGCTGGTTATGGTCTGGGAGATCAGCTCCTTCAGGTTGGCTGGGAAAGGGAGAGACATTCGACAGAGGTAGAAAATTAGTGCCTGCTCTGCTACACAAACTGTGTGTTCCTGTGTGGACTGCCTGGGGACTATATACGTCCACACAATGCAGTAACACTCACAGCAGAGAACGTGCAATTGTGCTGCCACTGGATTTCATACCTATTATAACTTGTCAGTAATTTCCCAAATAGACAGAGATGGATTAATCAATAACGTCAAACTGGAAGACAAGAAAATCTCTTTATACATCTATTTAATAATTCAGGAAATCTCTGAATGTATGTGGAACGCATCTTAATCTTAAGAACCGTTCGTGTTATCACCTTCGCAATGAAGTGCAGTGTTGAACCTGGTGTGATATGAACACGTGATACTTTCAATTTTAATAAACTTTGAATTAAACAGGCCACCAGAGCTCTGCAGCAGTGGAGGCTGGGACGCATCAATGTCAGTGACGCTGTTAATCATGATAACAGCACGTACCTTGTAAATAGAACCTCATAATAAAATGTCTGAAACTGTTTCCAAGGACTGCTGATGAACAAATAAAGGAATAACGCCCGTCTACCTCATGTTTGTCATCAGTATTTATAGCAACACAAAACAGCTATAAAGAGGTGGATGGAAATTAAACTGCAACTCAGGAAGAGGAGATGTTCTTCAAAGCTGTAAATCTGTGGTGATGCTTTAAAACACTTAATTCTAAACAGGTCATATCAAACTTTAATCTCACAGACGACAACAGTGGAACAAGAGGCTACAGAGGAACACGGTGACCTGGAGTGATTCATGTGGCCTGTGGCGTAATGCTGCACCTCTTCGAATGACAACACTGATACTATCAACTCTGAGTGTGAAAATCAATAGTCCAATATCTGTAGAGGATCTGCAATGACATGAGGTTTTCACGATATGGAAATGTCCTGATTTCATGGTGTCACAATAGTACACGGTATTTCACAGGTAGTATTACAAATTGAGGAATTATTCACAGTGTTTATTAAGTAAATTCAAGTGTGTACTGACACAATGTGACACAGTTACACATGCAAGTATGATGATATAGACTCGACTCTTGGTTCAGCTGCATTTAACAGAAACAACAACCCAGTGATAATACAGTGAATTCTCATACCCTGAAACTGGTAAAAAGAAAATACAACCTGGAGCAAACAAAGGTTCAGATTCGAGCGGAATCCTAATGAGAGACAAACAGAGAGAGAGAGGGAGGCGGAGACGGAGCCGGCTGCCCGGATGAATGTAAATGTCTCCCCCCGATAAACATCTGCTCTGCATCGTCTAAACCACTGGCTCACGTGGGAGTCGTCACGGTCACAGAGAGCCTGCAAACGGCCACACACACTCAGTATGGTGTCCTTTACTAGAAAGAGTCATAGCTGATCCAAAGTCAGTTTTGGACGCATTGATAAACTGTTAAAATTTAATCTAATTAGCACCTAATAAGGCTGCAATGGTACGAATTTAATGGCTTCTCTATGTTTTTATGCTAAACAATGAACTGCAAGTAAAGGATTTCATCAAATCATGTTCAGATTAGACATTAATGGACATTAAAATGGTAAATCAGCTTCTTTCCTCCCACATGAATATTAAACGCACTCCAACATGATCTTAATATGATGCAGACGAGTTAATGCATGTCCATCGGAGTCCTCTCGAATCTCATCACCTGTCCACTTGTGAAGCTTCTCAATAATGCAGGGGAGGTGTGGGAGGCTGGAGTCAGGCATTAAAATTTATAGCAGACAGTCTTGCAGCATCTGTCCATTAGTTTTCCATTATTTGGTACAGAACATAACCAATGCTTTCAGCAAAGGACATGAATAAAAAAGAGCAGTGAAACCCACTGACCCCAGAATAAAGCAAAGATAAAGTCAGATGGTGATTTTCTATTAAATTCCATCAGTTAAAGTCACATCTGTAAATGTTTGAGCCCGAATCTGATCCAGCAAGTGGAGATTAATAACGTCCTCAGAAACAAAAGTCAAACAGGACGCGTCTCTGTTTAATAAATGTTACAGTCGTTATCTGATTGTTGTTTGACACATCGGTGGATTTAGTCTTTTTAATCGTGGTCTGGATCTAATCATGTTTCCATAAATGCTCCTGTTAGTGGCTGAATGATTTGGAAATGTACTGAAGAGGAAATAAAAAAGCAAACGTCGGCAAACAACGATTTGGATTTCAAGTTATAATCCTAAAAAAATGAAACTCCATCAACCCATAAGGAAGCTTTCAGGTTACCAGCCCCTTTTGTCCTTGTCACTTTATAAATGTACTCACTGGGAGGAGGCTGTTCTGTCTCGGCTGGTGTCTCTTCTGTCTTCTGAGGCGGACCCTTGATCTTGTAGAGCAGAGCAAGGAGACGGCCTTTTATCGACGTGTCCTGCTCCTCTTCTTCCTCCTCCACTGGAATTCCTGCAAGATGGTCGACAACATATTGTATCCAGTGGTTAAATGTGCACAGAGTGAGAGGTACCGGCCTTTAAGTTCATTTACATTAAAAGGAGGCTAAGTGTAGTTTAGGATCCAGTGTATTAATGAGCCTGAAGTAGAAAGCATCAATAACAATGAGTTGTACCACAGTGGAGTCGCAGTTCTTCATGGAAGGATTTGAGTTCATCCTGGATCTCCTCGGGACAGGGGCAGTCCTCCCCTGCAGTGAAATTCAACAGGATGTTGATCTGCAGTAAAAAAAAAACAGACAAACAGAAAGATTAGAAGAGCTGTGAGAGACGAGAGGGGGAAATAAATAATATTTCATTGACATAAATGTCAATATAAATGAGATGCTTCCTCAATGTCCAGATTAGGCTGCTGTGCTGTCAGTTGTATAATAAACCACGGGAGGAACACACAGGGATCCTGGAGAACATCGCAGACACACAATCACCTGCTGCTGACCGTTCCTACTTATTTTGTGCAGCTGTAGTTTGTGTCTTCCTGCATGACTTTGAAACTCTGGGGGAAATACAATTAAAACACAACGAACCCTGAAAGAATTGCAGTCACGCAGATCTCAACCTGCTGCTGCTCTGTGTGCTGGAGCTCCGCACACGAGTCGAAGCCAAACTGGTTACAGGGCATGAAGAATAATGATGTTCCTCTCTCTCTCTCTCTCTCTCTCTACTCTGGCTCTGAGACACACTAAGAAGAGAAGCGGGTGTTATGTGAAGCCGTCTGCTCATTAGATACAACACTCTGAGCCCCGGGCCCTTCAGTGTGCTGACTGAGTGCGTTACACACTGAGCTGAACAACACTGTGCTGGTGGAAGGAAGCGCACAACTTCAGTTTGTGTTGTATTGAGCATCTGAGCGGCGAGATCCAGACAAGACTTCATCACAGAGCCTCAAGAAATATTTCAATTACTACTCTCTGTGCTTATTACATTTCAAACTGAGTAGAAAGCTGGGAAACTAAACTTTCAAGGTGGGAATCCATTGATTTTGAGGTGTTTTTTCCCTACGGAGCAAAACATCGATACCCTGCATGTCTAGTATTTGCAATAAGATTTATCTCCATCTGGCATTGGCCTTTTAACTGTTCCAGATTCTGGGCTGAAGACTAAGGGGGAGCAGCTCTGAGGCCCTGCATCCCCCCCCCCCGGCCTGAGGAAATACAGCAGGCTGAGTCGATAGCTTCCTTTAAATCAAAGCTTCAAACTTACTTTTTATCATCCTGCATTCCTCTAGTGTTTATTATTGTAACGGGGGGTCATGCTTGAACTTCTGTCACACTTTTAACTACATATTATTATTATTATAGCACAGTTAGATCAATATTTCAATTAGCTTATTGCAGACACTGTATATTCAATCAGTGTTTATGTCTGAACAAGAAACAAAAATAGTTTATTTAGAAACATACCCACCACCAGAGTTTTTACACTGAAGAATGTTTATGTATAGTTTGTATCTTAGTCAAAGTTTAGACAAAATGTAAGATTCTTATTGCATGTTTTTATGTTTTAAATATCTAGAATAAGCTTATACACCTTAAAAATATTTTTAAAGTAGGAATATTGGTCCCATATCTAGGCTATTCATAGAGCTGGGATTTCATTAGGTGCCTTTATTTTGAAGGTTACGTTATTTGTTCCTGCGATGTGGATCCAAATATGCAATCAGAGTTACACGCTGCAGTTTGTCCTCGGACGGACCATTTACCTGGACGACACGAAGAGTCTGACCTCTTTAGAGTAAAGGAGCCAATTGCTTCAAGATCTGCTGTGTGAGTAAAAACCCTCAGGGGGACATTTTGGTCTGAGTGGTTCACGTAGTGGACAAACTGCTCTGCTGTCTGCTTGGTTGATTCACGTTTCACGGAGCCACATCGATTGTATGCTACGTCTTACTTTGCAATGTGTTTGTTGTTTAGTTTTAATTTAAGGCTGTGCAGTGGATTGGTTGTACTTGACATTTGAAGTCTGTTAATTTCCTTTTCTATTTGTAATTTGGTCGTCGGGCTCCAGGTTCAATTTCACCTTTGGTCTTAAGGAAAAGGAACAACTGAAAGTAAAAAGGGTAATACTACAAAACTTTCAAATCTGAGAGTGTATATATCTGCTGCTGTTTCCACTCATGGTCATTGATTTTCTTTGTTTTTTCACCCCAAGGCCCAAGTCTTCATTCGGAGGTTCTGTTCCAATACAACACCTCAAACAACCTTGAACATAAATTACATCTCGAAATGGATGTCGACTGTACCTGCTCCTGTGGCGGAGAGCGAAACTCTTTGGTCTTCTTGGCGGTGACGGCGGCGGACATGTTGAGCGCCAGCATCAGCTCGTTGTAGCGGAACTTCTGGTTGAACTGCAGCTTGGACACGAAGCTGTCAGAGAACGAGACGATGGCCTCGATGCGATGCTTGAGCTCGCAGTCACAGAAGTAATGCAGCAGCTCACACATCTGAAGAGAAGAGAAGAATCACAAAATGTTGGCACAGAGATGAACTCAGCAGGAGAGTAGAATAAATATAGAATTAAACTTTCTCTTTCTGTGTGTCTGTAGTATTTGATGTGTTTTGTTGACTCCAGAAACTTCACATACTATTATCTTCCTCAATCTCCTTCATGTATTAAATCAGTTTTTGTGAACATTTTGTCGTAGATAAAAACATTAGTATTCAGTCACTGTCTTTCTGTGCAGTCATGTCGTCTCTTTGTAGCTTTGAATTACTGAAAAATGAAGAATTATTGAACCAAATCAAATTCAAGCAAACGAGATGGATGGAACTATTTTCAGTTCATGTTTAAAACAAGCGTGTGAATGTTTCCATGATTGTTTTCCTCACCTGGCGTTTCACCGGCTCAGGCAGTGACTTCTCCAGCAGACCTTTAGCCGGCGGTTTGCTCTCCTTGGTCTCCTCTTCTCCCGCCTCCACGGCCTTCTCTTCGTTCTTGCTCACCTCCTCCTTCTCCCCCGCCGCGGCCCCCTCATCCGCCTTCCCGTCCTCGCCCTCCTTGGCCTCTCCGAACACGTTGGGGTCAATCAGGAGGAGAATCAGCCTCACCTCCTCGCTGGTTAGGACTCCCATGATTAGCAGCGTTCCGATCAGCTTCAGGATGGGGACGAAGTGGTAGTTGACGCTGCCGCCCACGGGGTCGCGGATGTGCGTGCCTCCGCCCTGCACAGCCTCGGTGAGCATGCTGATGGCTTTCTCCTTCAGGACGCCCAGGGGGATCTGGGGGCTGTAGAGGTACTGGTGTTGCTTGGTGTCGATGATGCCGACAGAGGAGAAGTTGACGCGGGGTTTGAGGGAGGTGCTCAGGCCCACGCCGGGCAGCGAGTGGCGTTTGGATTCGTCTGGGAACAGCTTGATGGAGCGAGTCTCATCCGTCACGGGGATGATGAACTCGTTATTCATCATTAGGCGAGCCTCCTTCGCCGTCTCAAGATGGATGCTGGCAACGAGAAGGAGAATCAGTTCTATTTTTACATACGTCTTGCACACTGGGCCATTTTGTAAAGTTGAAAAACAAAGATTTCTGCAGCCCCACATCAGGAAATTACCATAATATATGTGTGGGAATTTACCGTGTTGTTAATCAATATCGTGACTCAGCGACTTCCTCGACTAGATGCTGAGCTCTCAAACACTTTGTGGCCAATAATGAAAAATGTTGAGACAGAACTCTCCACCCACACAGAAAATAACTTTCTCCACTAAAAGCTGCATTTTCACTGATAATGGAGTCAAGCTCTTATTATTAAATGTACACGGTGACATTCATAATGTGTGACTTAGCCCAATTATGTCTTTTCTGTGTTTAAGTCGAAGGTTTATTGGCACAACGTGAGATTACATTACACTGGGTGTGTGCCAGCAACACAATTAAATCACACAGGTAATTATTAAGACTTATATCACGATTGTGAATCGCTCTGTTTCTGGTGATGGACTTGACTCTATCATAGATCATCATTAGATTATCTGATGAGCAATGAAAGTGGAGGTACAAAACCAGCAGAACGGCTGTAATGATAGTTAGTGTGAGTGTCACACACCTGATGAGGACATTGTAGAAGCCCTCTCGCAGCATCCCAGACAGGTACTGGTTGTCGATGGTGTAGAGGAGCTGGGACTGGTCCATGTGGCTGCAGAGGGCGTGAGCTACACGGGTGTTTCCCAGGGCGCAGAGGGCGCAGTACAGCTTCAGCGTGTGGTAGTGGAACGTCCTCAGGTCTTCGTGCTCAGATAACTCCAGGATGTCCAAACACCTGGAGGGAAAGATAGGAGAAAAGCAAAGCGGTCATTTACACTGTAACGGTATTTATGAGCTGGGAGACTGTAATACTATTACAACAGTATTTACAAAAGGAACAAAGCACTATGATGTTCACCATCATCTGTTTACACACTTTTTAATGGCTCCCTGTGCTCCCTGAGCATTGTGGGAAATACTGCGGGGATTCCAGTATGATTTATGCACCAATGTTTATTCGTCCGGTATTTAATTCACTCAAATAGACAAAAACTGACTTTTTCATCCATATACGGTTATCAATACAATCTAGATATTAATTTACTATTTCTGATATACATTGATATGATGGTATAAAGTGGAGGATTTCATATAACACATCTCTTAAAGGCTGCAACAACAATAATTAACATCAGCATAAAGTGCTCTATGCAATTAATTAAGGAGTGGATTTGCTTTTCATTAAGTGATATGCATGGGATGTCCAAACCACTTGTGAATCACAATCATGACGGCAGCAACACAACGAGACAGAACCATGAGCTCGATTCCAAACCGATCTTTATCCTTGTAGCCCACCTGTTCTCCTCCGGGATGTGAACAGCCATTATCTGCAGTGGCTCCAGACACTGGACCACCCAACCGTGCCGCTCGCTGACTCGGGCCGTCTCCACGCTGAGGAAGGTGTTTGGCATCCGGCTCCACAGCACGGCCACGATGGTCTGCACATCCAGTCGTGGCGGGCACTGCGGCACCGGGTTCCTGTGCTCGCTCTTTAAAATGGCCGATGAGAGCGGCATGGCATCCTGGGCGCAGAGAGAAGTAGAGAGCGAGGAGAGCGAAGAGACAAGAGATAATATTAATCCAAAGGAGTCTCCTACAAGGAACATTTAACTTGCTGGAACAAACACTTGTAAGTGATTAAAATATTGTGGTGCTTTAAGGTTCAGGTTCAAGCAGAATAAGAAAGAGCATGACTTCATTAATATTTCATTCACAGCTAGACGAGCAATCAGTCGAGCACAAGGCCAGTGAAGTAATTATAATAGAAAAAGAAACGTGTTTTAATAATCTGGACGAAACTGTGCAAACATAACTTCCCATTCAGTACTTTATACGTAATCCTACTGGTCAGGTAATTATCCTACTATTATCACAAGTAGTTAATATCTATAAAACAAAATGCACAATGATTATAGTCTAATTCCACCAAATTCCCTGGGGAGACGGAGCTTAATGACAAATTAATGATTGCAAAAACCTGTATGACTATGGTTATAGTATTAAGTTAAAACCACACATCACTACTCTGCACCACATCATGCACAGTGTTAGATTTACAAACCTTGGTCTTGACAAATTCAAACTGGAAGAGGTTTGCAGAGGTTGGGTGTATGAACACAGCTGGGAAGAGCTTAGTATTCGGCTCCACCTGAAAGACACATTTAAGTTATTAACATCACGTACTTAGTTAACACAGCCTGTGTTTGCAGTAGATTCGTGGGATTTAAAGGAGATATATTCTGCTCATGTCCAGGTTAATCTTTCTAAAAGGTTGAGATGCTCTAATGATCAGAAAACTTTCCTCAGACTGTCCATTGCTGCAGCTCCTCTATTCAGCCTCTGTCTGAAACGCTCCTGATAAAGTCCAGTCTGCTCTGATTGGTCAGCTCGGCCACTGTAATGTTACTGGTCAACCACTAGCTGTGTGTTTTCTGTGGGGGAGGAGCTTCCTTTACTGCGGAATTTGGGCTTTAAAACTTTGTAGAACTTTTATATACACAAAAAAACCCACACAACACACAAGAGGAAACATACGCTGAAAAGGCTTCATACGTCTCCTTTAAAACTGCAACACATTAATGCAGCAAAGGGCCGGATTTGAACCTGCAGCCGCTGCAGCAGGACTCAAGCCTCCGTGCATGGATCAAACCAGGGATCTATTGTCATGTTAATGCTGCCCTGATTCTCAGATTCATTCATTTGAAAACGGTCAGAAGCCATTGAACCTCCAGGCTAACGGATTAGCCAGATGTTCTAAATGCCAGTTCAATGAGTATCGCTGATAACAACCTCCAAAAAGACAAATACAAAGAACCAGGCTCTTTGATGCAGTAACCGGACAAGAAGCTTTTCATCAGGGTAAAAGCTTCTTGATCCTCTTTTTAAAAAGAAAACGGCCAATTCACGACTGAATCAAAGGGTTGAAAAGGAGAGAAAGAGACAATAACAGAGATAAATACAGAACGAGACGTGATGGACGATTCACAGGGCTTCAATGTCTCGTCAGGGCTTCAATACGATGTGTTTACAGCCTGACTTCAGGAAGAGACAGAGATTACTCAGCAGTGTTTCTCTGTATAATGACAACAAATCAGAATTCGGCTGTATCACGGCCCAGCTGCCTGTTTGCAGATGTAATTTACCGCAGTACTAATTTGTGCACATTACCTGAGGGTGAAAGAAAGGGAGATCATCTCAGTGTGTGCAGGCAATACAAATATACCCGAGTAGCATCTTTCCAAAAGAAGTTTTAAGTCCCTGAATGTACACGCTATAGAGCCACGTTTTTTTTTTAAAAGTCACCTGTCCGTGTGTCTGGGTTCTTTCTGTCAATTCCCACCACCGTGTGTCCGTGACTCTTCTTATCTACCTGATACGTTGTGGGCAGCTCCTTTCCATTGGCGGTGAAGGAGACGAGGCCGGTGGCCAGGTCGATCAGGCAGCCGATCTCCAGGTCGGAGCTGGTGCGGCTGGAGGAGGACGGGTCGACGGCGTCTGCTCCACACACCATGTAGCAGTTGCTCCTCTGGACACTGCAGCACAACAAGCACAGTATGAGCACAATCCACAAAGACGCCGGAGAGACAAGGAACATGTGCACAACATCTTTTCATCACGTTCATCGATCTGTGTTGAGTTGTGACTCCTTCCTCATTCATATTCATTTTGTGACACACAGAGGCTCTTTTCTCCATTAGCTCAGTATTGAGGCAGGATGGAAACTGGCAGATAAAATAGGTCCTTGGTTCTTCAGCAGGAGAATAATTTGTATATATTCATATTTAACTTGTTGTAACTGTTTCGGGTTATAATTTGCCAGGTAATTCAAACTCCTGCTATATTTATATCAAAGACCACAATGAACTAAAGGTTTGTGCCTAATTGTGTAGAATTATTAAATGTTAATAATAATAATAATCTCCAAAAATGTCTATTCTTGAATTGGTTTTATGGTTCTGTGCAGAAACTAATAAGATTCTACCACATATCCATGAATACATGTCTCACAATATTACATCCATTGCAACACCCAGCGTGATCCAACTAAGATGAATCAACTTAAGTCTTACTTCGAACTTTGCCTCAGGCTTAATGGACTTAACTCTAACACAAGAAAAGTGTTGTGGAGAGAAAAGCAAAACACTGAGAACACACTAAAGTATTTCAGGGAGGGTGGCATATATTTAAGATTCCCAGGTATTCACTGTTTTTCTAGAGAATCAAGTATCAACTGTACCACACCTCTATAAACTTCATATAAACTCTATTTATGGGAAACAGCAGGGGGCTTGCCTCTCGTGCACTCGGCCCCTCTCGTCTCCCAGGGTCACGGTGACTGTCTGCGTCCTGTTGAGGCTGAAGTTCTTGCTGTAGTAGTGATAGTCGGGTGAGACCCAGCCCACCCACACTGAGGCAGGGTCCTGTCCAGCAAACACTCTCACTGAGTGGTAGTACTGCCATTTAAAAAAACACACACAACAGGTACAACAGGGTTACTTGGTTCTTGTTGAGCAGAGAACTTCAATGTATAACAATGTGTTTTTTCATGTGTATCTCTGAAAATCGAGTTTGATTTACAGTTGTGATTCTTCCATAGTCCACAGTTCCGTCTTCTTTTGGAGTGTTGCTGCAGAAACAAAAACACAGCGGAGGTTTTTTTACGAGGAACAAAATGTTCTTTGAAAAAAACCCACATTAATCGTTTTGCATCGATGTCCCAGGCGGAGCGAGTAACAGCCAATTCCCACCAAATGATGATCAGTGTGACATTGCTACTAGAACAGTATATTTCCACCTTGCATCACTCCCAATGCAGACCTGATCTCTGACCTGAGTTTCAGCGACTCGTCCAGGAACGCGTCGGCGGCGTAGAACTCTACGGGCATGCTCAGTCTACAGTAGACCATGTCGCTGTTGCTGTTCTGTGTGCCGAACGTCTTGTGGGTGACCTTGAGGCAGGGCGGGCTGTCCACTGTGCCATCGATCCTCGTCACCTGGAGAATTAAATCCGTCGTGAGGGGCCGAAACCCAAAAAAGGAGGGAAATCAATACACGACACCAATGTGCCCATCAGCCGCAGCAGAACTGTTCATGATGTCTGTTTGCATAGATTAAACTAGATAGACATAGATTCTGCACACGAGAGGAATTTAAAATCTTAACTAAACACTGCAGCACAACAACGAGCACATGACGACACACTTGAGGTTTAAACAAACGATTTCTGAGCGGTGATTCAAGAGATTTGGGAACTGACAGAAAATCCTGTGCTCAAACGTGACTTCGGAATAAAAAACGTCACATTCAGCCTTCATAAAATCTTCTAAAATAATATAATACCTCGATGTGCATGTGGTCCTGAGGCGTGTTGACAAAGGTGGGCAGGCGCTTGCTGAACCACATGGTGATGTCTCTGTTCATATTGACAGCGAAGGGCTCGAAGCCCTCCTGGAGACCGCACATGGTGTAGTACTTCAAGGTGCTGGCGTCCTTGCCCAGGTTCATGCGGCCGATCTGAGACATCCCCATACTGCACACAGGGATGAAACCTGGAAGGAGGTCAGGGACATTCTTGGATTTACAGGTTCCTTTCTGAACATAGTTATAAACCATGGAAAGTAACTCAGATGCTGCTCAACAATATGATTTTTAGAGCAGAATCTCAACTGTCTCAGCTCGTCTCTAAACGCTGGTTCACTTACAGAGTAATGGGCCAATGCCACAAGGGACTTCATTAAATCGTTGGCATTTTGTACAGATTTCTTTTTTGACCTCATGCTCGACGCCAAACAAACTCAGCCACACCTCTGGAGACAATGTGGAGGAAACACGCACAGAATAAATTAAAAGATTAACACAAAGGTTCAGTGCCCTCACCGTCCTCTGTCTCAAAGTCGGTGAAGCAGAGCTCGGAGCCCTTGTTGGTGATCAGGAGTTCTCCGTTCAGGGTGAAAATCATTGATTTGTCCTCCATGTTGATCATGCAACCAACCACGTCGCCCTTTTTCCACGGGTGTCCGAAGTAGCGGCTGCCTGCGTGCATGCGTCGACCCTTAAGGAATAAAAAGAAACAAATCCCAGTGTGTTTGCAAGATATACTGAATGATAATAATATAAAATCATTTTATCTTGATCCAAGCTTTCTAAAACACCACGTAACAGTCAAGTTTACCCTGTATCCGTCGAAAACAAAGGCCTGGTTGTCCGCTCCCAGTTCCACATCGGGTCTGCAGCCCGGTCTGGCCCAGCCCACCCTCATGTCGCCTCCACCCAGGGCTTCAAACTCAAAGTACCACTTCCCCGTCTTCACTGCGTACGTCTGCTCCACGCGGAAGAAGCGAATGGTCTCGATGCTCTGATAGTCCACCAAATGGACGACTACAGGCAGGGGGACGAAGGGGACAAGTTAGGCCTTAAAACACATATATGCAAATGTGTGTTTTAAATATGCAAAGGTGAGGAA
Source organism: Hippoglossus stenolepis (assembly GCF_022539355.2). Classification (NCBI taxonomy): domain Eukaryota; kingdom Metazoa; phylum Chordata; class Actinopteri; order Pleuronectiformes; family Pleuronectidae; genus Hippoglossus; species Hippoglossus stenolepis. The sequence continues at coordinate 17,285,513 of NC_061502.1, forward strand.
AGTTATAAGTTTTGTTTTTGGTAGAAAGTTACAAGGATGAATATATTATGCGTATTCAGTTTGGGGTCTACACTGAATCTGCAGTTCATGTAAAGGTTAACTCTACTCCGGCAAAACAACTTTCCCATAATGCTAACTGGAAGCCATCCTTGCAGATAACAATGAATAATGAATAGACAAAGCCAAAGGTAACAACACTGTTTTATATATTATTTATATCAGCCAAAGATGAAGGTAAACTAGGGGTTTCTGAGGCAGCAGTGTCAGCAGCAGGCTCTCACCCTCCTGGTCTGGGGGGTCGATGTCATATCCATATCCAACCACGGTCCTGATGGCCTCTCTCAGACTGTCTCTGTTCGATTTCTTAGTGCGCTCGTCCAGTAAAGCGTACGGCACCAGGCGAGGATTACGCCTGCTCTTCAAATCCTGACCCCAAAGAAAATTGAACAATACAAGAAAGACAACAGGTTAATAGAAAACAGATAATTATTTATGTGCAATTAAAAGATCATGAGAAAAACTGTAGCTTTTACCTGCTGGATGCCGTAGGTCCATCCTTGTTTGATTCTGTCCTTGGCCCACACGTTGTGTGCGTTCTCTGCCAGTTTATCGACTAGCACCTCGTGACCTGCCGTCAGCTTCACATCAGAGAGTTCCAGTGGCGCAGGCTTATATCCATTAGACATCACGTAGCTACATGATACAACAGGACAACGTCAGAGGATGAAGATGAAGGCAGGGAAATGCCCAGAGTTTAGTGCATATCTGAAACCAGCTTGAGAAACACTTATTAGAGTTAATATATAATATATGTTCTTAAAGCAAGATGTCTTACTCTTTGGGTAGTTTGATTTTCTTCAGATCATCCTCAGCGTTCACATTGACCTGGGCAACGTGGCATCCCAGTGCCAACAGGGTCCTGAGGAACAAAAGAGACAAATGAAACAGAAACAAAGACGTAACTGAGAGGATCCTCGAGCCTCATCACACTTAGTTTCAGCCTTACACCTGCAAAATCCATTGAGAGACTCCTACATTTTTTGAACAGAGCTCATTAGACACTGATAAATCTCAGTCAATCGATGCACTAACACACCGAACCAGTCTTGGCTCGGTGGATCCGGGGCTTTTTTGGGGGCCCGAGCAGTAAGTAATTAACAAACGCCGTAACAGATTGAGACTCAGCGTAACAGGAAGTCGCTTTATTGAGCCAAGACAATATGTTTTACAGTGAGATGACTCAGTAGTTGGCTCTAATAAGCTCTGGACCACAGATTTAAAAAAAATGAATACCGGACGTTGCCGAGAAGATGCAAGTCACTGCAAGCTCTGCTTTAATTGAAGCCTTAATCTGCTGTTGTGCAGCAGTCAGCAGGGAGGGGGGGGCTGCAAACCCCATGAATAGGTAATTGGTTTATTTAGCAAACTGCCTGTCCTTACTTACTTAAGTGTTTCACTGGACATCTGCAGGTTGTAGTTCCTTTCAGTTTCAGGCAGCTTGGCGAAATCCACAAGGCAAGGGTGCTGCCTCTTGTTGTCATCCCGAACCTGAGGAGGAACCAGACGGGTGTCGTGACCATTTATTCTCTTATAAGCTCAGCCAAACCATAACGGTTATAGATCCGAATGCAAACGCACCCCCCCGTGAATGACAAATATGATTAAGTGTGGTTCGACCTGCAGAAAATAAAGATGTACGGTGTTGATTCTTTTTAATGGAACGAGCCCGGAATCAGCTCGGAGAGGAGAGCCACCGTGGCTCAGCCGTCTCCGAGAGAAATATACTGCTGCACCCAGACTCTCAACAAGAAGCTGCCAGTGGCTCTGCCTGATAAAACACTATCTGCTGTTGAAAGAGGTGAAATACAACTGAGGTGCACACAAGGTATGGTGCAATACAATATATTGTAAGGCCAAGCACTCAGATAAACACAATGAAGCCGTATCTGACTTTATTACCATCCTGACTACTTCTTGTCCAAAGAGACTTCGCTTTGGATTCAGCACAAAGTCACTTTGAGCCCAAAGAGGCTTGGACAGAGCAGAATTAAACACTAAGCATCAGTCGGGACCTAAACATTGCTCGTAATAAACTATCTGACCCGGGTCAGGGAACTTTCTCTTGTTGTTAATTAATGTGGATGTCATTCTCTTGCAGGACTCATTAAGCCTGTTAAACGGCCGCTGCGGCGATGGCCTCAGTGGAAAAATGATTCAGTGATAACCACAACAATATAAAAGAGGAGGTGTGTGTGTGTGTGTGTGTGTGTGTGGATCGGACTTCTAATAGTCTGCTCTGCAGTGAACAGGAGGAGTGACTGACAGGGGGACGAGGGGGAGTGGAGGCAGGAGGAGTTAAATCATCTTTAGATGTTTGGGATTTAAACTGCATTTTAACATCCCGACCCTAAACTACATGTCTGAGCATCCAATTAAAACATAAGCAGCTTCTCGTCTTTATAGTGTCGGACAGTATGTGAAGAAGTGGTGGAATCAGTGCTGTGTCCCTCACTGTGTGGAGAATGAGCAGAGTCATCAGTCCATAGGATTCTCTCTCTCTCTCTTTTTTCATCCGACATAGAATCATAATAATTATAGAATCAATTACATTGTGCTAACCAGAGTTGACAGTCGTAACTGTTCACACCCTAATGAGCCACATTGGAGATTTTGTTTCTCAGTTTAATTAACCATTAATAGGGTTTTTCTTCTTTATTTAAATTTAAAAAATATGTAAAAGAGGACTTTGTGTAATGAAAAATCTGCTAAACTGCAGTTTACTACATCTAACGAATGGATTTGGGGTCTTTCAATCAACAGAATAACAAAAGACAGAGTTAGATGAAGTCGTGAAGCAGCGTGGGGTCATAGGTCCTGACTTCTGTCATCAAACTGATAGATATACATGTATATGAGTCATTGGGCTATTGACATGCATTTTACTGGACTAGGCTGGAGGTGACCTCACTCACCTTTCCTCCGAACACACCCGGTGAGTTCCCGTATTAAACATGATGCTGAAGTGCAGGTTTACCTTGCCGTAGGTCCAGCCCAGTTCAATCTTGTTCATCCCCCACAGTTCGTGGATGTTCTCTGCCAGCCTGTCCCGGACATTGTCCAGGTGAGGGGGAAGAACAACCTGCAGAGTGAGAGGGGGAAACAGTCGGATATTAACAAAATGCCAGTGGGCCGACAAATGAGAAGTGTTCTTCTCCTGACTATGCAGTTGTTAATATTCCCGGGGGTTGTACAATTACTTTGTTACTTTAAGTCTGCACCTATTCTGCGTTTGTGCTTAATGGTCCCTGCAGCACAGAGTATGATAAAAAAAGATGTTTAACACAAACTGAACTGCAGAGCAACATTAACGCTGCCTGTAACAAGCAAATGTTGAAACTATTAATTTAGTATCTACACTAGAAAGTTCAAGGCCAATTCCCTTGATAATGATAATATGAGTGATTGTATCATCACCTGGGTGGTGTCGACAGGAGTGGGGATGAAGGAGGCCTGGGAGAGGAACTGGGTGGTTCCCAGCAGATCGCGGACCCCCTCGTGGTCTCTCTTGTACTCCTTCACAGGCTCCACGTGCATCTTCTCTTTGGGCAACAGCGCCTCGTAGCACGGAGAGTAACCGGCCGGCGGCAGGAACTTGAAATCTCCGTGGCGTCCGCCCAAGAGATAACGGACCCTGAGATGAGAAGTAATATATTTAATGTGTCATGTTGCATAATTATATTCAGACTTTTAACTTCACCGTGGCTATTTAAAGAGCTTTTAAAACCAGGACTCTACTCAAACATCATTTGAACAAACAGCACTCTACACCTGTGTCATTATATAACACCAGTGCTGCGGTAAAGTCACCCAAAGGCAGGGATTATCTAACTTCTTATGCTGACATCGAGCTTTGTGTCACAAACTCATTTTGTCCTTTCTCACAGATAATATTAATCTTTTTTAAATTATAATAAGATGGAGGAAGCTGTTTTTGCCTCATGATAATCACTGACTGGAGGTCAATTCAGTGACCTCTTAATTTAACGATGAATCACTTCTTGATATCTGAACCTACAAAGCTGACAAACTGTAATTGCATCTCTAGTATAAAAGCATCCACAGCAAAAATGTTTTAATGAATCTGAAATTGCTGCTTCATCTCTCAATTATAAATGCAGAGCCTTACTTGACACCTGCAGAGAAGCTGACGACAGGGAAGAAGAATCCGTCCGTGTTGAAGTCCTCGAACATGCCCTGGACGGGCTGCCCGTTGATCCTGAAGGACATGCTGGGAGCGCCCAGATCCAGACAGCAGCTGACCACGTCGTCGGAGTTCAACAGGTGCATGTTGATGGAGGCCACGGCCCTCGGGATTCGGCCTAGACAACGACCGGGCAGAAACACAGAAGGGGAGGACGGATGGATGTTACAGCTACGGCAAAGTTATCGGGAATGTAGGCCGGGATGATGGGTGAGGGGAAAAGAGGGGAGCAGAGACGGGTGAGGAGAGCTTTCAAAGGAAGGAAACAGATGAGGGGAGGTGATGGGTCTTTTCAGAGATATAGAAAAGTAAGACATAAAACAGGTGCTGTGCTTTTAGGGTGAAAGCAGAAAACAAAATGATAAAAAATAGCAAACAACGAAAAACTAAACATTAGTCACTGAAGGACTTCCAATCACAACCTCTCTATTATATCAATAAGCTGCGATGCCTACCTGACCACAGGTGGAGTCCATCAAAGCTGTAGGAGTACAGATCATCCCCGGCACCGTTGCCCCCCCATCCCTCTCCTCCACCGGGATACGGAGCGTAGCCCTTGGTGTTGGCCCAGCCCACCCTCAGGTGGGTCGGCTCACCGGTGACAAAGTGGTCCACCTGGTCGATCACCAGCTCGAAGTACCACTTCTTGTACTGGGCTGAACCTTCAGCCATGCCCAGGAAGATGTTTGGTCTCATGCTGGAGGTGAAACCAGAGGATGAAGCATAAGGCAACATTTCTTATTTAACGCCCATATTTCATCCCATTTGTTCATTCAAAACGTCAAAAGCTGTCATACATGTTTCAATGAATGCAATCATCAAGAGGCTGCATCAACAATTCTCTGTTTCCTTACCTCTGAACATCGTTGACCAGTCGAGTCTGAAGAAGCAGATCCCTTTTGGGAAGGAGGTTGTCACAGATCAGATTCTGATTGGCTCTGACTGCCACCCCATTACAAACACAGAGTGAGCACAACACATCGAGAATCTGGAAGAGAGAGAGAGAAGGACCCGATAAAAGGTGTGTCGGACATTTTTATTGTTTGTTATTATAGTTATAAACCCCGACATGGATAAGCTGCGGTGCGGAGACCTGTGTCAACAAGGCTGTAGATTCCACCTGTCACTCATCATCAACAACTGTCATTCTATACAAGGCCTCAATCAATTCGTTTTTCTGTTTGTTTGTTTGCTCATGTATCTTCACACCTTGTGGTTGCGTCCGTGCTTGTAGAGCAAAGAGATGATGGATTTAATGTGCCCTCTCTGGATGATGTTCAGAGCCTCTGGGCTTTCTACCAAGATGCAGTGGAGGACTTCCAGGATCCCTGACAGACCACACAAAATATATTTAATATCACAACAAACGTAAAGTAAATAGTCAAAATCTTTGAGATAAAACCTGTTTTCTTTGTTACCTGATGAAGATTCCAGTCTCTCCAGTTTGCTGACCAACCAGTCCAAGTTGCGGGAAAACTGGGTGCAGTTGATTCTGTTCCCACGAATCAGCGAGGCTGCAAAAAGGATAAAAGGCTCAGCAAAGACATGAATGATGTAGTTAAATGTGTAGATTTAGATCCAGGGAGCAGATGAACAGATGTTGCAAACAGTTTGACTTTAATTGAACAATAGTCCACCATTCTTCCTGTGCACAGAGAGTCAGGGTCTGACATCGGCCCACGGGTGGATATTAAAATTCATTAAATCTCAGGAACCACCCGACACTTTCTTTAATGAAAAGCTCCGAAGCCACAGTGAAGTCAGGAGCTCTGTGTTCCCCGTGTTCCCTTTCTCTGCCATTAAGAAGTATCCCTATAACTTAAATGTCTCATTTGTCACCATTAGAATTCAGAGACGCTGGAGTGATAATGCTCACGAAACAATTTAACAGCGCTTTGTGCCAAAGGAATACTGATGGGCGTCTAATCTCTTTTAATTCCGCTCCTTCAGGAGAGCTGAATACGGACTCGCGGGCAGAGCGACGCCACAAGACAAGGGCAAGGGTGTGTTCATTCATTGTGAACGATGTGAATGTAAAATGAAAAGTCAGTGAGGAGAAGCTGATGCTGTGGAGACGACAGACTGCAAATTTACATTATCGTCTGCAGCGATACAGAAGATGGATCTTTTTAAACAGAAACACATTCACATTTACACAGAATAAATTGCTAGAAATCTAAAAATATGCTGATATAATATCTGCAATTTCTTATACTTATATTTAAATAACTACCAGTAACTTAAGACCTCCTAAAATGTATTTATCTGACCTCCTGTGGTTTAACTTCTCACCTTACTACAGGAGCTTGTGACGCCTAATTTTTCAAGGTCAAGATTGAATGAATCCCAAAACAATACAGTTACTCAATGCTCCTAAATTATCTGATCCCTAAAAGTTCACAAAGTAGAAACATGGAAAACAAAATCTAAATATTTAGATACTCGATGTAATCAGGTTTATTTCCTGTGGTTTTAAAAGGAGTTAGTAAAATGAAAATCACCTGGATGCTTAACTGACTTATCAAAATATCTTTGTATCTAACTTTGTCAATTAAAAAGGTGAGAGGACACAAGAGGAGGACAGGACAAACACGAGCGCTGCGCAATTCATCACACAAAACTCTGCATCCTTGGGGGTGACCCCTCTGTAGTGCGGGTGAGAGTGTGCTCCAAACGGTGTATTTGTGGCTTTTGAGCGTAATGTGTGTGCATGTGGGGAGAGAACATGCTGGGGAGGTAATGATGAACATAAGGGCAGTCAAGGTGAGCCGAGAGAAAAGCTGTTGATGGGAGAGCTCCAATGACAGCGAAACAAACTACCCGAGAAAAAGTTGTGTGAAAGAAAAAACTTTTTCAGGGTCACAGTACTTTAGTATTCATGACTCAACGCGGGCCCTGAGAGGACGGGGTAATGCCAGCACCTGTGATGGCTGGCATTTTGGTAATGACGCAAACATTACTTCAAATAGTCAGCTGCCTGCTTTGTAATGTGTCCGCATTGCTTTCAGGGAAGGATGTAAACAAGACGGAGGGCAGGGCAGATTGTACAAGAAGGAAACAAGAGGCTCTCTGTCTTTTGCTTCCCTCTCCACTCCCTTGTCACACATAATAACTTGAATTACAACCTCCTGGTTGTTCACCTCCACCACAGACTGTGGATAAAGATGGATGTCACGTCCCCTCTTCCTCCCACTATCCAGATATAAGGCAAAAATATGGATTCTGCTCAGTAGTGATCGAGGGATCGAGCCACGGTTTCAAGGTGTCGCCGAATAACGCCCTCAATCAACCCCGAGACAGTCTGAGCTGTCAATCATGACATTTCAACCGGTTTTATTAGAATCAAATAACTAATGAAATAATCTATCTTTGAGAAAAATGTATTTGATGAGTAATTTGATCCTCGTCCCATCCGCTGAAATGAGAGAGGAGGGATTGATGACCTGTACTGCAGCTGGCAGCCAGGGGGCGATTGAGACCCACTGGCTTCACTTTTGGGGAGCTGCCATGTCGTCCATCTTTTTATGCAGTATACGGAATCCACCAATCAGTCAAGTTGCAGGTAATATGGTCACAATCTCCTCTTCTGTTCCTAAGTTGAAGTACTAGAAAATGGCCAGAGACTTTTACCCAATTTGTGTTATATAAAAACATAATGTCAACCATGGCTGTCACCAGAGCAGTCATAACATAAATGTCCCGTAAAGACTGTCAGCAGCTGTGAACTCCAGATGTGGTAAACAGAGGACGAGAGGAGTGGAGGAACTTTATGGATGGGAAACAAAATAAGGAGGGAAAGGAAAAACAGGGTGAGATAAGAAGTGCAGAGTGTGAAGTGTAACGGAGAGGAGGAGGAGGAGGAGGATTCAGCGAAGACACTAAAAAGAAGATTAATATTGCATATCTGCCCAGGGTCAGCGGCTGAGAGTGCTGACAAAAGATGTGGATATTTGATGTGATCCATAGCTCAGGCCCGCTTACCCAGGAGCTCGTAGAGAAGGTTGAGAATGTCCTTCCAGGCAGCGCCCGCCTCCTCGCCCGCCATCTCCCCGAAGTGTGCAGCGCTGTTGTACAGGTTCATTCTGTCGATGCATTTGGACAGGAGGGACAGCATCCCCTGGAGAAAAAAGCAATGTTATTATAAATAGGAATATTAATTTGTATAACAAGATGTAGAATCACTCAGTCGGGTTAAAGAAATCTTAGTAACTCATTAAAGAAATTGAAGGCAATGGAGGAAACAAAGATATTAATCAGATTAAATGTTCTACAACAGGCTCCAAGTCTATTTAATTACTTTTAGTCTCTCTAGAAATGGGATCATTATCCAAAGGATAAATGGAGCCGTAAAAGTGCAATAACAAACAAGCCAGACAAGAATTCTACATTTTCTTCATTTAGCCAGGGAACAGTCTCATTGTAAATTAAAACTCTTCACCAGACTGGGGGCTAAAAGAGTTCAGATCAAGAACCTTTTGTTTCCTGCCCTCGTTATTCTGTTAAAATCTCATATAAAATGCCTGAAAAGCATATTTTTTGTCCATTTATTTGGAAACTATAGCATTAAACTGAAGTCAGTATCTATTAGTTTGTCGTGGATTTAAAATAATCCCTAGTATAGCAGCTTCCAAATCAACACGTGCTCGACGCCTCCACTTCCTCCACTCCCACCTCCTCTTTGAAGAGGTCCTGACGCTTGATGAGCGAACGCAGGAGACACTGTTTCTCCTCGTGCTCCAGCTCCGGGTCGGGCTGTTTGAAGTACTCGATCAGGTCGTTCAGCGTCTGCAGCACCTCTTCGACGTACCCGGCCACCGCCATGGACTCGCCGTTCGCCGTGCTGTCCAGCGCCCTGGAGGGAAGGACGAGGGAAGAAGCTGTAAAAACTTGAGACCAAGCGAACATTAACCGAGTGCTTTGTCACCCCCCCTGTCATTACTTGATGAAGTTGGCGAAGAGGAACGTGGAGTTGCGGATGATGCGAGCGGCGCAAGACTCCTCATGCTGACAGCGCTGCAGGATCAGCCCGTCGTCCATGTGGCCCTCAGAATGTAGGCAGGCCTATACCAGGGAACATACACAACTTACTATAACAAAAGGAACCACACATATTATTGACACAGAAGTTTATAATGGGTAAGTGTGAGGAGTGAGAGGCCGGCGACAGCTCAATGAAACCTGACCCACTGTAATCAGGCAGCATAATCAAAAAAGAGGGAGAGGGCGGCTGGAGGATTTAAGTGGAGACTAAGTATCACCTCCAACATGTCAGGTGCGTTGGCACATCTCCAAAGCTGCAGGAGCGGTCTGGCACCGGCGTGAGGTGGCCGTCCGATGTCCTTGGAGGCGTGCCCAGCAATGAGCAGCGTTCATTTGCCGCCCTAATCCCCCGACGTCTCGCCCAAAACTAACTGTCGCCCTCGGCGTGGCCCATTATCACGTTTAAATTAATAACTACCTCATGTGTGCAGGAAAGGTAGGCGTCGTGGGAGAGGAGGCTGTCCAGAGCAGACAGATGGATACTGGAGGAAAGATATTTATATATATTTGCGTGGGTGGGGCCGGTGTGTAAAAGGTCACATCACCCACTGGTGAGACTGGCTGTGATTTATTACTGTGCACGCACATTTTGAGGTGTCACAAACAAGCAGGTACTTGCAGTAAACACAATAAGTGTGATATGCATAGAGATTAGTTTCAATATGCAACAATGAAAGACAATAGTGTTTTCATTTATGATAAATGATGTAAAACAACTACAGCATGGAGCCTTCAGTGAAGCAGACTCTAACCAAAAGTCAAAGATCTCAAGATGCACAATTTTCCTTCAGGTCCAAAGCATAAACTACAGAAAGAGGCAGGTTTACTGGACAAAATACATTAAATGTTTTATTGCCCATTGTATGTGGATCTAGGGACTACTCCTTTCAGTATGATGTCCTTAACTTCTGATGAAGGCTGCTTGATGGACGACGAGTGCTGTGTTTTACTTTTGTGTCGATGGTGTTCATTTGTCATTGAAACAGGGGGAAAAAATGCTCTTTGTTTACAATGAAAGAAGTTATGTTCATGTCAGACTTTTTAAAATAGTATCTACCCGTCTTTTCAGGGGTCCTAGGCGAGACGACTTGGCATCAGGTGCCAGGTAGGACAGCCACAGTCCTGTCGCCACGTGCATGACGAAGCACACGGAGTCTCCGTACTTGATCTCCGGCATACCCATCCCGTCGATGTCCCTCTTCGGGCCCGTGTCCCCCTTTTCCTGCAGCGTCACATTGAGATGCACACACCGACATTAGCAAATACACAAAACAAAAAAGAAAGACAAATGAAGATATATTGTGATTAGATTTTAATCAGAGAGGCAGGTAGAGGAGAGTGCATTCATTGGTCTGCAGGGAGGCTGCCGCTTGCCTCATTACCTCGGCTGCACTTCTGGCTCCGCGGTGATGGAGCGATGCAGCTGATTGCAGTTGACAGGAAGTAGCGGGGAACATATTAACGCCAATGTTCAACATGGCACAGCATTGACCTTTGTGGCTACAGAAACTGACTGGGTGGAAGGAGTGAGGTTTTTATCTGAAACAGGGAATTCATTTTTCGGAAATAAATTACTCCCAATCGTCAGGAGGTGAGGCCGGCACCCAGAAATCTTCTCACATCCTTGATTGCTATATTCCCCTGCATTATATATGCCCCGGGGGGGGGGGGATAATAACATTAAAGAGCCGCTGGTCCTCCAGGAGTAAAGATTACTGAGGGCAATTACACTTTGTTGTCAGGCGTGGGATGTGTTGGGAAAATTAAAGCCCCAGAAGTGGACGGCACTCAGGAGGACTTTATACTGTACCTAATGCAGATAGCAGGAGATGTGCAGGGACACAATGCTGCTCTGTGAAGGTGACTCATGCAGTTGTGCTGTTTATGTGGCTCGAGCCATTCCCGGACAGGATGATAATTGTGTTGGTTCATTTATGCAACAGACAGTAAATGAACTATAAATGTTTTCATACATTTAAGCAAGATCCCTACAGTGTTCAAAAAAGTAAACATTAAGGCATTAGCATATTATGAGGATTTAAGATGTTCCGATATCATTAACATCATCAGAATTTCCTCGATACTGGTAACAGGTAAAGACCGATACGCAGAGTCCAGGTATCAGAATCCGTTAAGGGGTCAGAGTCATTAGATCAAATGCGACAGCACAAAATCAAATTGTGATCCATGATCTTGTGTCGCCAATATTGAAACTGCACAATTTACCGATACACACAATGTATCTCAGCATCAGTAAAACACCTATTTTCAGTTTGGATTTCCTTCAGTCAGAGTTGTTTCTGGCAGTGACACCTTATTTCTGGAATACACATTATTAAAATAGACAAACTGAAGCTCCCGAGTGAGAGTGAAAGGCAGCTCAAGATAATACGGTAATAGAGGGAAAGAAATTAGCAAAAGCAAATGAGGGAATACGAGGTGTGTATTCTGAAAACACCCCATTACAGGGAACCTTATAATACAGTAAGAGTTGACAATATGAAAGTTTGCTCCGGCGTTTCCAGTGCTGTCTACTCAGCAGCGGGGAGAAGGTCATTTTATTGTGGCGAGCCAGGGGCTGATTGAAAGCTTACAGACTCATCTCAGGAGTCTTTGATGGGAGAATCCAGGGTGAGACTTTTTGAATCCTATTTTAATGAGGTAGGCCGACTAAGAACATGTATTAACATTAACACCCAGACCACTTTTTAGATGGAAGAACTGCCTTTCTCAATGGACACATCAAAGTAGTAAAGACGCAATAACTGAACTATGTTGGTTCAGGAATGGGGGCACTGACCTTGGAAACCCTGAAGCAGAAAGAAGTGGCCTTGGTATCGGACTTCTCCCTGTCCTGCAGGACCAGTCCACGGTCCTCGGTCAGGGCCAGGTAATGGCCGGTGGAGAGGTGACGTAGTCTGAAGGACTGGCCCCATCGAATGTGGCTACCGCTCCAGCTGAACACAGAGAAGTGTTGTCACAGACTTACAACACTGGTTGTGTAACACTGCAAACCTCACATGACTGAATAGAATAATAAATCGTTTGTAATCTTTCAGGTAGATAACGTCAATATGCAAAATCTGTCCTCAGACTCCAAAGAAATATTCTTTGGGAGCATCGAAAACGCTCGAAACCTAGCATCAAATGTTTTGTCAAATTTTATTCTTGCTTTATTTATTATTATACTTAACAGTATCCAGCCCTTTCCTGAGGACTGTGTAGTTTCATTAATGGCCAAATAGTTCTCTTGCAAATCTAGTAACTAGTTGACACGACTGCTCCGTCGGTGCAGTTTAAGTTTCTGTGCACGTGTGACTCAGTGCAGAAAACACTGCTCAAAATTCCTCCCTCGGGAGAATAGGAGAACATGAGCCTTAATAGATACACCTGCACCGTTCTGAGGTGTTCAGACAGACGGTGACAGGCAGTCCCAGTGAGAGCTGGTGGGGGGGGACTGCGTGGGAGGCCAGTTAATAGAAAAGAGAGGAAGAAGAGGGATGGTTGATAGACACAGAGGGAGAGGTAGATTGAATGGGACAGTAAACAGACCCTCACTTTCTGCAGGACTCTGCTGACTAATTGGCGGCGACACCTCAGAGCAGATGGAGGAGAGGTTTGTATAAAACCTACACTGCAGTAAATGTGACAAATGTACTTAAAGAACCAATTCTTTGCTTCTCATTTACAGATCCCACTCGAAGAAGACAATCCAGGGTTGTGTGTTCTGTACATTTGAGTGTTGCTCTCACCTGATCCTGAGAGGCTCCAGTCTCCACAGCGAGCGGGCCCTGGACGCTCCTTTACCCGCCTCGTAGTTGACTATCCTGGAAGCAAAGTGACAGGTCGGGGGGGTTTCCTGTTATTCCTGAATCTTTCAAATCACAGTGGGGATAAAATAATTTGAGGAGTTCCTGCTGCGACTGCACTCGCGGCGCAGGGAATATCGATAACGGTGATTCAGTCTCACAAACTCAAGCATTTGGACAAGATTTTGTTTTATAGCTGACGGAAAGACTGTATCTCAGTGACTTGTCTTCTGGATAAGTTCAATTCTTGTCCAAAATACACCCAGAAAATTACACTTAAAAACACATTATCAGGATCTTAAAAACCTGTCTGAATAACCTTTGAACCAGAGGCGGACACATGAAACCATTCGATTTTATTATAGAACAGTATAACAGATTCATACACAGGAGCTCTGGGCTTCATACTGTTGCCACTGTGCACTTAAACTGCACTTTTGACAGTTGCAGTAGAGAAAGTGTTTCTCATTTATCATCCTCCAAACTACTTGTGACTCTGTCGTCGCAAAACAACTTCGCTAAATTTAGTTGAACGCCTGAGCTTCAGTAATTATTCACTAACCTCTGCTCCTCCTCGCTCTGGTCTGCTCCGGGGATGGTCAAGCTCTCATCGTGTCCGTGACAAAGATGCATCACGTGTCCACCTCTCAAAAACCCTGATGGGACAAAAACAAAACAGGGTTATGAGATGTTCTTTTTGCTCTGAATACAGACACTCGCTTTCTGTGTGGTTGTTTTCAGAGACAAACCATGTAATGAAGAGAATGACATGAACGTAAATTTAAAGACTGATTTTTAGCTTTTCCTTATTGCTTGAATAGATCATGTATGTATTAGTCATATTTTTATTATAAAATGTATATAAATGTCTGAGAAAAGCGGTTAAAAGACAGTTGCTGTTGTTGCAGATGCTGCTTTCACCGCCGTTGCCATGAACTTGCCTACAGCCATGTTGCTTGAAGAGCAGGTGGGTTGGACGTTCCACAGAGTTTGCATGAAGGAGGCATCCACCTGGATGTTGCCATAGGAGATCGAGAGGTGCTGGAAAAGAGAAGCAGGTTATTTAGGAGACTGTCAGTAAAATAGTTTTGTTTTCGCAAAGAGGAAACATTGAGAATTCTGCACGGAGGAGACAGTGTTGTCCCAGAGTTGGGAATTAAAAAAGAGATTAAAACTCCTCTGGAGCCGCAGTGTTGTGTCACTGTGGACTAAAAACCACGCATGCATCAGTTTCTCCCTTTGCAGCAAAGTCCAGTTAATTACAGTAAGTCCTTTCCAGGAACGACTTGGAGCGGCTCCCGTTTCCCTACGGACAAAATTCAGAATCGACTACTGGCTCAAAATGATCCGTGTATATCCTCATAAGAGCTGATGGGTTAATTGCTTAAAATCTGTTAGCGTGGTAAAACTACAACCTGTGTTGTTTTACTAATCTGTCGCTGTGTTTCTAAAATGCACTGTACATGGTTTACCTCGTATTCCAGTGCAACCCTGCTTGTTGACGGATGATAAGAATGAATGTGAAATCAAACTTTTTGTGCCCTAGCTCAGCCTTAGACGTTTCTTTTTAAGTGTCCTCACGTTTAGGGACCAGACTTGAATGACAGGGGGAAACTGCTGAAACAGTTCAGCCTCACTGGACACAAAGTCACAAAGCCATAAAGGCCTATGTCCCGTAAAAGACCACCTCACAAACTCTTGATGGTTCATAGTAATGGAGCACAGATTTTTTTCTTCTGAATGTCTGATGTCTCCTGTTCTTCAAACGCAGAGTCTCTGTCGGGGGTAAATCAGGTGAAAATTTCCCGTCGGGAGGAGAATAAAATCTGGCCCTTTGCCAGTTTAGCTTTAATTGGACATGTCCCTCCCTGAGGGGGCCGGAGCAGCCACTTGAAGCCGGCGCTCCTCACTCCTCCTACGCCTGCTCCTCCTTTTGTGGCCATTTCTCTGTCTCTCCATCTCCCTCTTGAAATCCCTCTCCACTCTTCCTTTACCGAGCAAGTTAATTGAGGCCGGCTGCAAAGCTCTGCATAAAGGAGTCAGCATTCATTCTAATCAGTCAGATGGATGCCTTCCCTTAAAATCATTTAAAAAAAAAAAGACTCTGCAGAAGAGGGCTTTACAGGTAATCAGATTTCCATTAGAGATAGTGTAGAGTTTGAAACTTTCCCCCTTGAATTGCCTCGTCAGTCTGAAGTCGGCTGGAGGGAGACGGCTATCAGAGCCATCCGACAGCTGAGAAACTTTCTAAAGTGCCTTTCTGAGGCAGGGCGGTGAACCAACGCAGATAATTCCAGCTATGTGAGGTGAAATATCTATTCTTTCATTGTGAAATCCTTTTTCCAAGTGTAGAGGCAGGCAATTTTCATCCCGACATGAAAACAGTTGGCAGAGAGAAAAACAAAGGGAACCAGGAACAAGGGGAAATGAGAGATGAGACAAAAACAAGAGGCCGAATGTGATGTAGTAAGACTGAAACACATATAATGAGAAAAACGTTCATCTGGAAGAAAGCGACTGAAGACAGACCTGCTGATTTAATTATCTGAGCTGTAATTAATCCAGCATCTTTAAAAACTGCATCCAACTTTTAGAAGAAGCGTTACCGTGGGAGTACTTTGATAAATGGTGTCTATGATCATCTGCATTGTTAAAAGCACAGGGCTAGTAAATCACACTTTGGAATAAGAAGCTAAAGATGAATCTAATGTGTTAATGATTTATTATCAAGCAAAGCAAATGTCACTTTGCAGGTTATTTGTCATTTTATGCTGGAAATCATCCCTATTTGCAGCCTTATTCTCAATTCTAGATAAGGCTTCGTCACATTATATATTAATTTATGTAATCACCAAGTCCACATATGCTTTTTCATCTGATAACCTTTGCTTGTATCTATTATAGAGAAGGAGATATTCATGGTAAAGTTACATAACAGTTTTAAAAGGTCAGTGCCTTCAGAAGCTCTTTGACGTGACCTACCAGGTATCTCTCCGTTGACACGCTGACAAGAATCAGGTCGTCTCCGATGCGGACTTTCTCTCCCTCGGATCTCTGCTTGGACGCAGGGTGGATGGTCCACCAGCAGGCTTCTCCTGTTGACACACACACACGGAAACATCAGGTGTTAACTGCTGATAAAAGAGGAAAAACAGCATTTAATCAGACACAATAATATACGTGTCATTTTAGATTAATCCTGCCTCATCTCGTTAAAGTGTGAGCAGCAAAAAGCACAAAAACATCCATCATCTGAGAAAGACTGGTGGAGTAGGGATGGATAAATACCCTGTAGTTCAAATGTCAAATGTAACATTGCTGTACACACAAAGCAAACACGCTGTCACAGTATTTCTCCCATGGGTACTGATTTCATCTCAAGGTTAGGTTGAGTGTAAAAGTCCATTCAAGGAGACTGAATTCAATTACAAACAGCCAAAAGCCGAGGGAGGCCTGTTAAAGGTGCCTGCTCCTCAAACTGTACCTAGTGAATCCTCGTGTAGTCCGACATCGAACGACAGCTTGTCTGTCAGAGACCTGGACGTCTTCAAACAGGTCAAGTACTGGCGAGGGACAAGGACAACGAGTGTTCAGTGGAAGGGAAAGACTTCAACAAGCTGTAATGTGAAAAATAACCACGTGTTCCTTGTGTCGTGATGCGTCACCGCCGGGTTGATACTCACCATACCACTGAAGGAGTGGCGAAGGAGGATGGCGTGGCCGTAGAGCAGCGTCCGGTGTCCGCCCCCCTGACCTGCCTGCCGGGAAATAAACAGAGAATAGATAATTACCATGTCCATCCTTCACCTCGGGAACTGAGTGGATTGTAGTACGTTTAATTTCGGGGTTCACCATTCCAAGTGCAAGAATCCAACAGACACACACAAAAAAAAGAAAGAGGGTCGGGAGACACAACATACACAGTCAAACAAACACAACAAACACGTACAGGGCCACACTCGTCAGACATCTTGCCCATTCTTGTGACAAACAAGAATAAATGTGTTGCAAAATGCCTGAGGAAATGTGAGAAGGTTGTTGTTGTTGTTGTTGTTGAGCAACAAAGAATGAAGAGGGGTTCTTTGTCTTCAGGTCGGGGGAAGAGTAAAGAAAAGTCTACTTACCCGTTTAATCAACCTCTAGCAGCAGCAGAAGGAAAAAAGAAAGGAAACCGTAACCCCGGGATTCCCCCGCTTGTTTTTTATTCATTTCAATTTGGATTCATGGTAAAACGATAACATTTTAAATGCAGCGTAATGGTCACAGACCTGACACATTTGTTCACATTCTCAAAATGCTGGATGTTTATTATTGTCTCAATGGGCAATAAAGTTAATTTGGAGTTTCCAGTTTACCAGATTTCAAACTGAATTTAACCTTCTGACAGAAACAGCTGCAACAAAGCGCTAACCAGTGTGCAGTGTTTATCCACAAAGCAATAAATGGACGACATCCTATTTGTAGCACAGTTGTCGGTGTTAATTTGTATGTTTGCTTGTCGGGTCACATTCAAACTAACCGGAGCGGAATTCCCACTTGTCCCTTTAATTTGACCCTGAGCTAATTCTCTCTCCCAGATGGCGTGTGCATAAGAGGGAGCTGAGCGTTCAATCAAAAGAAAAATGGGAAGAGTATCCTGCAACAGCTGGGAGTGAGGGGGGGGGTTCAGAGAGAGAGCCAGCCTGTATTTCAGGCCTGCGCTCCTGCTGACACATCACTGTCAGGAGCTGTGACCTTTGGTTTGTTGCTCCTGCCGTTGTACAGACTGAGTCCGACACCGCTCAGGGGTTGTGTTAAAAAAGAGAGACGGACAACCCTGGTGCTAATGGGTCTTTGTGCAAATGTGTTAAGGAAGGAAAGTGTCAGTTGTGTTTCTGGATAATTTGTTTTAAATCCAACAGGCTCGTTAGTCAACATGTCCTGATTAGTCACAGGCAGACACCAAAATGAATCATGTGCCATGGGAGACATTTGGCTTTAAACCCTGTGTCAGCATTCCAGCTCACGTTGTGATGTCTGACATTAGAGAACGTTAAACAGAGTAAAGTCAATACAATATACTATGTTGCATTAAAATGAGGATATCAAATACAGCTCCTCGTATCCTTGAGTTGTTTATTGGAAGTATTTTTAAAAGTAGACCACCAGGGGGCAGGATATTTTTTCCTCATAATTAGGATTATTCATTAATGGGTGGAAGCTACAATAACTTGCTAGTTTATGTTCACTTAGCGAACTAATACAGTTTTTGTTTTAACTAATCCCAACATAAACAAACTGCAGTCTCGAAAGTGGCCATGACCATTAGTTACATTTAGAAATTAGTTACTAAGGAAAGTAACTTGAGTTACTTCTATGTGTGTGCTTCAATTATTATATTACTGTACATACAGATGTATAATGTCTTATTTATTGGGATCTTTAAGTGGTTCTGTTTGTTCAGATTAAACATATTTAAGTTATAACTCAGATTTATGACACATATTGTGGTAATTAATGGTTTTTAAGAGGGTAAACAAAAGGTAGTTCCATTTATCACAACCTGTCCGAATTCATTTCCTTCTCCTCCCCTGTGGCCTCCACCTGATGATTTATTATTCCGTTAATAACTTAAGCATCATTGATATATGCCAGTAAAAGTCCGACAGCTCCAAACACATGAATGATTTTGGTGGCTCACGTTTTAATCACTTATCTAAACCAATCCTTTTCCTTTTTGTGCCTGCTCGGCTGTACAGGAATCCGCAGTGTCGGCCGTGTCGTTGCCAGCTCGAGCTGTTACATCAAACCACGACCAAGTAACTCACCTAAACGTTCACTTCATCTCAACAGCTTATCTTAGTTCCACAAGGCCGTTAGGAAAAGATCTCGTACCAGACTCATTCGCTAAGTACCATCTGATGTATTGACTCTCACGTACACAAGCTCGATGCCCTGTCTTTTTCAAATCATCTGGATAATAGTACAGGGCACATTGTCTTTACTCGTGATGTGTGATAATTGCAGATGCTTAAATGCGTTGAGTCATATTAGGCAAAGATATCATCGTCCAACAGCTCCGCTCGACGCTGTAGTGCACGTGTGGACACTCTGAAATCCCAAAAAACTGATTTCAGGACATTTCCTCGTGTCACTGACCTGAAGATTCACTGATGTTAGAGACCAAACCCAGAGAAAACAGAGCAACACATCCAAACCACAAAGTGAGTTTTCTGCCAACGTGTGGGGGTTTCCAGATCCCTTCCATTTAGATTCAGTAGATGAGATACATAGTGAGAGCTCATTACTACCTTTGGTAAGTGATATTTTATGAGAATATTTGCAGACGGGTGACAAATTAAAGGAGAAACGAGTGGATCTTCTTCTTCTAACAGAGAATGTGCAGAAGTCACGTTAAGGCACCGTCTCTATCACAACCAGCTGATGGCTCAATAGGCCTTTGTCCCCGTTCAGACCTGGGATGATCGTCTGTCCTGAGGGATCCGCTCAGCTCCTGCTGGCTCAACTCCCTCTCCAGCTTTTCCTCCTCACACAACCACAATGATGACGGACACATCTGTATGGTCGAACTGTCTAGTTCAACTACACCATTTGGTCTTCGTGAACAGAAATGACGTACATGTGTATTTTGCATATTGAGCAGAGAAGTTAGATCACTGGAGAAACATTCAGGACGTAACGATTTGTGATCGGATCTCTCAGGACGGACGTTAACACCAGGTCTGAACATAGGGTCTGAAAGCATCAACAGTGACTCTGTTCTATTCAAGAATCCCATTAATACATTTATTTATTTACCTGTGTGGAGGCAACTGCATCCGTCAAGTTTCTCTTCATTTATTCACATTTTTCTCCTTTAATTTGTCACCTGTATGTGTGATTCTATGCTTTTTTTTTTTTTTTACAGCACAAACATTTTAAGCTGTTTTCTAAAGCTTGTATTTTATCGCATTGAAAGCAAAAAAAAAAAAGAATAGTGAATAAGAAAGCAGACACCATCACTTGAAAGTGCTCGGACACTTGCACACACAGTAGTCTTCAAAGAGGACAGGCAAAACATTTGACTTACTGTGCACAAGGGGACAGCACCAGTGGATGTCTATTTCAAGTTTGTCATAAGTTAAAGTGAGTAGAGAGAGAGAGTGTCTCCAGAGAAGCGGGGGGGAAGAGGAGATGTTGAGCTATTGTGAGGGGGAAAACGTAATTTACTAATCTGAGGGAGTCTGACAGAAATAAATGTCTGTTAACCTCAATTGGCACAATATGAGGTGAGGTGGAAAATTTAAATCGTATTGCCATTAGAGTAACATCTCTCTCCAATGCAGTGCCTGTCATCTACACTAAAGGCCGCACGAGCTCTGAATGTAGCTTTTATGACAATCAAGAAATAGGCGTCGCTTCAAGTGAAAAGTGCCGATTGTTAAAACCCTCCGTCGGGGGGGGCGGTCAGTAGTACGTCCGTCATGCACACTGACAACATGATGGATGAGTGAACTGATGGACCTACCCATTTGTCATGGTCGGCACTCTAGCAACACACAAATACAAACAAAGAGAACGTGTTATTGGGATGTATGTCAGTCAATTACACACGTCTGACGGCAACAAGAGAGACAAACGGGCCCTTTATCCTGCAGAAGGGAAGAGGCGGGTAATTTATGAACCTTGCTACCAAGCGAGTTTGTATTCGGGCCAACATCATGTTGTCCTGCCAAACGAGGGCCAGCCAACAATGTTGCACCATTGAGCACAAGACAAATCTGCTACCAGGGCTAATAACAATGCAGGGCCTGATTCCCCCGGTGGAGGGGACCCAAGCGGTTTACAAAATAAGACACTTAAAGAACCGTCTGTGCCAGAGGGTGATGTTGTGCGTTGAAGTACAAGCGGTAGTCGGAGCAACTCGGCACAGCTCACGCTTTTGGGGTTATCCAGCATTCGTGGTTGTTCCTTTTTTTGACTCAGTTCATCATTGCAACGCAGTGAGCTGGAGTTTCTCCTGTAGCTACATCTGGACTGCACAGTGATTCAAGCGACTACAGCTTTGTCAACCCTGCTCCAAGAATACCAGTGGTCTCTGTGAAGAATTCACTAATAACTCTCAAAGTGAAACACAGACCATGTGTATCCAAGAGGAACAGCGATGAGAAAAAAAACAACACTACTAAGAAGCGATTTCTTCTATGTGGTAGTTTGTACTTTTCAAATTTAATCCCAGGATATATTTTAAGAATCGAGCACTGTTTTCTCTTTGTTTATCCCAGAACAGATGAGGAGGAAAGGGTTTAACGTTTGACCTCTCTCTTCTATATGGTGTTTGGTGATGAGATCAAATGACACATGAATTTACTCTGTGAGAGAACGGGACCACGAGGGATTCTGAGGATCCGATCATGGTTTACAGAGCAGTCGTATGTGTCGTCTACCGGAGCGCATCGTTCCCCGTCAGCGTGGCTCTACAGAGAATCTACCAGATCAGAGATTACTCACCTGCTCTAACAAATAAGCCGTGTGAAGCTGGAGAGGAGCTGGAGAAGGAAGGGGCTCAAACTGTTAAGTATAAATCAAGAGATTGCAGGACGGAGAACGAGGAGGCTACAGATGAAAAGAGCTACTTGAAGATAATTTCTCCGCCTTTTCTTTTAATCACCAACGGCCTTTCATTACCAGAGGCCTCGGATCTCAAGGAACTTGTTACAGAGAATGAAAAAGAAACAGCTTCTACTTGGAATTCAATAACAGCTCTTGGTGTCCTGGGCTTTGCCCTGAATGCTACTGCAATTAATGCAACAACATTATCACCCATCAAAGAAGAATGATTTTAAAAGTTCATATGTTTACACTACATTAAACCAGATGTGTATTTATGTTAATGGAACCAAACTGTGGAATTCTCTGGATATCATTTAATTCAAATGTTATTCAATTTAAGAAAATGTATAAAAAGGAACTAATGAAAGAATATGAACTTATTGAGTAATAGTTATGTACTGATGATGGGTATAAATTAATTAATCTGTGAAAAGGTCATCTGTAAAATTATTTAAATAAAAGGTTACGGTAATGAAATGTATTTTTTAGTAAGTTTCTAGATAACACAGTTTGAATTTGTCTTGTCTGATACGACCTCAAACTGGGCAACTTCAAAATCTGTAGGTAAAAGCTTTGGTTTGCAACTTTAAGTGCCAAAAAAAAGGCCTAACGAATAAAATATCAGCTATTTTTGTGTTTAAATGTAAACTTTTTGACTTGAAAATGCATCTATTTTTGCAGTTTCGTGGTCTTTCATGTGTTCTTTGAATGTTCTCTTCTCCGAGCTGGGGAAGCTGCTGGATCAGAGCCAGCAGGTACAGGCCAGTTACTGTGAGCAGCAGATTTTAACTTGTCTTTGATTTTTTTCTGGCTCCAAAAAAAAGCCCTGAATATTTCCAGTCAGGTCAGTTTTCAGTTCTTGAACTGAGAAGCCACTTTAGATAGATTCAGTATCATTTGTACTTCCAGTCCTGTGACTTTCAAGTTAACTCATCTTAGATCAAACATATAAAAATCATAGAAATAGAGTGGAACTTGTGCGCTGGATCTCAGATGTTTGGGCTGCACTGTGTGTGTGTGTGTGTGCAAGTGTTTGAATGTGTTTGTGTGAACAAGACAGAGGGGAGGGGGGGGTATCAGTGGGAGGGAGGCAGGTACTCACCCCTTCGCTGTTCTGCCCAGTCTTAGCCAGCATCTCCTGCAGGGCCCGCACTGACAGGGACTGCTCCAGCACAAAGTTACAAATACACAGGTCTGGAGGAACATACTGCAAGAGAGAGGGGGAGGAAAGGGGAGGAAGGAAGGAAGGGAGCAGGGAGGGAACGGAGAGAGAGAAGTTAGAAGAGGCAATAACAAGCTGCTTTAAACAAAAACAAGCTCCTCTCCTGGACACAAAAACAACGTGACAGTTCCCTAATTGAAAGTCTTTCTTCCCTCTTCTGCTACCTGATAAACAGTTTGTCTGTTTTCTCAGAGGAAAAATACCAAAGAGTCAAACTTTATAATAAACCTCTCGGTAACTTGAGACTTAACCGTGTAGAGAAAAATGGTTTTCAACTTTCACAAACCTTTTTTTATGATTCTTACTGACTTTGTAAAACTGTACATATCAATTTTGATGGACCGTGACGTGACAGTTGTCTGGGGCCCAAGCTGACAGGGGCCCCAGAGAATGACTCATTACATTAGCCCACAGCAACAACAATTTGGAGATTTAAATTCTTCTGATCTGTGAGGAATCCCCCCAAAAGACCCAATACCACCAGCTTTCTGCAAAACTTTGTAATTACAGACCTTTGGTGCCCCCAGGCCCCTTTTGCCTGGGGCCCCCAAAACCCCTTGAAACACTCCTGACTGCACATTGCTTTCATTTTCATTTTTGTGCCCACATACTGTTTTCACATGTTTCTCTTCCATAGCAAATATTTGCAGGGATGTATTTATCTTAATGCATCTTGAAGAAATGAATAGACCTAATAACAACAGGGAGATGCAGCCCTGGTAAACTGTGTTGATTTATTTAAACGTACAAGCATCAACATTTTATCTACGTTCTCAAATTGAATAAATATTTCCATAGCAGCAATTGGCTATGGAATTAACTGCATCAGGCCCCTGATCTGGGACCAGAGACCAAGTGAAATGATTAACCAGCTCAGTGATGACTGCTGCTCATAAATAATTCTGATGACCTCAACTCCCGCCGCCGTGCTGGCGTGTTGCTAACAAGTGGCTGGGGATCGTGAGCAGAGCCGAGGGGAAGGTGTGCAGCCTGTGGCTCCACTGACCAATAATTAATCTGCTCCTGTTTGACTCCTCAGCAAACAGGCTTGTTTGGCTCTCTGCACATTTGTCTTCCAATCTCAGCAAAGTGCTCGTCTGTAAATCTACAAACATTCAATACGTTTAATGATCATAAATGGCTCAGTGACAACCAGGCCCAGTGTAATATGAGGGTGTGTGTGTGTGTTGCTGTGACTTGGAGACGATCATTTTTCATTTGTCATCATTTGTGTTGCTAGAAAAAGGCGAGATGACGAAATGCTTGTAAATTATGTTCAATTTAAAAAACAATGCTGGAGCAAACCTTCACTAATTGTCTCTGCTTGTCAGGGTGAGAAAAATTAATTTACTTCCTGTTGTGCTAGAGGGCACTGTTGATTAATATTACACCACTGACATGTCAACAACAACGTGTAGACAAGTGTCTCTCACACCTTCATATCAGCTCATATCCCTACGCTCATATCTTTACATCATCCTATTATTATTTACTGCTCATTCAATGCTATTTATCATCACATTTCATAACAATACCCCCCCCTCACTTGACATGCATCACAATCCATCTCTCCCCAACACAGAGGAGGAATGAGTTAAGGTGCCGAGTGCCTGACTCTGCATTGAAGTGAGAAATGTGATGAGAGGGCAGAGCTGCTGGGGGATAATGAGGATGGTGCTACTCTGTAACTCAACACATGCACGGGGACCTTCAGCACCAGTGTGTGTCTGTGTGTGTCTGTGTGTGTCTGTGTGTGTGTCTGTGTGTGTACCAGCGACAAACAAATCTATTAACTCTCATGGAAAAAGACAAATCAATATCATACAATATTTATGATAATACAACAAACACATTTATAATAGGCTAGCGGCCCTAAAATCTAATAATCACACCACAAAACGAGAGATTAAAAGTTAAATATTAACTTTTGCCGATGCAGCTACACCTACGATGACATACGACCTTCTAATTTGCGACCGGCTGCTGCCGAGCTAACACCTCTTATGAATTATTTACTGCCAATTTTCCAATTACCATACTTCTTCTCGTGTTGCGAAGGCATGCGGAACATTCGGGAATAAAGCAAATCCTCTTTGTGGTCAAATCGACCTTTAAGAAAGTCATGTTTTTTTCCATACTCCACGGGGATCTTGAGGCAATACAATGATATGAGCTGTAACATTTGGATTATGACATTATATGCAGGCTATTGAAAAGGAGATCAAATGATGTGTAACAAGTTGACGCCTCCATCTTCTCAAGGTTATCTACCAGTAAAGGGATCAGAGTTTATTTCTTATTTCATGAAAAGACCAAAACCAATGAAGAGTTCATCCTGCTACCAAGCAAATGAAGCCAAAAGCCTGACGCCTCATTCCTCTGTTACATAGAGTTCCACTGGTGTTAACAGTGACTATTTTGATATCTGTCTATAATGTGAAAAAGAAATTATAAATCTATTCAATTTTGAAGGATTTACATCTTAAGCGTCACATTAAAGTAGGAGAGTCAGTCAACAGTGATGGTTTTGGTCTTTTCATGCATATATTACCAGCCTTATCTTTAAATACAATTAAAATATCAACAATAACAATCAAAACAATATATATTTAATATAATTAGTTATGATAACAAGGATATCAATACAAGTTATGCAGATGTTTCACCATCTAATCTGATGAGTATATGTGCCACTGACATCATATATGCAACAATGCAAACTTTCAATTCACAGTCTCAGAACTCCTCTTTTAATTGGATCTAATGACTCCCTGTTAAACTCCGCTGTTACTTCTCTCGACCTCCGGCAGCGACGGCGAGCCGAGCTCGATTAGGATCCGGGGGAAACGAGGTGTCAGCACCTGAGGACAGGCAGCAGATGACGGCCCCTCCCCTCGTGCCAAACCCCAGCTGTCACCCTCCACACTCACTCACATCTCACGCCCAAGGAGGAACCAGAAGCGTTGTCCCCGGCACCAAGGTGAGAGGGGAGAGGTGTTGGTGACGGGCTGTCGGTGGAGCTCTGCAGGTTGTTGCCCCTTCCAGCTGAACAACACTTCCAGGTGGATGAGCAATAACATGCCCGCACGTCCCCTAATCTTATTTACAGTCCTATTCCTCAGCGGCGGCCAGGTTAAATCAGGCTTTACGTGATATGCACAGCTCATAAAAAACATGCGAACCTGGCAAGAGGAGAGTTGTGATCATGTGATCGTCCCTCTGACATGTAAAGTGAGTGTGAGGCCAAAGTTGAAATGGTGAGCACGTTATCAGAATGCATATGTGCTGCATTGTCTGTCGCACAGACGTCTGCGTAACTCACTGACCTCTCGCCGTTGAAACACCTCAGTGATGCTATCGTGACTAATGATGCACATAATGATATAAAACAAACTATGTTCCGATTAAGAAATATATTCTCTAGAGCCAAAACGATCTGCATCATTTGAACGTCTTGTTTCGTGAAGACCACACAGTCCCTCTTGTCAAAAGGAAGATTAATGAGACGTGTAAACTCGTCACCCACGGCTCCTATAGTGTTGCTACACCACCAGAAAACAGCGAACTCCCATTGTTCAGTCACAGTGCGGAGCGGCAACAACCAGAACATCACAGCCTCGCTTCATGCATCGTGTTTGTTCTCGTTGTTGTTTTGTGTCTGTCCGGGCTCCATGACCCACCGTTGCGATGCACCGGTGCAGAAACGAGTGCAAATACCCCCAACTGACCCCCTAAACACTGTCAGTTGTGTTTTTTCGGGGGGATTGTGGCCAAACTGGAAGCACCGCGGCCCGGAGCTGAGCCGGGATCGCTGCAGCAGTGAGGGAGTGTTTTATCCTCTGCACCACCAAGACACTTGTTTTGAGATTATGTGTGTGTGTGTGTCTGCTTTTTAAAAAATCGAATTAGCTGTAATTGACACCACAGAATCTGCACTTTTTTTTAAATCCATCCCATTATTTGACAGGACAGCTCGTCTCAGTACGAGTGGGTGGAAGGAGAAGGGGGTAAACAGATGGGTTTCAGGGAAAGACATCACAAGTGTCTCTTTGATTTACACTCTGTTATTAGGAGGAGACGTTGCCAAGGAGCAGAACTGGACGGCAGATTCCATTTGGATGCAACGTTATTTTCTGCACCATATTTAACTATGCAAATGAGGGTATGGGTGTTCCATGTTAATTGTTGCAGGATCCATTTACTGGGAGAAGTAATTAATTTTCAAGAGGAGACACAATCATAACACACACTAATACAGCTCAGACCTTTTTAAGTTTCCATACTTCTGTGGAATTAACATCATCCTTCAGATTAATGCAATTCGTCTACCACCAATCTATCTTTTGTAAAAATGAAATGTCTGAATATTCATATCTGGGTCTGTTTCAAAAAGTTGAATAAGCTGCACTCATCGTCTTGAAAAGCTGCTTTCTTTAATCAATTAAGTAGTTCAACTAATTTCAGAAAAACCCAAAGATTTAATTTTAAAAAACACATTTTGAGTCAGTAAAAAGTTATGGATAAATGATAGAAATAGGCTAAAAGTAATATACAAACAGTTTAAGTATAAAGCTCATGGATAAATGGTTGAAATCTTCAGGTTCTGTCACTTCAAACAACAATGGTTCAAGCTAATTGAACCAAACAGACCTAAATATTGACCGAATAATTAAACTAACAGTAAGTTAATAGTTTTAAATAACATCCAATTGAAAACCTCCTTTCAAATGAACACATTTCAGACGTGATGGGTGGTGAACTCATCTATCAGGGCTGTAAGGTTACAAAACAAAAGTAAGAAAAAAGTGATTTTCAGCTTAAAAGACATTGGTCAGCACCAGTTGTCAGAGGCAAACGTCTCCAGAGTTCTGCCCTAAAGGTTAAAGGTCACACAGCCCGTCTCACGCCAAACTTCCACTGACTTGTCATTTCTTCACAGTACAACAAACAACCCGCGTGTGGCGTCCTCACCTTAGCTTCCGAAGTGGATTCCAGGTAACACAGACGGTTTCCGAGTCCCTCAGCGGCCAGGCAGAACTTGCAATGCTCCTTCTGGATGGTGGCCACACTCTGGAGCACCACCTCATCGTCCTGCCAGAGGAGACATGGGGATTAATGCCAATCGTCATCAACAGTGTGCAAAATAAACAAGAAAATCCATCTGGGCTCAAACACGTGGCTTCATTCGTTACCAGTTCAGGTTTTTAAACTCCCAGACGTGCACCTATGAATTACATGTGTCACTGCTGATATTGAAACTTAAAGCAGCATATAAAATAAATCCTGGAATTTATGGGGTGAAGCCTGACCGGGTATATCTCAAATTGATTTATCATCATGAGGTGTAAATGTGCTGAGAGGAGTAAGATCCATCACAGCAGAAGAAAATAAAATAAACTATAGCCTGAGGACCAGGCAACGTTAATCCTAAATATTTACATTTGTTTTGGGTTTGAACTCATTCGTTTGGTTTCTGTTTGCAGGATTATGCAAAAACGACTAAATGAATTAACTGATATATATGAATGTGTTCAATTTGGTGCATATCTTAATGTGGATTTAGCATTAAATGTGGTTTTGGAAGGGGACTGTTGGGCCTTGGCGGAGGTTTTGTGCTCTAGTAAGTGTCTCTAGTCTACTTTTGTCACGTATTGATAAATAAATTCAACCCTCAAGCCAGGATAAGAAGATAGACAAGATATTAATTACACACATTGCGACCAAAATGCTCTCGCAGATAAATTAAGAATGAAAAGAAGTCACACGAGGGAATTCCCTTGTTGTCAAATTAAATCTAGAGGCAAAAAGAAATACAACCAAAACTACATTGATCAGCAGCAGTGAGTTGAGTGATATCATTTCTAAATGTGTTCTACAGGCTCTAGTGTCTCAGTGGGAGTCGAGGCAGACCTCGATTCAATCAGTGCAACCGATAAATGAACATCTGTATCTGTCGGGATGGAGAGGGTCAGCCTCCATTCGGCATCACACGCAGAGATATCGATTTGTTTGTGTGTGTGTGAGTGTGTGTAGTGTGTGTGTGTGTGTAGTGTGTGTAGTGTGTGTGTGTGTAGTGTGTGTGTGTGTGTGTTGTGCGCATGTCTCCTGCCAGCTCACGTCCCACACTAATCTGAGCTGATGGTTGCCATGGTGCTGGCTCCCACCTCCTTCACAGCAGTATTAATTCAATAGATTTGGATACAGGCGGCACAGCACCCACAGACTCTGGGAGGCAAGATAACAGACCCTGACGATATTTTTAAACAAAGACTCCACTAAAACTAAACCCAAACATTTACTGTGATCGCGAAGCAAGCGCCCCTGTGTGAAGACAACAGATTAATAGGATTTTTCAGTCTGTCGATGTTCCCCATTGATATTTTTCCCGCATTAGAAAGCATTCACTGGCAGCTCTTGCACCCAACACAGAACTCTGGGAACTAAAGTATATTTTTCATTTTCTGTCAGGAGACGTCAAAGTTCAAACAGACACTGCAGGAGGACAGAAGTCGGTGTCTTTGTTTCATAGCTTTTGAAGATGCTCCAGTTTGTGTTGGCATTGCATCACAAATTAGATCCACACTCTGGCTGTTACAACGAGGGAGGCCACGGCAACACAGCACACGTTTCAAAGTTTAAAAACTGCAACAAATGAAAATGTATGGTGTTTCTTAAAAGTATCACTGATCCCCTGTAATTTAAGTGCAAGATAATTTAGTAGTTGATGTTATATGGCAGGAGTTATAGGAGCATTTCAGGTACACAAAAGTGAAAGGCAGGCTATGTGGTTTGACTGTTGTGTGGACGGTAAAAACTTTATGGATAGTAGTGCAAGCAGGCGAGTGGGTACACAGCCATACAAAGGAGACAAATCTGTCTAATGTTATTATGAACAATGTAAAAAACAAATTCTCATTCATTATGAAACTGGGGAAGGACAAATTAGATTATGGCCGCCCGTCACAGTCTAGAAAATGAATGGGAAACACTGGTTATATTGTATTTTACCCCAAGTAAACTGAATCTTTACATCTAGCAGACGAAGTCAAGATGTAATTAAAATCTTCCCTCAGAAAACGCTGCCTAACGAGAAAAAACACGTCTGAAATTGATGAATAAACACCCTAAGATTAAAGAGGCATTTAGTGATTTATAAAGCAGTTAATTGCTACAGATGGTAATCAGAGCAGCTCCAATAAAAGGCTTCTTGAATATTTGGCTTAGATATTTTGGTCAGTTTGTGTTCCGAGGCAATAAAAATCCCTGTTAATGGATAAAATAACGCATTGCGATGATACTGGCTTGGTAAATGAGGAGCTGAGCTGGCACATCAGTCCATACCAGCAGTGTTTTAAATACCCCACAATGCGACTCTGGGCTTCGGGGGGGGGGGGAATTGCTGATTACAGAAAGCATTAAAGTTGGCTCCAAATAGCAGCTGCAGCTTGTCCTGGTCGTTGTGTGATGGAGGAAACACAGCTCGTTGTTTCAGGCCATACAGACGTGAGGGGGAACTCAATATGGCCGCAGGATGACCGGAGACTTGTCACCTCTTTAAAATCGAGGAAATACCCCCTCTTTATTTTCAGCTGTTTGGAATTCTGGTGGCTTTATGAAACCAGCAGGGCATCGCATCCATTACTTCACAGACACACTGCGTCTGGCCGTGTATGTACACACCCTTCTTAAGGCTAATGAGCAAGTCAATAGGTGATTATTAGTGCAAGACAAGGGGATTAAAGTGAAAAAACCTCAGTAGGAATCTTCTAAAGCAGCAATTAAATCTAACTTGAGAGTCTAAACTGCTACAGTACAAGCTAGGTGATGATAAACACCATGTTCTGCAATAAACTCTCTTGATGAAAGTCATAAAGATCAGCATTTGTTCCTTTAAGTGGTGATATGTCAACTATACAACCTTTTTAAAGGACACACTATAGTTTGTGGTGCTGTTGAATCGCGTTGGGTTCCACTTACAGGTGTTTTTATGACTTTGCTCACCCTGTTTATATCAATAAGGGGCGAGATAAATCATATGAATCAATGTCTGCACAATGATTTACTTCCCCCCCCCCCCTCACTTTGATAATGCAACTTTAGAACCAGAAGTGGTCAGAGTTGCACCGGGGATCAAACCACGACATGGACTGGACGTCATCCAGTCATCTGAGCGCTGCGAGGCGAAGGGCGGAGGAGCAGAAAGGACGACGGTGCCAACGTCGTTCTAAGTAAATAAATAAAAGCCTCAGGAGACACCGTTTAACGGGACAGTTTGATGTCGAGAGTGGATGCACAGTGGATTTATCTCATAAAGACACAATCGCTGTGATCAGATCTCAGAAACTAATGAAAGTGTCGTGCGCACCCGGGGCCAAGACACTTTCCGTCGACCCTCTGCACCCCTGACTTGATCCCCGGCCAGGGAATCTGGTGAATCTGAGGCAAAGTGATCCTCGCGGCAGCAGTGAGACCATCTGCTAGACAGCTAAGGAGCAGCATCAGTACTATGTATAGGGTCCTGGCCTGGAGGAGGAGGAGGAGGTAAGGGAGGGTTGGGTGGCTGCTCTACCCACCATCCAAGTGTAGAGCGGCCCCAACCCGACCCCACCCATCCTCAGTACTGCACCCTCTGGATCCTGCAGAACCAACACTTCTTTGTCCTCGACAAACAAAGAATGTTTAGAACACAGAGTTTACTTGAAACAACCACTGACACACAGCTGGATGTAACACTGCCCCCTCAAAACACCCCCCCTTGACCTCGCCCCTTCTCTTGCTTTCCCCTTCTCGCCCCCGGCTGCTTCGCTCAGGCAGCCGGCCTCCCCGCGTCTTAACGGACAGCGGCAGGTGCGTCGGTGTACGCGCCCGATGCAGCCGCCAGCTGAAACCCGAGAACTCCCAGTGCTCCGGCGTGCCAAAGAAACTCCCACAACTCACCCAGTGCCGCCACCAATGTGAACTTGAGAAAAGGTGAATCTGTTCAATCCCTCAGCGCTGCTATTTTGACACGCATGCCTTGCACATGCTCAGTGGGAATCGGCGGGCGAGCAATGGGAAGGAATACAGGCGGACAGGGGTTAAAAACTGCAGGGAATAAAGGAAACTTTGTCTCCTTGTTCACACGGCCTCAGCGCGTCCAGATCGGTGCGACTGCTCAGGAGTCGTGTTTCTCATAAATGTCGGACAGGGTGCTAAGTACAGGTTGAGCTACGTGTTTTTGAGTGAAGCTTAGCTTAGCAAAGCAGATACAGTGTGGATGTGTGAGAAGTTTAACCTGATAAGCTGGACGAGGGCCTGACACTGAGCTGTCTGTCACAGATATACAGATATTCAAAGCCCAGATGAAGACAAAGCCAGGATTGTTTTTTGAAATCCCGAGCTGTGAAATACAGCACAGCTTAAGAATCTTTGTATTCTCAGGTGATCCGTCCAAACACGAGCACCTGACGACAAATAATTAAGTTGTTACTCACACAAAGTTTCAACCCAACGTTAGATTTTTGAAGCCTTGTAGAGCCTGAGGAATCAGGACTAACAGTGACAGTCTGATTAAAAGTCAAAAGGAGCAGCTGAAAACAGAGCAGTGACAGTGAAAAATAGCCGTAAACAACAGAGAGAGGCAGAAGAAACAACTGACTCTAAAGCATCGAGCTTTACGGTCAGACACTGAGTTGGCAGATAAATAACTCATACGTTAATATAGGTTCTAATGTTTACGTTTTATTCCGTCGATCATTTGGAGGATTTGCTGTTGGCTGGGTAAAAAATAACATTGCAATATAATTTTCATCAACAGCAATAAAACAAAAATCCAATATATATATATCGATGTGAGGCTTAAACATTCTGTAAGAACTGTGAGGATGTGTAACCCATAAAAACTTGTGAGTACAGTCTATAGTGTACTTATATACCTGTCAAACTAAACCCTGTTATTAGACGCATGTGTAATGTTCATGTCAAGTACACAAGTTTAACTGGATGGTTTCATAGCTCCCGACGCCACATTGATCCATATTGTTTGGCGACAGAAAGAAACCGTCATTGTAGTCTAATAACTTCCATGAAAAGTTTGTAGTAAAGTTTGAAGTTCGTATCAATGCGGACAGTGACGTAGGAATAAGTAGATTAAACAAATTAGAGCTGAAACAATCTAAATAATTGATTAATAGATCATCACATAGTGTAACTGCAAACATCTTGAGAAGTCAATCACATTTTATTTGAATCTCACATATTCCAGGTGACACATCCTCTGCCCTCAACCTTCAGCAAGAGATGAGGTGATTGATTGTTTTGAGGAACTGTCTCTGGTCTCAGTCTCTCAGATGTGACACCAGAGACAGTTAAAGACGTTACTTTGGGCTTTACACTAAACAGTAACCGCCGCCTAAATAAGCAGTGGATTAACAGCTGTTTAACGCCTGACTTTAAAACTTATATCTTGCTCACTCTTGCATTGTTCTTAATGTTTGCTAAAGTTTCCACAGTAGCACATGACCGATGCAAACCATTGTCATCCAGAGGAGCCAACTCATAGATCAGTGCTTGTGGACGCTGAAAGTTTCCATTCTTCAGCGTAGTCAATGTCGTCATAAAGTTTAGCCCTAAAATTATCAGAATGTGTTGATAATTGATCGATTTAGCCATTAACTTGAACTCATGGGGGAAAAAAGTTGGTAACTACCAGCGACTGAGAGCAGAACTCAGGCAGATGAAGAGAAAAGGTCCCTTCACTCACAAAGTTTAAACCTTCACAACCCTCTCCTGCACAATAACACTTCATTATCTGCTCAACCCGGTGTTTAAGCAGCATTAGCAGTTACACCGTGCCACTCAATAGCGTTTGGATCATAACTGATTAATGAGGCTTTTTAAATGAATGAGATTTAGATCCACGCTGCCATTTAGCTCCAGAGAACAGAAAAAAAACGCTGTGAAGCGAAACACGGAGCCGCCTCAGCAGGGGAACGTTGATCCGTGTCAATTATTCATTTACTAAAATTTCATTAGGAACAAACAAGCTGCACACAGCCCTCGTGCACCTTGTTACAGATAATAACACGAGTGTGTGTTTTCCTGAATGCCAATGAGGCACTTTACTGCTCAGATGGAACAACACGACTGCACAGAGGAGGTATGTTGTTGTTCCGAGAGGGATGGAAAACCCCACATCAGTGTATTTCCCTCTCAGCCGTCAGCCCATCTGTTTCAGCAGTGAGTGTCTGCATGGTGTTCAGGGCACTTGCTAAATGTCCCGGCCTTGCTGTCATTATTTGCTCACCCCCCTTTGTGGGTTGACAGGTGGCTCTTACTCTCGCACTCCTGGCTGCGCCTGGACGTGGCTATATTCGATTCGGGTTCAGTTTTTTTCAGATTTATTTTACAAGATGGATTTAATATACTCCACAGATGGGGGTTCCTCCAGACAAATGTCTTCAGTGTTTCAATCCCTTGCTGAAGTACACACTGTCCTGTCACTACACTTGATAAAATACAGGGAATATTGCGTTTTAATATTCAACAATGGTTTGGTTTTTCATCCGTACAATTTGCCAGTTAAGATCCATTTAACATGACACTCATTGTGTGTGCAGATACGTTATATAAGCATATAATTGTGAGAGCATATCTGAGACGACATCATGGGTCAAAATGAATAATGCAGTGCACATCTGAACTCTATATGAAAAATTAAATAAAATAAAATTGCCACAGTCAAGCAAGTTTTCGCCCTGCGGTACACGGCCATGGATCACAGACTCCAGGATTTGTATGGTGTTCCTGTAACAAATTGGATTTTCCAGGCCTCGTTTGCATGCATATTGCTTCAGTGCGGCTTCAAATAATAAAAGGTCTCCGTGCATGCGAGGCCGAGGCAGAAGCTCTGAGAGCTGCGGGCGCCTCTGGTCAGGGGACGGAGCCGGAGCTGCTCTAATGTCCATCATCCTGTCTGATGAGACAGAGCAGACACAGGCAAGATGTAGTGGGGTGTGAAGAGAGGAGTGTGTGTGTGTGTGTGTGTGTGTGTGTGTGTGTGTGTGTGTGTGTGTGTGTGTGTGTGTGTGTGTGTGTGTGTGTGTGTGTGTGTGAAAATCAGACAAAGAGAAGTGCATAAAAAAGGTGAAGTGAAGACGTTCACCGGAGGCAAACACCTTCTTCTCTCCTCTCAGCTCCTGACCCGAGCCAACAGTTATTTTACCCTCCATCCCACATGTGTCCAGTTCTGATGCTCACTTGTGATTTCAGCTGTCGTGCTGCAAAAAAGTCCTCAGAAGACGTCAGTGTGATAAATCAAGCACTTTTCCTCAGAATTCAAGACCTGACACAAGATCAATTCAATGAGCATGGAAGAGTTTTGCAAAAACATCAGCAGCAGCCTGTGACACGATAAACCTGCGTCTGCAAGGACTGACGATAGTTTCACGGATCCATCAAGCGACACGATGTCAGACGCAGCCGCTCACAGCAAATAGAAAAATAGTGTTTCGAGGATTTCAGTGGGTTTACGGAAAAACAAAAAATGAGCAGGTTATTAGCAGAATGACAAATAGAGCCATGTTTTCCTAAAGTAAAACATCCTCAAATCCCGTCTTGTCAGAAAATAATTTAAATGGGATCAGTCACTCAACCAAAAAATGATTGTGGTTGTAGAAGTGATTGATTGCCCATTATTACTATGAGTTGCCCTCGAGCAAGGCACACTACTGCACAAATGCTGTTTAGAGACTGAATAGCAAGGTGTTCTATAGTAAAGTCACTTTCATGCTTTGCTCACTGAAGGTCTCTACATAATCTCAGGCTATAAGTTTTACTACGTATGGAATTACATCGTGAAAACTACGTGACCGTGAAAAGTTTCGCTTGAAGTGATGAACCAACAGAGAATAATCACCAGACTCTGCTGCTCCACTTGGAAAAGTACGAACTAACACAACTGCTCAATTTATAAATACTGAGTTAAGAAATTCATCATATCATCAACTTAAATATGTCATTGTTAGTTTTGTCCATTGTTCCATGATATTGATCGGTGACTTCTTGTGGCCATAGTAATTATGAAAGGAGCAAAAGAGGTCAGGTGACATTGTTATAACAGAGGCCACTATGAACACGTACATAAATTACACAACAGGTAAATATGGGAGGAGTTTCAGACAGTGACCAAACGATCCTCCGGCTGTATAAATCAAAAAACATGACCAAAGAGCCTAAAACAAACGGAACCATGTTGGCATTAAATGAAAATGAACCGAGTGACCTGAGGGACACTTAAAAGGCTGAGAAGCTCACTGTCCGCACCTTTCTTAGTCCTTGGTTGATTAATGAACGTAATTATTTCGGGTTGAGAGTCGACTCACGCTGCTGCTGCTGAGATTCTACTTCTAACTGTGTCTGGACCAACACAGCAATACTCTGCATCATGTCTCCTGCTGACACATCAGTACACTCAAGGTACAAGTTAAATGTATTTACATTTATTTGGTTTTGATATGAAACCTGATGAGTATTAAATGTGCTTTAAAGTCACTCAATAACTCAAAGAATGTATTTATTATGATTGTATAATTCATCCTTTGTGAAGTTAGTTATGTTCTTTACATTTGTGAGAGAGGTTGTAGCTACAGTCAAGGCAAAATACTTCATAGTCATAACAGATAAACAGAAGTTTTTCCATATTAATAAGTAGTATTTTAGGGAATGCACACTTACATAATGCAAACATGAGGCCACACTGTCGCCGCGGTGGCCTGAAAGAGCCTTTTCCTACTCCCGTTCATAATTCATGTGTATTTCATGAGCTTTCAAACGCCACTTCAAGGTCGAAGACGTATAATGACACAAAGATAAGATGGCGTTCTCTCTGATTTAACCAAACAGAGTCAAACCCCTCGGATGTAATTTATGAATGAAAAGCACTGAAGCCCAGATTGTGAAGTTAAATGCCGCCACCTTTACCTCAAGTTTCGAGAATGATGAGGACGTCGGCAGCCCCGCTGTCGTTCAGCGCTGAGGACTGAGCGAGCAGGAGCCACCAGACAAACCCTGCTGCCATCACAGCTTGCTCAAATCAATACAGAGGAAATCCTTCCCATTTAATTTAGATCAGGCTGAGGCGGGGGGGGGGGGGTCACCTGAGTCTGTGAGACAACGCCAACTCTTCTCTCTCTCTCTGAGGAGAGAAACTTTGCAAGGGCATCAACAAGTGTGATGTAAGACCCTGGAATGATGACTCAGAGCTGGGATGGATTTTCCTCTCACAGAGAAATTACTAGTCCACGGTGCTCCTTACTTTTGATTATTCTTGTCTGCACGCAGTCGGCATCATTCAGATACATGAGCTCATAGTCCAACAATCAGAAAAAGCCATTTGGTTTTGATTCATTCTCCTGCAGAATAACTCCCACAGCAGATTCCTCTCCTTAGACCTGTGATATAAATATAAAACTCTGCCAGAGACATGCAAAGCCACCAGGATTTACTGTTCTGTTAATCATGCATACTGGACATTATCACCAGTAAGTTTAGTGTCACTGGAGATCGTCTTATGCGAAGGAAAGGGCCGAAAACATCTCGTAAACGAACATGAGATTGTTTGTTATTTCCAAGGACAAGAATAAACTTTTAAGTTGAACTCTTAAGCCCCAGTGGAGAAGAAATCCTTCAGTGCTCGGCCAAAAAGAAACTAAAAGTCTGATTAATAGCACAAGGTCAGGTCCGACTCAGCTGTCCCGAAGATGGTGAGGGCGCTGCTGATTGGCCAAACGATTCAATGCAGTAGCCAATGAGAGCGAGCCGGACGTTGCATTTCCTTGTGAACCAAAACGTGGACGGCTACAAGACTTATTTAGACAAACTTGTGCAAACTATGAATATAATGATGAATATAATGCGATATGGTCAAAAGCCCAAAACAGCAACTATGGACATTTGCAATCTCTTTCTTTTTCTCATACAATAGCAACTAATAATCATTAAGTTGAGGTAACTATGGGGATAATGTTGTTAAACCTTAAAAACATCAACTCTGGCTCCAAATCTATGAAGGGATTTGAACCCCTGTCTTCAATGCACAGTTGATTCATCCGCAACCACGTCGCCCTTTCTGCGTTGGCACTTGATTGGCAGTAAATATTATTACAACATAATTGAACGTTATGTTGCAGGAGACAGGATTGTGCACAGTGATAATGCAGCTTATTACCTCTCTGTGTTATTAGTGTTGGAGTGAACCGGCTTTCCACTGAGTGTCGTATTTCATTACACTCTTTCCTCCTGACGATCACCTGACATCTGCAGAAACAAGTGCGCGACTCCTCTAGGAAAAAATCTTTGCAGTTAATATCAAATTAAAGATACCGACACTTGACTCCACTCAATGATGTCTGACATTTTCAACCGTTTAGCCGATTGCAATCGATGAAACTTTACCAAACCCGTCATTATCACGACAATAATCAAACAATAAGCTTACGCTCTTCATCCCTCAGTACACGATTTAAGATCCTTACCTAGGGTATGATCTTTATACACGGCTTAAACAATGATTTCCAATAATGCAACTTTTGCAGCTTCCCCCAAAATATCCACTGGCAGTGACTCAGCATCAAACTTACCACCTAAATCTCTAAGAAAAGAATCACAGTTGCACCACGTTCATTTAATCTTTGTCCGTTTAGTGCAGCACTTCAAGTCTGACTGAGGGTGTCCGTTACGTTGACATACTAAGCTTCACAAAATGCTGTATATTACTTGTTGGTGTCAAGCATGCGATTGCCAAATGCTACTCTATCCCTATAAAAATGTTTATAGGGATACAGTTTGGGTTGAAAGCGTCATTGGGCTTGTGTTGCCCAGATTCATGCTCTGCCGTGTGGTTGAGTGCCAGGGGGAGCGGGGCTGTATGTGCTGTGGAAGCATCATCTTTAAAAAGGCTAAATTTAAACCTCAAGAGTCCTCGCCTTGGTATGCAGAAGGCTTCCAGAACATAAACTCCAAATAAGCCCCGGAGGAGCTACTGGAGGGAAGCAAGGGTCGATCACCTGGTTTCAAAAAGGTGCAACAGTGGCTCACCTGGACAATGGTGGTTAAAACTAATATATACTCTAGACAGGTATAAACAAAATCTACAGTCTAAGATTAAACACAACAACATGTGGACTGTTAGTTTAACCCAACCCAACTTCGT
The DNA here is from genome assembly GCF_022539355.2 of Hippoglossus stenolepis. NCBI lineage: Eukaryota > Metazoa > Chordata > Actinopteri > Pleuronectiformes > Pleuronectidae > Hippoglossus > Hippoglossus stenolepis. The sequence goes on from NC_061502.1 coordinate 17,324,626, forward strand.
GCCTGTTGCTTCTGATCTTTTTGTTCTCACACAGCTCGGGTGTCGTTTACATAAAGTTTGACCACTCAAAAGTCTTCTTATGAGATCTAAGTTATTATTATTAGCTACAGCTACCTAGCTAGATAATTAAGCTAACGTTAGTGCCATGATGCAATAGTTAAAAAAACATTCTCTGCAATGGATTTGACATTGTGCTAAAAGACTAAAGTTGCATGTTCCGGACAAAAAGCCAGAATCTCCACCAATTATTAATAATCCAAGAGATTGAAATATAAAACACTGTGTTGTTTGCAGGGTAGAGAAAGTTAGCACCAGTATTATGGGTGTACAACAACTACGAAGGCTTTTTAGATGAGGGTGTGTTTGGCCAATATAATGCTATAATGAATTTATGCTTCACACTTCTGCTCATGTGTTTTGAGTTGTGAAGATTGAAACTCTCCAAACCCTCCTGCTGTGTCGAGTTAAAGTAGCCATGATTGGACATTGGCTTTTGGGGGAATAGGTTTAAAGCTAGGGTTGGTAATCCTGGAAAAGCTAGCAAGAGCAAGCTACAATTTGAAAAACAATGCACCCGATACACCCCCCCCCCGTCAAAGCTGAAAACTCCAAGAAGCCGTTATTTCCGTGACTCGCTCGCTAACTTCTGGTCATCGTCTCTGCTTCAGTGGTGAATATCTCTCCAGGTGAAGACTCGGGTCAAGGTGTGCTCGCAAGCTGGCAGGTCGGTCATTTCATCCAGGTCGGTCTGAGATAAAGTATTTCAGAAACAATTTACCAACACTACCCTTAAGGAGACTTTAATTTTCAGCCCAATCACATTCTACAATTTCCAATTACATCAACACACTCCAGTGTCATTTCATATGAGAATGAACTTAACATTTCTTCTTTGTTGGAGCATAACATCATTATTTCACACAGCAACACAATTAGCAACCGCGCCGTATAATATAGGTGACTGCACATCATCATCTAATGACACTGCAATTAGGAATTCCCATAATACTGCAGTTTGCAAACCGAGCAAATTACATTGCATATTTCCCGTGTTCCTGCATAAATTCGTTCCAGGACAATGTTGTCTGCATCTCCAGCGCCTACAAACCAAAACTGAATAAAAACAAAACCAGCAGCATTTCCTTGGCACAGATATAAAATACTATTTTGTGAGTGTTCCAACTGTACTAAAGAATGATCGTAAACAAGCCCAATCTTCAGCGGACTGTACACCACACTAATCCTATCAGTTTTATTTCAAATTAAATCTCTGGAAGGTTAATGAGCTTTCCAAGAAAAAGTCATCCCCTAATCAGTGAGCAAAGATTTTTAAATAAGTTGTACATAGAAGATGAGAGTTGATGATAAATGTTAAATCTCGGTACAAAGGAAAAGTTTCACTGTGGGACTCTGAAGTCACAGAAAGTCGTGATGTCTTCACCTTGAAGTCGAGGTGGAACATTTTCCTCCTCTCGGACGCTTTTCGTTGACAGATAAACTCTCATCGCTGCCAGCGTTTCCCAACATTACACATCAACGGCGTCCGCACTGAAACCCAATCACAGTCTCTGGACATCTGTCACCACCTGACAGTAGTATCGTATACCAGTGTCATTTTGATTAGGTATACAGGAAACTCATATTAAATTTGTGACTCATATAAATCCCACAACAGCTGCAAATTGACCTTTTAACTACAAGCTCCCTTTCAAATCCTCACAAATTAAACAACAATAAATCCAGTTGCTGACGGAATCAACTCAACGGCTTTGACTCCTCGTGAAGAGACACGTGAGCTGTACGCAGGCTTGTTCCATAATGTTCAACCCTTATAACATTGTGTATTTCAATTAGCACCCGTATTTTAAGGCTTCCTGTGAGAGCGCGTCTCTCTCACCACTGAGGTTTGATAACAAGGCCCCTGTGGACCTCAGGGGAAAGCCCCCCCCACCCACCACCACCACCTCCCCACCCTCCCTCCATCCCAAATCGCTGTTGTCATCAGATAACCAGGATGCCAATGTGACAGTAGAATCTGAGAGGCGTGGGTCAGCATATCACTGGCATCACAAATAGTAGGAGCTGTTAAGTACAGGGTCCCGCCTGCCACCAGCAGCAGCAACAGCCAGCCAAGACGCCTCTGAGGGTCTTACATATGGATTAACAATACTGTATATGTCAACATCTGAAGGCTGAGAGACAAGACGTAGGCTGGACGTCAACAGGGAAAGCAAAGCAAAGGAGAGCTGCACTGAATTCAATGTTACGAAAAGGACCGTGACAGCAGGTTTCGACATTTTAGCTCCTGGTTGCATCACTTCACTAAATATACGACTGAACATTGGTTTCACTCGTTGTGAGAAGCAGTGCACAGCTCTACTCTAGCTGTGGGACGTAACCAGGCAAGATGAGCCTGTTTGAAAGAAATGTAGGATTCAGGGTTTTGGAGGTTGTGAATCATACAAGACTAAAATGTCCCTGTATTAGGACGAATAATAGATTATCTTAAAAGTTAACAAGTGTTGGCCTCTGCTGCTTTGATCGTGACCAATGTGTTTCTCACAAACCCTCTAACCTTATGGTGTTATATAATGTATAGAATTGTACCCTGTCCCCTACTTTCTTTGTTTACAGTTCCAGGGCAGCCTACTGGTTTCCATTCATTTCCCTTTTTAATTAAAGTTTTAAGCACTCTTAGTTTATTGACTTCATTACCTCCACCACAAAGGTTATGGATTTACCCCTGTCTGTTTGGGTTTTCAGCTAAATTGCACAAAAACTACCCAAGTGGTTTCCACCGAACTTGGTAATAAGGATAAGAAATTGGTCAAGAAATAACTTTAGTAAATGTGAATGTGAATCCAGGAGTTTTTGTCACTTCAAACATTCTGAAATAAACAATTTTTTGGACATTTTCACCAATTTCCCAGGGGATAGTTCATGGATCATGATGAAAAACTATATTAGGGGACTGATATCTACGAGTGTGTGCAAGTTGGTTTGGGTCCAAAGAAAAATCTGGAGCTTGCAGATTTAAATGTGGTTTCGTAAGGCCACTGCTGAGCCATGGTGGTGGTGTGTGTCTAGAATAAGTTATGGCCTCGAAGCAACTTTGATGAAAAAGAAAGCAGACTTGATGTCAACCGTGATGGATTATACAGCTATACCAAGTTCCACGTAGATCCTCATGCTGTACGAAAAGGATAAATATGATAAATCATTGTTCCTCAATCACAGCAGCATTGTGTGCAAAACGGTGTACGAGACAACTAATGCTTAAATGGACAAAACATGTGAAACCGCTGATTTGGCTCTTTTCAGTAACAGGAAACCTCTTTTCATCCAGTAGCAGATTCCATCGAGCAAACACAAACAGCTGTAACAGGAGACAAGTTTAAATCTGTGGTGATTGGACGAAGCCGCCCACTGATCTCCAGGGGTCCTCGACAGGACCGAAGCCAATTAGACGGACAGTTTTAGCGTTTAGAGTTTAAATCAATTCCCCGTCAAATGTCAAGTCTCATCGACAAGTGGCCCCGTGACATGAAACCAGACAGGTGAATCCCTGATGTGCATTCAGTCTGAGTCAGTGCTGAGTCTTACTGCTCCTCAGGCAACACCTGAGCCAAAAGGATCCACCAGAATAAAGTGACAGATATTCCCACCGCACACCAACATACACGCTGTCATATCATTTACAAGGATAACTGCTGTGCATGACCACAGAGACACCGTATAAGCAATCTGCGTCAAACAAAACTAAAATAGTCATCGCAGAGGGGAGGCCTGAGAGTGAGAGAGAGCAACTTATTGAAAACTCCTGTCCGTCCCCCCCCCCAAGGAGAAGGAGAAAGAATGACTCCAGGGGGAAAAAGTCAAGAAATAAATAAAATAGCCAAATGTTCATGTTTGAGATGTGGGAAATAAAAGGCATCGAGGAAAGTGAGAGAGGGGGCATGTGTTGTGAAATGGCTCCAGATTGTGTAAGGTCATTTTTGCCCTTGCACCTGCAGACAGTCTCATTGAGATCCCCCCCCTCCCTATCAGGAGTCCTGTCGACAGGTGGTGCACCCTGCAAACCTGCGGCAACTTCCCCAACACCTCCACTCACGCAGGAGCGCAGCCGGAATGAAACAGGTGACAATGCAAACACACAAAAAAAACCAACAACTTCCACCTTGATCCAACTTGGATGGTTGGATTCACGATGCTGCCTCCATTTACGCGTAAATTGGCACACGCACACGCACGCATCCACAAGGGGAAGGCAACAGCTCGCACACACACACACCGACCCACAATCTCCTTACTTACAGTTCTCAAGAACTGGATCTCATCTTCCCCTTCTCCGCCCTCAGCCATGGCTGCGAAGGAGCCTGCTCAGACTCTGGAAGCCACCACTGACTGCCGGCAGAAACGCGATGCTGTGCCTCTCAAGCCGATATTAGCATGGAGCTCATCCACAGCCATATAGGGCAGCCCGGCGAGACCCCTCCTCCTCCTCCTCTTCCTCCTCCACTCCCTCTCCCACCTACCTACCCCTTCATCCACCCTGCCTCCTCTCCTCTCCCTCCTCCTCCTCCTCCTCCCAGAGACCCGACAGCAGCAGTGCGGAGCAGCGCACGGATGGAGCCCGGGCATCAGAGGACGAGCTCCCTGTGGTGGTGGTGATGGTGATGGCTGTCACTCAGGATGAAGAAGAAGATGATGATGATGATGATGATGCTCAGATTCTAAACTACCACCACTTTTTTAAAATCAATGTAAAGTTAAGAATGGCTCTGTCTCTCGGTCTGCACCCCCCCACCCTCCCTCACCCATACACACAGACTCACACCTCACCCACTGTTCACAGAAATCAGCTTTCACTTTCTCCTGTGACTAAAGAGCTCATGTTGTTTCTAAGTCACACTGAAGAACTTATCCTGCTATTTACTTGTTCACTAACTTGCTTGTTTTAAAGTACTTCTATTCCAGTGAGTACTGAGGATGTATACGTACGTTTATTTTAAACATTTGCACGATTTTTAAGGATTTTAGTGAGATATACATTATATTAGGGGCAAGTTTTGTGGGAAGAATATGGTGTCTACAGTCAAATCCCATTATATTATGATTGTATGAAGAAAATCTGCGTGTAAAGTAGTTAATTCACACCTTTAACCTGTTAAATCATCACATACAGTTGTGCAGATTATTCAGTACATTCACAAAATCTTGTAAACTTTGTGGCATGGGAGAGAAAAAAGTTGCTCCCGACTTTAAATATTGTCCACGACCATTAGAATCTCACAGTTTAATTGTAGCTATCCCTCTAATTACAGCTCCTACAGGTGACCGGGGCTGTAACGTTGGTCAGATGTTCATTGTGTTCACCTCATGTGGTCTCGTTCACTGATCAGGAGGCAGAGCTGCCAAAGACATCGATGACATCTAGTGGTGGGCCAGTGAGTTTTCAATGCAGCCCAGTGAAAATGGATCGAAATGCACACATCAGGCCTTTTGAACAACTGATTATATGCCTCAATAATATCAGTTTGTTCATGTTTCTACGTGATTTACCCTTTAAAAATGAAACTACCGTCCAGGAGCAGATTCATTAATGCAGCTTATTTGACTCAGGCTGGAGTCCTTTTCTTCAGTAGCAGCCTTTTCCTGTTTGTGAAGATGCCGCCGTTGTGGCTTTGGTGACACTGGCAGCTGTTTGATTTCTTTAAACGTCTGTAATCCATCACAGACAGCTGGCCGGCAGGTGAGATCAGCTCCGTGCACGCACTGACCAGCGTGCGGCTCAGCATGGTGCACGGCTGACCTGAATCACACTTGTGTAGTCGGTGTGCGGCTGCAGGGGCAGATGTGACTCACACAACCCAGGTTGGTAATTGCACTGACCTCACAACCTTAACTCTCAGGGAGCACAAGTGTTTCTTCATGTTGTAACAATAAGAACATTTAATCAAACAATTTACTGAAGAGGTATTTGTACTTTACTTGAATATATATATATATAGTGCTATTGTTAGTCCACAACATGTATTTGACATTAGGATTTTACATACAGCTTTTATAGTATATAATGTTTGTTACTGTAGATTAAACTACACCACATAAAGTAGATAACACAACAATGCTGCTTACACATGAATCAATTTGTAATAATAAGACAACATTATAACATATGTCAATTTAAAGTTGAGAGCGGCTTTTCTGCTTCATAATAAGTACTTTTACATATATGGCTTTAAATTCAGTATTTTCTTCTGTAAGAGTTTGAATACTGGACTTTTAATAGTAATTGAGCATATTTACAGTGTAATCTTTACTTATGTGAAGGAAGCAATTACACAAGAAATGCAAAGTTTAACCAATGACTGGTACTTTAACAGGATAATTGTACTAGACTACTACATGTTTTATTAAATAGAGGACTTACACTCCTGCCCATTCTGTGTTTATTAGACTTATCTGTCAATAAGATTACAATTATAAGTCCAAATCCTCGCTGAGCCTCCCGTCTGTCTGTTTACGTGCTCCCCTCGATACCTGTCAGCCCTCAGTAGATTACTGGAAGTGATGCTCATCCCATCAGCCAGTAGGAATAGTTCAAATGTCCAGGGAATCCAGAGAGTGGCTGACGCTCCTGTCCGTCACTTTGTGGAACGGGCAGTCGTCTTCTGTCACCTGAGTGAAGCTGAAGTGCAGCAGATCAGTGACCTGCAGCAGAACGGACGGAGGAGCCAGACACGAGTAAGTGGATGAATTAAGATACACCTTTCTCTTGTGGTTGCTTATGTATATGTCACAGACACCACTTTTTACTTTTAATAACATTATTGATGAGATGTTTAAGTAGATTTTATGAGTTGTTGCAAGAAGTTTAAAGTTCTTTACATACAATTATAATGAAAGAAAAGTCATAAACTGTAGAAATATACAATGATTATTCTTTTATTTATCTGTGAAATGTGTGATTCATTGAGCTTTAATGTTGCTACACAACTGGTAAACAGGGTTAATATGTTTGCCTGTTATCTCTGCACAGATATATTTGTATGTCCGTTTTTAATAATGCAGGGTTGCAACTGACAGTCATATTCCTTATCAATGAATGTGCTGGTTATTATCCATAAACAAAAGTATGCACATTCAAACTTGAGGCAAAGAGGTGACGAAAAAAACAGAAGACAAGAAAATCTAACTTTTTATTACCTCCCAGGTCAAATCAAAACTTTACCTGGGAAGTAGTTTACATGTGAAGTTTGTGGGAGCTTCAGCTGGTGTGTGGATATTTCCTGTGTTCTGCTTATTAAAAATATATAATCACAAGTGTCAGGATAAAAGAAAATTGCTTATTGTGTTGAATAAGAATAATAAACTCATTTAGTTTGATATAGTACTTAGTACCCTGAGAGAAGCAACGTCTCATTTTGTTTCATGTACATGTTCTATTCCTTCTTCCAGGACTCGGTGGTGAATGAGTTTTCAGAGGTTTAAACCCTACAGAGCTACAGAGGAACCATCACCTGCTCCATCTCTGGCGTTAGAACAACATCATGGAGTGCACTCACGCCACCTCACACCTCTACATCAGCAAGAGGAGCTGTGTGAGTCCTCCCTTCTCTTTGTTCAGGGGCCCGTCTCCCCCCTCTAAAGCCCCTCTCAGCTCCCATCGACTGGGCTCCAACTGGGAGGAGGAAGAGGGTCCGGCTGGAAATGTGAGGGCAGGTCAAGCAGACAAAGCGCTGGATGACTCCTCCGAGGTCCGCTGGCTGACAGAGTTGTTACCGCTGTGTGTGGAGTGTCAGACTTTCATGAGCATGGGGAACCAACAGGGCACTTCAGCAAAATCCCCATGGATCCAGATCCCTCGGGAGAGAAGGAAGAGAGCGGAGGGGATAGTTAACGCAGGCACCCTTCACCATAACGTGAAGATGTCCCCCGGGTCGCCTCGGGTGCCCTCGAAGCTAAAGAGGCTGAGGAAGCCTCAGACGTCGAGCTCCCCTACGTTTGGAGAGTGGGACTTCAAGGTGGACAGGCCCATCAGGAGAAAGGGAGTTTCTGTAAAAGACAAGGAGAACCAAAGTGCTCGGACACAGGAGATAAAGCCAGTGTGGAGATTGAAGCCGCCCGATGCCGCATCTGAAAAGGTTTCTAGATCTAATGCTAAAAAAGCTCCTCTCTCTCACAAGAGGGATTTACCCAGAAAGGATGAATGTGCATTTCCTGACTCGGACACTGACAACTCGGAATATGACAACGAGACGTACTCAGCGTACATCACTCAGCCTCGTCTCGACTCCAATAGAGGGACAGAGGAGAGAACCAGAAACACAGCAAAGGCCCAGACCACCCAGTCAGCAAGTCAGACCCATGAGGACAGGAAGGCAGAGGTCGGGGAGGTGAAGTCCCCTCAGCGGTGGTTTGAAGAGCTGGGGAAGAGGGCTGCAGCACGGCGGGTGATGGGCAAAATCGAGGAAGTTGAGGGAATCATACGAAGGGTGAGTCTCACTAGCTCGGACTGGATCAAAGAGGGCAGTGACGGCGATGAACCCCAGTTCATTCCCGATGGAAGCAATGGTGACGACCATCTGCAACAAAGATGCAGGGCTGAATTCACGTCTGATTCCCTGAGTGAGACACAGAACTTGGGTCGCGCTGCAGACAAGCCTCTGCCGGTGGAAGAACTCCGAGTCCTGTGTGAAGCTCTGAGCCAGAGCCTCCATCAGGCTCTGAGGATGGAGGGAGCGAAGGCAGATATCGAAGATCTCATAGAGGACAAACAGTGTGAGAAGAATTCAAAGGGATCGAAAAGGAAGAATCGACCATCGCATCTTTACAAGTGTTCAAACAATTCTTCACGGCCTCCTTCAGCTGGTAGAGAAACTTCCCCTGTACGGTCACCATCCCTGTCTGCGCTCCTGGATGTTTCTCCACCAACATCCAGCAGCTTTGACGTCATGTCCCCGATTCTGTCCCCTTTGTTTTCGTCCTCTCTGCCTCTGAACCTGACTGATCAGCGTGAGGAAGACATGTTTCAGAGTCACACAGTGCAGACAAAATCAGGAGAAGACAGTTTATTCTCCGGAGACTGTGGAGGTGCCAAGGAAAAGGGTGAGAGGAATCCAAAGAGGAAGTGGTCATGGTCGAGCCTCGGGCTGAGTGAAGAGATTCAGATTCAGACAGACGGACGCACCAATGAGACAGAGGACAACCACGATTCATCCTCAGGTAAAAACGATAATTATTATTTTACAACATTTACTTCAAGAGTTGATCATTTATCAGTTTGAGGGTCGTGGGGAGCTGGAGCCAATCCCAGCCTGGAAAAAAGGTGAAAAGCAATTCTTGGATCCATCCCTTAATTTTGGTACTGAACCCGACTTGAAACCAGGTAGTGTGCGCCGCTATTGCAAGATATAAATATCGTGAAAACATTGTAAACATGCAGGAAAAAGTTTTGCACATTAACTTTTCTCTGTAGTTAAATATTTGATCGTATTTGGTACAATCAAAATTTCTGTTTTTCTACAGAGTTTGCTGTATTGCTTCATTTCACTTCCTGTCTAAAGCTTATGAAATATCTCAAAGGATTTTGTAGCGTCGGCATCACACAGAATCCTCCCAGCATCGATTTACAGTTGTAAACAGGCCTCCACCTTGTTAATCAGGCTGTTCTACAGTGGATTCAGGAGGACAGAAATCCTTCAGCAGAGTAACAGGGTGAGAAGTGGCTGTGCAGCAGCATGACATTGACTTTTAGTGGTTGGTTAGTGAAGTGAACAGGGGGAAGAAGGGCAGACGGCGTCGGAGCTGCTACACGCTGAGTCCTGACTGTCAGATTTACACATTGATTGAGACGCTCTCATTTTTAATGCTCCGACCTCAGTCACTGTAGTCTCCTCTGGGTCGATGAGCTCACACACACACAGACACACACACACACACACACACACACACACACACACACACACACACACACACACACACACACACACACACACACACACACACACACACACACACACACACACACACACACACACACACACACACTCTGTTTTGGACTGTCTCTTCCACACCACAGCAGCTGTGAGAGTCGGATCTGAAGGATGTGTGGTAGTCTGTAAATAATGACCCCGTGCTGGCTTGACATACCACTATGTTTTTCTCTCTCTATGTCTGTGTGTGTGTATGTGTGAGTGTGTGAGTGTGTGTGTACGTGTGAGTGTGTGTGAGATCAGGCATGAAGTGCAAGTTGAGCACCTGATGTGAATACCCTCACAGTCAATCAGCACTGGCCTGACGTGACCTGTTTCCCTTCAAAGAACAGAAATAGTGATGCTCTCCTTGTGTGTGGCTGCGTGCGTGCGTGCGTGCGTTGATGGTGCGTGCGTGCGTGCGTGTGTGTGTGCATGTGTGTGTGCGTGCGTGTGTGTGACTCGTGGGTCAGAAGGTTGTGATGAGGATTAACCATGTTGGATTTCTATTTGCAGTTTGTACATTCTCCCTGTGTCTGCGTGTTCGGTTAATTGCAGACCCTAAATTGCCTGAATGGTTATTAATCCAGATGTTGGCTCTGCGACACACTGGCGACATGTCCAGATTGTTCCCTGCCTCTCGCCCAGTGTCCCCTGGGTTCGGCTCCAGCGCCCGCACGACCCTCAGAGGACAAGCGGCGTAGATAATGGACGGATGGATAATCACATTACATCTAACGACTCACAAAACATTGATATGTTGTTGCAGCCATAAAAAGCATGGGTGTCTTCTCAGTTTAAACATCGTCTAGTTTCAGTCAAGAGCTAAAAGATTCTGCAAATGACTAAATATTAAAGAATTAAACTGTGTAAATGATGAATGCATTAGCAGAAGAAGAATCCTGGCGCTCGCTTCGATCAGTGAGGTCTGATGACTTTTCCTCGTGCAGGCCGGACGCCCCCCCCGGCTGTCAGAACAGGATTAACGCCCTGAGCTTTGTGAAACGCATCAACTCTTCAGAGGACGATGATCAGAGCGAGAGGAAGAAAGACATTCAGAGCCGCCTGAGGGTTATTCTCCAAAAAGCCATCGCTCACTGTTCATTGTGGTCAAACCGAGGGCAGATAACACATTTCCATAAACTGTTTAATTTGCCTCTTGTGTCGGCTGGGAGTTACACAACTGGCATCTGTTGGAGCTCGTATCTGAACTGACACCGACAGACACGCTTCTCTCCTCAAGGTCGAGCTGCCTTTGACCCCCGGCTGGTAGGAGCCAGACTTTCTAATGAAAGTGAAGGATCATTAGTGCCTGCAGAACATTAGCTTTACCTCTTAGCCTCTAACTTCCAGCAGCGAAGGAGTCTCATCCTGCAACTCAGCCAAAGACTGTCTTTAAAGAAATAAAGAATAAAGTTTACACATTTAAATTTGATGATTATAACTTGACTTTTTTTTTTAACAGGTTCTGTGTGATAACTATAGTGATAAATGATGATGTCGCCTCTTGTCGCACATCTGCACTCCATCCTCTGAGCTCCAGCAGTTTTTCAATTAGCACAGTTGGCAGTAGGTGTCACCGCTGCAGCCGCACACATCAATCATCCACTCCTCATCTCGCCCGAGTGTAATATGAAAAGATATGTAAATGTACTTTTTATTAATGGCTGTGTAAGATTTGACTGTTTATTTATACTTTAAATTCCAGTAGCATGATTAAGAAAATGTTTTAATTATTGCAGGAACTTATTCCTGAGCATTTGCTGAACCACATGTGCATTAGACATTAAAAAGCATTTTTGAAATTGTAGAATTTTGGATGCAATAAACTAATATAATAATATATGACATTTTAAGGCTTAACAAGAAGTATGATTAATGGAAATAAGTACTTCCAAAAAAGTTTCTTATTGCTGTTGACTTTTGCTTTACACTTTACAATGCCACACGTATCAAAGCATAAATGACCAGGAAAGAAGCCGATGAGATAAACTAAGTCGTGCATCTTTGCACTTATTGTCTCCGATGCCTCGATGATCCACGAATGTGCTCTAACGGTGATTTGACTGTGTTTCCTCCAGACGAAGCTCTACAGAGGCTGGAGGAGATCTGGCAGCAGGAGGTGGAAGACTCTCTCTCCTTCAGTCGGTTCCTCTCTCATCCGTCCAGACCCAAACACATCGACTTCCTACGCATCACCGCTGCCGAGGACGACATCGCTGATACACCCACAGCCACACCTCTCCCCCCGGAGTTCAGGGTGAGTAGCACGGAAGAGCTGAGGTGAAGGAGAGTGTCTCACTCTGTCTAGACTGATTTCCCTTGATATTTACTGCCATGACCCTTCTCTTAATGGCTATATGATCTGCATTGGATATAAATAAGGCTGCATCATAATGACAGTGACCTCGTTCTAGTGGTGCAGGTTCAAACGGTGGCCTCACAGCTGTGTGACAAGGAGCTCTGTGTCCCCTGTGGTTACATAACGGAGCTTTAATGTAACTGTGTAGGTGCATTGTATGAGGAACGGTGTCTGCACAAGCATGAATTAGTTCTTAATACTTTGTTTGTGTTAGACGTCCTTTTTCTCTGCTGCTCAGACGAATTCCAAAGTTTATTTTCAGACCTTGTTATGATAATAATAATAATGGAAAGTAATAATGTAATAATATAATAATGATAAATATTTCCTGCACAGATGTTATCCAGAGTAAGTCAAACTAAGTAACAGCAAATTACATATTTGATCATTATAATAAATAAACAGTAAATCATCAAATGTCCTTCATCCACAACAACATCTCCAAAATAGTGAAGAAATAAAAGACAGCTGAGGATTAATGGTGATATTACCCCAAAATATGATTCATTTATTTTATGTTTTTAATTGCATCTTTACTCATTCCGTTAGTTTTCAGGAAAAGGAAATAGAAAGCAGCCTCACCTGATTTCCAAGTTTCAATTTAAAGTTTAATTTTAATCCCAACACAATTTCGAAAACTTTTCCGGTTTCAAATTATGGAGAATAATCTGTCAAACCCAACAACTGACTCGATAGAGAGAAATTCTGAGTCTTTACAAGTTCAAACACATCCCATGTTTTTATATTAGAGAGGATTGAGTGGAACATGTGTTTTAGAGCATCAAAGAGCTCAGGTCAGAAATTAGAAGATATGTTTGGATCAATTAAATACATCAGTGTATCTGCTTCTTAATGCTGGAAACAGTCCAGCGTGTTTGTTCAGGTTGTGTGTGTGTGTGTGTGTGTGTGTGTGTGTGTGTGTGTGTGTGTGTGTGTGTGTGCTCAGAGTCTTATGCTTCATGGGATTATCTGGATTCATTCTTATTACGTAAACTCCGCTCACATAAAGGCCACAGTGTCTCTGGGAATGCAAAAACACTTTATTATTAGTATTCATGAGATTAAGTGTGTTCCAGTTAAATCACCACTGCAGGGTTCAGGCTTTCCTCTGATTACAGGAGCTGTCAGGGAGAAGTTGGACGATGTAGTGACACACAGTGAAAGGTTTATCACCGATGTGATCTGTCACTCGCTGCGATAACATGAGAGCAAACAAGGGCGGGTCCTGAACACAACACAAATATTAACCTCTGACGGAGGAAGGGTGGTTGGTTCTCGTTGAGATATTTTTCATTCAGATAAATATTAGAAAAGCGAAGGCAAAGTCTTTTGTCTGACATAAACTTCTTTATTTGTGCATATTCAACTAAAGGTGTATTATCGAAACATAGCAACTTACTTACCCAGCAATTTCTTTATCATTTATGTCTGCGTGAATCTTAATTACTGTCCCTTTAATTTCATTTCATTTTCATTTTATTTAGTTGTTTTAGTTGTTTTATCCTTTTGTGTAACATTATTATTTTTTCAGATATTTTTTCCATATACCCATTTATATTTCTAATAGGAATTTAGTATTTTAGGCACAAAAACAAGAGTTTATTGTCGACCATGTGTTTTTACATGACATCACAAAGCAACTAAACCAATAACTTTTATCCTTGGAAACCAGGAATCAAACAGACCCTCTGTGTGTATCATGTATGTTAGATTTAATGTGATCTGGTTAAGAGTGTGTTTGTGTAGGTGGGGTTTGACCTAAGTCGTCCAGATTAGCCGTGTGTTGCTCAGGAGCTGCGGGGCAGCTGGGAGACCTGCCCGTCACAGCTCCGGACCCACACCTCTCACACAGTGATCCCTGACAGGCCTGTTTACCCTCCTGTATCTCTGGGTGTGGTGTCCTTCCATCTGCTGTGGGTGGCCTCCTCCGCCTTATGGCTCACGGATCTGCCACCGTGTTGTCAGATACAGTGGCTAAAGACGCCGTCTGCTCCCAGTTACACTGTGACAATGTGCCGCACCTCGTCTGGGATGCTGCTGTGTAGAATACAGAAGCAGGTTTAGCAGAGCTGGAAGGAAGAGGAGGCAGAAGCTGGACGCTCACGCCTGGAGCTGGATCTGACTTCACTGGGACAGAAGCCGAGCTGACTCACTCCAGCCTGCAGAGCAGCGCGTGGAGCCGGCCTCGGAAAAAACCTCACTTTTCCCTGACTTGGTGGATTTTCTCTCCTGTCATTGGCTGCTCTGAGTGACTAACAGCAGCTTCCAGTTTTAGGTTTGGAAAATCACTTCTCTGGTAAAACATGAAGGAGCCGTCTTAACACTGAAAGGATACATGTACTTGTTTTCAGCAAGCTGGAGCAGAAACAGGTTGGATTTTCCGAATAATGACATCTGCATTTGCTTATTTCTAATAACCAGAAGCTGCATGATCCTGGAACCAGCATTAGTGCATGTCATACAGGTGCCAAAACACCAATTAGACTGGAATAAGGCTTTTTTTCTGACGGGAGACACCACAGCGTTGCACTTAAGTCTTAGAAATGAGCAGTTGAAACAGAAGCCACAATGTTGACGTTGTGGTAAAAGCTTCTCAGAACCTTTCTGCTCTGGAAAACTTTCCCACTTTTTCTACGAGTAACCGTTACTTGCAGGAAATGGAGAAGCAAAAGGCCGTTCTCAAATGTTTCAGGACCTTTTCCGATGAGGAAAACGAGGAGCTGACGCAGGAGGAGCTGAGTTTTACTAAACAGAAAAGTGGGGATGTGAACTTTAAAGATTCCTTGTGTTATGTTATACTGCCTCATGACGGGGAGAAGGTGACCTCGGTGAGAGAGGGAGGGAATGACTCAGACCGAACGGAGCAGGAGAGGAATGAATTTAACCGAACAGAGCAGCAGAGCGCGGCTGGAAACGAGGAAAATGTCTCCGAAATGCCAAACAAACACTGCGACAGAGTAAATGGTTCTCACAGGCCAGAGAACTCCCCGGGCGAATGTGCCTCGAACGCGTCTCTGCAGCCAAAATGTCAACACATTTCTGCTGAGTGCACAAATATAGATTGTGATTGTGTCGTGCCAAACGGTGTCAAGCAGGATGTAGGAAAAAGTGATAAATTGCATGAAAATGAGGAAATTGCAGATTTTCAGGAAGACTCATATAGTTCAGTTGTAAATATTCACCCCGAGGAGTCTGAGGGACACGTGGTGCTAACTGGGACAGGGACAGGACACTCTGCTGAAGAAGAGGCTGAAGAAGCTGAAGAGCAAAACGATGAGCCCTCCTGCTCTGAAAATGATGAAGAAGAGGAGGTGAAAGGTGCAGAGGAGGAAGAGGATGAGGAAGAAGGAAAAAGTCCTCCAGACTTCTCCATCCACCAACATCCTCACAAGCCACAAGATAATTCATCGAATATTTCCATAAAGATATCGGCCCAAGCCAACAACCCTCCACCTGGATCCACCTTCACCAGAGCCACCTTCTCGCCGGGCTCCCCCACGGACAAGCAGATCCAGCTGCCGGCCCTCTTCAGCGGCCTGAGGGTGCTGAGGAAAGGGGTGGTGGGCCCCGGGCACGACACCGTGTCCCACATCAAACCTCAGTCTCTGGGGGCAAGGAGGGCCAATTTACCAGAGAGGCCAGAGGACGCCAGGGTCCAAGGGAACTTCTTGGACCAGATCTCCCAGTTTCTGAGTCTGGAAAAGAAAGCAGATGAGAAAGAAGAGAGGACGGATGCTGAGGGAGAGAAGGATGAACCTGAGAATCAGGAAAGTCCAGAGAAGGACGACTTTGAAAAAGAGGAGGATGTAGAAACGTCGGGGTCGTTTGATTCCACGAAATCTCAGGTGTCGGGTGCAGAGGCAGCGTTTGGTGCCTTCAAGGCTTTTTTCACCCCAAAGCCGTTGAAGAAGGACCCGGCAGATAAAGTGGACCTGGACGCAGTGAGGAAGAAGATTAGAGGGGACAAAGACGTGTTGAGAGCCATTTTTGAGAGAACCTCCAATAAGACGCCAGAGAAGAAAGACTCAACTGATGGAAAAGTATGTTATCGACAGGGAGCATTTGACCACAATGTGTGGGCACTTTACTTTACTGTTTCCTATGTTTTATTCAACCTTTTACAAATAGGAATTGGGGTTTATTCAAACAGGGTCAGTAAATCCTGCAAAAAGTGGAACCAAGTCGAGAAAACAAACTTTAATTCAATAATAAATATGTGAATTCAAAATGGTTCGATATGTTTAAGGTGTATTTAGAAGTTAAAGGTCTCTGTCGTCGACCTCTGTTCTCTCTAGTCAGAGGCTTCCACGCCGGGGGAGGGAGAGGAACGGACTCCTGGTCGTTTACAAGCCGTCTGGCCGCCAGTCAAGGAGGAGAAAGTCGGGCTCAAGTACACTGAAGCAGGTACATTTTATAATCCACTTGAAATCCACTGATGAACCAGCGTTCACTTGGTGTTTCTAGCTGTTAAAGGTGAGAGGAAGTAAATACACTCACAGTAGCAGCGCCCTTAGAGATTAAAATAAAAATGCACACACAGAAAAACCATCAGGAGCTCCTGCTAAAGTAAACACAGCTCCACCCTGTGTGTGTCCACAGTGAGTGTGTAGACTGTAGACTCGTTCAACACGTGACACTGACACCGCTGTTTGTCCTTTTATAGAAAGTGATTCTGAATGTTGAGGAGAATTTTATGGTAGAATCCACTTTGTTCATGGTTTTAAATGATTCAACTCTAGTGCCACCTGCTGGTTAGGAAGCTGTGTTGTTCTTGATTAATTCTAATCACTGGGTTGTCAATTAAAACGCTGCAGCACAACATGGTTTCTGTCATTTGGTGCCACTGGTGTCACAGACAGTTAAAACCTGAGTTTGTCTGTGGGTGCAGGGGTTCACATTTAAAAAAAACTGTCTAATCAGCATTAGAATAATCAAAGAGCTAAATTAAGACCGAACACAGTTTGAATTAAAACACACTAAGGACTTGAATCTTGGCTAAGAACATTTTGCACATCACACTCATGATAATCTTTTAGCTGTGAAAGGATTCAAACCAACCACCTCACTTGTAGAATGTTTGATCAGTGACGCTCCACACACACATTAGGTGTGTACCTGAAAACACGGAGCTTGTCAATACTGTCAAGACGTTAAATAAACTCTGCACCTGACCCTTCGATACATTCAGGCGCCAGTAGGTTTGCTTTGTTTTTTCAACACAGCAGCTGAAGCCAGTGAGCTGTCATCTATGGTTTCTGTGTTTTTATGTCTCGTTTGCTGCCTTCACCTGATGATTTACATTGTTTTGGACCCAGTCTGTCCCTAAACAACTGCAGTAGATCCTCAAATACCCTCAAACCCACATCTCGGTGGAAAATAAATGTGTTTTTTGTCTCTACACAATGAGTTCCAGCCCCCACGTGTCTCATAGTTGTTGTAGTTTGTTTGTCTGCGGTGTTGTAATACTCAAGCCACATCGTTAACGTACCCGTCGAGGTAAAGAAGGCGCTCTCAGGCACCGCAGCTGTAACGACGAACATGTGTCTGTGGGAGAAGAGAAAAAAAACAACTGTGTCTCTGCTGTGTTTCCTCTCAGAGCATCAGGCGGCTCTGCTGCAGCTGAAGAGAGAATGCAAAGAGGAGCTGGAGAACTTACAGGTGAGCGTCGAGGAACAACAACCCTGGTTTAGTGTCAAAATATTTATGAACTCGTATCATTTCTTTCTTTCTTCGTGAGTTAGATGATAACTTCAAAGCCACTCTCATCTCTGTACATTTAATATCCATGTACATTTCAACCATTTTGGTTTCATAAGGCCCAACAGTCCCCTATTGAAACCATATTTAAATCTACTAGATCAGAATTTTTATTTGAATGCACATCGCATTACACACACTTATAAATACCAGAATGTGGTGGACAGAGTTTTTCAGAAGAGTCTTTGCAGATACTGTAAATATCTTTAAAACTGTAGAGATGTTTACTGATGTTATATATGATTTTATGGGTTTATAAACCTTCATCAGGAATGTAGATTTATCTCTGTGCCTTGAGAGTAGGGCTGAAGTCTGACATTATTTTCAGGAGGAGTTCGGTCGGCAGCTTTCCAGACTACGGGTGGACAACGAGGACAGCGTCGCCCGTCTGGAGTTCACTGTGGCCGAGCTGCAGGACAAACTCTCCCAGGCTGGGAGCCACTGCAGAGGGGAGGTCCGAGACGTCGCTGTGTCCACTGGAGACGACTGTTTACAAAAATCTTTCCGCACCGTCTGCGTCCAGACGGACAGAGAGACCTTCGTCAAAACCCCGGAGGATGGAGAGGGCGCAGGGAGGACAGGGACGAGTCCCCGGCCGCAGAAGGTGACCCCCAGAAAGCTGGACCTGGCCTCCATCAGCCTGAGCCTGGCCGGTCAACAGGACGACACAGCGCCCCCTGGGCCTCCATCCCAGACTCTGCCTGCTCCTGGAGCCACGGTCCCTCAAACAGAACAACCACCAGCCCCTGCTGAGGCAACGTTAACCAACAAAACACACAATCTCCTTCCTCCTCCTCCTCCTCCTCCACCACCGCCTCCTCCATCCATGCCAGGCTTAGCCCCCACCTCCTCCTCCTCCACCACCACCGCCGCCTCCTCCATCCATGCCAGGCTTAGCCCCCCCACCTCCTCCTCCACCACCACCACCACCACCACCACCACCTCCATCCATGCCAGGCTTAGCCCCCCACCTCCTCCTCCTCCACCACCACCATCCATGCCAGGCCTAGCCCCCCCACCTCCTCCTCCTCCAGGTGGAGGTTTCTTTGTGGATAAACCTCCCAGGAAAGAAGCGGTGGAGCTGTCCAGACCCATGAAGCCTCTTTACTGGACCAGGATCCAGATGCAGGACAACAAGTACGTTCATGACCAAACAGACTCAGTAAACCAGTGACTAAGAACATGAAGTACTATCTTATTCAAAGGGATGGATCTTTAAAATTACCTTTAAATACAGTAAAAAACAATAATTCAGTGTGAGATGAGAAAGTTAAAGTTGCAGTGAAATATCTTTTGAGTTATAAGAGCCAAAGTGATTGAAAGTGTAATTTACATATGTTCATAATTTTTCATTTATACCCAACCTACTTAAATAATATTTAAAAAATTGGACATTATAACAATAAAAGATTAAATAAAACAAAAACAATTAAGGATCTTATTAAAATTGTGATAAACAGCCTTGTATAAATAAAGAATATTTCTAATTAATAACAGAAAATACAAGTTAAAAGGTTTGTATTTTTAATTTATACTTGAACATTATTTGAATAATGAGACATGATGAATTCAAATATAGAAAAGTATGATATTATATGATATGATATTATTATTATATTATTCACGACAAAATTAAAATTGAATCAACACCTGTGTGAAGCGATTTCAATGAATAATATCTACACATATATGAATAAATGAAAACAGAAGGTGAAGTAATAAACACTTGTCTCTCCCTCAGCATCGACACACTG
The DNA here is from genome assembly GCF_022539355.2 of Hippoglossus stenolepis. Taxonomy (NCBI): domain Eukaryota; kingdom Metazoa; phylum Chordata; class Actinopteri; order Pleuronectiformes; family Pleuronectidae; genus Hippoglossus; species Hippoglossus stenolepis. The sequence goes on from NC_061502.1 coordinate 17,344,476, forward strand.
TGGAACCTTTTAGAAGAACCAAACATAATCAACGCCAGCGAGTTTGAGGATCTCTTTGCCAAAAGCACCACACAGACCAAGAGGAAGCCGCTGTCTGAGGCGTATGAGAAGAAAGCCAAATCCAGGAAGGTAACGTAGACAAGAACATAGAAGAACATGACACATGCTCGTGGGAATATTTCTCTGAAGCCAAAGACGACAGAGGGAGTGATGGTTTGTCGTGCAGGAGATTGCAATATGACTGTTGTCCACTTGAGGGGGTTAAAGCCTGGTCTTTACAGAGGCCAGATCCTTACACAGCTGTTTGAATCATAAACCCAGACATAGACACAGTTGTTATATTTTTAAAAATTGTTTTGAAAGGGCAAAGAGTAGGAATCTGCATTTAGTACATATAGGTCAGTTTATGTGAGTTTTTTCCACCCCTCATTTTACACTAGAAGTAAATCTGCACAATTAATTTATCTTCTTTTTCATGTAGTAAGAACAGTAATGCTCCAAGTTGCATTCTACAGGCAATTTAAAGCACAATATTTGAATTAAATAAGAAGGTGTTAACATTTTTAAGAGACACAGAAAGAAAAACTGTCAAATAACATAGTAGAACCCAACATGAATTTGTTTGTATAGCTGCTTGTTGTCATTTCCAAGTAACCGACAGTAAATGATGTCGATGAATAAATTTCACCCTTCGTGGTCACTAATGCAAAAAGTGCTAATGCATCAGGGTAAAGATTAATATGACCTCGGCCCCTTTCCACAACACACTCTGCTAATGACTCACTAATGGTTTCTAGTGGCAAGGTGGTCATGGTAACCGTGTGTGTGTGTGTGTGTGTGTGTGTGTGTGTGTGTGTGTGTGTGTGTGTGTGTGTGTGTGTGTGTGTGTGTGTGTGTTAGATCATTAAGCTGCTGGACGGTAAGCGCTCTCAGGCCGTGGGCATCCTCATATCAAGCCTCCACCTGGAGATGAAAGACATTCAACAAGGTGAGTTCAGTAATGATGTGATGAACATGGATTTTTGTAAAAGAATAATAAATACGATGCAGAACCTCCTATTTTATTTATAAGCTCGATGTGTCTCCGAACAGCTCAAGTTCATATTTATTTATCAAGTTTACAGCTGAATAAAATATATTTATCTCAGGTATAGGGTATGAAAAACTCCAACAAATACATTTAAAAGCTTTAATAACTGTAATTATATTATTCATCATAATACTGTATGTCAAATTTAAGTAGTCTATTGTTTTGGAGCACATTGTGGAGCACATTGTCCCATTCGCTAACATGGAGGAGGCATATATGACCTATACTGCAGCCCAGCCACCAGGGGGCGACCAAAACACTTTGGCTTCACTTTCAGGGAGCTGTCACGTCGACCTTCATATAAAGTCTATGATTTAGATCCTGATGGGAATCACCACTGAAAACTTCAGTGTGTAATCAAACAAACATGGTCGTGTTTGTTATAGAAGAGGTGGATCACAGTAAATCATCTGTGTTCTCAGTCAGTCCCACAGTTTAAACCTCGAGCCTCCCTCTGTAAACACTCGGCTCCCTGAACATCACCCGTGTTTACCTTTAACCCCGGCATCACACTGAACCCCCCCCCACCCCCCCCACTGTGCTTCACTCTGGAATATGAGCTGCTGGGGAATCCAACGTGGGATTAAAGGCTGAAACTCTCACCACAATGTCAGCAAGACGGTCACAGAGAGGCAATCGGCGTCGCTAATCTCAAAGAGCACAGCGTGTTTCCCACTGGGAGGAATGTTTGATGTCTCATGTTTGTGGGATGTGCAGTTTTGGGTTTGGCCTGTTTACTTCTGTTGTTTGTTTCCCCAAATGAACCAGAACACGGAACATCAGCGAGCCACAAAAGGCCCCAGTTAGCAAAGTTTCAATCATTTCCTTTAAAGCCTGTTGTTCCTCTGGTGAAAATCCAGTTTTCATTATGATATGATATGATCCACCGGCTCCAGTTGGAAGTCGTCTTTCCTTTTCTGCCTGTTCACCAGGATTTTGTTGCTCATGTGACTGTCGCTGCAACGTTTATTTTACCGGTTATTTAATCAAACCAGAAAACCAAACATTTTCTTTTCCTTTTTCCGGATAAGAGCCAACAAACATTGATTTTTAGACCCTGGTGAACATGTAGCATGTTGGCTAAATCACTGCGTTTAGCCATATATAAACAAAATGATAACATTATTAAATCTAAAAGAATATTGTGGATCAGCACCCGAAGGCCTAATCTGTTGTCTCCCCACTTCAAGCTGTGCTGACTGTGGACCACTCTGTTGTGGACCTGGAGACCATTGAAGCTCTGTATGAAAACGTACGTATTAAAACACACTTTACGAAAGCAACTGCACAGTTATGAAGCTCTTGGTAACGTTTTGTCGTCAATGTGTCAGAGAGCTCAGCCCGAGGAGCTGGAGAAGATCAAGAAACACTACGAGATGTCAGAGGAGGAGAAAGTCAAACTCCTGGACAAACCCGAACAGTCAGTACATCCTCCGAGACAAACCTCCAGAGCTCAGCCTCTGTTAGCCGTTCTCAGAGGGACGTTTTCTCACTGTTTGTGTGTTGGGCCTCCAGGTTCCTGTACGAGCTGTCTCAGATCCCAGACTTTGCAGGAAGAGCTCACTGCATCATCTTCCAGGCGGCGTTCATCGACACGATCGGGTCCGTCCAACGCAAGCTCAGCATAGTCTCCTCTGTCTGCAAGGTAGAACCCGATCGTCAGCCTCACTCAATACGGTGATAATGCTCTTTAAACTGGGTGATGTAAATATGAGTTGTTTTCTGTTTCGAGGCCCTGGTGGAGAGTAACGACGTGCGGGAGATGATGGGACTGGTGCTGGCTCTGGGGAACCACATGAACGGGGGCAGCAGGACCAGGGGTCAGGCTGACGGCTTCGGCCTGGAGATCCTCCCTAAACTCAAGGACGTGAAGAGCAGAGTAAGGCCTCAGTCGCTGTGAGATAACAGCGGTACTTAGAGTTTTCTCTTTCTTCAGGCTTGGTGGAACTGAAAGAAATTGCACCACGAAGTCAAGGAGTTGCTTGTTGTTGAAACAGAAGCTCAGTTGAAGACATTGCATTTGTGTTTCTGCCCAACACACACTCACATGTTTAATTCACACTGTGCATGTGATCTGTTTGCAGTAATGCCGTCATCTGAGCGGGGGAAACATGTGAATGCTTGTTTTTAATGTTTCAGGACAATCGCATCAGCCTGGTGGACTATGTGGTGTCATACTACCTCCACAATGTGGACAAGGTAGGGATTAGAAATTGATATTTTGTAGGTCTTAAAAGAAAAGTCGAAAAACGCAACACAAATCTCAGTTCCTCATTTAACTGTGATCTAACCTGTTGTTGTGTTTGCGTCCCACCAGAACGCCGGCACAGACAGGAGCATGTTCCCCCTCCCTGAACCCCAGGACGTCTTCCTGGCGGCACAGGTCAGGTTCGATGACCTCAACAGGGACCTGAGGCAGCTCGGACGAGATCTCACAAGTACGTGATATCGACAACTTTTGATCTGTTCCAGCCTCTTTCTCTCTGAAGACTCCCAGAGAAATAAGCAGCGACACTCTGGGCCTGCTCTTGTTTCATAATATCACTGAAGCTGGTTTCCCCCCGCATTCCCCAAAACATCAGCTCCGCTCCGAACACGCATGTGACTGGGTGACCGGAATCGTTTTGTCTTGTGGTCATTTTGTTGTGTGTTTCGGTTTGAAAACCTCAGCCAGCCTGTGTAACTCTATCGCTGGGATTTCGCGTTGCTCTCCAGAGGTTCCCACAGACCAGACCAGACCGAAAAAAACCTCGGCCCGGTCTGGCATTGGTTTTTCCCTCAGACAACCTCCAAACCCCCTCCCCCCCCCACCCCCAACGACTCACCGTCCTGGTTTCCCATCACTGGCCCCAGCACTGGAGGAAATGTTTATACTCAGGACTGAAGGCCTGCTTCTTTGACCAGACTCGACTGAGCTGAAGCCCCAGAACAAAAGATTTCCTCTTGTCTTTCTTGTCCCTCTTGCCTGTAAGTGTGCCCATGTGACGCCATTCAGCACAAGTCCCGCTGAGCATTGTGACTGAGTGCATTGTTGTATCCTTATGTATACAGTACATGTGTTTTTTGCCTGGGCTGTATGTGCGTGTACTCAGAGACTAGCAGGAGTCTCGCTCGCTGCTGATACTGGCCTGGCGCCTTTCAGATCCAGCTCCTAATCCTTGTGCCCATCAGATCTCCCATCGTTGTGCCTTTGTGCCCCCGTCGCCGGCACAGGGCGACCGTAGCTCCGCACTTAGGTAATCTCCAGACCTCCAGTATCTGTGGTATCTCTGCACGGACCTCTGCGGAGATGCATGGATCCTTAACCTGCTGGGCTGTATCACCTTCGGCTCCAGTGTGGCCCACAGATCTGTGCCGCAGATACGTTTCTTTGCCTCTCAACACAGCTTTGTCTTATCGGGCCTCGGACCCAAACCACCGTGCAATCTGGATCGGCCGTCGCAGGTTCCTTTTGTTTCTGGCCGTTTGAACCACCCTCATTCCTGGTTTGAGGCTCAGCTGCTGCCGTTCTTCACTCTCCCTCTGTTTTCTGTTTGGTCGGAATGAAACGTCTCCCGACACAGTAACAGAGATAAGTTTCTCTTAAACCAGCCCGGTTGACTGGTGAGGGAAATGAGGTCCAAACACTGCATTACGTTGAAAATACTCCAAGTTGAAAGTTAATCCAAATTAGTTTGGCATCGCCTTCTTTAGATCTTTATTTCATGGCTTTATTTTGGTGAAGCACCTTGAGCTACATCTGTAAGAAACTGTTCTGTTCAAACTAAATTCCACTTGAAAACAAAAACACTTTTTCTTTACATCTATCCAGTAATATATATTTTTTAATTTAGTTTCTTTTTTCCAGGTTTTGAGACATTAACATCTGAAACATTTTTTATAAAAAGTATCATCCATTTTTGTCGCCTCACAAAGCCGATAGCATGGTTGTTGAATAATAAAATATACCTTTTATTTATTTCCAGGAGCGTATATGAACTAATTGTGCTGCGGTAGGTTTTAGAATTTTGTAACAGAGATTAAATGAAGAGTTCTCATTATTTTTCCCTCTCATAATCAGATTTCTTGGCACATCTACGCTTCTCTCATGTGAAATATGGCTAACGAAGACTTCCTGCTCACTCTGATGTTCTGTTTGACTTCTTTGATGGATTAACTGTGTGTCATTGTGGAACCTGTCAGGAGTCGCGCTGTGATTTATGAGGCGGCCGAGCCAAACTCATCAGCACCACAAGCCTCAGATCTCTTTAAAAAAAGCATTTATCCGTCACAATGAGACCGAATCACTAAATCCAGCTTCACGTGTGTAAGCACCACACTCCTCATCAGCTCACTGTGTTTACGTGAAGCTTTAAAAACCCTCTTCAGCCTGAAACCAGCAAACTTTGGTCAGGCTCAAGAGGAGGACAAAAGACAGAGGAGAGATACCCGCCTCCACAGTTTACACAAATCCTGAATGAAAACAGTATTCTTTTGTAATCTTATCTGGGAGATGTCGATCGAGCGTCAGGGTTGGGTGATGGGGGGGGTCTCGGCTCCCTCCGCAGCCTCTATTATGACTGGCTCCGCAGACTGGCTCCTCTGATCCACTGATTGGACACAGGGCAGAGAGAGAGAGAGAGAGAGAGAGAGAGCAGAGTCAGCAGTCGCCATCTCTGGGTGAATCTCAATAAGTGATGTCTGAGGAGGAAGTGGTGCTGATGACCTGCTGCTCGGCCACAGGTGGAGTTAGTTTCAGCCGAAACTCTCTCTTCTTCTGTCTCCAAGTTCTTTGTTGGAGTTATGGTTTCAAAATTCTACAATTCAAGAATTAGAAAAAGTTACTTGTTCATTTAAATCACAAATATTACAATACTGCATCGAGACTGCAAGACAGAAGAGGTTCATTCTGAGACTCAACACTGTCTAGAGGTTATTCTAAAGTGATGAATTAAAATAATCTAGATGCACTTTCAACATCTATAGCTGAGAAGAAGCATTTTAGGTGAAATGTGATGTGATTTCTGGGTTTTTAAGTCCATACGTCAACATGTTTTGCTTCTCGAGGTGCAAATGAAGCACAGGAAATTGCTTTCATGTGGTTTAAACTTGCACGTTTTGTCTATTTCTGTGTGAGAGGGCAGAGATTATCTTCATACCGGCTCTAAAATCATAAATTATTCTGTGTTGCTGCATATTTGTGCCAAAACGTTCACATTGTTTTACATATATTTCGCTTGGCCAATAAAATTCAGCTGATATGAGCCTTTCACGGACATATAGGTATCTATGTCTATGGAAGCTAATAGGCACCAATATAGAAACTTTTCATTTTTAATAATGTTTAAACTATAGAATATCAAGCCTCAGTTATATTTCTTTGTCATAAGGGTGTGATATGACATCTTAGGAAACATTGCCACATTTCTAAATATACATATCGGTGTCAGAATTAGTTTACTCCCTAGTATCGGTACCTGTTTCCTCCAGAATATCCATTCTTGTTGGGCTCTTGTCATTTCCCTGTATCTCTTCCATCCTGGGATTCCTGCTTTGATTTTCATTTTTCTCATTACTACAAACAAGTCATGACGAGGAATCACATCCTGGACAGTGACTGAGTCTATAACAACAAAACGTCCCTTGTGTTGCTTCTGTCTTTCAGGATGTGAGAACAATGTGAAGGAGGTTTGCTCCGAATCACCTGAAGAGCATCTGCAGCCGTTCAAAGACAAGATGGAGGCCTTTGTTCTCAGTGGTGAGTGGAGAGAGGAAACACGTCATGTAGGGTCGTGTCACACACTCTTTAACAAACAGGTCAACAACAACAAAGAGAGTACTTTCTTTTGGTCATTATTTGAAGTAAATAGATTAAATAATAGTTTTTATTGTGTTTTTGTTGCTGCACTGAAGATTTCCATCCTCTAATGTAGTTCAGCTGTGACTCTCCTTCACTTTTTCCTTCCATTTTACCTTTTATAAATTATTCCATAGTCTTGACTCATCAGATAAATGAACCTTTCATCCTCTTACTGGCCTGAAAATGTCCCTTTTGCTTTTTCTGTGTGTGTGTGTGTGTGTGTGTGTGTGTGTGTGTGTGTGTGTGTGTGTGTGTGTGTGTGTGTGTGTGTGTGTGTGTGTGTGTGTGTGTGTGTGTGATAGGGTGGATTCAGAGTATAGAGGCTAGACACTCAGATAAGGATCACACAGATTTGGCAATGACTGTGAGACTCATGCCTGAGACTCACAGGCTGGTCCTCAGAAACAATGTTCTTTCAACCAACGGAGCTGCTTTTTGAAATATTAAAACTCACGTCAGCCTCATACACAAGACATCCAGCTACAATCTGGATCTGCACCAAATTGTACACAATGAATATCAGCCCATTAAATATGCCCAGACTTTTTATATCAAGAACCAGGAGTTAATCACTTAAAGAATATTGAAAATGTAGAAAACCCACCCGATAGAGAAACTGACAGAAACTGTTTCATCGTCTGTTTCTCTGCAGCACGAAAGGAACATGCAGAAACCTCCTATCAGATGGTGACTGTGCAAAAAAGGTCAGAGACTTAAATCAAGTCGATGTTTCAAGTGCAAAACACTGTCTTAAATTTAACCAGCGATTCCTGGAAAAGCAAACAAATGAAGCCTTTGATGAAAATCCTGTTCAACTGAAATAAATCTACATCTCTATCTTAGTTGTGTGTGTTTTTTTAATTCTATCTTTATTTCTTCTCGCTGCTCAGTTTTCAGGACTTGGTTCTGTACTTCGGACTGAAGCCGAAGACCGGAGAGAAGGACGTGACTGCCGCTCATTTCTTCATGCTCTGGTTTGAGTTCTGTGGCGACTTCAAGGTCAGGTGGAAGAAGGAGAATAAGACGATCTCTAACGAGAGGTAACGGACATCATTAAGAACATCTGTATACTTCTTTATTTATGCTACTATCCAATCAGCCAATCATGTGGCAGCAGCATAAAATCACGCAGATACAAGTCAAGAGCTTCAGATTGATCGGCTTTGATTTTTCTCGACATCAAAGCCCTTTAATTCGCTCGGACACGAAGCTCAACAGAGTTAGTCACCATGTGTGGCTGCTGCAGAGGGCGCTGTGTCCCAGTAACAGTTGCACAGTGTTTCTTTAAAGCCATTTTCAGACCTACATTGAACTCTGGATGTTTTCCTGAAATTTTCTGGAGGGCCTGTGTGTGAGAACACGAATGTCAGTGACTCCGGCCATTTTCTGTAACTTTTCCTGCCGGCCCCCTGGTAAGGTATCTGGAAAATGACTGAGTGAGTCGAATACAGCAGGAAAATGTTAGGAAAATTCGGAGCGAGCGAACGTCTTGACGACAAAAGTGAAAAACAAATATCTTGGGATGAAAAACAGGAGCCATTCAGGTAGAAGACTGTGGACACAAAGTCAAACGAAAGACAATCTCCTGCTGCTCTCTTCACGTGTGAGGGACAAACTCCGGAAAGTGTCCGGACCCCAGTTTTCTGGACATTTTCCTGAGTTCACGTTCAAATGAAGATGCTGCAGCGTTAATCTGATTCTTTGCCGTTGCAGGTTAAAGGAGGCTCAGCTCTCGGTGAAGCGAATCACTGCGGAGAAAAAAGTGGAAACGAGGAAGATCAACGCCAACAGCCTGGTGAGTTACGGTAACACAACGACACGTCACACAGACAATACGACACAAACAAGCATTGTTGTTCTGCAGTGATCTTGTCTTGATCCTATTTTGCTCCCAACAGAAACATCGACTGCGTCAGAAAGAAGGCAGCATGTCTTCAACTTGAGAGACGTCCCCTCTAACATCACGTCAGCCACACAACCAGCTCCTGCTTGGATCAGACTGGACATTATCGTCTCAGACACCGATATCCGTGTTGATTTAATTTGTGTGTATGTTTGTTTACAGACTCAATTTGCCTGATATTCTTACATTTCCAAGAACATACTGAAGATGTGTTGAAATTTAAAGAGACTGAAACAATCGTTTGTGCAATACGATAGATTTACCTGTGTACATTACGTAATTTTGCAGTAATTCTTATATGTATAGTCAAGAATCTTTTACTGCATTTTTTTCCACAAATAAAAAAAATCACTGATCAGAAATGAGGTGATGTATCAGCTGGGAAAGATTTATTTTATTTACAGGCATCACGACACAATACACAAATCATACAAGTGGCATTGAAGCAGTGCAAGTTGTACAGAAAAAAATATTTGTATATTATGGAAGCGTTTGACTTTAGATCCCACACAGTGGAAATAATGAACCCAAGTCCTCTCAGAGACTCGTCCTCCTTTTCCTGCTTTGTCTTGCACATCCACCAGCCTGAAGAAATAAAGAATCTAGCTCCAACTCCATCTCTTTTGGACACATCTCTAAATCTGTTTACACACATAAAAAGACCACTTGTGTTTATTATATCAGCAAAATTAGTGGCACATTGGTGAGTATCCTCTCTCCTTTATAACAAAGGCTCAGGTAAATTCCTCATCACTCTTTTCTCATGGTGCAGAAGAAACTTCACTCCCACTGAAGATCGTCTCCATCTAATCCGTATCGATGGTCGTGCAGCGGCACTGCTTTACGCGCTGCACCCGTTTCTTCCTGGTGTTCGGCGTTAGTCCCGGACAGAAGAGCGTGTACGTGACGGTGCTGAAGGTCTTGGGTTTGCAGGCGGAGCAGGACTCGAACGCGATGCCGTCCTGGTAGACGTGCCGCGGGATGTAGAAGGAGTTGCACTGTCCGTAGCAGAAGCGGTTGATGATGGTGCGGCTCAGGCAGCCCTCCTCCCGGATGGTCTGCTTCAGCGGCTGCGTCTTGCACCAGTCCAGCCGCAGGTACCGGCGCTCCGTGACGTGCAGCGCCTCCTGACTGGACTCCAGCACCTCGTCGGTGGAGGTCACGGGTCCCGGCCCGCGGGATATGAGTCCTCCGATGGCGGGTAGGACGCATCTCTCCGAGTCGTTTGGGTTGTATTTGTTTGGATGCGGTAAAGCGCCTTGGACGGTCGCAGCATCTGTGCACCTCGGTGGGTTGAGCAGCAGCAACACAACTGCTGCAGGGATCAGCACTGATGGTGTCCTCATCGTGGAAGCTAAAAGGAAAACAAAACGGACATCAGTTCAGTGTGGAGAGGATTTACGCACAACTTTTACGCACGACTTTTACGCACCATTGTTTCCACCACAAAATCAGTCTTACCATTGTATTTTGTTTGTCAATTTAATAAACAAACTAAGAAAAGTTACCTGTTGTTGATTCAAACTCCTCACAAGGGAACTTCATCCAGTCAGACTCTTGTTTCTGTCTTCAGTGGCTTTATGATTGACCCACTGAGGGGTTTTCTAAACTTGTCTTGAGTTTCATAGCCTCAGCAGAACACGCCCCCAAACCCTGATCCTCACTTTATCTGTCTGAGAATAAAAAACATCCAACCTCCTTCCAACTTTGTCAATGCAGATAAATCGTTTATTTGACTTTACAGAACAACAAAAACACATTTGGCAACATAAAGTGACACGACAGATTCCAGTGCCCGTGGAGACTCCTGTTTACTACAGCTTAGTGAAGTGAATAAATCCCAGTCTGAATAATCTTGTTTACATGCTACAGTGAAACGTTTCATCTTCATTCCTTACGCAGGAGAAAACAAAGCTTATTGACTTCTATGAATATATTGAATCTTTGCTTGAAGACACCGAGGTGAGTAACTGCTCATATCATGACTTAAAAAATTAAACATCAGTGAGTGAGTTGATCTTTTTACAGTTGTGAATAATAATCTTACTGAGTCAATATATCTTTATACAACTTATATAATACAGTTGTAGATATGTTGTACACTGTCAGGTAAGTTTTTAACACCACATATTCTCATATTTTGGGTTGAATCCAAGGTAATGGGACTTTTTTACACTCCTGGATTTACTAGAAAAAGTAAAGAATTGGTGTAAAAGTCAACTGAAAACCACCTTTTCCCTCCAAATGACCCCAGGTTTGGGTTTATCAGATATTTTCTTTACTCTCAATTAATTGTTAGATGATATAACTAAGTTGTAAAACCCATTAAAAGAAGTCTAATGTTGGATATAACCTCACAGTAACCTTAGTGTTGAAGGAAACTGGTGCTCATTTAATTTTGATTTATTCAATAAAGCAAAGGTACATTTAGTCATGGTGGAGAAGAGAAAGATCACGTTGACCTGCAGACTCTTCGTTATCTTTCAAGGTTACTGAGAGTGGAGGTACGCTGCAGCACCAGAGTGCAGGTGGAAACTCTCCTGATAAGGACGGGCAGCTCGGAGGAGCGAGAGGGTTAAAAGAACATGGAGGAGGAGAGAGTCGAGGTCATGAAAGAGCCTCACATGTCAGATTTGTACTTTGTTATTTGTAGACTAACATTTGTGTGATTCAGTGCTAAACTTTGTCCACTTTGTCCACTTGTGTCGTTGATTAAGGTTTTTTGTGTCCGAGTTACTTTACACAGAGAAAATACTGAAATAACTATAAAACAAACCTTCAAAATTTAAACTCGACTTTTCTCTTAAAGACCAGAGACACAAGACGGAAGGTGGAGAACTTGCGATACCAGATATTCTACTTGAGACCTGCCATTTCTTTTATTTGCCTACTTTGCCTGGTCAGTTATCCAGCATCAGAGTTTCAACAACAAAAAATTGTTTAGCAGGTTCTGTGGGTGTCAGATTATAATTCCCACATGTTAAAGTAAAGACACCAGTAATGTTTTTGCCTGATTAGTGAATTGGATCAATCGAAATTCGCAATAATAACCTTTCAAATTTCTTGTTTTCTCCAATTTCCCATTTTCTTATTTCACTGTCTCTCCAGTGGATTCACCATTTAATTGCTCTCAACCAAAATACTTGAACATGCGGTGTTAAAACTTGTATCTGTACTTTAATATTACAGCGAGTGCTGCGGCTGCAGGGGTTTAGGTCGTGGATTTGGCGGCAGGGGAGACGGTCGGTGCTTCCTCCTCCTCGGAGAAGTGAGGAACAGATTTCTTGGCGACCACGTTGTTCAGCCTCTGGCCCATTAAATATGGGTTGACGCTCTGCAAACAGGGTGAGAAAAATATGATTATACAAACATGCTGTAAACAGAACAGAATGTGAGTTTAAAAGATCAGTGTCTCCTGTGGTAAGTCTCAGTTCTGGTGATGTGGTTTCTAAACACAACCCTTCACAGGAAAAGGGACAAAGACAACCGAGGAACACTATACCCTTTTTCTTCTCTTGGGTCCTCCCTTCAGTTTCTGGTACAAAAGTTCCTTGTTCTGAAAGGAAACGCAGAAAAAAGTTTTTAGACATAAAATCATGGATCTGTGTTCGATAAATTACAGTGAAATTTCCTGAATGTCTCCTCAAAGAATAGAACATCCTCAAAGTGGTGACTTCCTGAGACCAAACCTCCCGAGATACAAATGAGTCCACGCAAATGACAAACAAGGTTTGTTCGATCTTTAAAATGAGAAATGTCTCGTCTTTATTTTACAGACACGAGTGGACATTAAATCTGTAAACGCTGCTGCTGCATCATCGTCTGCTTCCAACGAATAAATAAAGAGGATTTCCCTTTTTCAAACCTCAAAGAGGCACTCTGAGGTTTTCATTAATGCCAGAGGAGTCATGCTGTAGATACGTGTACATCTGATAAGTGGCATAAGTGAATTTACAGGTGAAGAAACCTGGACAAGTATTTGTGCATTTAATCATCTCTTAATAATTTCAACATTTCTCGTTTCCAGCTTTGAAAATATGAGGATTCTCTTTCTTTCCTCATCTCTGTGGTGAAACCGATCCGTGCTTGCGGTTCCACTCTGTACTCACCCACTTGGCCAGAGCTGGGTAGTCGTGCTCCGGGTCAAACAGATGCTGGTGTTTCTGAAACTCTCGGCTGAACTCGGCCGTGTCCGGAGCGTTTTCCAAACAACCGTCTGCCGCTGTTAGAGCGAGAGAGGACGCAGGAGGAAAAGATTGAGGGGGGGGGGGGCATCATCTTAACAATCAGCAATTAATCAAAAAGTACAACATGTTTTGTTGTTGTTCAAAAAGCAACAACTGTGGCAGCTTCAACAACATTTAATTTCAAAGCACAGGTCTGAACTCTAACCTGCTGGTGTCACAGAAATTAGTGTGTAATAAAACATTATAATAATAATAATGTATGATCATGTATAATAAGAGTGTCCACCTGTCTTCCCCAGGGGACAGGGGTTTGGAGGGTCCGGGTATCCGTGGTCGTCAGTGAAGTCTTTGGGAACGTTGTCGCCCGTCAGCTCAGCCACAATGTTCGGGATGTTCCCATAAGGGCCGAGGTGCTGCAGCCCCTCGTGTGCACCTCCTGGTGGAGCAACACAAACACGACAAGTCAACACAGAAACAGCAGATTCACAGCAGAACCTTAATAAGCATCATGTCACACAAATGATTTAACGTGAACATTTACAGCATCTATAATCAGTGAGAAGAGATTCTACTGATGTTTTTACTTTAAATGAACGTTTCAGTGTCTGGAAAATAAATAAAAACAGAACTCAGGTATAGGGAGAAATGTAATTCAAATAGATCAAGTGTGGGTTCAACGCAACTTTACGTGATAGAGAATATATCACCATCATATATCTAACTATGTACAATACATACATAACTATATATACTACATAAATCACTATAGATCAAAACTGCCCAAATAGCTTTGGATCCGTTATGGGTGAAACACAATGGGTCAGAGACTCACCCAGGTTTTGACCCAGCTGGATTAAGTATAAGATAATTATTAATAATCTTTTTCACTAGTTTGTATAATTTCTCTTTTTGTATTTACATATTCGAAATAAAGAAAAGAAAATGAAATTTGGGTTATTTCATCCATCATAATGAGAAAAGTTTCAATTTAACAAAAAGTAAAAAAACATCAAGATCATGAACGTGGACAAATAAAATAAACATTTTAATAAATATACATGTAAAACTACAATATAAACAACCACCTTCTGTCCACATCACCTTATATCGACTACATTTGTATTTCTAGTTTTCACCTGATTCGTCTAAACTGGACTCTACTGGTCTTAGAAAGCCCAGCTCCACTCACCCTGGATGCTCTGGGGCCCGACTATGTTGGTGGCCTGGTGGGCTGGATACTCCACCCGGGGCCGGGCGATGCCCAGCTGCTCCATGACGCCGTGCAGGAGCCGCTGGATGTCGGCCTCGGACACCTGGTCCGCCGTGCGGGGGCTGCGGGCCGAAGCTGTGCCGAGCTGCAGCCCCAGGAGGAGGCCGAGCAGGGAGAAGAGCACCGCGGGGCTGGAGCGCGTCATCTGCGGAGGAAACACACCAGACTGAACAATGTGCAAACAGCTGCAGGTAAATACACAGGAAACATGGAGCTTATATCATATCAAGTATAAATACACAGGAAACATGGTTTTATTATATCGAGGAGAATAAATACACAGGAAACATGGTGCTTATATTATATCAAGAAGGATAAATACAAGGAAACATAGAGCTTCTATTATATCGAGAATAAAACCTGTGTAAACAAAGCCTTTAATGCAAATCATCTATAAATAGCCCACATGGCGCATCTATAACATTATTAAAGATGGATTTAATGGTATTTACTTCGTATAATTCTATTCTCAGGATATTAGAAATGGAGTAAAGATATAATATATCTGCGTTTATTAGCTCTTACCGTGTTGATGCTGATGCTGGGACCTGTTCTGTGCACGAGGAATCGGTCAAGCTGCCTATAAAGCAGCCTGGGTTTCCGGTGTCCAAAAATAAAACATCACTTTACGTTGAAATGACGATTTAAGATTGATTCCAAAACACGTTTCAAATAAAAATCAACCGTATATAACTCAACTGATGGATGTTCTATAGATTCTACCTTTAATTATTGGGTTTTGCTGTTTTTAAATAACTGGTCTAATAAGAGATTTGTTTCTCTCCGACATTATTTTGAAAGTCAATCCTCAGTTTCCGGCGTCATCATCACCTACCCCCGTTACGCAACCCCAGCGGGAGCGCGCGAGATCCGCCTCGCTTCACGGTTCAGATGCAGTTGCCAGGCAACCACGAATCCCTCTTCTCTCATTGGCTGCGGAGCCAATTATGTGTACAGAGCCACAAACATCACTGCAGCGAGAGAAGAGTCATCATCATCCATCAAAAACAGGAAATCACAGAGTAAACAAGCTTCTATTCACATCGAACCTCTTCTCACGTATTCATTCTACTTTTATTTTGACCCTAGTTTTTATTATGTAGTCCAGAAAACAGACATTTCTCCCTAAATTTAATTAAAAACAACTAGAAAATGAAATAAAACTTTAAAATAATCAATAGTTGCTTTTAAACGGTCGGTGTTTCCGTTTGGAGCCTTCGTTTCCATCAAAGACAAAGCACCTGATGTGTTATATGTGACATGTAGAGAAGAGATACGCAGAAGAAAAACTTAAATATTTATTCACTTCTTGATATAACAATATGGAAAATCTTTATCCACACAAAAAGGTTCTGTTGTGAAATAAATAGCCGGATACACAAATGAATTAAAACGTAAAATATCAAAATACAACTTAAGGGATCGGGACCCTCTGAATAAAAGCTGGTCCCTCATAGATAGAACCAACATGGCTGCTTCTTGATACTTGTTACACGTCAGAGTGAAGAGCGTCGTCTCCAGGGTGCGAGCTGCAGCTTCCCCACGCCGGTGAGCACAGGCAGGCTGCGTGCGTCCAGGCCTCTGGTCAACCTGCAGGAGAAGGGACCGAGACGCAGGTCGCTGCAACAAACAGGGACACAATTACTATACAAAACACTGTAATATTGTGGATTTTAAAGCAACGCTGTGCAACTTTTACTGTGTGACAGCGCCCCCTGCAGCCACACATGGTAACTTTCTGAATGTAAAGTCCTTCTCACTGAGCTGAAACAACCCAACAGTGGATATTACCCAGGATCCCCGGCTTCCTGAACCAGAATCCACCAAACTCTGTTTAGAATTCTTCATATTTTAAAAGTTTCCAGCCTGAATCCTGGAGATAAACTCTGGGTTTTTTTCAATGACTTTAACAGATCTACAGTTCAGCTTTACTCTTTAACTTGCTGGAGCTGATTCTGACAGTTAAAGCTGCGAGTGTCAGGGAACCTCTCTCCCTTTTCCAAGTCAGTGAACCATCAAACTCATCGTAATCAAGCTGCTTTTTTAAAAGTTCATTTGAAGCCGCTGAACCGTTGATGTCTGTCTCACATCTGCTGATTACTTGACATCGTCTCTCCAGAACTGAACATGTGCTACTGCACTTTATACTTCAGGCCTCCTGGACTTTCACTGCACAGATATTATGCCAAATGAACTTTGTGTCCTCTGCTGTGAAACAATATCAGATTGTTCATTTTGTGAAATTCACATACACAGAACGAACTCCAGTATTTTACTCATCTCATTTATTGTCATATCATAAAGTGACTTTTATCATTTACCTTCTTCGTCTCTCCTGCGGCATCTTACAGGCCTCGTTGCTCACGGAACTGGAAACATCGGTTGCTGGTGTGAAACTTTGTTCTGTAAATGATTGATATTCTATTTGTTAACGTAATTTAAAAACACAAACATTATAGTGACTGGTTCTTTGTTCGAACCTTTGCAGGGCAAACACGTCCTGAACAGCAGGACGTTGGGGAAAGTCTCCAGACCGAGGCTTCTCCTGAGCGTATGTCTGCCCCCTGGTGTTGACTCTTGGCTCTGCTCAGAGACAGCAGCCGTGACCTTTGACCCCCCCTGAATCCAGGGCACCGTCTTCACAGGCCGAATCACTACATGTTGGAGAGAGTTAATTAAAGGGGAGGTTGAACTCCATTTTGTATTTGACTAGTTTACTTGTTTTTACTCTTTTACCTTTGAAACTATGTATCTTTCTTTGTCCTTTCTTTGGATGAGCATGTTTTGGAATATGGAAATTATTCAGGAATTCCATACTGTCCATTACAGCCTTAGGAATCACAGCTGGAGAATATGATAGAGATGAATAACACTGCAGATATACAGTCCATACAAACACATTTACTTGTATTTAAAGATTTGGGTCGTTACCGAATAAGTGAGGATTTTCAATGAAGGTGCGCAGGACGAGAACTCGCAGCTCCAGTCGACTTTCAGACATCTCCGTCTTGTTGGGAGGGGGTAGAAGACACGGGACAAAGACTGTGGCGATGTTGGAGCTGGTCATCAGGTTCTCAGTGCATCTGAATGAAGCGAACAGAAATAAAATATGATACTACGATATAAAATCTTTAAAACTAGAAACACCACCTGGGCCTTAACACCTCCTCCAACCAGTGTAGTTTGAGTCTACATTAAAACAAATTCCAGACTCATGAGGTCAATGACCTGTGACCATTGATTTCCCCCCCCCCCATACCTCTGGGAGACTCCCGAGAGGAAGTTGAGGAGGTAATGCAGACAGGAGGAGTTTCTGGCAGGGAGCAGACAGGACAGCAGCTGGAGGGCGGACGTCCTGTCCTGCACGTCGGACAGCGACTGGGCCTTGAGCAGAGCGGCGTGGAGCTCGGGGGGGAACAGAGGCTCTGGCAGCTCCCTGCAGAACTGCTTGATGAGCGTGGCCACGTCGTAGGGGAGGGCGGTGGGCACACAGTCCTCCGCTCTGTTCAGCTTGGCCTGAAGACACCAGACATGCACACCAACTCAGACATGGCCAGATTAAAAAGTGACACGAGTTATAAAGTGTTGCATGAAGCATATATTTGTTTAATCACATATATTCTTAAGTACATGCCCCTAATAAACTTTTAGCCAATCTGTAGTTGGCAAGAACAACAAATATCATTTAAAAACAGCAGATTAAACTGTAGATTATATTAATATAACGTCATAGAAAAGGTCAGAACGTTACCCTGAGGGTCTTGATGCGAGGAAGAGAGCCTGGTTTCCTGAACAGGCCCACAGTCCCAGCACGCTCCAGGAGAAACGAGCAAGCATCCACCAGAAAACTGAAATCATATTCAAACAGTGGGTTATCTCATGACATTTGAGCCTATGAGAGGCATTAAAAGTTTTAAAAGAACTCACCAGGGCACGAGTCCAAACTCAGGCATGTATGTCCTGGGTAAGTTCTCCAGAGGAACACCGAAGATCTTCACCCCTCCGATGAAGAGCCTCTCCTTCCTCTTCTCCAAGCTCTTCACTGTGATGCCGTGAAGAACCTGGAGGTGGAAACGAATCACGTTACCGTCTGTGACTGTCATGACTTCAGCAGATCTGAGAGAAGCCATGAACAACTCAGTTTAACAGCCTCTCACTGAGATCTGTTCACTGATGAGTGGGGGGGAGGCTTCATCATGCTCATCCATTTCACCTGAGACACAGGGACAGGGCGGTGGTGCATTCAGGTGTCATGGGAAATCAGCCTTTAACCCCAAAAACAGCTCACTTCAGATTTCATTTGGCAAAACATCAGTTTCTGAGATTTTGGTTATTGTTGGTTTTATTTTGGAGTAAAAATGTAATGAGGAAGTATATTAATATCAACTATTATATGTCCACTGTCCAACCAGAACTGCTCCCAGACCACAAGCACGTCACAGGTTTAACCTACGTTGTATATAAGCTCTTTACATCGTATATATGATTTATATTTATATATTTCTTTGTGTGTATATCGAATGTTTACTTATTTATTACTTTCTTACCGATGCTTCTATAACCTCCTTTCTGCTGTAAGTTTCCTCATCGTGGAGTTTATATTTTCATCATCAACCATTTTCCCTTTGGACATTTCAGAGTGAAGAGAGATCATCGATATATACAATGTGATCAAATATGTCTCTTGAGTGTCCATCTATTTGTGGACATGTAGGATTAAGAACAAACTTTGTGTGTTGCTGAAGTTTTTGACTCATTCTGATTAAATCCCAGCACCTGGTCTAATAATAAACCAATTTTAAATGTACATTTTATAAAGCCATACAATTGGTTAGTGGAACTGTATTTTTCAATTTTTTAAAAACATTTGGTGTGAACAAGAGATGTAAATCAATATATTTGAAAAGAGAAAACAGTTTAATTTTAGAAGTAGATAAGATTGATTGAGCTTTAAAGTAATATGTGAAACCCATAATTATACTGAAAACCACATTATATCTGGTTTGTTTAATCCAAAACCCAAATTTTTTTCTAATTCTTGGAAAGAAAGTGAATCATGATTTCCAAACACAATTGTTTTAAATGAATTTGGCTTCTGTAGCTTGTCTAGTGTATCAGACAGTTTGGGTCAGATTTCAAACGGGATGTTGAAAGAATGGAAATTGTTTTCATGTAGCAGCTTGTTAATGTGTGTCAAGGTAAATATATCCTCAGCGTTCTGACAGACTCCAACAACACATCACTGTTAAAAGCAACTATTTTTATTACAACAGAACATGTATATACAGCAAAAGGCACAGTAGAAATAAAGAAACGGAGAGAGAGCTGGTGTGGTTGGATTTGGGGTTTTTTTCGGTGCTGGCTGGAGGATTTAGAAGCACTTCCTGTGGACGATGGAGGGGCCGGCCTCGTCGTACTCCTGCTTGCTGATCCACATCTGCTGGAAGGTGGACAGGGAGGCGAGGATGGAGCCGCCGATCCAGACGGAGTATTTCCTCTCAGGGGGAGCGATGATCTGGAGAGGAGGCGCAGAGGAACAGGTTGGTACCACAGTATCTTACATCGGGATTCAAACATGGTCAGTCAGTACACGCTGGGTCTATCGGGGCTCACCTTGATCTTCATGGTGCTGGGGGCCAGGGCGGTGATCTCCTTCTGCATACGGTCAGCAATACCGGGGTACATGGTGGTGCCGCCGGACAGCACGTTGTTGGCGTACAGGTCCTTACGGATGTCGATGTCGCACTTCATGATGCTGTTGTAGGCGGTCTCATGGATACCAGCAGACTCCATACCTGGGCAGGTGGGACAAGAAGAGATGTGTTACACTTGTGAAAATGAGCAGAAACAACCAAGTTAAAAGTTAAAATTAAAAAAATAAAGGTCATAGGCCACAGGGCGTCCATGTCAAACCAGTCATATGATGTTTTTTACGGCTGGTGCAATATTCTTTGCTAAAATCTAGATTTCTTATATTCTTAAAAACACTGCCATTGAATTATTATTAACAATATTGTGAAATTGTCCAAATCATTGAGCCTTTCTGAGTTTTTATTTGAAACTCCCTTGTCTTCTTCTGTGTACATGTAACTTAATCACCTATAAACATGACTTGCGGAGTGAGGGACTCGTGACTCACCGATGAAGGACGGCTGGAACAGGGTCTCGGGGCAGCGGAAACGCTCGTTGCCGATGGTGATGACCTGACCGTCGGGCAGCTCGTAGCTCTTCTCCAGGGAGGAGGAGGAGGCGGCGGTGGCCATCTCGTTCTCGAAGTCCAGCGCCACGTAGCACAGCTTCTCCTTGATGTCACGCACGATCTCACGCTCAGCTGGAGGGAGGAGACATCACAGGGTCAGTCGACCAGCACAGACTGGAGTAAACTGGAGCTCCTCAGCACTTTTACCTTCATTATCCTCAGTACTTTCATGTTTTAACTTAGACTATGTGCTTTTTGAAAGAGGAAATAATTGATTAATTTTAAAAATATTTAGTTATTAAATGCACATTTTGAGTTTTGCTGCTCTATCCTGGATATGACCAGTAGCTTATGATTTAAAATCTTACCCTGTGTTAAAGTCAGTGTATTAAACTTACACAATAAGAAATAGCAATAAAATATTCCCCTCATAAAGGAAAAGTTGAAATTGTAAATTATTTTGTTGTAATCTGATATCACAAAATATAACAGGTTTTTAAAATGAGCTTCTTCTCGAACAGCTACAACCCTTTAATGCAGTCATTCTGAATAATAAATCCTCATTATGTAAATACATGTACTAAAATTCTCATATTTATTTTACTAGGACATTTTTAATGCATTTGTATTATTGCACTTTACTTTTTCCAAGTTACAGGAAACAATCCATCATTGTAAAGTTGTCGTGTTGTATATAAATCTCCATACAAACGTTTTAAACCTCAGTTTTTGTTTCCATTGTCTGGGACGTCTGAAAGTTTTTCTCACCAGTTGTGACAAAGGAGTAGCCACGCTCCGTCAGGATCTTCATCAGGTAGTCAGTCAGGTCGCGACCAGCCAGGTCCAGACGCATGATGGCGTGGGGCAGAGCGTAACCCTCATAGATGGGCACGTTGTGGGTCACACCATCACCGGAGTCCAGCACGATACCTGTTCAGAAACAAAAACAGCGGTTTGTCAGGAGACGCTGAATAAAGTGTGTATTTCTGTCAGCCTGCGATGTGGCACAGTGAAGGAGTTCAAGTCCCCTGATGGACACTCACCGGTGGTACGACCGGAGGCGTACAGGGACAGCACAGCCTGGATGGCCACATACATGGCGGGGACGTTGAAGGTCTCAAACATGATCTGTGTCATCTTCTCCCTGTTGGCCTTGGGGTTCAGGGGGGCCTCAGTCAGCAGGGTGGGGTGCTCCTCTGGGGCCACGCGCAGCTCGTTGTAGAAGGTGTGATGCCAGATCTGAAAAATCCAGGACAAGGATGAGGAATTTGACCAAGTCGATGAAAACTACTTTCCGCAGCAAGGAAAAAAATAATGAAATACTGCGTCTATATTTGCTTTACATGCACAGTATCTCCCACTCTCACCTTCTCCATGTCGTCCCAGTTGGTGATGATGCCGTGCTCGATGGGGTACTTCAGAGTCAGGATACCCCTCTTGCTCTGGGCCTCGTCTCCCACGTAGCTGTCCTTCTGACCCATACCCACCATCACGCCCTGAGAACCAAACAGTCACACCTCAGCATCGCAAAAGCTGCAAAATTCTCATCTCTCTCTAAACTCGGGGCCCTCTCAGTGATCCTACCTGGTGACGGGGGCGTCCCACAATGGATGGGAAGACGGCACGGGGCGCGTCATCACCAGCGAACCCAGCCTTGACCAGGCCAGAGCCGTTGTCGCATACCAGGGCGGTGGTCTCGTCGTCGTCGCACATGTTTGGTCTGTTCTGTTCTGGCCTTCTATATGAGACAGAAGATGGAGACGCAGGCAAAACATCAGTGGGTGATATTCATGTGTTAATCTGTCTGGATGAGGTTTGCAGTTATACTTTGAATGACCAAGATATTCAAGAGGAAAGAAGACCCTGATTTCCTGAGAAAACAATGTGCGCTATAGGTTCAGGATGAAGACTCCTCTAATCTCCTCTCTGAGGCTCACAGCTGCCAGAACAGCCACAAGGCTTGACCCCCCTCCACACACACACTCACTCTCAGGTCTATTTTCAGCCACAGGACCCTTGTGGACCCCCTCTGCCCTCACAACCCCTGTTCTGTATGTCGTCGTTGAGCCGGAGCCAGTTAACAGCTGAGGGAGTGTGTCTTTCTGACAAGTGTCCCGGGTCCCTCCTCAGCTGTCGCCACACAGACGACTCCTCTGTTTGAACCTGGAACATGTGTTCTGATCCCTCCAGGATCCTGCAGCATCAACCAGGGGTCAACATATACTATCAACCTATCTATCGAGAGAGCCAGCTGCTACGTTGCTCCTGACAAAGCCCGTAAGGTTCCTCCTTATTCTGATACATGAGAGCAATACTGTTTGATTTCTTAAATCAGCTTTTGTGAATCATTTTATACCAAAGATCAAGCACAAGAAACTCATATTTAAATTAGATTTTGAAGGTATATCTTATTATTCATTAACTTCAGTTCAACTTGTCTTAGTCAAACAGACTGAAGATGATTTAAAAAAGGTTTAAAATGAATAACTGTAAAAACATCTGTATCCTGGGCTTTCCATCCTGCATTTAAACAATTGCTTTTAATGCAGAAAATACTTGTGATTATTCTGATTTTATTTTGTAAATTTGAAGTTGAACTTTATTTCAACAGAAACAAGATTAAATGTCTCATTTTTAAAGAGTCTCCTGGCCAGGATAGGTAGATTAGACTTTGTTAGTTTCACTGGAGAATTCTACTTTTCAACGGTGCTATAAAATGTTACTGCAGAAGATTTTCATCCCTGTTTAAATTAAGGTTGTTTTAAATAGTCAAATTCAGTCAAATTGCCTTTAAATTACATCAACTTTGTCAGGTTAGAGCTAGAGCTAGA
Source organism: Hippoglossus stenolepis (assembly GCF_022539355.2). Taxonomy (NCBI): domain Eukaryota; kingdom Metazoa; phylum Chordata; class Actinopteri; order Pleuronectiformes; family Pleuronectidae; genus Hippoglossus; species Hippoglossus stenolepis. The sequence continues at coordinate 17,367,795 of NC_061502.1, forward strand.
GTTAGAGCTGCACTGCTGCTGCTGCACACTGAGCATCCTTCCACCCTGAGCCTCAGGGTATTTGACAGATGATTTGTCTATTAATGCAATAGTTGTTCCTCTTGTTTTCCTCTCTAACGTTCAGATTTCATCTTTTCTCCCAACAACAACAACTTCACCTACTCTGATCATAGAAACACCTCCAAACTGTAAGAATGAAATAAATCCATGCCGCGGCCCCTCATCCCGCCACACACCAGCAACGAAACAGCAAAAGGACTCACCGAGCTGTAACCACAAGACTGGATTTTCCACTGGGACGAGGAGCGAGGGTGCGAGGGGGTCCTTAAATACATCCCTCCGTCCTGAGGCCAGGAGCCTGGGGGCGGGCTCAGGGGTTCACACAAGCCCAAATTAAGTGCTGCTTAGCAAAATGTTTCAGTAAAGTGGATCCTGTGTCGGGGACAACACCAAACTAGAGAAAAGTTGCCTTGGAGATGAAAGATAACAGAGGGAACTAACGTTTAGTGGGACGTCCGGATTAAATAACTGGTTTATGACATATGATGAATATATTGACAGTTTGATATGATTGTAGTGTGATGTCCTCAAATCACAATATTGACATTTAAGACAAATTTAGAAGACTTTATCTCATCATTTGACTTTACTCGACAATATGTTCATGGCACATGCATATTAAGCTTTTAATCAACTTATTCCTTTTGAATTGAAAGGTGTTGAGTGCTTGGGACAGTTAAGAAAACGCTGGACTCAAGTATCATCAACTGTAAATTTAGGCTCCTGCTTCATACACAGCAGCATCTCTCCCCCACTCCCCCTTTGTGGAGATGCCCTTCAGGTCCCTGAGGATGTGTTAATATGTCTAAGCTCTAGCGGGGCACCGGGGATGTGGCTGATCGGAGGGTGCGAAGGAAATCCGAGACCACGTCTGAGCGACCTGGTCAAGGAGCCGTCTAAGGGGAACCTGCCTGAGAGCGTCTGCCAGCGGCGTGGCATGTGTGAAGAGCGAGGAGGGGAGGGGGCCCAAAACATGCCAAACAGCTGAGAGGCAATACTGTAACAGTGTGGGGGCAGTAAAGGCCAGTGCCCAGACCTCCAGCAGACGACAGATCCCTGGGGCGGCCTGTGCGGCGAGCGGTGACGAGCGCCAGGCTCTCAGCTCTGATTGGCTCCAGTGTCTCCTTTTAGGGAAGTGGAGTGTAACAGGTGCCAGTGGCTGCGAGGTCGTAGAATGACGAGAGCTCGGGCTCCTTATTCGTCACCTCGCACTGCCCCCCACGTGACCTACAGCCCCATGCCGGAGGCCTATCAGGCCACAGTGAGTGCAGTAAGAATGTAAATAACCCCCCCGCACCATCAACACTCTGAGATATTCCATTTGTAGCCATGAGCTGTGATGTAGCTCGCAGAGACGCTACTAACCTACATGTCTATTTCTATTCCAAGCCTTTACTAAACAGGGACCTGAGTTACCTTCACCTCGAATATCTAAGTAATTACACAACATTTCACAACATTAATGCTTCGTTAGATAAAGTTTCTGACCAAGTTCAATACAAACAGGAAATTTAACGATAAAAGATTTGTAATCTGTCTAAATGAGGCAGTTAATATAGTTTGTTTTAACTTTATTAGACAATGAAGACCCCCCATCGCCCAATGACCCAATAAAATATGAGTCAAAACAAAAACTAATTTCTAATGTTGTATTAAAATGTGAATATTGTCATAATCATCACAATCTGTGTGCTCTTATATTTGAATTTGCCATTACGATGTGAATAGTTTTAATTATTGTCTGTTAACTGCTTTCTCTGTATATCGCATATTGTTAAAAATGACTATAGAAATAACTAAAATGTATTATTATCATTATATATAATAATATGATCAAATGTAATCTATCCTTTACATTTGGGTAACCCCTGTGCTCAGTCAATCAGCCCAAGGAATACAAGCAATACAGCCTGTGTTGATGTTAGACATGTCACTCATGGATTGGACGTGGTCATATCTCATCTCAGTGTTTTTCTTGTTGTCACAGTAAAGCTTCTTCATATACTTGTTTTTGAATCTTTAACAGCAGTAAAAACAGGCCACAGTTTCTGCACCACGTCCACATCATCTTCATTGTGTTGTCATTATCAATTATGTCTTGAATTATAGATTTTTCGTACTTGTTGAAGCTTTAAATCAGTATGTTTCACATCGGGCACCTTCCAGGTTTCGTATTATTTACACCAAACCAAAGAAATGTAACGCTGAACCAACTGAGTGAAGAAATTGTTGCTATAGGTTCAGCTAAGGAACAGGTTGTGCCACTTAAAGCACGAGCAGAGACGTCCCGTTAGTTTTTGGGTGAAGCCGTCGCTGTGTTTTGTCAACAGCTCGCCTCAAGTCAAAGAAGCACTTTTTGTCAGAGTGCTATCTTTATCACCAGGTCTTTATCAGGATGAAGCAGGTCTGTCTTAAATGGGTCATGGTTTTGAGGGACATTCGTCCTTATAAGGACACGTAGGAAGCACACGGTTTGTCTGTGTGACAGCTGCCCTCTCCCTCTCTCCCCCCCACCTCACTCCCTCCAGCACACACACATGCAACACACACTCCAGCAGCTGTTAGCAACAACTGCTTCTTTACAGTCAATCAACTTGGTCAGACCTTTGTTTACCATTTGCAATGCATGTTGTTGCTCAAGCACGAGCTCGACGTCGCATCTGAAAAAACTGTCTGTACAAGAAAAGCAAGCTGGTGCATTTTCTGCAAATATATCACAAAATATCTGTTGCTGAACGACTGAAGCAATTAGATCAAAGGTGGACGAAAGGAATTACATGTTTTTATAAATGCTTTTCACATTTGTGGGGTAGATCATTTGAATTTAAACTACAATGGCACTCAGTAGAGTTCTTACTTTTTAGCAAGATCTGTGAATTATGTCCCGGGAAACAAGGAAAATGCTGAAAAAGAAGAACCCAATCTCACAATAGTAAACAAAGTGAAAAAACATTCTTAGATCCGCCCCCTGATCCCGATTAACACCAAACTTTAATGGGTTCTTCTTTGACGCATACTTCATCCTCCCAGCAAGTTTCTTGTTAAAGCGTCCAGTAGTTTTTGTGTAATTATGCTGACAATCAAACAAACAAACAGACGGACAGGAGCGAAAACCTTCTTGGCGACAGTAGCCAAAAAAAATCAAACACCGATTCCACATTTGACCACGAGAACATGAGGATTATTATATTTTCACACTATTTTAAAATGTGTTTCATAGAATCCAGACTGTTAAATTCCGAGTGTCACTTTTGACGTTGTCGCTGCAGACGAGTGAATTATGGAAAACTGTCCTCGACAATGAACAATATCCTATTCTCAGTGCTGAGCTGCCGCCCTTGGCACCGACAGCTGCTGTGGTAATGTGCCACATGCCGGCAGTTAACAGCTGACGGCTCGACAGTGCTGGACGACCTGCATGTGGGCAGACACGCTAATCACAACAATCACATCAGGGGCTATTTTGTAAATGTAAACTATTAAACACGCGGCTGAAAGAGGAGGTGACAGCTGAGATATTCATTCTCATGTCAGGTCCAAGTGTTGTCATTACCTATTTTTAGTTATATTTACAGTTATATCCAAATGTTACTCAAAGTCCAGCTCTTTACAACTGCTTTTAATGTGTTTTATCTTATCTTAAGCATACTTTAAATTTGAATGTGTTATTATGCCGTATATATCTTATTTTGTATTTGTTTGCTTTTATCTGTCTTTTAACCAATGTAAAATGTCTTCAAGCATTTTTTAAAGGGCAAAATAAATGAAACGTGTTATTATTATTAGAGTTTAAAAATTTGATATCTGCTAATTCACTAACTGAAACTACTGTTTAAACTTTTAAAGCTGACAAATAAACTACATATCTGGTGGATATAAAGGAGATTCTACACTGCATATATTCTCTAAGTGGCTGACGTACTGTACCTGCCAATACATTAGCCTCTAACTCTGATAAGCTACTATTAGGTGATTATGTGGTTGTTAAAGTTAGAAATACTGTAAATAACTTTTCAAACTGTGTTGTTGTTTACTATACATGGCAAGAACCCCCCCAGTCAGCCATCCACAATACATACATGACAAGGTGGGTTTGACGGAGTGAAGTGCTGCCAGCTCTTTCTCAGATAGCGTCAGCTCTATAAATATATGAGGCTCTTTGGAAGTTTCCATTGTGCTGCAGCACGAAGGGATCGACCGGCTGTAGGTGTGTGTTTGTGTGTGTGTGTGTGTGTGTGTGTGTGTGTGTGTGTGTGTGTGTGTGTGTGTGTGTGTGTGTGTGTGTGTGTGTGTGAGGGACCGTTAGGACTGCAGGAGCATTAGAGGAATACACAAAGTACGAGTGATGTAGGAACACCACAGATATGAGAGGAGGATAATTAGTCAAAATAGTGAGTAGCGAATATAACAATAACACTAGTTTATGATAGTAATGATAATCCTAAATATGATAAAGTTGTGTATATTGTGTCAGTCCTCAATATGATATTGATTTACATATTGACAACTAGATTATATATTTCCCAATGAATAAAATGTCTACCTTTAGTTTCTCTGTTCCATTCATCATTTCTGGTCAAATTAAACTTTTAACTTCATTATCAGTTAGTTAGTTAGTTTTACATTGCGTGTTTACATTATTATTATTGTTACTACAGTTCTGATCCAACATGGCGGACGCACAGACGTAACGTAACGAAGCCATAGCAACCGGAGTGTTGTCCTTAGCAACCGGAGTGAGTCCATAGCAACCGGCAACTGGAAGTTAAAGGAATAGTTCACCCAGAAATGAAAATTCACTCATTATCTACTCGCCTCTATGTCGATGGGGGAAAGTGTTTAAGTCCACACAACGCGTTTGTAGTTTCAGGGTAAACAGTGCAGCTGACTAGTGACTAGTTGCTGAAGACTCGTTAAAGATGAGAGACCACCGGCTCAAATCGTGGCAGCGGCAGCTCGTAGAGGCATCAAAGGCACCTGCAACAGCGTCATCAAAGGCACCTGCCACAGTGTAACGGCAGCTGACCCAGGGTTCTGTTGACACCGGAAGTGTCGCTACTAGTTACCACAGTCACGAGCTGAGCTTGCCCTTACTGTGACAGCTTCAACAAACTTCTCTGCAGTGAATCTAGTGTAAACAACAGCAGCGTTAACTTTCTGTCCCCACGTGTTCACGATGGAGGAGGAAACGCAGTCTTCTACCAAACGTATTTTTATCAACGACGTGGACAAATACTCGTCCAGACACATCGCCAAGGTGAAGTGAAATAAACACGAACCGTGCGGGATTAACTGTTATTCGTCACTCTTTATTTAAACTAGTCTGATTTCCCCTCAACAGTTTCTATTCACGTGTTTGACCGAAGACAAAGTTGCTGGAGCCTCGTTTGAGATCAGAGGAACCGTTTCCTCCAGAGAGGAGTTCAGCTTCCCACTGGAGCGGTACAAAGTGAGTCAGGTGTCCATACGTGTGTGGTGTTAGATACTGCAGTTTGTGTACTTTCCAGGATTTACTGACACAAACAGAGGTGGAAAGTATGAACGATAAGATGAGATACTCCTTCATTAGTCCCAATTTGAAATATTACAGCAACAAGAGTCATAAATAGGCCTCAGTGAGTAATAACATGCAATACTTAAGTGTAAGGGTTATAAAGAAATATAGAAAAATGGAATGAAAACGAATATACTGTATACAGTAACAACTAGAAACATGTGCAGTGTGATAATAAAGTAGTTGTTAGCATGTACATAAATTCCAGGTGCCCTTATAGTTACTTGTACTTTACTTGAGTTATTTTTACAATTTAACTATTACAATTGTATTGCATTGTATTCTTAGCTTTCATTTAAAACTTATATACATAAATAAATGTATTTCTTTTTTTTATCATTTCTACATCATTGTCTTTGTTACTTTGCAGATTTAGGTTTTTATCCATAAAAAGTACATAATCATGTTCATACAATAACATTAATTACTATAGATTAAATAACGTAGTGAGTAAAGTAGTCGGCCAAACACATTAAAATGCAGCTGAAGTTAAGCGTCATTAATCCAACAATAAAATAATATAATAATAAACATGTAACATGTATACAGAGCTTTTTAAAGGGCTTTGTCTGGTTGAAACATGTTTAAAACACTTCAGGACAGAGGCTAATAAGATTGTGGGATAAAAGCACATTAATATAACATTAAAACACAGCATTTAAACAATAACAATAATATAATGAAACAGGCAATAGCAGATAGGCAATAAAATGTTGTACTAGAATGAATAAAGGCTTTTTAAAAAGAAATAATACTTAATAGTACTTTTACTTTTACATTTTTGAGAATATTTGAGTACAGGACTTACATTTGGAAGAGTATTATTTTGGTAAAGGATCTGAATAATTGTTCCACAACAGCACACAATTATGTCTCGTTCATAACACAAAGCTTGACAAGGTGCACAATCTCCTTCTGCAGTCGCCCACTCGGGAGGAGCTCCTGGAGCGGCTGCTGGAGTGTGATGTGGTCGTGTACAACATCTCAGAAAATGCAACACATAAGCAGCTTGAAGAGGCAACGTGGGCGTTAAAAGGTAAAGGAATGAGGTTGGATTATAATTCAGTGGACTGAAAGTTGGTTTTCTTTGTGCTCCATGTACATTTCCTCTGTTTTTGTTTCTTATACAAAGCCCTGCATGCTGAGATGGGAAACTTCACGACCCACAAATTGTTCATCTTGGTCTCGACAGTGATGACCTGGGCCTTGACCAAGCCACAGAACATGGTGCGCCTGGAGAAAAACCTCTGCACGCTTTTGACTTGTCCTGTGCGTTAAATACAAAACCAGAGAGATTGATGATTATCATTTCTCTCCTCAGGAGGACACAGACGTTCTCATCACAGAACAAGAGTTCAGGAGAAGACGACCTCATCGCAGTTTCAAAAGCCACAACAACCTGGAGAAGCTCGTGCTCAAACTGGGCAAAGAGGTGGGTTTGAAAATCAGTATTGATGTATCGCATCCGGACGTTTCAGTGATGTCTCCGATTCATACTGTGGAGATAACTGCAAATGGAGAATGTCTGATTGACCCATAACTTTCCTCTGATTTCACAATTTCACAGAAAAAGTCCAAACTCACGGGTTATGTTGTAGGCAGTGGTCTTCAGTACGGAATGGGGGAGAATCTCTTTCACTACTTTTTCAAGGTAAATAAAACCGTCTTAACAATAGTGGGACAAAATACACTATATTTCTCAGTTTATTCTACGTGCACGATTTTCAATATCATCATTTTCTAGGTATCTTGGTTGATGATGTTGCCAAAAGTCCCCATATTTGGAGATGGCAAAAACCACATCCCCATGATTCACGTGTATGATCTTGCCGGGTAATTTTTTTTTATTAACTCTATTTCTACTCACAACACAAACATATGCATCATAATACATCTATTCTTATGTGGAGAGGTGAACTAAACTTTTATTTTTTTTCCAGAGTGATTCACAACATCATCGAACTGACTCCGAAGTCAAAGTACATCCTCGCTGTCGATGATTCTAAGACAACGCTGGAGGAAATTGTAAAGGTAATGATGGAGATACAAAGAAAACGGTCATTATATTGGTAGCGAGTGTTTCTGGTCAAAGACACAAGAAAATAAAACATGACACAAATGATTGATCTCTCTCTCCGACTCTTCACCAGACGATAAGTGAGACACTTGGTCCCGGGAAAATTTACAATGTGCCAGAGCTGGAAGCCATCGCCATGGAGGCTTGTCAGGTAAATGCCATTATTGGAAAGCTACTTTTACAAACCAACATAGTTTTGCATGTGGTTAATTTCATCTGAAAAATGCAAGATGTCACTTTACAACTTAAAAATATTTGCTTTCTGACACAGTTAGAGCAATGTCAAGAATTATAGCTGCAATTATGACCCAGGAGAAAGACTCACCTGACAACATCGACATACAGATACAAACATTTACCCTCACATCATCACTAATATACAGTAAATATATATAAGTTGGCTAAGAAAACAATATATCAGAATCTTGTCTGCGTTGTTTCTACAGTACGGTGGTCACAGACACAAAGAAACCACCTGCTGTTACAGATGTAATGAACATCTGTACGATGTGCACGCACACAGCTGTGCATTCTGGCTTACTTTGAAGTTTACTGTATAAACCAAACTGTTTGTCTGTCTCTGTCGCCTCAGCCCAGCGAGCTGGAGTACTTGGGCATCAACCTCAGCCTGGACATTTTCATAATAAAAGACTCCTTCAACCTCCACTGGAAGGCTGAGGCTGGGATGGTTGAGAACATCGAGAGCATCGTGGAGGAATACAAAAACACCAGGCAGCTACTTGTGAGTGTTCAACTCATTCAGATGAGAGTCTCACACTGTTCCACTCCTGTTAGTACTAAATATATACAGGTCTTCAATGCAGCTACTGATACACTGCATGGAGATCGTGTTCAAGAGATCTCATGGTTGTTTTACACAGATAAAGTGTATTTAGAGATCTCCATCACTCTGATCTACAGCAGTCCTTCACTCAACAGATCCCAGATGTTCAGATTCTCTTGTCCTCTCTTTGTAGCCCATCAGGATCTGCCTGGGCGGACCTCCATCTGTGGGTAAAACCACGATCGCAAAGAAGCTCTGCAATCATTACAAGATCCACCACATCAAGATTAAGAAGATGATCGAGGAAAAGGTGGCGAAACTGGTGAGTAGGAGCCGAGAGTTTCTATTTGGGAACTAAAGGACAAATGCCGCCCTCTTGTGGAAGTGTTTTAATAGCAAGCAATGTAGCGAACGTGGAGATTTCAAGGCGTCAAATACGTATTCATCGTTCATGTTTTGTATTTTACAGAAGGAGTTGGGGACTGGAGATGAATCTGAAGATGAGAGTGAAGAGGTGGCATCTGCTGCTCGCGCACAACTGGACAATATTAACAAAAGCATGGAAATGCATGCAGGTGAGTTATTAAAGCACAAAGTGAAGCTTCCAGTCTCATTAGAAAAAAATCCTTTTTAGTTTCTTTTTCTAAATCTGCATTTTGATCCATCAGGACGCCTGGAAGACGAACTGATTTTTGAGATTTTGCAAGAAAAGCTGAATTCTAAGCCGTGTAGGAACCAAGGATATGTTCTGGACGGCTTCCTGAAGACCTACACTCAAGCAAAGCAAATTTTCCATGGTAAGTTCCATCCATTAAATTTAATTAATGCATTTTGAATATTGTTTTTTCACCCTAATGCTTGTGTTGTGCTTTTATTGTTCAGATGACAACCCAGAGGAACAGGATACGACGATGAAAGAACCAGTGTTCAACAAGAACATCACTCCAGGTTGGAGAATTACTTCTTTAATTCACCATAAACTGATAAGAATTGTATGTTACTCTCAGGACCAACTTATCTAAACTACATTATCCAACTTGTTTTCAGAGTTTGTTATTGCCTTAGAGGCGACGGACGATTTCCTGACACAAAGGGTACTCGGTCTCCCGGAGAGTGTCGCGGAGAAGACACGTTGCACCCATGATGAATTTCTCCCTCGCCTGAAGAAATACCGACAACTCAGTACTGCTGAAGAAAAGCTGCTGGACTACTTTGACGAGATTGAGATTTACCCAGAGCACATTGGTACTGTCCTCAAAGCCTCATCGTACAGAACGAATAAATGACAAACCATGAACAGGAATGATCTCAGATTTAGAAAATTAAATTGCTATGTGATTATGTCTGACGCCACCGTGGTTCTGTTCCTCTGCAGAGGTCGCCACAGACGACCCAGAGTACAAAGAGGTGATGAAGCAAATCATTGCGTCCGTGGGGCCCACCAAGAACTATGGCCTGAGTCCGGAGGAGCAGGAGGCGGAGAGGAGAAAGAAAGAGGAGGAGATGAGGCTGAGAGTGGCTGCAGAGAATGCGGAGAAGAAACGCAGGAATAAGACTGCGCTGGCTGAGATGGCTGCTCAGTACGAGGAGTGGGTAAGACGGGTGTAACGGTGCTGTGGTCCAAGATGGCAAATAAATGTGGACACAAAGTTAACATCCATCTTGTTTGCTTATCGTCCATTAGCAGAAGAATTTGTCGGAGGTGAGGAGGCAGGAGGAAGAGCTGATGGAAGCTCACTCTCTTCCTCTGAGGAACTACCTGATGAAGCACGTGATGCCCGCCCTCTCTGAGGCCATGGTCGAGTGCTGCAAGATCAAACCAGAGGACCCCGTCGACTTCTTGGTACCACTCGCTGTTCTACTTCTAATATATCGAAGATCATCAGTGGATTTCTTTGTCGAACTTACTCTGACTCACCTTTATGTTGCAGGCGGAACATCTCCTGAAGAAGAACCAGGGATAGATGTATATCACGAAGAGTTGTTTTCATTTCCCATCACCTGAGGCTGTGTTTACTTTACAGCATTTCATGAATAATGTCAATGAAATTAGCGACGCTCGAGTGTCACAGGCTCAAAATGAATATGAGGATTCAAACATCATCATTCAAATAATCTGATCACAGATATTATTCATAAAAAGGTTTTTATTTACAAAACAGCAATGACATGTTCAGATTCTTTGCAGTGAGTAGTTTCATTTTACTACAGCTCTATCATGTGTGTATCAATTTGTGTTGTTTTTTCTTTTCTATATACTTTATAAGACAATAAGAGCAAACTGCAGCTTGTCCTCAATTCTCAGCTCCGAGACGTGCAAGAATAAATAATAATGTTAACAAAAGGTTCATGTGTTTCTCACGTTCTAATCAGTGTCAGCAAAAATGTTAGTGAGTTATGAGCATGTATCTGAAAGTGCTAATTCATGCTTGACATGCATTTTTAATAATCAATAAATATTTGCACCTGTAAATGTTAGTAAGTAATCATTTTATGAAGGTCAGTGGTCAAATGTGCTGTTGGAGGCAACACATTAAGACTGAAGAGCTAAAAAATAACTTTTCCAAAAACTCCAAAGTAGTTCTCAATAATGGTTTTCACATTTTATTACACTTGCAGTAAATACTCCACTTTTACTGGAAACCAGTACCAAGTGTTCTTACTGTGGGACTTGGCTCAGTGTTTGAGAGTGATGTCTGTACTTCCAGTATGTGCACTGATTACAGGTCTGTGAGCCTCCATCTGGTCTGTGACTCAGCTCCCACTGTGATGTACAGTCAGCCTTTACTGGAAGATACTGGAAGAAACCTGCAGACACTTAATCCAGCAAAGATGTAAACACAGTGATCCTCATCAACTCCAAAGCTCCTTGGCTGCAGGTGATAAAGTTTATGGATTAAATTAAAATTCTATTTCCATTCAGGTCACTGAAAGAAGTCGATATCAACGTGCTTCTATTTATTCATGAGGTTCACCAGTGGAAATTAACTTATGATGAAAACAAAACCTTATAATTTGACTCAAGAGTTAAAATATGATTCTTGCATATGCTGGGAATTCTGCAAACCTAAATTAGTCAACAGGAAGTTATACAGAATATAAAATCTCAGTTTTCAGTTCCTTCCTTTTTACTGAAGTCTGCTCTTTCACCAGTAGGTGGTGCAGGAATCCTTTGTCACAGAGGAACAAGCTAGAGACACTTGGACTTGAACACACTAAATATCTGGTGCATTCTTTTTTATTTCACCCCAAAACAAAGAGCGTCTATACACTGAAATGTATCTGTGGGAAATAAATGAGTCTGGCTGTGGAGGAAGCCTTTGTTCAACGTTGGTCGTAAAAAAACCATCATAAAATAAGATGTTGTGGATTCCTTTAGAGTTTGTGTCTGGAGTTGGCTTTGTAGTTTGGGACTGAACTGTAGAATCCACAGTTTAAATAGAAGCCGTCTGCAGACATGGGACACAAAGTCATGAGACAATAGAAATAACGTCCTTTTCATGTACCATGTTTTACCACAATAAAACAGTAAAATGCCATTTACAGCTGTGCTGCATTTACCATTACAATGTCCCCTTAGTTGTCCATACTGTGAAACCACATGGAGATTGCAGTAAAACTTGCAGTAACAAATACACACACACACACACACACAAAACATAGAAAATATAAAAGTAATGATACAGAGAATCACTGCAAAAGGTCCTTGAGATTCATTCAAAGTGAAAATCAAGCCTCTACAGCTGATTAGATCAATGAGAGTCAGGTCTTTTATTTGTGAGAGAGAATAATACTGGACCGTAAAGGAAAAAAAATGTTCTTATCGGACCTTTGTTGAGTTATTTTAAAGAAAACCTCTGGACCATCATGCAAAGCGACTCAGCCACACAGGTGTTTTCTGTTACTCTGATAAGACCTCGGCTGCACTCGCAAGTAAGTGAAACCACCTGTGTGTGTGTGTGTGTGTGTGTGTGTGTGTCTGTTGCTTAATGCTTCATGTTATTTATGTGACAGTAGTTCACGTGGTAAACCAGGCTGGATTAACCTCCTGGTCCCCACTGGGATTACCGTCCATCTCATCCTGCATCAGTTGGATTTTGGCCACTTTGGAGCAATGCAACAATTAAGCATTATTCCGTTAACATCATACAGTGCACATTAACAGCTCGTAATGTTGATATACTGGCAATGAGTTGATGACTGTCCACCAGGCAGAGAGAGAAAATATTAATTTCACCTGACAAATAATAACCACGCTCCTTTTTAATAATATTTAAATATCTGGAATACTAAAGGTTTGACACCATGAGTGACACCTTTGACATCACAAAGAGTCATTTGATCATTGTTTAATGCCAAATACAAAGAGTAGAGTAGCTTCAAGTTTATTTACTTTGTTAAATCTTGCAAAGAAACTCACCAGAAATTATAATCCTTAAGTAAAACAGGTACTGGTAAATCAAAGTGTACTGTGTCGATGTTGAGGCCTCCTGCTGGACGGAGTGGTAAATGCAGGAATGACAAGACAGGCTGCAGCAAAACGCACAAAAGGTCATAAGAGGTGAAACAAACTGGAACGTCACTTTCACCGTTCATTGCATTTGAGGTCAGTAAGTAAAGTGTTGGCGAGGGGACTGTGTAATTTGCAGGAGGGTGAGAGGCCGCAGCAGTTAGTCCTGATACCAGCGCTGTCAGAGACTCAGTGAGAGCCACAGAGTCTCTGGTCGAACAAATCACTTCCCCAGCAGGGAGCAGCTCCAGCTCGGTCACCGACGTTTTTATGGGAGAGGAACGACGAGATGTCCTGCCAGACACCCACAGTTTTCCAGAATTCATGTCCTCGGTGCATGTACAGCATGTGTCACGTCCGATTTTACTGCCACCCCCGAAGTCAGCCAGCCTCCTTCCTCATTTCCAGTATTTTACTGCTGCAAGAGCAGGATATTATTCTGCCTATTTAGGGGCTGTATTTCCCAGCATGCACTGCAGCATGTGAGACATCAGAAAACTCAAGGAGACACATCAGGATTTTTGCAAACTGATCTCTACAGTGTCATTGCTTGTTTGCAACTGACAAATTCAAAGGGATATAAAAGCACACGGCTAATATCCTAAAGCAATTTAACTTCGTCCGTCTGGCACCTCAAAGTTAGAGGAATTAACAGAAAATAGTTGATGATGTGTTTGTATTTATCTGGAAAACATGAGTCACGACCCCAGATTCAGTCGCCTCCTCTCGACAGAAACAAGCTCTGAAGTGTCCGGGGAATGAAATACAAATAACAGGGAGAGAATAAACAAAGTTTTTTCCAAGACAATCTTTGAATTTATTTGAAGACCCCCTCCCTCCAAAGTAAATGAACACAATTTTATAAATAAGAACAAAACCCCTCTGCAGTAGTTTGACTCTGGACCTTTATTTGTCACAGCCAGAGGTCAACGTCTGGTCGACCGGAGCGGCCGCTCTCCAATGGAAAACCTCTAATCCAGAAGTGCCAGGAATAGTTAAGTGGTGAAGTTTTTCACCTGAACCAGCGAAGGAGAAAGGTTTCATTCTGTGGTGCAGGGCGTCGACTCCAGCAGCTGAAATACACAACATTCATTCTATAATTAAATAGATCAAGTTAGTGTGTTTGTGTTTGTTGTCCTGTGTAAAGGAAACACACCGTCGCCCTCTTCATCCTGCACTTCATCCTCCACCTCACAGAAAAGGGAAATAATTCCTCTCCAAAACAGTCAAATTACCCATGGTGCCAAGTGGTCTGCACATAGCTGTGTGTGTGTGTGTGTGTGTGTGTGTGTGTGTGTGTGTGTGTGTGTGTGTGTGTGTGTGTGTGTGTGTGATGGTCTCAGTTAGCCATGGTGTTTCACTGACAATAACCTCGACCACCCTTGTGGTGGTCTCTCACACACATACACTGGATGGAAATAGCATGCACTGTTGACCACCGTGACATCTGCTGGTGGTTGAAAATGTTAAAACAGGACCACACACACACACACACACACACACACACACACACACACACACACACACACACACACACACACATGCACACGCACATGCATGCACACGCACACCGGACATGTGAAGTGCATGCAATGATCCATATCAGTGTTTCTCATTGTGATAACACACACAAACAGACACACACACACACACACAGACACACACTCACACAAATGCCATGGATACCACAAGTAGTTCTAAATATATTGTCCTTCCACCTCAGGGAGGCAATTATTCATTCCGACCCCATGTGTTGTCCAGATTGACCCACCTCACCAACACACACACACACACACACACACACACACACACACACACACACTTTACCAACCTCTGTTTCACAGCAGTGTTTGCTTTTGTTGGATAATGACATTGACTTGGCATCCTTCGGTGTGTGTGTGTGTGTGTGTGTGTGTGTGTGTGTGTGTGTGTGTGTGTGTGTGTGTGTGTGTGTGTGTGTGTGTGTGTGTGTGTGTGTGTGTGTGTCCATTCAGACATGCTTCCCCAGTCTCCCAGTCAGACTCTAAAAGGTCGACTCTCTGTATCTGTGAGTGAAAATGTGGTTTTCCCCACTTTTCCAAATGATGTCGTCCACATCGAGTCAGATTAACAGAACCTGAAATAATCCTCAGTCCCTGAACCTGTTTTCATTTAAACCTTTTACTTCTTCTTAGATATATTATCTCTGTCTCACATGTGACGTTTGTGGTCCAGGTTCCAGTCAAAAATCCATCACTTTTAAAACAATCCTACAGTAATGAGGAAGTTGGGCGTTAACTGGGTCAGAAGAACCAACAAATACCGCTGATTTAATCCCGCTACTGCAAACACGAGCTGTCCCGGGGGCGCAGCTCAGTTAAAACACTCGTGGTTTTCAAGTCATACTCGTAATTGGTTCAACAAACAAACTGTCAGAGCCTTGAAGAGGATAGAATAATACAACTGAGCTGGGGAGTTGAATGATTAAGGCCAATTCGGCTTAATCAAAACATCCTCGGATCAGATCTTCATCGCACTTCATTTCTAAAGTGTTTGAGTGACTAAAAGAAAAGAAAACAAAGTAGAGTGTCACTCAGCGGAGTGCATTCCTCCACCAAGGCCCAGCAGTCCCCTCATGACACCACATTAGATTTAATCCACACCAGATGCTCAAACTCAGAGATAACAGTCGCCTAAAACTATCACTTTCATTCAGTTCCACTTTTATCAATCCCGAAATGTTTAAGAAAGTGGAAAAATCGGGATCTATACAAACATTTTATGGGTTTTTATTTGGGTTATGAACCATTTTTCCACTAAGTTTTGTGGAAATCCACTATATAGTTTTTGTGTTATCTTGTTCACAATCACAAACAGACACAACCTCCTTAGCAGAGTTAATAAGAACAGTGGTACAGAAATGAGATTCCTTTCAGTTTCAGTCACAGTAAATATCATCTCCCTAATGTTTAAAACAAATACATATTTCCTGGATATAAACTCACACTGTTTTCACACCGTAAAGCTGCTTTAAAGAATCAGTTGGTGAACCAGTTGAGTTTTAACAGCTGAAGCAAAAAAAAACGAGCAGCTGTGGTTCTAATAAAAATTCCTCAAACGACACATTTGTGTTAAAATGACAAGTTGATGAGTTCACTGTGGCGACTCTGCTTCGTCAGCGCTATTCTCCACCTTTATTCACGTTAGTTAAAACGTTTCTCCTTCGTTCCCAGTTCATCTCGTGTTTTATAATCATTTCTCTTTTCAGCATGTGCGCGACTGCTGTTCGACCTGCGTGCACCAGTTCTGCTGTGAGTGTAAACAACATGAGAACATGAGAAAGATGAAGACTCGTGAACATAAAGACCACGTTTATGTTTGATCTGTTGTTGCCTCTTTTACAAATATGAAGCCAAAACATCTTGATCACCCCCTAGTGGTTGGCTGCGGTATAGGTCATAAACCTTGACTCCTTCACGTTAGCGGATGGGACACGGACCAAGCTAAAAAGCCAAATACATTTTTGTCAAGGATGTTTTCTGTCATTTTCAGTAGTTTTCACACTGATGTTTGGTCAAGAGTTACATTTTTTAGTAAGTATAATTAGTTATTTGATGATATAAAGACAAACGTCATGATTGACAGCTGATACTGATTCGTGATTGGCCGAGTGCGTGTATTGGTGGGACCTCGATACCGCGGCTCCACTCCACGATCACTGTTGTGCAGACAAAATGACACCTGATCATTCTTTTACAACATCTTCTTTGAGGTGTGATGACGCCTCTCCGGCTGCGAACTGCGGCCGGAGAGGTCGGTCCCGTAAAGGAAGTCGTTTCTCGTAACTCCTCCGGGATAAACAGGCCCTCTCAATCAATCACAGATACAAATATGTGAACCCTTTCCAAATGCTAATGGGAGCCAGGTTCTGCGAGTCTGTTCGAGGAATGTTTGGACGGCAAAGGACCAAGTTCAAATATGAAGGAAAATGTGATGTGTGATGCATTGCAGGAAGAATTCCTTGCAGAGAGAAAGGTTCAGTCTGGGTTTTCATTAGTTTCTGAACAGGAGATCATCCTGAGGAATAAAATGCTCTTCTGGATATTGTTCCTCGAGCTCTTCACAATCAAAGAGACTCACAGGACAATTTTGTGGGGTGTTTTGGGTGTTTACGTGAGTGTGTGTGTAAGAATGTGTTGAGTAGGTGGGTGGTTGCGTGAGCGTGTGTGTTTGTGACATTATAAACATCCCATAATTATCCCTGATTGCCCCGGGGACCCCCTGGCTCCGACAAAAACAGCCGCTCAGCTCCTATCACGACGTTTAAAGGCCCTGTCGCATTTACAGCTCTGCAATAATCGGCCTCCTCATGGAAATAATTATCTGTGTTGAAATGGATTTGTTGACGCAAAAATACTTTCACTACAGTTTGTGCTCTGCTCCAAAAAAAACTACTGTTTCTCTAAAGCGAATCATCGTCATGATCAATGTGCAAAACATTTACGCTGTGCGGTACATGGTGTTCTGAGGGTGTCACATCTGGTTCTGCTGTAGATTGTATTTGTTCCTGCAGACGAGTAAACACATCAATGAAAAAAAGCAGCATCTTTCACAAGCGGAAGACCACATGGGGATAACAGCCATGAAAAGCAAAGCCCCCACTTCACGGTGGGGGAGACAAATAGAAACCTACTGCTCCGATACTACTAACACGCAACACTAAGAAATAACAAGAGCACATTGGCTATTCAATTAAAAACACTATGCTGATAGGTTAAAGTAATGCATCTAAATTCTATATAAATAATTATTATTTCTTATTTTTTATTATAAATGTGATCAATTAAGGAGCATCATAATCATAATAATTAAACATCTTTAAAATAAAACATTTAAATACGTTATAAGTGTCCTAACTGTCATGAATTGTCGGTGTGTAAAGATAATAATGACGTCAAGGTTCTAACTATAGACTGTTTACAAAGATGGACGACGCGCCTCCACATCTGCCCACTGTCCAGATGTGAAGCTTAAATATCCTGTCTACGCTTAAATACGCTGCCGTCTTTCACATCTGGAGCCTGCACAGTGGGCACATCTGGGCCTGGAGCCGCAAGAGCGAGGTCGTGTTCGACACGCACGCTCGACCAATCACGAGTCTCAGCTGTCAATCATGATGTTTCACCCACCCCGTTTAATAACAAATTAAAGCCAAACTTACTGGAAAACTGAAGAAACATCAGTTTGATTGGAACTGATTAAAATGACAGAAAGTTGGTCCACATCCCGTCCACTAACATGCAGAGGGCAGGATTTATAACCTGTACTGCAGCCATGCAACCAGCCACCAGGGGGTGAAAGGCCTTGGCTTCACTTTTGGGGGGGGCCGCCATGTCGTCTATCTTTATACAGTCTATCTAGTTTTTGGTTCAGATCCACAATATAGCATATGACTATTTCCTGGCATGTGTTCCAGTGTAAACTCACTTTGTATCGAACTTACAAAAGCATCGATACACAATATTAATTTGTTCATTTTTGTCCAACACTGATTTGTTGCAAAGAACAGAGGAGACATAAGTAATTGATGGGTTCTGTGCAAGGTCAGCGAGGTACAGAAGGTTCTGGTTCTTCATAAATTACACTGAACTTTGAAAGATTCATTGCATCACATGATAAATTCAGTTGTTCTGGCTTGTTTCACTCACTCCGAGTGCAAATTAAAGTATTGGAGTCTGCAGGAACATGGATGTGAAGCAGGGTTCGGAGCCTGGTTGCATAACACCGAGGAGAGGTTATTTAAATATGTGAGGGCCTACATCCCTCCTCTGATATGAAACAGAGGCGAGAGCTGCAGTTTCCACTCTGAGCAGCTGGATTTCTGTTTTTCTAAAGACAAGGAGGGAAATGAAGGGAGGATTTTCTACTGCAGCTCCGCCCAGAAACCAGAGGGTTAACCGGGGGTCTGAGTGTGCGTCTGCACAGGGTCAGGAGCTGGGAACAACCTTTTTTAAGACACATACATGTTTTATATAGATGAAGCTGTCAGTGTAATCAAAACATGTATAATTTGTTCGCTCCGAAGGTTCGAAAAGGAAAGTGACTACTTATTCAAAATGTGATGAATGAACCTTTAGCAATTGAAAAGTAGTTTTAAGCCTCCGTGCAGGTGGCAGCCGGTGGATTGAGGGATTTTTCTTTAAATCTGGTACAAACATTCACTTCGGTGTCTAAGGATGAACTCTTTAGATTTTGTTGTTCAAATGTCAAAGGACAAGGTCACGGTGACCTCACAAAGCAAAACACATTGGGCAGAAACATTTACTTGCACTAAATGATGAACGGAATAGAATTTGGTGGGCTCAGGTCACTGTGACCTCTTTAAAGACTTTGAGGAGGTGATATCTCAAGACCACCTCGAGGGAATTTCTTTAACTTTTGACCAGTATTCACTTGGACTAAAAGATTAACCGATTACCTGAGATGAAAAATATAAGTTTTGTCTCTTATTGGATCACAAAAATGATTCCTGATTTCATAGCTTCTTTGTATCCACAGTTTACAAATTGTCATAAGTGTTTCGCGGTTGAAATGAGGGACGTTTATATACGATGGTTAAGAAGACTACAAATGTGTTTTTGCCTCAGTAACCAAAGGACTGTTTTTTAATGCTGAGACACTGTCATGACTTGTCCTCTCAGTTACCACAGCTGTCTTCCATGTGGGTCCCGCATGACTCACACAATTTGGCCTGTTTTACCAAACAGGAAAAAGCAATGAGAAGAAACCCCACCAGCCCACAACAAGACCACCGTCATGCTGCTGCTAAGCTGCGAGGATGATATCCATGACCCTGAGTTTTAGCTGCAGAATTCAAACGGGCTGTTTGGTAAAGCCGGAGAAGGAGGAGGACGATTGGCGACTGCAGCTCACAAACAAAAACATGTCTGATTGCAAAAGAGAGGATCGTGTGCCGAGTTTCGTCTTGATGACACGATCCTCAGAGTTTACAGAAACGCAGATAAACCAAAACACTATTTGGGAATTTGATCCACGTTTAAACCTAATTCTAGAGTTTGTTGATCCAGGATTGTAAATGAGTTTTGCAATAAAGAAGCTTTGGATTGTTGACCTGTTTAACTACAATAACAAAGTTCATTACATTTACTTCCTTGCTAGATTTATAGTTATTTCTTTCTGTCGTTCATCAAAGAAACGTTTTTATTAGTTTTTCTCAATTCACCACGTAGGTGTTGTGTGATTTTCTGATTCATGCATCTGGGGTTTTTCACGTTACGGTTTCTCGCCAGGCTTAGGAAGAAGCATTCCATTGGAATTAGCTAATTTAAAATAAGTATTTAGTAAATGAGCCACTTATGAGCCGGTATGGGACGCGATGGATCAATGAGCCAGATGTGATGCAGGAAAACAAATCAGCCGACGTTCTCCATCTCCGGCTGACGACTTATCTTCCTCATTTGATTCGCTCCAAACCCCAAACACATGGTTATGATAATACAAAAATGTTTTCCTCCTGCTGCCATGAAAAACAAACAAAAATATAATAATTTAATTTTGTCCCTGTATTAAATGTTTGGGAGGAAGCTGATTTGCAGGCGAGTAATTTTTCCTTCTGGTGGAGGAAAACAGTCCGAGAGGGAGGATTAGGAGTCGGGCCGGTGCTCAAGGTAAACAGGTGTGTGACACGGAAATGCCAGGTCTGTTTGTTGGTTTTTATCTTTCAGCTCTCCACCATATCCTCCCACAAAGATATACAATATATTCTGTATATGTATATTCACGGGGGACTCAGTAAAAGAGACGTTAAGTATGTGATATCTGGCAGAGGTTTGCAGACTTGACAAAAGCAGCGGCTCTCTGGCAGGGAGGCGTCTCACCGCAGAGCTTTCAGGAAACACTGGTGCGTCTTGCTGCAGCTGCACTTTCACAAGTCAGAGAGACATTCAGGGGGAAAATGTCTGATTTCAAGAACTTGTTCAACATTTTTGAACACGCGTAGAGTTAGATGACAAGACTGATACCACGTAATGTCTGTATGGAGTTAGTGCCGGGAGATTAGCATATTACGACTGGACAAAATTGAAGTGATATTTCCTAACTCTCTCCAAAAACCTGCACCCCAGCACCTCTCAGGCTCATTTTATTATACATCTGCAGAGGAATTCCTGTTTTCATCTGCTTTGTTCGTTTGCTCGCGTGATTCGCATGTAAATTCATGCAAAAAAAGTGATTCTATCTATTTATTTTCACAGTTCCTTGCTGAGTCACGACACACACTGCAGCAGGTGTGATCCCTGTCCTCACACACACACACACACACACACACACACACACACACACACACACACACACACACACACACCTATAATAGTCACCTGAGCCAAAGTGAAAGGCTGAGTGTGTTTTCACAGCTGTCGACGTAACGAGCTCTTCGGGGCCTGTCAAGTCATCGGTTAGCTAACGTCTCAAGTTGTGTGTGTGTGTATGTGCATGTGTGTGTGTGTGTGTGTGTGAGTGTGTTATAGGTGCAGGTTAGGTAATGTCTCGTTGCGCCACCTCCATCTCCGGCAGATTCAATGTCATTATGACCGAAATTACACAACCTGAGCTGGGAATTAAAGTGACAGAGGGTCGGGAGGAATATAATCTTTTTGAAAGGGGAATAGAAAGACATGTGCAAAATGCAAAATGTCTTTTATTTCATTTTATTTGTAAATGTTCATCTTCTAAAGGAGGAGAGAGAAGCTGTAAAAGGAAATGATCTTCATTATCAAGTTGTTATATTAACGAGTGACACAGGCATTCAAAAGTTAAAGGGTTCAATTGCCGGTGATGTCAATCTTAATAAAAATGTAAACAGTCAAAGAGGATTAGTAAAGTCATGTGTTTGTGTAGAATTTATCACGAGAAGTGACACTGGAGCTAAATGTTCTGGCAACGTTTTAAAAATCCTGCATGAGAAACTACTTGACTTCTCCTGGTATGTGTTCAATAAATGTCAAAATATCTCACTCACGTTGGTGGGATGTGGTTTCAGGCCACGTCTCAGCGTCCCTCAGCGTGAGATGTGTTTAAATACTAAAGATATGCACAGGCATTCACATGAAACGTGACAGAAGTAACACCTACTTTCTTTTTCTGTAAGACCTACTTTCTCACCTCCCCACAGCTGCACATTCACATGAATGTGCGTGTGAGACAGAAATTGTCAGACGTGTTTTTCGATGCTAAAAGGAGGCGATTTACGAAACCATTGGATCATCTATGCATCCATCCATTGTCTATGCCCGTTATCCTTTGAGGGTCGCAAGCCAATCCTAGCTGACATGGGCGAGAGGGGGCGTTCACCCTGGACAGGTCGCCGGCCCATCACAGGGCCAACATACCATGATTCTGCATGATTCTCATTCCGGCAGAATGGCCTGTGTCGTCTTGTCCCCTAGAACATGCAAACACCACACAGTAAGACCCCAGACAACTTAGGGTTCGACCCAAGACCTCTGGACCACTATGCCGCTAACCCAACGCAAGCCAACGCTAGGCAACAAACCACAACTCTGTTCACATCGCAGCTACTCAATCCACTTCACAGCCAACCAGCCCTGAAGTGTTCATGTGGAGAGAGGGAGCGAGTGTTACATCCCATCATTAATGACTTACAGGGAAAGAATAACAGGTGAATTATGAAGTTTACAGCCCTCAGCTCGCCGCTAAGCCCGAGGGTTTGAGGAGAATTACACATTTTTGAAACGGTGAAATATCTTCCACCTGGGTAAGTCAGACCTGGCAGAGGCTGCAGAGGGAACATCTGGCTGCAGGTTTATCCTGGCGGGACCTGGTGTTTTTCAACACAGCTACAGCACAGCATGGCCTCCCCTCACACTTCACACATCGCTTCCTTTAACACAGCGAAGAGCTGCTCTCTGTGCACGTCGGACATCTTCATGTTTTAATTCCATTTGCTGCAGTTTGAACAAAAACCGTGCCACGGCTTCGACTCTGCAGAGTAAACACACTCCTGTTTTCCTGAGTCACGACAAAGACGACACCACAGATGTTTTTTTCGTCTGACGTAATTCTTGATGAACATGCGCGGTGTTTACAGGAGTCTACGATTAGAGATGCTAAACCACTATAGTTAGTAGAAAAACAATAATTAAGCTGCTCCAAACATCCCTCTGCTGTGACCCTTTTCTGCAATATTGAAGTTCTCAAATGGGCCTCGCATGTAAGCGTGCGGTGTGCAGGGCAAACCAAAATTAACAGGTGATCCCTGCCAATTTAAACAGGCCTGGGTCCCCGGCCCCCTTTTTCCCATAATACTCATTGTGATTGCGGCTGTCTGACGCCCTGGAACATGAATCACTGCATGTTTCTGTTGCTGATTTCAAGGTTTAGATACTGAGACCGGTAAAGGTTATGGAGTAGTTGTGTCTGAGCCGTCTGAGACAACTTTCCCATTTAATCCAATGTCTGAAGATGATGTTTTTTTAACACAATAATTTGTGTTAAAATAACATCATCCTTAAGGTTAGAGGAGCTTAGTTAACATTGTCCTTCTGTTGTCATTAAATATTCCTGTCATTAAATTTAAATGGTGTCTGTTATGTTTGCTGCAAATGCACATCTATTGCCATTCGTCATTCATTGGTCATATTATGGGATTTAAGTGAATTTAGACTCCTCCTTTCCTTTCCCCCTCTTGCTCGTGTTATCTTCCTCTTCCTCTCATCGTCTCTTACCCTCAATGTTTCACTTTGTTGGACGTGTTAAGATCTACGATAGCGTGTCCCAGCAAATCTGTCCTCCAACGGCTCAACGAGAGCCCTGGTGATTTATGGTTCCACATGTGCAAATATTACTGTGATCGAGGGTTCTCTCACCACAACTCTGCTAATGGTGCCAGTCAGATTGAAGGATGTCTACAGTGCAAATACAGCCCAACTAAGTACGCTTGCATATAGAAGACTGTCATATTTTTCATTTCAGGGATTTTATCCCTTTGCTTCAGGTTTTCTGAGGCGAACGCAGCGAGGGATTCAGAGCAAATGTTTCCCGTGCTCATAGCTAACAGCCATGGGGGCTGCAGGAATCAGGGATTTGGGTGGATTCTTTATGGAAGTTTCTGCTGGAGATCAGGTTTCTAACGTCCCACAAACCCTGTCCCACTCCAGCTCTGAGTGAGAGAACTTCTGTGGAAGTGTCATCCAGCTGCAGGGAAGTTATCAGTTACTCACAACAACACATCTGCACAAGTCACAGACTGTGATTTCCAGTACGTCACGCCTGTTAATCATAATTGTTGTGAACACTACAAGAGCAAAAATATAAAATGATAGGCCACATTCTTGGTGGAGTGCCCATGTTAAAACAACAGGGTAAATCTAGACAATTGAATATTGAGGCAGTGGACCTCAAAAATGTAACAGGAGGGGTTGACATGTGTTTTGAATTAATGACAGGACCACTCCCTTTCTTTCACGGGGCCACAGCAGCCCTCTGCTCTGGTACAGCAGGAGACTCACAACCAAAAGGACAGTTTCCAAAAGAAAAAGCATTTATTGAAGTTCGATGCAAGCCAGTCGCATTTCATTACAACACACAGGTTTACAAAAGTAGCATGTGTCCCTTTTCTGTAAAGCTTGAAGTGTAAATGGTTATTTATGTATGTAAACACTCTCAAAAGTCATTGCTCCACAATCACAATAATTCAAAAAGGAGAAACCAAGGAAGATACAACATCAAACTCTGATTGACCGGTAGTTTGATACCAGCAGGTTTCTTTTTACACGTTGAATATTCATCGACCTCTGTCATGTCTCTTACAGGAATTCTTCTCTCTACGTCTTTCTTTTCAAGAGTTCAATGAGAAGACACACTCTCATGTCAGTGAGCAAGGTATGAAGCTGGGGTGGTTAGCTTAGCCTAGCATAAAGACTGGAAGTAGAGGGAAACAGCTAGCCTTGCTTCCTTTTGAAGTTTGGGTTCTCTCCAAAAGCAACCTGACTGAGCCAGAGAGAAAATTAGCTGAGCCGGATCCAAATCCGACAGGCATTCTGTGTTTTGTGTTAAAAGCTGACACAAGCCCAAGGTTTTTCGTGATTACAGGCACGATCGACATTTAAAAAAGTAGCTAAAGTGACCGAAACTAACCAGAACCTGAATATTTAATATTTCTTGTCCAAACTGGGCCTGACTCTCTCGGGTTGGGTCTCCTCACTCTCTTCTGTAAGAGAGAATGACAATCTGTGGTTTTTAAAGGGACTTAGTTTGTCAAGTAATAGTTACAGCATGTAATTCCTATCCGTTTCCCCCTTCCTTCCAGTCTTTATGCCGAGCACCTCCTGGCTCCAGCTCCGCTCTGCGACTTAACTTCGTCAGACGCGGATCATAAAAGGACAGCTTTGCCCAGTAGATAAAAACAAAGTCCTCAGAGTACCTGCTCTGACAAACTGAAATAAAAGCAAACAGACCTTAATTTTTACACTTTAAGAACCAATAAAGTGCTATCCACCAGAGAAAGCATATGTAATGGTGTACATGATGTGTAAAAAAAAACACAAAGCTAGTCTATCTGTGCCCATATAGTAGTGCATGGGAATGTAAACCTTCGAGTAGAAAACACCACTTTAATCCTGTGGTTAACATCTGTCCTATTCATTAAGCCCCGTGAGGTTTTGCACATTCTTTAATTCCAGTACATTCAACTATAGGCAAGACTTCAAATACAATGACGGATTATTTGTATTCCTTTTACTCACATCATCTATGACGAGTATTTAATTCTGCCATAAGCTCATTCTGTACTTTGTTGTTTGCATATGGACAACCAGGCGGGGAAGGTCTGTTGTATTTGAACCTAATACAAGAAAAAGTCTTTCCGAACACAGTCCACTTCCAGACTTGAGTCCTCTCGTGTCCCTCTGCAGGAGTTCAGTCCACGGCTGCAGTTCTACCTTCTTCCTCTTGGTTCTTTTCTTGTGGCCGTGTTACTACATTTGGGACGGGCCTCTTGTAAAAGCCCCATCTCCAATTTGATGTGTTTGCATTTGTTCATAAAGTTTTCCATTGTCTTGCACATCCCATACAAATGGATTGTCACATCTCCAGTCACAATGGATGATATTCCTTAAGACTATGATTCTTAAGCTTCTTAGCACTGGACGAATCTCCTCTGGTCCATATCTCCATCCACCTCTCTACTGCCTCTTCGACCCAGCGTCAGGCGTCATGGTCTGCTTCTGCGTGTTGATTTGGTCATGTGGGTATGGCAAGCCTGGAGGTCCGGGGGTTCCTGGTGGTCCAGCTGGCCCTACTGGCCCTGGTTTTCCTCTTGGTCCTGCTGGCCCAATGATGCCTGGTAGTCCTGCCTGACCCTGGATCCCTAAGAACCCTGAGTGTCCCGGAGGACCGTCTTTACCTGAGGGACCAATGTCACCTTTCTGGCCCCTTTCACCACCTGGCCCTGTTGTACCAAGAGAACCTTTGGCTCCTTTGACCCCTACTGTCCCTCTACTGCCGTGGGGCCCTACCACACCTCGAATACCTACGGGACCAAGAGACCCCTTCTCTCCAGCGGATCCACGACTTCCTAAGACGCCTCTGTCACCTTTGCTTCCAGTCAGTCCCAAAGGCCCTTTTGGACCATTTTCACCACGGTTTCCTTTGGCCCCCGGGGGTCCAGGAGCCCCTGTGGATAAAAGACAGTGAGATGAAGTTTTTAAAAAGAACAGTGCACACGTAGGAGATCTTAACGTGACAATATTGTACCTTTTACTATAGTGAAGTTGGTAATGAGCTGTTTATGGTGAAAGTCCACAAGCTTCATCTCCTCCATCACCATGGACAGGTTCCTGACGTCCATGTCCAGTCGCCCACTCAAAAACATGTTCTGCTGCCTCAGGGTGTCGGCTAAGTGGAGGAGTAACAAGACTGTGTTGTTCAGATTCTGCAGAAGGTTTGTGAGGATGAAGAGTCAGAGGAAAAAACAAGGCGACAAAAAAAGAGATGGAGACATAAGTAATATTTAACAACAGTCTAGGTTGTGTGTCAAGAAGTGTACAGTCACGGCATGTGTTTTTTTAACTGGCAGTTACACAATGGGTCTAATCTTGAACTATATTTGGCTCACAGACAAGAGAAGTGCACTCATGGTGAGGAACACTAGCTGCTTTATAACTTGCATAAAGCAAAACTTCTGCATCTTGCGTTTACTCATATTGGTCGATCGAGGAAATTATAAAAAGATTCTGAGTTCTAGTGTGTTTACAACCTGTAGATCTTCTGTGTGTCTGCCCAGGCGGCTCTGGCAGGACGAGCTCTCGATGTTGATGTACTTGTACATGCTCTGGACGTGGGAGACGGTGGCGTTGATGCTGGAGGAGACCGTGTCGATATCCATCGAGATGGAGTTCAGACGACCGTCCAAGGCGGAGAAACGCTCACCTGTGCGGTTCTCATAGTACCTGAAGAAGACAGATCAGGCTGGTTATACAGAACAATGCTCTGGGTAATCCTCCAGGGAATTAATGTCACTCGTCGCAATGTATTATTGTGGAATCTATTAGGCACGTGTGTTACCTGGAATGGTAGTGAAGGTCATGCATGTTCTCCTCATGTTCATCCATGAAAGACGTCACATTTTCGAGCTGCATCTGCAGGTTCATCACCTGGAGAACACACAGATACACGTTGCAGCTCTGTGGTCTCGCTCTGAGCCCTTATCTACACTACGAGTGGTCGAGTGTGTGTATCGACGGGACCTCAATGGTGTGGATCCACACCCCGACCACCACTGCCCAAAAGCCTAAGATGGCTGCACCCGTATCCTGGATATTTTGGCTTCATTTTTGTACAACAGGAGGTAGAGGGGACTCGTCGTCCATCTTTATTTACAGTAACTTCAACTCACATTTTCTATAACCTGTGTCTAACAGTGCATGTAAAATGCCACTAAAACATCTGCTCTTCATTGCTGCCACATCAGCCAATTTGACTATTTAAGAAAAGTGTTTTTTCAATTGAATAAACACAGACCTGCTGAGTGAGGGCGTAGTACACCTCGGTGTTCATGGCGATCCTCTGGTGGTCTGCAGCGATGTTGTTCTGGAGGAAGCGCATGTTTTGCGTGGTGATGCTTGTGTTGGATTTGATGGCGGTCAGGACGCGGCTGTAGTTCTGCCAGTCGCTGGTCAGCTTCTGGAGGACCAGAGTCTCCTCGTCTGCTTTTCTCTGCAGGGCGTCGATCCACATTGTACTAAAGAGCAGAGGGGAGCACAGCAGAAGACCTGTGAGCTGCAGTGGATAAAACATTATTCTGTCTTGCTAGCAACGTGGCTCTATGGAAAGCGACGCCCGTCCGTCGGCCCCGCACTTCAGTCCAGTATTGCGAGATAGGCCCACAGTTTAAGTATATTATCTGTTTCTCCACGCAGCTTTTCATTCACCTGAGAGCCACTGTGGTGTTGACCTGATGCGCCGTGGCTTTGACGTCGTACTGATCCTCCATCAGAGTGTTCATCTTCTCCTCACTTTCCTCGATCACGTCCTTCCAGGCCTCCACCCGATCCAGGTACCTCTCCAGGGACTGGTTGAGGAACCTGATCATCGTCAGGTGGTTTTGCATATCACGTATCAGCCGGGTGTTGGTGGTCTTCAGAGTGGCCTGGGACTGGGACGCCTGGTCCAGGACCTGGATCAAGAAATAGTGATCAGAAGTGTATATATATAAATGTACAGCTAAATACAAGCTAATGTTAAGGTAATTATGAGGAAAGTTTATATGAACCATATGATAAATGTAAAGAATGTGATGATTTGATGATTTTCAGTGTTTTATCTTATTACAAATTGAAGATCTTTGGGTTTGGAATTGTTCAGAGAATATCTGATTCACCTGCTCTTGCCCCAGTATCATTTTCTGGATGTCCTCGAACTCTCTCTTCAGCCGGCTGATCTCCTCGCTGTACAGCGTCACATCCAGACAGCCTGAGCAGTTAGAGGTAGAGCTCAGGTCTGAGAGGAGGAGGAGGAGGAGGAGGAGGAGGAGGAGGAGGAGGAGATGAAGCAGAGACAGTGGAGATGGAGAAAAAGTTGTAATGACACTTTGAGCTCTTTATAATCTATATATTCTCTATAACACCTGCTCTCCTCTTGTGGTTAGAAGCTGCTAAAAAAATTATTACTGATGAGCTGTTGTAAAATATTAAATATTAACACAATCTAGATAATTTACCATCGATTCCTTGTTGAACTTTGGTGATTTTACTGTGGTAGACGGACTCTTCCTCCGACATCCTGTCCACCTTCCTGAAGACTGGAGAAAAGAGTTAAAGGTAAATGTTTAATAAATATAAAATAAATATTAATTTGGGAACATTTAATAAACACATTATTTCTTCATTAGAGAATAGAGACTGTTTCCCTCTGAGGAGTAAAACTATTACACTTTAAACATGTAAAACAATAACAGATAAACATCAGGGAACTAATAAAACAACAATAATGCTGCCGAGTGGATGCAGATATGAAAAACATCAGAGGTTCCTTGGTGTTAACAGGAAATAGGAAGTATTAAAAGGAGCAAAAACAGGAAATTATCTTTAAAACCTTGACAAATGGGACTGAAACACTGATATATGGTGGTTTAACCAGCGGCTCACATCCTGCTCCGCTGGTATATTTCCCAGGAGGGCGACAACAACTCAGTGAGTGTGAGTTTTTGGTGAATTTGAGACAGTGCGAGTTTGTATAATGTGTTTGCTCACATTCATTCTGTGACTCAGGGGGGTTAATGCAGGTCTCTTCCACAGCATGTTTGCACAAATAAATACTTCCACATGCTTTTAGGGACACGTACCACACGCTCGGCTGCATCAGCTGCAGTGACAATGATGCTGAACATGGCTCGTGGTGCATTCCGTGCAAAAGGGTGGTGAAGAATCAATAAAAACCTAAACGTAGAAACTATACATTTCCAGCAGTAAAGTAAGACTTGACAAATGTTTTTTCAATTCTGCAAAGAGTTGAAAAAAACAAGTTACTTCATTTCTGAATTAACACATTTCTGCAGAATCATTTATTTGTCATAAAACAGATGTTCAGCCGGGAAGGGAAAAAAATCAAAGGTTGGTGTTTTTCTCCTTCAGCACATTTTAGGAGCTGCAGCCAAGTGCAATATCTTTTCTGTTGACACTAAGTTTTTCGATGCTTTGGTGTCGTACAGCTGTAAGTTGACAAAAACCACGAGCTCAGAGTTGTTTCTGTGTATGAAGCGTTACAAAAGAGCAACAGTATGTGTGTGTGGGTGTTATGATGGTTCATGAATGCTGATGTGCGTTTATTTGACACTTAAATAGACAGTATAAACATGTTGACACGTTATGATTATGTTTCCTCCAGAGTTTTAATCTTCTCGTGTCTCTGAAACTATGATTTTATGTATGAAATGATTCATGAAGCAAATAGAATGAACAATATCAACTAGAACTTTTAATAAAATGTAGGATTAAGTGTCGGAGATAAACCACTGTTTTGAAAATGATGTGTGTCTCAATTCAAGCTGCATCGAATAATAAAAAACATCTCACAATGTTAAAACAAGACAATCCAGGATCTACCCTCTTCACCTGATCTGCACCAAAATGTAAGGACGTCTTCTCCGACCAGTTTCGATGATCATCATTCGTTCAGTAGTTTGTGTGCAATGCTTCTAACTCACAGACAAACACTGAAGAATTGAACATTACCTCCTATACAAAACAATATACAGGTAATATACAAAACAATGAATGTGCCAAACCATGCACCATATACATGTATGGGATACCCACACACAGTTCACAGCTTGAACAAAACCAGACTTTATTAACTCTCTGTACCTGAATGCAACCTTGTTTGTGTGTGTGTGTGTGTGTGTGTGTCTGTTTGTGTGTGTGTGTGTGTGTGTGTGTGTGTGTTTTGTGTGTTGTGTGTGTGTGTGTGTGTGTGTGTGTGTGTGTGTGTGTGTGTGTGTGTGTGTGTGTGTGTGTGTTTGCGTGTGTGTGTGTATGTATGTGTGTGTGTGTGTTGTGTGTGTGTGTGTGTGTGTGTGTGTGTGTGTGTGTGTGTGTGTGTGTGTGTGTTTGTGTGTGTGTGTGTGTGTGTGTGTGTGTGTGTGTGTGTGTGTGTGTGTGTTGTGTGTGTGTTGTGTGGTTTCTGCACCACTGCACCACGCCCCTCACTCTCTCCTCTGAGACCCTGAACAGTAGTAAAAGTGGAGGATTTATGGCTTTGAAACCCAATAAAGAGTCACGTTAATGGGGAAAGCATCTGTTGACGTGGAGCAGCTGTCAGGTAGAACATGGCACTCAGGACCCAGCGCCACTTTCATTTCTTCTGTAAATGGACCTTAGTTTTATTGAGACACATTGATACACAGCAGAGTCCGACCAGCTCCCACGACAAACTTATTTCTCACTTTACTTTGGTAAAGCTTTATTTTACACCTCCTATATTCTCTGTACAACTTCCTGGAAACTTTCCTCATAATCTAACTGTGATTAGCTCATGTTTCACTGTTAGTTATTTGTATATTTCAGAGAAAATCCTGCGCAATTTACCATTAAATAGGAAAGAAAATAGAGAAAATGTTAGTTATTAAGTACCGACTTGTTCTGTAATAAAAATATCATCGATATTAATGTCTCTTTTTTCACTGAGTGAATATTCTCAGTAGCTATAGAACCTAACACTTTCTCCATTCCCCATTTGCACCAAATTGCATTGGCTTTTCTTGGAAATATCTTTCACAGCTAATTACCTGCTAAGTTTAAAGAGGAAATTGTGAGGAAACGTTCCAGGAAATTAGCTGAATATACAGATCTTGAACTCTGTTGCCCTCTGACTGCATCCAGCTGCAGGAGATGGTGAAAAAGTAAAAATCCAACTGAGCTCACCGAGTGATGCCAGCACGGCCACTGTGATGATGAGGAACACGACGAATCCATAGAGGACCTTGACGGCCAGCTGGAGCGAGCTGCTCTGCTGGCACCTCACACAGCCTCCTCTGCTACGACCTGGAAACACATCCATATCAACATGAATGTGTGAGTGAGTGGTTGATTAAAAACTATAATGCTATAATATGTTCGTTGTTGTTGTTGTTGTGTACGTGTGTATTTGTGACCTTCACCTCTAAAGGAAGGCATCTCCTCTTCCTCTCCTGTGAGGTCCTCCTCTGGAAAAACAAGACAAGGAAAAGATCGTAAACTTGAAAATCTCTAATCATGATATTAAGATAAAGTGTTTAGTTTGTCAGTTTAAGATAATCTACAATCACCATCTGCCACAATATGGACTTAAGATATATTAGAATAACCTTTGAACCTTGAATAAAACCACATTTATGAAATCATTTGCGTTAACATTACAGAACTATATCCATCACGTTCGGGTTTAATTACCAGACTCAAGCTGATATGTTTGGTTTCAGACACTTTGGTTTATTGAAACTTTCCTCGTCATTAAAATGTTTTTCCATCAGTCAAAAGCAGGTAATTATGTGGGATTACAACCGCTAACTCATATATATATATATGTTATAAGCAATAAAAACAATCAAGCTGATTCTTATGAGGGAAAAATGAAACCCGAGCACGTTCATGGTTAAAAACTTTCCTCTCATACAACTTGTGTGCACAGAGACAACTGAGGGAAGGAAGGTTGTGTAGATTCAATAGTGTAAGTTTAATAATATTTGTAACGCGACAGACAATCACGTGGGACGACAGAGCGGCTCCATCATTACCTTTGAAAAGCTGGTTCTCATATCCTCCATAGTTATCTGCAAAGAAAAAAGAAGAAGAAGAAGAAGAAGAAGAAAGAAAAATGAAACCATTTCTGCTGGAGCCACGAACACATTTTATTACCCCGGTCATAAATCACAGAAACCAGCTGCCTCACATCCCTCCACCCTTCCACCCTGGACTCTCTGCGCTGTACAGTATATTCAGGGTGAAGCTGCCGTCGTGTTATTGTTCTGCACACATGGTTTCTCCTGAGCTGTTTGCTCGCTCAGGAGAAACCAGTCCCGTGGTGGTTCACAGCACGAGGGCGGTTGTTGGTTTTGTGTGACTCTGGTGGGAAGATTGTGTTAGTGTCACGTGTGCACATGTGGCCGAGGAGGTTGTCATCACACACACAACTCGGGCAAAAAAATATATAAAAAAAAGGCAGAAGTAAGCACGAGAGTAGAAAATATAACCAGAGGGCTTTTTTTTTATGACTGTATGACTTTATACAACACGTCATTAACTGTAAACCAACCAAACCAGTGCCCGGCCCCCACCCCCCCCTGAGGGCCTGCGGGTACCGAGCTGGACGTTAGGAAGCAGAAACACTTGGGGGGGGGAACAGCAGGGGAAGGGGCTCCTGAAGGGAAGCACTCAGGGAAAAGGGGGTTTGGCAGGTTGCTGACGAGCTGAGGAGAAGCAGTCGGACAGGTTCTCGTGCTGACGCTGCCAAAAGGAGCTGGACTCACAGTTCACACCGGCCTGATGTAATGTATGTCGGCGTATTGAAGACTTCATCTTTACACCTGAACACTTTCTGGCGTGTCGACATGTGGAGGATGTGCTGACCGACTCCAGACAGATTCCTGAGGTGCCTCTTTAAAGGTGTTACCTTGTCGTATAGAACTCAACATGTAGTGTGGTACTTGGGCCACTAGGGGTCTTTCAATTAAAACAATGACATAAGACCTAGTTGGATGAGATTGCGAAGCAGCGTGGGATTATGGGAGTTGTCTTCACCACCATTTCTTGGGTCCCTCAGTTCCCCTGTGTGTTTGCGCTTTACTTGTAGAGCTTTAGCGACAGTCAAGTCAACAATATGCAGTTTATAGCATAGGTCTAGTCATTTTTTGGCACTTTAACATGTCTTTAACTCAGGCCGAGCCCTGATGTCATACTTGCATTTGGATCCTACAGCATGGTCTGATCCAATCCTATAAACGTCTAAGAAGAAGAACAACAGTTGTTTCTGCAATTACCCAGAAACCACACATGTTCTAGTTACAGAGCCGTCATAGTAATTATAACAGGACCAAAGGACAAACTCACACAAATTCAGATGTTCTGGTCTCTGGTCTGGTGTTTACGTCTCTCGAGTGGATCATAGAATCTTTAAGGGGGTTCTCACAAAATTGTTGCTGCTCTTGACTAACGTCATCAGCCATTCTTGGGGGTTCCTCTCAGCTTGGGGCCCATAGTAATTGCTCGCTGGTGACTGCTGGTATCTACTGTAGACTTTCTGATTTCAAGAATCCTTTTTGCAGTCTTCTCAGAGACTTGATGAGTGTTTTGTGCTCACAACACAGGTTTTTCATTAGTTTAACCAAACAATTGGTGGAGACTTTCAGTCAAATGTTTCAATGTTGAGTTTTTATGCAAGTACTGTAGGTGTTAATATACTTGTTTATAGTTCTTTTTCAGTATAAGAATACATTTTATTCTATTTATTTTTCTGTTTCTTATCTTAAGCCAAAAGCTTTTACTAAATTCCTGAAACCAAAATGTCTGCTCTCTGTGGTTAACCACATAATCAGCTCATCACAAAGGGAAGTCTGGCTGTCGAGAGAGAACCAGAGAAACGTGGCTTGAAACTAAATTTTAACCAGTTGAGGTTCAAGTGAAGCAAATGAAAACATTGACCAGGGATTACGCTCCCGGCGCAATGTGAGCAAAGTGAAGTTTGAACAAAGTTCTCTTGGAGTAAAAAAAATGGCACAATGAAGTGTTTCTATGAGTCGCTGGTGGAACAGCTGAGGTCAGGTCTGAGTGGACCAGTGTCTGAATGTTGAGGATGACATAATGATGGAGGGAGGAGAGAAGAAGGAGACAGAAGAGGTGGAGCTAACATCTACAAAGAAAAGATAGAAGACACCAACGAGGAAAGAAAAACAAAGACAGAGTGAGTGTCATGATTGTTTTGTAGAAGAAATTTCAGAAAAATCCAAAACCAAAACCAGAGGCGTCCCACCAGGGTAGGAAAATCAGGCAAATGTCTGGGGCTGCCGAGCTGAGAAGGACCCCTGAGAACCAATTTTGAGAAAACTCGATTAAATTCTACGATGTACAGTAGACAGCAATGGCCCCATGGTCCAAAACCCCTAACGAGGCCCCGTAGGACTAGCTGCCTGCCAAAAGTTTCGTAATTTTGATTTGGTTGGAGACTAGAATGTATATGGGGCCCCCAAAGTCCCTTGAAACACTCTGTAACTGTTTGTTAACATCAACTTTGTAAGGTGAAAATATGTAAACATCGTGTTCACACCTTGTTCTGCTGCCCCCAAGTGGCCAAAAACATACATTTTCACATCTTTAAATGTTTTTTTCCAAAAGTAAATAAGAAAAACATAAACTCGAGACATCAGTATGAAGGCACTGGTAGTTGTGTGTGTTTGAGAGTTTTCATCTTTTCAGGCTTCCCCACCCTGATTCTGTGGGAAAACTGAATTCCTGTCATTTTTAAGCTTCTGTGGCACGAAAACGGTCAAATTCAAATGTTTGAATGTCAGCACAAAATATCTCAAGTCAATATCTGCCCTCAAATATCCATCCAACCCCCTCGCTTATGTTTCTCCCCTTTCACCTCCCTCCCTCCGGCTTTTCTGCTCTTTTCTCTCCAAGTATTTTTTTTTCTTCAGTTCTCTGTGGAAAAAACCCTCATGTCTGTCTCGTTAGTGAGGAAGTTGACCAGTCCAACACACACACACACATACACACACAGACACACACACACACACACAGACACACACAGCTGAACAGAGCCGATCTGACAGCAGCACTTCACGGCTCCACCAGGTCACGCCTGTACACTCAGGGCACGGGCAAAAAGAAACTACCAAACTTGTATTTGGTTCGTACAGAATTTTGTGCGCAGACTTTTTGTTTTTCAAATGTCAAATTCTTCCCGAGCGTCGTTAAACGCTGAATGTGTCGGTCATTTGGCGCAGCAAAGGATTTTCTCCCAAATGAAACAAACATGGAGCCTCTTCACAAACTGCTGCTGACATGTTTAACAGATAACACACTTTCCTTTGTAACTGGCTGTGATGAGATCACGCAAACCCACCCCCGCAACTGCTTTGGATTTCTGTGTTCTTGTTTCTTCAAAAGAAAAAACTGCATTAAGGGTGAAAACCACCTCAAAAGGTCAGAAGTAACCGGTGCCAGGAGTTAAACTCAAACCCAACCTGCAGGACTGGACCCCAGCAAAGCTTCAGAAACACGTTACTGCCAAATGAAATTACTTTCACTTTACCAGACTTTATTTTAACCACTTCACAGGATATGTTACCCCTCCATGGCTTCTGCAAAAACCACCACAGCCCAACAGTCCCCTCGAATTCAATCAAGCTGCACCAAATACACCAAACTCTTTGATTGAAGTCACCTGGATATGCCGGATCTTTTTCCCCACCAAAATCTATGAATTAATCCGAGGGAAATGGTGAAAATGTCAAAACAAAGTTAAATCTGGCAATGATAAAGAAATTAATATCTGATATGCACCAAAATTTAATGGGTTCTCTCCTGAAACATGTCCCATCCTTCCAACAAGTATCGTGGAAATCTGTCCTGGAGTGTTTGCGTAATCCCGTTCACAGACAAACAGGCGAGGGTGAAAACATAACACATTTTAAATGTCTCCAGCCAAAATGGTTGGAAAACACTGGCTTTAGCAACTATTCTCTCTTATTTCTAGATCCTTTCATGTGAGCTAGAGGTTTATACATCATGATCATTGGCAAATATCTCGTGTTGAGGTTGGTCAGACACGCGGTGAAGATTAGGGAAAGCTTGTGGTTCTTCTTTAATCCAGAGTC
Source organism: Hippoglossus stenolepis (assembly GCF_022539355.2). Classification (NCBI taxonomy): domain Eukaryota; kingdom Metazoa; phylum Chordata; class Actinopteri; order Pleuronectiformes; family Pleuronectidae; genus Hippoglossus; species Hippoglossus stenolepis. Next base: position 17,404,646 of record NC_061502.1, read on the forward strand.
AAATAATTGGAGACCTGTGATGGGAAACAAAACTCTGGTCATGAGCTCCATGCCCACCCACCGGCCTCACCTCCTCACCTCCAACTTTCCACCTCGCTACTCACTATTTGGCCGGAAATCCAACCACTGGAACGATGGGCAACAGGATGACTGGGGGAAATTAAACTAAAAAGTCAAAGTACACGTCAAATAAACTTTTCCTAAAGGTGGTTTCTTTTCTTTTTGTCATTTTCGGTAAGTTCTTATCACGCTGTGTCTGTTCAAGTACTAAGAACGAGGTGAAATGTCATGATTGATCTTTATGTGCAGTCTCTGTGTCCAACGCTGATGTCAGGTGACCAGCTCATTGGAGGTCAGTGAGCCAATCAAGTTCTTCCACCACCAGAAAACAGGACGAGACAAAAACTGAAGGACATTGCTGATGCGCACTCTGAGTGTCCCGTTACCACCTGAGAACCGTGAGACGAGCAAAGCGGTTAAATGTTATTGCATGAGGCCCAGTGGCTCTGCTGAAGGTGGTTCCAGTGAACGTCAGTGTCTTGGCCCAGTGTGTATGCTGTACTGTGTGTTGCTGGTTCAGAAGGATTTGCAGTGGTTAGCCAGCAGCACACCTATGAAAATATCACTCAGCAGCAAGTTAAACCAGCACACACAGGACACGAGACAGACACAGGACACGAGACAGACACAGAGCCTTTCCAAACAATGTTGATTGTGTCTAACCAGTTGTATCAATTACAGGATTAAACACTGGATTACAGGAAACTACTTTAAGATAAACTAAGAAGTAAAAAATTCAAATATCAGGATGTTGCTCTTCAACCACATGGAGTCAATCAGCCATCAGACCTTTGGTGTTTGGGAATCCAGGCCTTTACTTGACTCAGCTAACCATCAGCGCCACTTTACATCTGTGGTTGCTCTTTGGTGGTTTGCATCAGGGAGTTTTCGGACTTTCCAAACCCCTTCCCCAGCCTCGCCCTCCCCACCCTCTCCCTCTGGACATTGCTTCTGGCCGGGGGCTGGAGCTAGATGCTTTCCTAACCTGTCCTAGATGCCCTCAGCCTCACCGTGTCCCTCCGTGATGTGACGGCCCTTCCTAAAGATGGATAAAATAAAAAGAAACATCCTCCTCAAGCCTCTCCATCAAATCCCAGCCTTAAACAAAACCAGGAATTGAAGGGCCCTGCTCCAGATGAGAGTGAGGGTCACAACTCGTAAAAAACTAATGAATCCCTTTCCAAAACCTCTGACCTCATCCAAGTCATTTAGGTGCCCTCGGACTGGAATGTGCGGTCTCCTCACACAACTATAAACACCTGGTATGTGTTGCTGCGGACTGCGAAGCTGCAGTTAGAGACGAGCCATTACAAGGGAATGTTCTTTTATTGTGGTTTAGCTGTGAAAGGGGAGATCTTTAGAGTCACGGTCCCATGAACGCATCATGTTTTCTCTGGATTAAACTGCTTTGGACAGCAAAAGGCTGGGACACAGAGACGAGCCTGGTTGGGTTTACAGGCCTGTGAGGCCAAAGGGTGTGGACGATATTCTCCAACGCTTTATTTGAAGGTTTCTTGGTATTTTTGCTTGGACTCAAAGGGGTCACATAATCATCGTCTAGGATGATATTTCCATAGAGATGAATAGTAAGACACGTTTTCCAAATTTTACTCTTACATATGCACGATCAGGTTTTCTCTGCACAATCTGAATCACATGAACACAACCAACGAACACATATTTACCTCGTATTTATCTATAAATAAACTTGGCTCCTTGTACCGTTACGTTTTGAAGTTATGCTACAACTTGTGATGCTACGTGATGCTAATGGTTGGTCGCACAGTGGATTTCCATCAACCGACATACACATTGATAAAGTCTGCTGAGACATTTCACTGAGGGAGGAGTAATCGTGCAACTTAATTGACTAGAATAGCTTCTAATTTAAAGTATAGCAGCAGTTTCTAAGAACTTAGCCCTTTTTCGAAAAAGTCAGTTTGACGCAATCTTGGGTTTGTGGACAGGGGGCGCTGTCCTGTTGGAGCTTAACGAGCTGTTACCACAAATTAGACGCACAATTATCTGACACTTTTGTGGTTTATCGTGTCTCTTAACTGAGGGAACCAAAACACCACAAAGTCATAAAGTCAATATAGAATAATTTAACTCAAATATAACAATATAAAAGCTTAATATCTACATCAAATGGAAGAAAACGATGAAAATGCAGGAGTAAGAATGATATTATCACTATTTTAAATAAGTGTCCAGTTGCTGCACATTCAACATTTTCGGCGTCCGTGTAAAAACAGGAAGAAGTCGAGCAGAAACGCTTCGATAATGAATCTGAGGGAGAAAAAATAAACCAAAAGGTGCCGAGTGGACACGGAGAGAACAAGTTCTTCTTTCTGTCCAAACTGAAAATGTCAGTTCCCGAAGCTGGCACAGCAGAAATCTCTCTGTTCCTCCCCTGCGTCTCACTCTTTCCTCGTCCTCTGCCAACCATACACCTGTCTCCTCTCCTCCCTCTTTTCCTCCCCCCTTCTCCTCCTCCTCTGCCGCCCTCCTCCTCCTCCTCCTCTCTCCCCCCCCCCAGCCCACCCCGGCCCCGTTAGGAATGTATGAGGCAGCATGTTTTGTTCTGGTCGGGCTGGGCTGGATTCATTCTCTGCAAGACTGGAAACCACATCAACAGACCTCCTGTGCTGCCGGGTACTGTATATGTTCTGGGAGTTAATTTGCTGTGTCGCCTCGTGATTCATGGCAGAGTCCTCCCCGAGGCTCAAACAGAAACAGAGACACTGATGTTTACGCTTACTTGAAGGGGAGTTTGATTTGTTTTTGTCTTTACTCATAAAATGAAATAGAATTCAAGTAATTCAACAGACAAACTGCAATTAAACACGTAGGACCCACGTAAAAAAGGAAACAAATACTTAATACTGATTAGTATCGTTTTTTCTTCTGCACAGTTAATTTTGATTTATTTTTATATAAACTTCAAGGCTAGATTTGTAATACAAGTGTGTTTACAATATGAAAACAAGAAGCAAAACCGACTCATTAAACTCGATCCCTGGGACCATTTTTCTGCACGTTAACACAATTCATGACCCACAACAACACTGCAGAGTCGACACTAAGCAAAAATATCATATAAATACCAAACACATTGATTCTTTCTCTCGTTTTGATTGCTATTTTAATCTCCATTTTTCCTTTCGGTTAACCTCTTTGAAACCTTAAGAAAAATGCTATATAAAGTAAAACATATTCAACCTGGAGACACCACTAGGTGGCACAAGTGAGCACTTCTCGTGCCATCAGCTCTATCGTTAGTCTGACGAACTTTTTATTGCTTCCAGCCGACTTTGTTTTTAAATGTGTTTTAAATGTGCACTTGATCACTGCATATGCATGATCGTGCAAGAAAGAGGCTAAAGCAAACAGGTCCCTGGCAAAAAGTCAGTTTCCTCCGCTCACACCGAGCAAAGAAGCAGAAACGTACGACTAATTAGAACTAGTATAAAAGTTTATGTTGGAGAGAAGCAGCTGTTAGGATGATGACTGGCTGACGTAATGTTTCAGGTGATGTTGGCTGGAGTCTGAACTACAGAGTGTGATTGGGCAATTGCTCTTTAGGAGAAGAGTTTAGTCAGCGGTCAATTGAAACTGCAGCACCACATAAACTGAACCGAAATCCAAAGCAAGACACAAAACAAGACTCACAAGTGATCTGTGATTATATATATATATATATATATATATATATATATATATATATATTATATTTCTATTCATTATATGCTAATAGATACAGGGCTAAATCAATCACATGGAAATTACTGTCATGAACATGTCAACACATCCCAACATCTTGCAGCTCTGAACCCACATGTGGGTGCGTTTCATTCCTCCGTGTTATCCTCTCTGACTGTTTCCTTCCATCTCTGTCAGCCTCTCGCTCCTCTCACTGAAACATGGACGAGCCGCTGCCCTCTTCAAAGCCACTGGAGGATTTTTCCTTTCATGCCATCTTGTGCAAACTCTCAAATTCAAAAGGTTGTGTTTTCACTCTCCCTCCGTTTTCTTTTTAAAGAGGATATTAAGTCAATCCGACTGGCAGCTATAACATTTGAATGTTTTCACGAAACGGGGATGTGGTGAGTGTGCACACACGGAGAGTTAACGCTGACTGATCAAAGTCGCTCAGCCAACAACAACAAGCCCACTTTCTCAGGATCCTCGCTGCCAGGATCCAGAGCAGATGAGAAACACATGTGGTCCCTGGTGCCCTGTGCAGGTGCCACCGTGACGGACTCTGCTCCAAACTGTTGCATTAGGTTCATGCACGACAAAGGAAGACGTTGGTAGCTGGTCAGAATACAAACAAATGCTTTACCTTTCATGATTCCTGCCTCAAGAATCCTCTATAAGCAGCTCGTCCAGTTTGCTGAAGCTCAAGCGTGATGATGATGCAGGTGATGCTTCAGTCTTCACCTGACTTTCTTCCCCCACCCCAACAAAGCAAGAGTCCAGACACAACGAAGGGAATCAGCAAATTACCCCTGCGGTGTCAGCAGAATCATTTGTGCAACATTTTCCACTTGTCACCAAAAGTCCAAAAGTTCCAAAAAATGACTTCCACAGAGAGGAACACTTAAACTAAGGATTCGGTCACATGCACAGAAGGATGCACAGATTTCTAACAAGTGCATCAGAGCTGAAGGTCACTGGCAAAAAAAGTTCCTCTAAGTTTCGAACATGTGTGTTTGCCTGCAGCTCTCTGGCATCATCCCTCTCCCATCCAGAGCCTGAGAAAAACTAAACTTCCTCCGACTGAAACCATGTGCAACTTTAGAGAAGGAGGGAGGAAGAGAAGGAGGAAGAGTGGCAGGGAAAGGGGGGCAAGAGAGAGCGAGAGAGAGAGAGATGGGAGCCGAACAAAGAAACTGGAAAATGAGGGAGGGACTGGAAAGGGGACAGGATGAAAAAAACAAGAGAGAAAGGAGAGCGAGAAGAGAAGGAGGGAGGGAAGGTCGCTGTGTTCTGTTGAGAGTCAGTCTTGCCTTGTGGCCGAGGCTAATTGCTAACAAATGTCTGAACATTGTGGAGCGAGCACCTTGAAAATCTGTGGCCTTGCTCTGCGAGACGGGAAAATGGCGATAATCCCTCTGTGGCACCGGTTTGCCCTCGCTCACCTCGACTGGCAGGTGTAACACACACACAGACACACACACACACACACACAGAGGCAGCGTCTGGAATCCCAGTGTTTTCACTTCATTTATTTCCACTCTTGTTCTCACTATGATGTTTTCAATAAAGTTAAATACCACAGAATAACATGCTGGATGAATATCATTGTTTCTGGTGGGTTGTATTCATACTTGTGCACAAACTGTGAAGACAGTTTTCTGCTTCAGTGAAAATATTCACAAATAAATTCAATTAAATGCGTCAGATTATTACAATGACAAAAACAAGCTGTAATTTTGTTTTTACTCTTTTTCCATCTGTTGCATTTTTACGGTTTTATTTCCAACTGCTTTTATTTGTTTCCTATTGTTTGTCTTCAATTTTTCTGTCTCTTAAAGTATCTAGATAAAGTTTATCATTATTATGAATGGAAAATAAATACTTTACTATTATTGGATTGCACAAACTCAGGAAACAAACCAGAAGCAGAGACACTCTGTGTCAATAGAGATAAGTGAACTCAGGTGACTCATGAGAACAGGTGCCGACAATCACAGGAGCAGGGAAATCACACAAAGACAGGAAGTGATGAAGAGAGACACACACAAGGAAAGAAGTTTCAGAGTAAAACAGGACATAATGAACACAAACAAGACGTCCAGAACCCTGGAAACATTTCCGGAGTCAACAGGTGATTTGGTGAAGGTCACAGCCCTGTAGTGGCTCTTTATACAAATTACTGAGGAAGCTATTGAAACTGGTCAAGTTGACATAATGATCGACCGATTACGAGAAACTACTCAGACAAACACGTTCCAGAAGCAAACGCTCGTAAATACCCTCAAGGACATTCTTCACTGTGATTACTACTTTACTCTTATCGGCAGATTGTTCTGTGATTGCATTGCATCACCACCGACATCTTGTTGTTTACGTCCCTGAAAGTTTTGTTCTTTCTCCTTCTCCTGAACAGTAAATTCCTCTTCCTGTGAAAAATAAGAATTCCAGTAAGTTCAAGACTAATGTTGCTTGGCTGGTGTTTGACCACGAGCCTTTTCGTTTCTTAATCGACTCGGTTCGTGCGCATTCCCACTCACTCGCAGAAACACGATTTCCCAATTTCCCCTAAATTGAAAGCAGAATCCTGGGAATGTTTGAAGTTCATCTGTCAGCCACAGGTCGTTCAGCGCCACCGATGGGTCCAATTAAAGCTGCTGATTATCATGTTTTGTTTTAGAAGCCGGAGGAGGTCTCTCTCTCTCTCTCTCTCTCTCTTTCTCTATGTGTTTGTGCCGAAATGTTGAAATCAGTCGGTTGAGGATTGGCTGCAGAGCTGCATGTTTTCAATTGAGATGGTGAACGAGTTAACACTGTAGCAGCTTGACACAAGATGTGCTCACACATGTTTGGGATGTAAACATCGCCTGCAAGTAAAGATGGACGACACGTCTCCCCTTCTTCTCGCAGAAAATGAAACCAAAATATCCTGTTTACAAATTCTGCCATCTTGTGCCGACGACAAACTTACTGGGAAAATGGCATTTAAACAAGTTTTTAATCGGCATGTCCCAACCACTAACATGGAGGAGGCAAGTTTTATGACCTATACTGCAGCCAGCCACAAGGGGGCGGAGTTGAACTCTGCCAATGGGTGAAAATTGGTTGAAAAATGTCACATATGATAATACAATAATATACATGATGATCTTATCAGAAAATGATTGTGTTGCAATTATAAAAGATGATGAAATATTATATATAACCAAATCTATATAACCTCTCTGTCTGTGACCTTCATAACAACTTGAACATTACATGATGTAAGTAGACAGTGTTCAGAATGTGGTGAAGAACGGAGGTGCTGCCTCCTAGTGTCACGTTTGGCTTTTACACTGACGGACATAACACTCATCTGTTGTGCAGGATCACTCTGTTACAGAAGCTCATCTTTATTCATGCGTACACTTCACATCTGTCCAGACAGAAGCCGGGACTGGCCTGTTTATAGTCTAGACGTGTTTTAAATGATAAAATCAATAACGTTAAATTATGTATTTTTCAAAGTCTTATATGTGTTATTGATATATTCATGTCCCTGTTGACAGACAGTTTATTATGTTGTCGGGTGTGTGTGTGTTTGTGTGTGTGTGTGTGTGTGTGTGTGTGTGTGTGTGTGTGTGTGTGTGCATGCATGTTGACCCCTCCCTCTGCTGTTTTAAATTCCCAGTAGCCTCCTCACTCACGCTGATGGGAAAGTGTCGCTTGCTGGTACAAGCTGCTCTTTTTCACTCAAAACAATAAGAAGCTCAGTGACCTGAATCAATGACATCGAGCAGATCTGCAGATGAATGAGTCTCAGACGAGCCTCGTCAACAAGGAACTGTCTCCATCCAGCTTTAAGTTCATTAGAAATTGGATGATGACTCCTTTAACAGCATTGACCAGGCTACATATAATAATAGTATAGGAATATTTGGGTTATACAGTAGATATGTAAATTAAAAACTATATAACTGTATGATTATTGCATGTGGATGTTTTGAAACTCTTATTTGCAGTTTTGGTTATTTTTGTATTTTGTGTGTCTCTTCCTGGACGTTTTGCATCTGTAGTCTTTTTGCATTTCTTTGTGGTGATTTTAAGTCACTTTGAGGTTATTGTGTGTTTCTTTGTGGTTGTTTTTGGAGGTGAACACTGGTGGGGGGGCTGCAGCATCTATCAAACTGTTTTAAATGGTTCACTGTTTAATTGTCTGCATTGTGTATTTTATATTGTATTTGTTGCCTTTGTGTTTGTCCTCCTCTCTGTGGATGTGTCTTGTTGTGAATAAAAACTCTCTTGGTGAACATGTAGATGAACGTGAAGGTGAAAGTGAAGTTGTGAGATGTTGAGTCACGATGGGGATGAATACACGTCTGTGTCTCTCGGTGCTGCTGCCAACACTTGACATCACTTCTGGAAAAGTCGTCCGGCTCAGAAGCGTCGAGTCAGACACAGTGAGACAGCACGTCGACAGGAAAACACACTCTGATTTCAAAATAATAGCTCAAAGTTTGAATAAAAACACTGCAAGCTCATTTTTTTAAGGTAAAGGTTTTTCAAACATCAACAGCCAGAGGTGGAAAAAGTACTCATATCCTGTACTCAAGTATAAGTACTAATACTAGCATTATAAATACTACATTTCAAGGAAAGAGATTCCCACTATATATTCTACACATTGCACCTATTTTTACCGTAGTGCATCTTTATATAGCCCTGTATTATTATGTTTTATTATCATTTATCAGGTTCCATCTAAATTTTATTGCCTATTTTATTCTATCTTGAACTTTTCTCTTGTCTGCTGTTGTAACAAGTGAATTTCCCCCACATGGGATCAATAAATTTAATCTGATCTTTAATTTTAATTTTATTTTGTAATCATTCATTCTTGATATTTCTTGATTCATGCATTAGTCCCTTCAGCTGTTTGGGTTTGTAAACAACCTGTAGGTCAACTGGCTGCTGCAAACACATAATAACACCCATCCATCCATCGTGTGTTTTTTATTTTGAAGGGCAGCACAGGACACAGGCTGTCCTCTCCCAGCAGCTTGCAGCAGCGGGGGCAGCCAGCATGCCTGCCCAGTGAATCACATGTCTGCACCGTCCCCGTTATCCACTGGTATAAATAGGAGCAGCAGAGAGGCAGAGGCAGCTTCAGTCAGTCTGGAGTCTCAGGAAAACAACAGAGGTGAGTCACACAGGTTTCTGTTTATCTTCTCAGTCTGCAGCTCGGTGATGCTCAGAGGAAAAGTGCCTCTCCAGATGCACTATGTTTTTATGCTTTATAATTCTAACTAAATGTGAATGATGAACAGAACGATGCATTTTTTCCAGATTCATCTCAACATGTCTAACTCTCGATTCATCCCCATAATGTGTCTTTAATGTTGTTTTGTTAAATGTCGGTGCAGAAATGCTGACCTCACGGCTGCGGGTTGTTGTTGTTTGTGTTGCCTGCTCATGGGTGTGACCTCCATCTTTGGATAAAAACAACAGGATTAGTGCTGATGACATCATGACATTGTGGGTTGGTTCACTTTCATACGCAGGAGCATTTAAACTCTGACGCTGCTGCAGAATTTACTGCAAAATAAGATTATACACATGTTATTTGATGATTGATGGATGGGAGGATACGTGCAGGAAGGATTTTTAATCAGATTCACATTTAGTATTTTAGTAATAACTCACATTCAATTGTCATCCTCAAGTATAAATACTGTCAAATTACTATTTGATTATATTAGTAATGCGCAGGCTACATTCTAGGGATTTTTGCAGATTTGCTGTTTTGACCCTGAGCTGAATTTAGCACAGCTCCATGTGACAGGTGAATCCTCCGGGGTCAAACATCCCCACACACTTGAAACGAGGCTGAAACAAGGCCACATGCTCCAGTGTCCCACTTCTTGTAAATGGGAAGCCTGGATGATCCAGATTAGGTAACTGCTCCTTCCTCTTCCCTTCCTGGCGCAGAAAAATACATAAGTACGTATTTGAAAACCAGCATCTCCAGGGGAAGTCACACTTTCTGTAACTGGTATTTCAGACACAGACGTTTGAACAGATAAGACGTCAGTGACAGAGTCGGACTGAAACATAACACAATAAAGATCTAGGTGAACAATGAATAAAAACAGAATAATAATATAGACAGTACATTTGACAGTATGTAATATGCACATTATAGAGTAATAATACAATGCAGTATATATGGTAGTAATGTTCTTGTTTGTCAACAGCCCAGAACCCAATGAATCGATGATCACAGACTAATGTTCCAGTGACCAACGAATTAACTGATTAACTGATTAATCGTTTCAGCCCTAAATACAAAAATAACAATCATAGACCGTAGATGGACGACATGACAGCTCATAAACCCCTCCTTCATGTTAGCAGATGGGACATGGACCAAACTAAAACGTCGAAGAACATATCGAATAAAATATTTCTCAAAGATGTTTTTTGTCATATTAGATCGTTCTTATCGCGTTGATGTTTGTTCAAGGTCAATAAAAATGAGGTGAAATGTGATGATTGACGGCTGAGACTGACTCGTGATTGGTCGAACATGTCTTGTCATGGTCTCAATATCGTGGCTCCGCCCCCCCGATCACTACCGCGCAGACTCCAAATGTGCAAACGTTCATATCCGGGATATTTGGGCTTCACTTCTGGACTTATATAATGTTGATATAATATGTAGTAATGTGAAAGGGTTTTAGATATGATGATGCAGTGGACAGATGTTCCTCTCATCTCTGTGTTTCACTTCATGAAGTTGAAGCTGAACTTCCTGGAAGGCCGTGCAGGCGGCAACATCTGGATCGGAGCTGCTGGTCAGTTTGCATTCTTTCACTTGTGTAACCAGGATCCCAGCAGCTGCTGTTCAGCACAAAAACCCAGCTCCACCTCCGCTGCGTCAATGACTTCACCTTCTCTCCGTTTCACTCTCACTCCTTTCACCTTTTCCTCCGTCCCTGTTAAACTCTCTCACTTTTTTTTTCTCGGTCTTTGACGTCGAAACCTCTTTCATTCTGTTTTTCTCATTAAAAAAAAAGAAATCTCCGTGTTTACAAAGCTTTCCACCTACCGGCTCGCTGTAATTAAGCTTGAGGTTTATCGTCACATGAATAATGAACTCATTGTGTAAGCGGCCGTGGCTCGGTGCTAAACTCAGGAACTCATGTGCTCATGCAGCGAGGAGAAAGTAGGTTATTTTCTTAGCTCCCAAGCGGGGGTGCAGTCCTGCAGGGTTTGGAACAGTTGGTGACATTATTAGATGAAGCTTTGTTGCCCTGACTTTGTTACGTGATGAGAACAGATACCAGAGACAACTTGAATTCTGCTGAACAACATAGAATCGCTTCATCCGAGTAGAGATTCAAGAGATTTTGGAGCAATCATGACATTCCACCATGTATTTATGGCATCGAATGGATAATTAAAACCAAATTTATCAGAAAAATTCAATAAACAATTGACATATACAAACATTATGGTGATAAGAACTACCTAAAATGACAGAAACCATGTTTAAGAACATTTTATTTGACGTGTTTTTTGACTTTTTAGTGTCCTATGGATTAACATGGAGGAGGTGGGGTTCATGACCCAGGGGGAAATCAAGATGGCTTCACTTATGAGGAGCTGTCATGTTAGGGGGTTAAACAACAGAATCTTTTTAAAAGTTATGAATCTTGTTTTTTTTTATTTGTAGGAAAAATTGCTGCCAAAGCCAACATTTGATTCACTCTGCTTGTTTCCATAGTAACAGGAGATTGTGGGCGATGAGGGGGCCGTGCTCAGAAATCAATGCAGGACATGAACAAATGTTTACTCTCATTAGAAGTAGTTAAAAAAATAAACTTTGTACTTTGTTCAAAATGACCGTCCAATGACATGTGGACAGTCAACATGTGTTTGTGTGTAAATCTCTGTAAAGGGCAAATCGACTGGTGCATTCAGATGTGTGTGTTTAGAGGAAAGAGGAGGATCAGGTGTTTGCTGCAGAAATAATTAACAGAGATTAGACTCATAGAGAGATTTGTACTGCAGAGAGAGAGAGGGCCAGTGTGTGTGTGTGTGTGTGTGTGTGTGTGTGTGTGTTTATATACATATATATACATACTTATATATGCATTTATATATAGAAATGTCAGACCAGTCAAAGTCACCGGAAACACTGATCCGAGGTCAGTTTGGCGTCAGAGAAAGACGATCCGTTCATTCTGCGTGACTCTGGTGTATTCAAGTATTGATTGGTTCCTGTTTTGCTGTGTAACAGGACACAGTCTGTGATCTGAGGTCAGTGCTGAGCCAGCGTCCATTTTCCACTGCGTAGGTCACTGCAGCAGACGTCGTCCTCTACTGGTGATGGAGGGACATTACAGAGACATTAGCACAGTCAGGAGGCCCCAAAACTGAACCTGTGTGTTATCACGTCTCCAGGTTTTTCTCACCATTGCCTGGTGGCCCAGTGAGAGTCAGAGAGGATGTTAATGATGATGATGATGATGAAGAAGAAGGGGCTGAAGTCCCTGACTGTGGTGGCTCTTCTTCTGGCCGCAGCCAACTGCATCCTGCCTCCGTCCAGAGAGGATCTCAACCGTAGGTTTCACAGCACCGGAAAAATACACAGTGTCCGATCACTCAGATAGCAAAAATAAACATTTGTGTCTTTTCAATCTTTATTCTTATTCTTCCCAAAAATGTGTAAAACAGTAACATTTTGGATTGTGCAGTGTAACACATTGTTTCATGAAAAACAAGCCGATGCTGGAAATATGTAATTTATTTTTAATCCATCAGTAAAAATGGATCTGTTTGATCAGTGAGGTCACAGAGACCATGAGCGTGTGTTGTGTTGTCCTGTCCCTGCAGAGCTCTCTCTTCAGGGAGAGAAGTATGTGGCCAAGCAGGTTGAAAACGCCGTGAACGGAGTGAAGGAGATGAAGAGCGTGATGGAGAAATCCTCAGAGGACCACAAGAAGTTTCTGGACGCTCTGGAGAAAACCAAGCAGCAGAAAGACGTACGTTGATAACCACAGTGATCCAGACGTCAGCACGGATTTTCTTTGTATTGTAGAATCTGCAAATGACAGATGAATGAATTATGTTTAGGATATTGATCGACTGCAGAAACAAATGGACTGAAGTTATTTCCGTGGAGCTGTCCGATCACTGTAGAAGAGTTAATGTGCTTTTTTTAAGGAAAGCAAAGTCACCGCAAAGTCCAACATCCAGTGGTTTATTCATCTTATGGAGGAACTTAAAGAACCCAGATGTTATAACTGTTGTTTTATTTAGAGAAAATACATGAACTGCTCCACACTTGCAGAATCCTAAATCCAATTACTGTTCTTTATCGATATGTGACACGTCCCTGTGTTGCTGCAGGAAGCGCTGCGTACGGCTCAGGAGATGGAGACCAAGCTGGAGCAGGAGGAGGAGGTGTGTAACGAGACCATGAAGACTCTGTGGGAGGAGTGCAAGCCCTGTCTGAAGAACACCTGTGTCAAATACTACTCCAGGACCTGCAGCAGTGGGTCGGGGCTGGTGGGACGTCAGGTGAGACTCACACTGGACGTCCTGTTTGTCATTAGAATCCAGAAATCAGTACATCTGGCAATTATGAGTATAAGTATTTGGACAATGTTTTCTCTTGACAAGATTAAAATCCCTCTTTCCCATCACTTTTAATAATGATAATAAAAACTTTTCCCTTTTCAAAAACAAAGCTACAAAGTGCTTTCCTCTCCTAACCAAGGAAAGTTGATTTAAAAGGCGTTTCTGTGTTCCTGCAGCTGGAGGACGTGCTGAACAGGACGTCTCCCTTCTCCATCTGGATCAACGGGGAGAAAATCGACGTCCTGGAGCAGGAGGACCGGCGACAGAACAAAGAGTTCAAGAACCTGGAGGAGAAATACACTGTGATGGCCGACGGCGTGGACAGCATCTTTTCAGACAGCATGAAGGTGCCGTGTATCTCACAGATGAACTAGAGCCTCATGTGATAACAGTTCACTTACATAGAGAATACAAACAGTGCTGTGATGGATGATCTCTGTCCCGCTGCTCTTTTCTCAGGTGGCCGATCACGTCCACTACAGCCCTCCATCCTTCTTTCTTCCCAGTTTCTTGAGCCCGTTCACTCGTCACAGCAGAAGTGTCCGTTCTCTGTTCCACGATCCCTTCCAGGGCTTCCAGAGCCTGTTCTCCCCCATGGTGGGGATGGGCAAGAACTTCTTCGGATCTATGGACTCCATGATGGACATGGACACTGACACTGCTTCCAACGAAGGTACGAAGAAAACCTCAAACAAAATCACAACTGGTGAAGAAGAAATCCTGGATCCAGCTGTTTGAATCTAATCTCACAGTCTATTGTTATTTACACTATTTATTAGCACAAAACATTTTAACATGTTAGCGGCGTCCTATCCTGACAGTAAAAATCCTTTAAAGTGTCTAAATCACAGTTTGAAATACTCCCACAAGGATTCATATGTGGTCATGTGCATGTTTACAATGTTTAAGTTTCAAACATAGAATACTTGTAAACCTAAAATACACAACAAGTGGGAAATTAAGGGAGAAATCTCATATGAAGTCTTTTTCCTCTCTGTGTATTTGCTTGCAGACGGGAGTATGAAAGAGGACGTGATGATCACTCAGCCTTTCGGCACCGGCAGGATGACCTGCAGAGAGATTCGCCGAAACTCCGCCGGCTGCATCAAGTTCAGAGATGAGTGTCAGAAGTGCAAAGACATCCAGCACCTCGGTGAGAGGAGAACTCTGTGGAGACGTCTGTGACAGGATGTTACTCTTCATCCAAAATGTGGCAAAATAACACAGGAGCATCACTGGGGCAATACTTTAAATTAACAGATACATAGAACATGAATAACACAACTGATAATTAAATAAGTAAGAGTGTCCTCCATTATGATGATGATAATGTCGTCGATGATAATGATGATAATGATGATGATGATGATGTCCTTCCTCACAGACTGCTCTGGGAGGAAGCCTCTGGAGGGCCCCCTGAAGGAGGACCTGGAGGAGGCTCTGGCGATGGCCGAGCGCTTCACTCAGCAGTACAACTCCCTGCTGAGGAGGTTCGAGGAGCAGATGTTCAACACCTCCTCCATCCTGGACCTGTTCAACAGGCAGTTCGGCTGGGTGTCGTCTCTGGCCAACAACACCGACAGCCAGGACGGCATCTTCCACGTTCAGACAGTACGAACGTGTCTCCATCTGTGGGAGCTGGAAATGTGCAGTCCTGTTAGAAATAGAGAAACTATTGGAAATATAGAAGATTCAGTAATAAAGGTGCAGTTTGTTGCAGTTATTATCTCAATAAAGTTCAACCATCTCTGTGCTGCAGGTGGTCGGCAGGGACTCTGAGGAGAAGGCCGATGAGGAGAAGAAGCCGAGAGAAACCGACGTGTCCCTGCAGCTGTTCGATTCCCCCACCATGAACATCAGCGTGCGGGGCGACATCCCCTGGACCGACCCCAAGTTCTCCGAGGTGGTGGCTCAGGAGGCGCTGGACCGCTACAAGGGAACCGCAGTGTGAGTGTCACACCGGGCCCCGGCAGGAAACACACGTCTACTGGAATAGTTCAACTTATTATGGAAGGAAATGTGTTTATTTGAGATTTAGATGAGTAAAACAATTTTAATTAGCAACTTATTCAGTAAAATAAAAGTTTTGATAGCTGCAATCATAACCACAGATACCAATACGTCTGTGAAAGGCTCATATCGACCAGTATATTATCAACCAAACCATTAAAAGCCTCTAATCTCTGTATTTCTTCTGATTTCTTTTACAGTTTGGTGAAATAAACCCCTTCGCTCTGCACTGATCCTGATGTAAAACCTCTGATCGTCCTGCTTCTGCAAACAGTTTCACCTCAGAGAGTCATATCGTCGTGTGTCCTGCTGTCAGAGGAGATGTTTGCTAGATAATCCGCCTCCAACATTTTAAGGCCTTTGCAGTTTATATCATAGTGTTGGTGAGCTGGTCTGAAACAGGCTGCAGCATTTCAATGAAGTTTCCTTTTAAAAGCCAAAATATTCTCTCTGTAATGGTTTATTCTCTGCATTCAGCTTGTCTCACACACGTAGATTCAACTATTTTCTTCAGTATGATTCAATAAATCGATTTGTTTGCAAGAATAAAAGAAATAGGAAGTTTATTCAAGCTGTTTCAGTGACTTTAATGACCTGATCTACTCTACAGATCTCTGATAAGTCTTTATCCGAGTTGGTTTGAAGTTAGATGCCGGAGTTGAAATCACTGATCGGAGAAATAAAACTTGGGAATGTAGAAGTTGATATTTCAGGACGTCTTGGAGCTGCTCTGTAAAAACCATGAAGCCATGAAGCAATGCATTTCATAAAACCTGCTCAAACTACTGCGTCTCTGTGCACGTTTTTTCTCTGAATGTTGGATTCTTCAGGGAACTCAATGATGAACATAACCTGCCGTGTTTACAGAACTGATATCTACGAGTGGGTGTAACTTGATGCAGCTTGATTGAATTCAAGGAGACTGTTGATTTATACAAAGCATTTACTCAAAACATGTCTGCTGCACATGGTTGAATGTAAAAGTAAATTCAAAGTAAGATTTTGCACCAGTTACAATTAAAAGGGGAGAAAACTAAAGTTAAAGGTACAGTATGTAACTTTTACTGAGCAACAGCGCCCTCTGCAGCCACAGGTGGGGATTAATTCTGTTAGGCTCTGTGTCCCACTCACTGACCTGAATGAAGGAGAGGTGGATATTACCCATGATCCCCGGCTTCCTGAACCAGAGGAGCTGTAACAAATCCACTTAAATCTTCACATTTTAAGTTTCCTGCTGAATATTGAAGATAAACTCTGGTTTTAAATAACTTTTCTAAGTCTTTATAACTGATCTAGAGTTTAGATTTACCCTTCAACTGTCTAGACCGGATTCTGACAATTAAAGCTGCGAGTATCAGTCAGTTCCACACTTCTCACGTTGCACAATAACAATAAGTTTCACAGCTTCTGTCCCAACACGCCTGGATTCTGCTTGAATACAAAAGAGTGATTCTTCTTCTTCAACCAAGCTTCTGTTTCTTAACTTTTCCAAACCGGAAGCAGCTTGACAAAGGAGTCGGTTGCAGAGAGCAAGAGTTTAAAATATTGTGCCGTTTTTATTTTTTGTGTAAAAATCACACAGCTGCTAGTTGACTCTGCAGAGATACAGTACATCCATGCAGTTAAACATCTAGGATCCCACAGCCAAGAGAGAAGGAATTAAATAGAATATTCTTTCGCTGTTAGTCAGCAATTAATGCAAATTTACATGAGTCCAAAAAAGTGTGTATCATATACAATATACAGCACAGATCTGGGAGCGAATAGCCATTCAAAATCCCATCAAAGACTTTGTTATCGATTGCTTCTGCCTGCCTGGATTGCCTTTGGGGTTCGAGGGATGAGGAGGGAGCTGTTGTGCTTGCAAACGTAAATCGATCCCAGATGAAGGTGTTTAATAGGGTTTTAAATGGTATTAGTTCCAGGTCTGGAAAACAATATCACACACACACACGCACGCTCGCACACACACGCGCACACACACCAAGTACATCATCGTCCTCAACAGCAGAAAAAAGAAGGCGAGCCTTGATACGACAAGGAAGAGGGAGTCCAGTCAGTCGCCGTGGAAACCTGAACGCCAGTGGAGGGGGGGGTAAGGCCTTAGAAGAAGACAGATTCTTCACCAACACACATAAAGCTCCAGGGACCAAACATTTTACAATAATAATCATAAAAATAAGATTAACCACACAAGATGGGATATTTTAGGATACTGGCACAAAAAAACCTTAGTTTCCAGATTGTACTGACAAAATAAAACTCGAGTGGTTCAGTTTGTCTCTCATCTTAAAGCATCTTCTTTTTTTTTTAAATACACGTGAAAGACAAAAAAAAAAAAACAAGGACGACAACATGCGGGTTAAAAGAAAGAAAGAGGAGGGACGTAACAAAATAAAAGAACAGAAATAAGGGGAGTTAAGGTCAAAGTGCTGTCGGGTCGTTCAGGTCTCCCGTTCTGTCGACTGGTCTCCGTCCGTTGAGCTTCGTCCTGCAGGTTTCAGGTGAGAATCGCCCCGATAATAAAACACTGATCTGGAGTTTACTTCTCTCTGGAGCTGGGGGTAGGGGGGGGGGAGTGGACTGCTCATCAAAAAAAAGGCAAAATGATACATACAGTAGATGTTGTTTCTGGAAGATCTATGATACAAAAGAAAATCAGTATACTGTTCACACAGTTGCTACTATCATAGTACAAACAGCTAAGTCGAGTTGGTCTGTGGAGATGAATCGCCCGTACTTGCATAGTGCCGACCGCCCGGGTGGAAAACAGTAATCAGACTCTATCTGCACCACTGGTTTGAATCTGTGCACACGTGTTTGCCGAGTAGTAAAAAAAACCTAAACAAAAATCACAGGAAAAACGTCTTCTCCCTCAGCAACACAATTCTTCATAAACGCCGCCTCCTGCAGTCAAGCAGCTGGAAAAAGAAAGAAGTCTTCAAACCCTTCATGTGAATGTCTGCTCTCTTAAAGACCGGAAAAACAACCTCGGGAAGCGAGAAGATGAGGTTTTTGAAGCGTTTGAAATGTTGAGCCACGGCTACGTCACAAAAAAGGAAGGGAGAGAAAAGCTGCGTTTTCTTTAATCTCTTTGAAAAAAAGAAAACACACAGTCTGAGTAGAAGTAGAGAGCAGTGATAGTTCAGTCATTTGGCATTAAAGTTAAACCATTCAGTCACATCGAACCCAAACCACTGCAACGCGAAGGAGAGAAGCATTCGGTCGTGATCTCATGTCGTCGCCGAACACACACACACGCAGATGTGGGGGGCAGTAAGAAGAGGGGTGAGGGCTGAATTCATGTCACAGGATGAGTCAAAAAAAGCCTTCACCATGATTTAGCCGTTAAATGCATCACAAAAACACACACACACACGAGTCCTGTCCAGAGGGAGCGTAGCATGTTCTCTGGGGATCGAACCACAGCAAACTCCAGTCGGAAAAAATGTTTCTTACGTTTACTGGCAGATGTAGGCTCCTGTTGTACTTTCTACATTTTTCCCCGCAGCCTCTCAAATGTGCTGCAGCATGTTTCTGTGATCTATTTTTAATTATTTTGGTTTTTGAAATATTGGAGAGCCAGTGACACAGGCTCCTGTCGACAAGAACAAACTATCTTTGATGGTATTTGGAGCTGAAGTCCTGTTTTTCCAGTAGTTAAATGTCCTCATTGACGGCAACTGGACAGAACTTGTGCCAAATAAGCGAGACGACAATTAAAGTTGTTCAACACTTGCAAACTCTGCAAAATTTAATATATTTACTTAAGATTGATAATGATCTTGGGTCTTTTCTTTAAATATGCCAGATTCTTAATACGGCGCGGCTGTAACCCCAAGAGAGGAACAAACATACTGATGCTAGCCTCAAGTAAGTCACTTAACAGGAACACAAATACACAAACAGTCGCACCAACACGTGACACACACACACACACACTCCGCCTTTCTTCTTCAGTCATTCAGAGTTAATTAGACGCCAGCATTTGCAGCGTCTCGTCCGCTTCTCCGGAACCATTCCTCAGTTCACCGCCGTCCTCACCTTCGCCTCTCTTCAGAGAAGATTGAAAAAGTGCCAGTTTGTGAAACCCCCCTGCGCGCCCCCCGTCGCCTCGTCCCGCTCGGTTAAGACTGTGCCCTCCGGTCCGCCGGGTTGATGATTGATAAGTGAGAGAGTTTTAACGGAGAACCCTGGGGCAGGTCGGAGCCTCGAGGGAAAGCCGGGATGATGGAAGGAGCGAGGGAGGGAGGGATTCACACCGAGGGCCACAGCTTTGCTTCAGATGAACCACAGCCAGGTTTTTCCTCTAAAGATGAGAGAAAGGTCTGAGCTGCTCCAGCTGGACTTCCAGAGATATCCTCTCTTCAAGCAGGTCCTGTGGAAAGACCAGTTTGGAGTTAACGTTATATTTTCTACTAAAGGGGAAGAAGAACATCTGAGTGTTCAGCCTCGGTACCTTCAGCTGTTGCTGCAGTTCACTGTTGAGTCGCGCCAAGACTGTGTTTGTCTCCTTGTTTCTTCTGATTGAAGCTTGAATCGCTTTTTTGTCTTTTCCTACCGACCTGAAGACACAAATACAAGCTTTTTATTTAAGTTACACAAATTAAAATTAACCACTTGCCTTTAACCAAACCTTCCAAAGTGTGTTTCCTACCTGGGGATGGAGGGCTGAGTGGCGAGCACAGCAGCTATGATGTTGGATTTCTGTGGACCGTGCTGCTCGTCCTCTGGTCGGAGCTCGTCTTCAGATTTCAACCTCCGACGCACGGGTTTGGGAGGCGGAGCTAGTGGACCAGATGCACCTTTGGCCTGATGGGGAAAAAGAAAACACAGACAAAAATTAACATATGCAAGTGAGTGGGATAAAACACATTACATTCGTTAGCATTGGCCTTCGTCATGGTAACAAGTAGATTGATAATTTCTTCTGTAGTGTGGTTTCTCAGCAGATGTTCACATACAGAGTTCACAGTAGCCGTGGTTCTCTCATCTGCTTGACCGTCACTCTTCACTGTTCTTAAAGGACCAGCGCCCTCTGGTGCCTTTTCCACCTGTGGACACAAACACACAAACAGTTTAAAAAGGGGTTTATGTGAGGCGGCTTTTCAACGTGTGGATGTTCGATAAGGTTTCAGGTAAATAAAACTTCCGACTGGTTCTGATGAAGCATTTAATGACTCAGTAATCCAACGACTCTGTTGTAAAACCTTTGATCGCCGATGGGCTATAAAAAGGTGTCTGTGTGAATCTGTCTTCAGAGAGTTTGGGCGTTTCTCGTTGTACGTTCAAGCAACGGGACCCACTCGGCTTTCAGAGTTTTTAAATCATTTGCTAAATATTTACCACGAGTGAACCTTGAAATAGAGACACAACAGTCCAGGTGAGAACTGACCTGTCCGGCCTCGCTGTGTTTGTCGACCTCCGGCAGACTGGAAGGCTGCTCCGAGGCAGCGAAGGCCTGGAACTGACTGAAGTCTGCGAAATTGGGCTGTTGAGGAATCTGCTGGGGCGAGGTGGTGGTGAGTCCTGCGCCCCCTGCTGGTACAGCCTCTGCCTCCACACGATGTCCAGTATGTGGTGCTGATGACTGTGGAAAAGGAGTCAAGAGCCTTTTTATCCCTGAAACCTAAGACTGAGCGAACTGTATATAAATGAGATGCAAAGTGACTTTCACATGTTGTGTAGCCGTCAGTCTGACCTGTGTGGGCAGCGGTCGAGGAGGCACAGCCGGCGGGTAAGCTATCGTAGAGGGCTGCTGCTGTCCCGGGGCCGACGCAGCGGCGAAGGTGCGATTCATGTCCAGAGACGAGGAGCGAGAGTGAGAGGCGTGAGGCCGAGGGGGAGGGGGAGGAGGGGCCACCACCTGCAGAGTCTCTGGAGACGTCCCCGACTGAGACCTGAGCACAAGACACAAAATAATATTCAATCCCTCGGAGCCCAAAGTGAATGTTAATCACTTTAGTTAAGAAATACGACAAAATAAAAAAGGAAATCTTGCCATAGGAGAAGTTGCTGATTCCTTTTTTGATGTATAAAGCAATAAATAAATAAAAACAAAAATACATTTTTGAAGTCCTATCTACTGACCTTTGTCTTGTGATTGGCTCCTGGTCTGAGGTGTAGGAGTCTGAACTGCTGTACCCATCACCTCCACAAGACAAAGAAAAACACCGTCAACCTACTCACGTATAAACCATTAAATAACATTTCAAGTACACAGATATACAACATCAACACAGTACAAAATGGCAAAACTAACAATGGACTTCATTGCTAATATACCTAATGCAATTTATGATGCATCTGAAAAGTTTCAGGAGCCCAAAGTATCTATAGATCACAAGCTTTGACTCAGCCTCTGGAACAGCAGCCCCTGGTTGACTTACCCCCAGAGTTGGCGGCTACAAACTTCATGGAGGCGGGCAGATTGGTTTCTTCTGACAGTTCTGGAGGTTGGGTGAGCAGAGGACTTGTGGGGTGATTGTTATCTGCAGGTTAAAGGAAACGTCGAGAGTCTGAGGTCGGATCAGCAGTTTCAAAATCTGATAAGGATTTCCGCTGCATGTTCATGAATAGTGCAGCGTAACATCATGACAACCAACCAATGCCAAAGAGAAGTGAAATCTTTATTAGAGGCCACATATTTTTATATATCTTTACACATTATGCTAGAAAGTGATTTCGTTAATAATGATGTATTATTATTATAAATCAGGATGGTCACAGTCAGACATGAGGCCTGAGGGGTTTTCTCACCACTGCCAGTTCTCTTCAGCTCCATCTCCTGCATGTGGATCTTACTGGGCGTCATCCGGATGGGAACCGGGTGAACGATGGCTGTGTCCTGGACGACAGAAGAGACAAGGCGACAGGAGGTGAGACGGGAAGGGAGACATGTTTCACGTCTCCATCATTAACTGAATCTGATTCTTAAATAACAGTTTCATAAATTCATGTTGCAGTGACGCTACTTTTACTTGAGTAACGGATCTGAATACGTCTTTCTCCACCATCTGAACCTCCAAACTGCACATCATTTATTTTTGCTATTCCAAAATGTGAGGGTGGAAAAAGTTATAAATTAAAAGATGATTTATTTCACCATTCAGGTTCTGCTAAGTGATTTTAATGTTGGGATTTCGGCCCAGAAATACAGAGCACTTAAAAGAAATTTGAGAAGATACAGTAAAGCAAATTGTGGTGGCCAATAGTGTACTTTCATCAGATTACTTATGTAATTATGTTGACTCTCCCAGAGGCAATTATTGCTGTAGGGAGAGAAAATCTGCCTGAGAGACAAAAACAATTTTCTACTACTTGGACAGCAGCACCAAGTACTTTAAAAAACCTATAGCAACCATATGTGGAAACATTAGCAGACACAATATGCACTAGTAACTGGTGGATGTCACTGTAGGAAAATAAAAAGTGATGTCCAAGAGTAGCTAAGCCAGCCAGATCACAACACACGCCGTCCACTGCTGATGCAGCAGACTGCACTGACAAAGAACTTCATGCACAGATAGAGAGACATAAAAAGAAAGAGAGGAGAGAGAGAGAGTGGGGAGAGAGAGATCCAGAGAGGTTAATGTCTGTCCATTAATGGTGAAACCATGCATTACTAAGTGATTGACTTACAGGGTCAGCTGGTGCAATGTTAGAGTCAAATTGGGTCAGAGTTTGTGAGCTGGAGGAGCGCTCGCTAAACGTCTCCCACTGCTGCAGGAGACAGACAGACAGTGAGAAAAAAAACATGTCAGTCGGCCAGTGCAGTGACATCACACATTTACATCATCAGTCTGAGCCGCCGTCGCCGCCGTCATCCGTAAATGTGACGTCACCCGTCGTCCACTGACGACGTGGTGACAGGACGTGGTCGGCGAGCGTGGAGACAACAGACGTCGCCGACTTTCACACAGAACCACCACAGTCCAGGAAGCGAGAGAAGAGGTGGTGAATTATCAGTAATTATGTCTGATGATGAAGAGGATGGAGCGGCAGTCGATACATGACGGATGATGGATGAAGAAAATGCCGCGTGGCCCATTTAACCCTCAGCAATTACGTCAGATGAATCAAACACAGCAAAAGCAAACAGGCGCAGAGTTTACAGTACGTGTGAAAATACAGTAAGTGACTTGTGTGTGCGCGTGTGAACCTCATTGCTCTGGTTCATCTCTGGCCAGGCCTGGTTGAGGGAGGGCATGGAGGGAGACTTGTTGGGGGGGTCCTCCACCGGAGAGCCCGAGTATCCCACGTCAGCAGCTGTCTCTGGGACCTCTGTGTCAGAAAAGGACAAACAGGTTATACTCTTACACAGGGGGGCGGGGCGGCCAATGAATGGTGAGGCGGTCTCAGACTTTTGGACCCTTCTGTATGAGGCTTTCGATAATTAACACATGTGATAAATAAACTGCAAAACACACTGACTACAAATGATTGTTGGGAATGTTTCTTTTGGAAGTTACATGCAATATTCCACTTGTGATTTTGCAATTTCCTTCAACCAAAGTAACAAGTAAAACAAATATTTTGTCAGTAAAACGAACCAAATGGACCTTCACTAATAAACAGGATACACCTTGTTTGGTCCGTACAAAAGCTCAGTGTATCTCTTCACTGGACATTGCGGCTTCAAGGGAAGATTAGTGGCTGCTGCTGGTGGTGTCATATATATCAAGCAGATGGGAGAAGTGTCAGTGCTCTGCTGTAAAGACTGTTCCTCTAAATAACACCGGGAGATTTGGTGCAGAAGCAGGAGAAGCAGCAGAAAAACCAATATCTTCAATTAATTTACATTTAACGATCGCAAATTGAAGTAGGGCAGAGAAGCAACAACAACCTGGAAACTCATCTGCATGGTTAGCATGGCTCTGCGGGCTGAGGCAGTCGTGGCCGACAGAAATGAAATAAATGAATTACTGAAGCTGCTGATTTGTTGCATCAGCTTCCGTATCTGCAATTTCTCTGAGATGAATACAAATAGAGGATGTAATATTATCAGCAGCAGTTTTAGGAACAGCAGCTTTTGGCAATAGCAGTGATACACACTCTGCATGTGTTCCGTTTGATTATCTATCACCAAAGGTTTTGTGTTTGTCTCAAATAAAAAAGGGATTTAGCATCATGTGAGGCCACAACTCTTAAAATACAATGAGCTCCACTGGAGTCTTCTTTCCATGTATCATCATGCTAATTATGGGGATCAGCTAATGAGTGGACGTCATGTTGCCTGGCAGCAGGATACTTGGCTTGAGCATGAAAAAGTAAAGCCCTGTCAAATGAGCGACCTACAACCCACAAGAGGGCAAGTGTTGCACGCTGCAGCGCTGTCACCTGACAGATTTTATGAGACCCGAGGTTGAGTGGAGGGAGGGAGGAGAGAGAGAGAGAGAGAGAGAGAGAGAGAGAGAGAGAGAGAGCAAGAGAGGCTGTCCGGCTGAGTCATCCAGGTCAATCAGCTTTGGCATCAGGCTCTCGGGCAGCTTCTCGGGGAGGTCATAGCCATTCTTCCTGGCCACCACCAGGTGAAAGGCGGCACAGAACTCGTCCAGGGTCAGTGCTCCGTCTTTGTCGAAGTCTGACAGCTCCCTTCAGAGACAAATCACACACACAAGTGAGTCTGCAGCTCAGCAGTGAGCTTATTCAAAAAGGATCAGCGGCCTTTGAATCGGCCTTTGTCTTTACATCATTCAAAAAGTCAACTTCAGCTTTTTGCTAGTTCTGTTTTATTGGGTGCATCAGAGTGGGAACATCAGTATTTATGCAGGTTCTTCTTTTATACACGACATGTAGTGTGTGAAGCTCATGATCCGAGTAGTAACGTTTGAGTCCTGTTCATGATCCGGAAAAATTAAATGAATTCTCACACCAATGCAAACAGGCCTGTAAGACTGGTCACATGAGCCGACGGCTGTGTAGCGATTAACTCTGTAATTATTCAGGAACATTTTATTTCCCCTTCAAAACAATGGCAGCTTGATAGACTGGGGGTTTCCCATTACACATAAAAGAGCTGTGCAACATCATGATGAGGGTTAGATCAGTTCTGACAGGAACCAGTCACAGGTTCCTGCCCCGTGCACTAGAACCTTTAATGGTTCCCCATATCAAGTTGACCCAGTTACCAAAGTAAAGACATTTCTCCTGTCTTAACCTTCCATGTTGTAAAAACCATCACCAGTTAAACATATGGTCAACAAGTGCAGCAACAGTTGCACAGATGGTTCAGACATCTTGACAATGCACTTCAATCTCTTCAAGACGGACGAACACAGCTGAGACCGACACTTTCAGGATTCAAACTCACCAAATATGCGACAGCTCTAAAATCGGTAGTTTTGATTTGGTGAAGAATTCTTTCGCTGCTGAACCTGGGACACACAGAAACATGATCAGTCCAGGTTTTTACAGATAACCTGTTTGTTTCGTGTGTGTGTTTGTGCATTTTCCTACCAGGTATGAAGCCAGTGAGGTCCGGCTGGATGGTTTTAAACTGGTTAATATAATACTGTCGCTGCTCGTCCGTGATCTTCCAGGGATCGTCGTAGCCGCTGGACTGTCGCTGCATCTCATTGGTCGACCCTGCCGAGGCCGCAGTTCGTATCGTTGCGCTATCCTGTGAGAAACCACGTGGAAGATTGGCAGAAACTATTAGGAAAGTAGTCCCTGTTAAAACGACATAATTAAAAACACATAATTCATGAAAGCAGGTTAGGACAAAAAGTGCAGTTTCTTCAGTGATGGTATCTACTGCTTGCATCTTTCTGTTTCTGTTTCGTTCAATAATGTAATACAACGGTGATGTAGCGAAATGTTTTCTTTATTTTTATTAGACTCTAAATAATTCTGAGCTATTGAACTAGCTCGACAGAGGAGTCTGAGAGGAATAACATTATCTGAGAAACTAGAATCAAGGGCACTCGGAGAGCGCATACCTCTGCCAAGGCTAATATCCTCCCTCGCTGTGTTTAAGAAAGTGGAAAAAAATCCTGGATCTGCTCCAAACTTTAATGTGTTCTTCCTTGGGTCGTGCCCCACCCCTCTACATAATTTAATTAAAAATCGGTTCAGTAGTTATTGAGCAATCCTGATGGCAGACATACAGACAGTAATGAAAACATAACCTCCTTGGCTGAGTGTTTATCTCGTCACAGGGTACAGGAGCCTTCACACTTTCTTGATTTGTCTGAACAAGGCCTAACAAGCTGCGTCAGTTTCAGTCCAGCGACGCCGGCAGATAAAGCACTGATGTAAAAATTTGGCGGATGTTTGAAGTGCCCCTGTGGGGACTGTGATATCTCCGGCTTTATGTTTGCAGTGTGTGACGGCGACTTTCCATCTGCTGTTAGAGGTTGATGATGTTTACCGTTAAAACACAAACGTTACAGTCAATCCCATAATCTGCGATTCTGATAACATTTACTTATTAATCTCCAGTCGGTCACTGGTGCGTCCTGAGGCACGACACGTACGCCTCGCCAATATGTACGGTAGGTGAAAGGCAGATCTTTTCGAGACCGTGACAGAAGCACAGCAGTGGCCTACCTGGGCCGATGAGGGATGCATTCCAGGGAGTGTGCTGGATGGGGGGGTGTCTGCTGTGAAACTGACCCAACTCTCCTGACCCGGTAAAGGGGGCGAGTGGGACGGCCACATGCCCTCACCCGGAACTGGACCTGGATGGAGGAAGAGTTTGAGAAGTACAGTCACATCCAATGCAACACAAATACAAATACTGTGTTATTAGGAAAGGATCAAGGCTGAAACTAACAATAACTAACTAACTCTCCATTGAAATGTTTAGTTTTTTAAAAGTTTTAAAAGCTAAAAAAGCCTGAAGTGACCAATCTGTGTCAAACTCAATGATGTTCAGTTTACTGTATTTTCTGACAAAGACAAGCTTTGAATTTTCTGACATTTGAGAAAGTGGAATCAGAAATGTTTTGCCATTTAAACTAGGAAAATCTCTCAATCAATGATATATGGATTATGGGAAAAAGCAGGCGATTCATTTTCTATTTATTGCCTTAACCTAACATCTCCTCCACATTTTGTCGTAACAAAAGTAAAGCACAGGTCATGTGATGTCTACTTTGTTTCCTTTATGAGTAACTGCCTTACTCAGCAAGAATTATTAATAGTGTGTACGAGCGGCAAACAGCAGGAAGTAAAAACCAACTGATATGCTTTACACGCCGACTCTTTTTCAAGATCATCAACACTAGTGACAACTTCTCTTTCCATTGTCCACACCTGGAGTCTTTCATGTAGACTGATGCTGTTTTTAATGTCACAACCCAGGAATCAGCGTAACAATAAGTCAGGGTCTCACTTTGTTTGTGGGGTTTTGTTATGTTGTTGAAATAGGAAAAACATCCAAGATTGTCTTGTTTTTTTGGGGGAGGGGTTTGTTGATCGACAACTCATTGTAGCTGGACGTTTATTTTAAAACAATGTAGGTCAGAGGATGTTACCCGTTGGTGGTTCTCTGAACTGCGTCCACACGGCTCCAGCTGCCGCCGCCACCACCGCCGGCTGTCTGTCTGCGTTTCCTCCGCTGTGCTGCCGCTGGTGTTTCCTCCAGGAGTGAGGGGAAGTGGGGGGGGACTGGTCCGGGGAGACCACCGGAGACGTCGGTTCAGGCTGCTAATGGATAGAAATATAATTAAACATTTTAATTCTACACATAAAGGAAGAAAGAGACGTTAGCTTTCAGATCGCATCTCAAATTCTACTAGAATGGCAAAAACAATGCTAAACAATCCTACACATGATTGTCTAGTTCTTATAATATACATATAAAAGAAAAAAGGAAGTGGTCTGACTCATTTTTCATAAAACAAAAGTGAAAATAGGTTCTGGTAAAAAAAAAACTATGAATTTTGAACTGCCAAATAAAGGCCACTAAATGCTACAGGGATGATGAAGGAACCAGTGAATGAACATGTCACAATAGATGCAAATAGGTAAGAGCTGAGGAAGATGCCTTTACACAAACACACTGACTGTTTCTGCATCAGAAAACTTCAGACAGTATTAAGAGCTGGAGGCAATCAAACAGACACAGGAAATGCAGCTGTATTCCAGTGGCTTATCTTTAATAAACACTGGTTGCAACTGTGACAGGAAATAGCATGTGTCTGCAATGCTCCCCAAGAGATACATGATGGTATTATAGCTCATTTAATGCAGTTATCACAGAACTAATTGTGGAAAAACACAGCACATGTGTTTATAATTCAACCCGCAGCCTTAAACTATGCCTCATTTATCATAATTAAAAGGAATAACACACCTGTGGTTCTATGTTTGTTGCCAGGGGCTGGATAACCTCGTGGACAGGAAGTGCGATGGAGGTTGCAGGACCTTTCTTGTTCTGGAGTCCCCTTGCTGGTGGCCTGGGTATTACTGCAGTAGCAGAAGCTGGGTACAGACCCTGGCTGTCGGTGTCCGGATAGAGCGCCGCGTGCCGCGCCTCTGCCTCGTTCTTCCCCACCACGAACCGGGGCAGTGCCAGGTCCTTGACTAGAGAGACGGGAATCCATTCAGAGGATTAGAGGAGAGATTTGTTTCATGTTGATTTAAGGAATGAAGCTAGAACTCCAACATCATCAGTCTGTGAAGTTTAGTGGATTTGAGGAGTAGGTTTTTGCTGTTTGGGTTTAGTTTTACAGAGTAGAATCTCTACTTCCTTTACTTCACTGAGTGACTACCTACATTTCCCAGAATGCCTGGAGACGGAGCATTAACTTGTTGCAATCAGCTGTGGTTTGTATGTGTTCATGCAGAAGGTGCCAGCTGTAGAATGAGAGCAATGTAAAAGTAACTCATCCGAGAGTAGAGCTGCTTCCTCAAAATAATACAAACCTCTGAACACTGGTCAATTGAAAGCTCCAGTCGCTGCAGTAAAATGGGTGTTTGTGTCTTCTACTGTATGAAGCTGAGTGTCAGAGCTAAACAGTGAAAACAGAAAAGAATCTGTATTTCTCTCCTGTCACGGGACTGAGAACAAAACTCAGAATGGATTGTTTCAGACTGGTACCGTTTCTTTCAAGCTTATAACTTGTAATCTCGCAGCTTAAGATGAAGTTTTTGGAGCATATACACATCAAGTGATGCAATCCTTTCAGCAACTTCATTTTGTACTAGTTTACCCTAAACAAGTAACAGTGTGTGACATCTTCCCTTGTGTTTTTTGAGAGCAGTCACACCAAAGGCAAACAGGAAAAAAACAATTTTGCAGTTAAACTCTCGAAGGGTTTACACAAGAAGCTTTGTTTAGTTAGGAAATAGAAACTAGTTTAAACTGTTATTATTGTCAAGCACCTGATAAAAACATTGGGCAACAGTGACCTGAAGTGCTGAAAGAGCAGTGGCTCTAATTTCTGATTAGATGTTCTTGTTCAAGGTGATTAATATTTTTCCCCATACGCTCAAACAGCAATTTGGGTTTGCTAAAGGACACGTGGGCAGGAGGATCTTGGGATCAAATCATCAGCTCAAGGATTAATGAAGAACTGATTAAGATGAGGGGTTTGTTCCGTTCTAGAAAGCAAAAAGAGGAGAGCACCATTATGTACTTAAAGATTTTAAACAAAAAGAAACGTCAGGTGGCCAGAGAACCTGCTAAGCCGTTATGCGATGGTATTTTCTGGTGAATCTCTGGTGTGAAGAGTCCAATCTAAAGCAGGAGAAAAGGGCAAAAACAGTGGCAATGATTCAAAGTCCACCGTGGACTCACCCGAGTTGAGGCTCTCCACCCTCAGGGGCAGCCCGGACTGGGCGATGGCGATGAGCTTGAGAGCGATGTAGAACTGGCTCCTCCCGAAGTGACCCAGTCGAGTTGCTCCACAAAGCTCTGTGATCTAAAGCCCCAGACGAGGACAGGAAGGAACAGTTAAGGTCGCCTTCGCCTGAAACTCTGATATGAACGATTTCTGATAAAGAGGAAGGAGGAACTGGTCTTCACTTGCAGACGTTATACTTCATTATACCTAGACATTTCTAAATATCTGAACAGGCTTCTTGCAAGCTGGTAGATTGAGCAGTGAAAGGTGCACAGAAACACAAAGGTGAGAGAAAGGTAAGAGCGTATGATGTGTGGTTTAATTATTGATGTGTGGATACAGTAAAAATACACAGGGAATTAAACTTCATACACATTATTATGACTCCTTTAAGTGGGAGGCCTTCAGCCCCGTGAGCCACAACACAGACAACCCACCACGGCTGACTGATCCCTTTCTCGCTGACAAAGAACTTTCTTATGAGTGTGTGTGTGGGGTGGGGGGTGGGGGGGGGGATACAAAGTACCAGTCACTATTCTCAGCCTGTTACAACACGACATTGTAGCCGTACCCGTCTCTCTCCCTCTCTCCCTCTGTCTCTCACAGGCCACAGCAGCGTTCAGTGTGCATATCGGAAAGTAGAGGATAACAACACAACAACACAGCTCCCCCCTTGTTGACCTTGAAAATGATGCTGAGTCACAAACTGCAATGATTGGGCCTGCTGGGAGACCTGAAGTCCCCAGAATGAGCTGCTGCTGTTTGACTGCTGGTAACTGTCAGCTGGGGGGGTGGGGCTGGGTGGGAGGTTATGTTTTCACCCCCCCTGTCCATTCGCTTGTTGGCTGGTTTGCTTTGTATGTTCGGAAGCAGGATTACGCAAAAACTGCTCGACAGATTTCCATGAAACTTGAAGGACGCATCAGGGAAGAACATGTGAAACACTGTTGCGACTCTGGATTCAGGGAATGATTTTGGGATCTTGATGAAAATAGAAGAATAAAAACACATTTAGGGAACTAAATGTGTGCAATTTAGTGCCGCTTGATTGAATTGAAGGGAACTAACAGGCCTTGGTGGATGTATGTGCTTTACAGAGTGCCAGTCTAGATAGTGGTTTTCTGTGTGTGTGTGTGTGTGTGTGTGTGTGTGTGTGTGTCTTCTCTTAAACGTGTATTTTTGAGACAGTCTGGGTTTGATGACATCTTGTCTACGTTCCCAATATGTCAGCACGACCTGGTGAACACCACAATGGCAGATGTTGAAGTGAAAATGGAAGGAGAGAGCTGGACGTGATGCAGCTGAGGACAATTTAGCAGCTGAGACATGTCCCTGATCAGAACCAACCCAGCAGCAGACACTTTGAGACCAGGTTCTGTCCTGAGAGCAGGAGGAGAACCTGGTTCATCTCTCTCTTTGGGCTAAGGCTAACGTTAGCCAGAAGAAGGTGTGTCTCCGTCGCTGCGCAGCATTGCTAACCCCACCGGGGCTAACCCCACTTCCCCTGGCTGACAGGTCGGCTCTGACAGCCGGGCACGTCTGTGAGACACCTCCGCCCCCTCCGCAGCCTCACCCCCCCCACAGTGTGATCACAACACTCCGGCTAGCTTACCTGCAGGACAACTTCGCTGGGCAGCTGGGCCGCCCGGAAAAGGTCAAGAACTCTGCCGTTGGACGCCACTTTCTTGGTGTTGTCCGTGTCGCAGTAGGCGAACAGATCCGAGTAGTATTTCTGCTCGACGTCGGTCAGCGTGAGACTTTCCATCGTGGCACCGAATCGCAGCCGAAAAAAACAACCCCAGACGAGTTTCGGCCGTGGATTAGCCCCTTAGCCAATGGCCGGGGCAGGATCCCGAAAAAATGGGCGAGACTTCAGGGATCCCAACTTAGCTAGCGTCGGTGCACCAGCTAGCGCGGAGGTTAGCGGGGGTGATGCTGCTCGCAGCGCGGGCACCGCTCTCTGCAGGAGCCCCCGGTGCCAGCAGCTAGCAGCGGGAGCCGGTCGCCTCCTCGCGGCGGAAATGCGGCGCGTTTCCAGACACTTTGAGAACTTGTTGGGCCACCGGAGCCAACAGCTGGCTAGCAGCGGAGCTAACGGCTACCTGGGTGCACACAGGCACCGACGTCAAGCTAACCAGCGACCCCGCTCCGCCCCGGACACGCGTCGCGTTCACCCTCGCGTTGTCTGTGCGTGAAGCGCTGCCCGGACGCGCTCTCTGCGTTTTCGTTGCGGGCGAAGTCCCGTGCGGGGCCGTCAGACGCAAAGTTTCTGGGTCCTCGGGTTCCTTCCTCTGGTGATCGGAGCCGCCATTCCTGCTGCCAGCGTCCGTCCGTCCACCCAGAGACAACACCACACTTCCGCCTCGGGTCTTCAACTTAAAGGTCCAGTGTGGAAGATTGAGCTGAAAGGGATCTAATGGCAGGAATTTAATATAAAATGATCCCAGTGATGTTTTCACTAGTGTGTTTCATCTAAATTGTACGAATTGTTGTTTTCTTTACCCTAGAATGATCCCTTTAAATTTAAATACTTTATATTTACATCAGGAAGCGGGTCCTCTCTACGGAGGCAGACATGTTTTGTTTGTTTACAGTAGCCCAGGCTGGACAAACTAAACATCTTTTGAGTTTTTATGTCAACTGAAGCTGTCACAGGTTCTCTTTCATGTTTGGAGGAGGAGGGTGAGCTGAGGGGTTTTCAGCTGCAACATGCAACTTCACCACTAGAGGTCACTAAATTCTACACACTGTACCTTTAAGAGACCCCCTCATATTTGCTTGAACTAAAATTAACGTTCATATTTGTGTATTTTAATTTAAGTTAGTATTCGTGTCAAATGCCTTCAGTATTTTCAGTGTGTCAATTACATTATTATTAATAAAATAATTAGATACGCTGTCAATATCACTTTCACTTTACATCTTAAGTGTGATTGTATTGCAGCCAAGGGTGAATACTGTAGTTCCTGTAGGGCCCCACATGCACCATATATAATAATCACTTTATTTATATAGCACCTGTCAAAAATAAAATGCAACACAGTGTCATTTAAAATCTCTCTCTATGTTTATATATTGTGTAGTTTGTGGTAATTTGATTAATTGGACATGTGTATAATCACAATAGAAACTGATATGATGAGAACCTTCCAGTGGGTGGTACCTTTGGTCTGTCAGAGAGGAAGAACTGTATGGAGCATATTCCTAAATAAAGTTTGTGTTAAACCAAGTAACCTCAAGCTGAGCCCCTTAGCTCCTAACACTTGTCTAATAAAAGTTTCTTCAAGCATTGCAAGTCCCCCTGAAACACAAAGGTTCGCTTTTATTCTGAAGTGGAACTCTCTAAACTTCCGGTACAGTCTCGTGTGACCTGTGGCTAACTTGACGTCAGCGCGAGCTCGCTCAGCCTGCAGGGACCCGGATGAGTGATTTCAAAATAAAAGCTGCGCTGAGTCCCTGAATGTGAGTTTACCAAGTTTCATGAGTTTTCAAGCATAGTTCGCTCCTCAAGAATTCACTGAAACCTTGACATACACTATGGTACTTGCCATGTTAAATCTGCAAATGAACATTATTGGCCAAATAAAGAACAACATACATTGCTGTAACTCTAACAGCCCTTGATTGCGGGTGGTAAATAGTACAAAACCATTGGATACAACCATGAAATAACTTTTTTATGCACCAAAATGTGTCTCATATAAATGAAAAGAGATGAATGGTGCAAACAAAGACAAATCCTCCACTGTACCTGAAGAAGTTGGCACTCCGGTGTGATTAATACATTGAATGATGCACTGTGGACCATGTACACCTGTGCTTTTCCTACTATGACAAGTCAACATGCCTGCTATGACACAGGCCTGTTGCTGGGGGCTGCTGTGGCACGAGAACAGAAATGAACAGGATGTTGAGGAAATGATGAAGAAATGATGAAATGATGAAATGAAGAAACAGAAACCAATAGATGCAGTTAACAGTGGGAGGAAAGGGGATCGAAGCTTTCAGCACAAAAAAGTAACTTGTAGTTTTATTTTGCTTAGAATGTAACACAAATACAATCAGTTGCAAACTTCTTGTGAGTTTTCTGGGGCCTGATATCAAGAGCTTTTTTCTTTAATTTTGCATATTTGCTCATTGAACATCGGTGTAACCGGTTACATGCGTCATTCTGACATGAGTTCAAAAGGTAAAACTTTATTTAAAAGCAGAAAACAAGCACAAGAGCTCCTGTACTTCTTCTTTGCCATATATGGGGCAGCAGCCTGCAAGAATCACACATCTGTCACAATGAAGTCAGATGAGCCTTTTACGGTGCCTTCGCGTGTTATGGGAAATTTGGCCACACAGGAAATACAACACATTACCTTGTTCATAATCCAACGTAACAATGGGTCGAATTAAAGTTAAGACCTAATCTGAACCAATGCCCTAATTGGAAATATTCGGCTTATATTAGATCACCAAGAAGGTAATAGAGACAGACAGACAGACAGAGAGAGAGAGAGATTTTCTTTTCAAACCACATTTATAATTTAAATAAATAAGCAGCTGCCCCCCCACAACAGAACCAAAATCTTTGGTCAAACACCACTGACACAGAAACTTAATTTCTTCATTTTTCCATCAGAGAGTAAAGTCCTCTGCTCTGACTCTGGCTTCCACTAGCAGCTCCTCACCTGCAACATTTTCTATCTGGTTTTTCCTGCTTTTTTTAAATGGACAGTTTGGCCTGTCCGACTACATAGTTCACTTCTTTGCATTTTCTTTTTTTGGGGGGGGGGGTTGTCCCGAACCCCCCCACCCCACCCCACCTCTGGGAAATCCGCCCCTGCCTAGAAGTGCTTAAAACCCCTCCGAGCGGACCCTGAACGCAGCAGCTGCAGCAGCACTATCCAGCCGGTGGATGAGGACGATTCTTTAAAAAAACTCCTCAGTTCACAACCCAGGAAACAATCAGAGAAACCAGGTAAACACGTTCATAGAAAAGTTTCTAATCCTGCGCGGGGTCCAGTTGGATTATTGTGTTTACCGACCACGTATTTAATCCGTTTATCGGTAAACTCCGGTCTCCCTGCAGCTCCACTAGCCGGTGGCTAACCGGCGAGCTAGCGTCTCCGGCTCCCGAGGGGGGGGAGAAAAACCTTCCTCCTCGGGAGAAACTTCACAGACACACGAAGACGAACACGAACACGTGGACAAATCCTCGGTCTGTTCGACGGCCGAGTCACGAAGAGCGTCAGTGTGGATGCTAGCCGCTGCTAACCGGTGCTAACCCTCCACTTCCGCATTGACAGTCCGCCCTGTTCATGTTGGAGCGTGTTACCTTCGAGTGAACTGTGCAGGGATCACGTGTGGCGGGTTTGCTGGTTGTTCTTGTATAAATTTGGTTGAAGAGGATTGAAATTAGCATGTGCGTTGTTTGTCTGGTCTTAAATCTTTATTTTATTATCAGGAAGAAAAAAATCTCAGCCCCAGACTCCCTTGAGAAAACTGTCATAATTCACATTACCTTGCTTTTAATCCAATTTAACAATGGGATGAATTAAGGTTATGACTTAATCTGAACCACTTCCCCCCTCTGGAGCATTCGGCTTTCATTAGATCACCCAGCAGGGAATAATTAGATTTATATCAATAGTCTCCAAATCCCCCCTGCTTTGCCCAATGTGCACATGATGTCCAATAAGGAAGTTGAACATTTAATTGAAACCAATTCTCCTTGTTGGGTCACGTTCCTGCCGGTTTGAAGACTGGATGAGTTTCTACTTGTAAGAAGGCGTTCGTTGACAATTAAAGCGTCTCACTCTTGAGTAGAGTTTGTCTCGGTGGACTCTCCCTGCTCCTCAGTGGCGTGAACCAGAGACAGCTGCTCCCATCTCATGAGTCGAATTGACCCTTTTTAAAGCTAAATGTAGTAAAGTTCAAATGTGTTGTCTAATCTCGCTTTATTTTGTTTTCCCCCCTTATAGCGACAATGAATGTGGCCCATGAAGTAGAATTGCTGGTGGGGGAGATTCAGCGACTCGGCAGTAAAAGTGAGTCCGGTGTCAGAATCATGGAACATTCTGTAACTATCTGTAGGAATATCCACACATGTGTCACTCACACTTAGAAGAAGAATGCTGCAAAGCCTCTTGGCACCAAAAACATTTAGTCAATTAAATAATTAGTTGATTGACAGCAAAATAATCAACAATTTTGAAACTTGATTGTTTAATTTTTTCTAATTGAAATGTGCAAATATAAAATTTTATCATGATCATTTGCATGTTTTTGCAAGTATTTTTATTTTAAAAAGGAAAATTACTTTATTTACCAGCATTGTTACTTACTTTTTTATTTCAGATGATCTCGGTCAAAGTACGGTGAAGTTCGGCGTGCTGTTTAACGACGACCGCTGTGCCAATATCTTCGAGGCGTTGGTGGGCACCTTGAGAGCTGCCAAGAGGAAGAAGATTATCAGCTTCGAGGGCGAGTTGCTCCTGCAGGGCGTCCATGACCAAGTCGACATCATCCTGCTGCAAGAATGAGACGGAAATCTGGACCAGGCGCTTTTCTACAGTAACTGTGGGTCTCACTGAATCCTTCCAAATTCTGAGCTTCTTGTCCCTGAGCTTCTGTTTCCAGTCATCCTCCTTCATGTATATGGCTCAATATTTGAACTCAAAACGCACAGATTGCTCCTCACAGTTTGCCATGTTGAACAGACCCAGCTGCCAGGTCGGCATTAAAGATTGAATTGTGCCAATTTAGAGAATATTTTAGGGTTTTCATGGGCTGGCAAAACAGCCACATTCAAAGTTAAAAATGACAAAGTAGAGTTTCTCTCTTTCTCAGGCGCGGCCTTGCTATCAACCACGGGTCTGTGATGTCACAAACGCACAAATTGGGAACGTTATAGTTTTTGTAACACATTAATTCAGGGTTTTCTTGTTAATTTTTGGGTAAATTACAGTATATGGTAATTGTCACAACGAAATGCCTCTTTTGATGTTACCAGTATCATGAAAATGGCAAGATACTGGTTTAGTTTTAGCACTGCACTAGCAAATTCTCCCTTTCATCAGCCCCAAGTGGCAGTGGGAGTTTAACCAAGACCTAAATGCTCAAAAATCATGTATTGTAATGATTGTTTTCACATATTAATCTAGTGCAGCTTTAGAACAGCGCGAGTGTGAGTCCACCAACAGTGTCACCTAATGGCCGCTCCATTTATTGTTTACACGAGTCATTAATACTACCTCTTGTGGACTTTTTTAAAAAGACTTGAAAGGACCAGTGCTGTTGGAAATTCAACAATTCCTTCACGGAACTACAAAGGCAATTGCATTTTAAGAATGTGGCACCTATTTGTATCAGCTGCAGCCTCCAAGAGTCGTTTTTATTCCATCTTTTTTATATGTGGTCTCGAATGAACTTTCTCTGCTCAACAAACTCCTGAGCTTGCCTTTCATAAGAAATAGTTGATTAACAAATGGAGAAACCTTTTCTTTATGTGCCTTTTTTTTGTGTTGCTGTTTCATTACAGGGTGATTGGTGCCAAATGCAAAAGATGATTTGTATTGATTCTCAGGACCAAATCAACATAACCAAAATATGTTAAGTAACACTTGCTATGGCTTAAATTAGGTTCCATACTTGTAACACATTATGTAGATTTATAGTTTTTATTCAGTACTGTAGGTCCGATGAAACTTGCAGATCAGACGTGACCAGTTTGCTCCATTTCCCACCAGCTTAAATCACCATCAATAAATAAATTGTCATTGCTTAGTATGGATGCCCAAAGTAGTCCAGATTAAATTAATATATTATGAAATAAGCATACTAATTAATACTGATTGTGCATTATTTGCCTCATATCACTCAAGAGAATAAATGACACAAATAACCTGCTGAAATAAAATGGAGAAATATCATTTTTAGAATGCAACAGATTTCATATTCATTAGGTGAGTTTAAAAATGTTTAATTATTTTACAGGTAAATTTATATATAATCTGTATTTACTTGTCATTTATCTAATATCTATCTAATTTGGACCATTTGGGCTTCCATAGAGTGGTAATTATTTGCATGCACATGAAAGACCAGCAATCGAACAGATTTTTGCTTAATGAATGTAACCTCTACTTGGCAGCTGTTGTTCCCACATGAATAATATCAAACATTTTCCTTCATGTTCACACATCAGATCATTATTTTCTGATGTGACTCGATCAACGCCTGGTCTGCAGGTTTCCTGAGGCTCGTTTAATGTTCACTGCTGTTGTATTAGCCAAACTCTTTGTGTTTCAGGTGTTGGTTTGTTGATTGAGTTTGACTTGATCTATTTTTCTGATCGGTATAAGAGGTCATTCACCTGCTTCATGACGGTTCTCTTAACTTTGTTTTTGTTGCATAGATGGACCAAAAAAAAATCTGGTGAAATCAAGAGAAGGAGCTTGATTATATTCTGATTAGGAATGACAATGAATATAGAAGAAAAGATCAGTCGTGTGTAATATAATCATGGGTTCGGTAAAAGTTGTGGGGACATTGGAGAAACGCAAGAGAGGAAGAAACCTGCTGCTTGTATCACTGTCATTTTGGATTTCAAGATCAACCTGCTGTTGCTGCACTCGCTGTGTGACGGTATTTGGTCGGAGGAGAAAGTTATGATCTGAGCTGTGCCAATAACTCAAGCCATTTCTGTAAACTCATGGGTCGGGATGCCTGCACAACGTGTTCAAGTGCGTCATTACTGTCTTTTGTATCGGCAATAACATATTCCTGAAAGAACAGAGGTGTCTGTTACTGTGGAATACAGAACAAAAGAATAAAATCTTTACACTTGAAACCTTCAGTCTGCTTTCTGTTTCTTTCTAATGTTCCCTGATCTCAAAACGACCTGGGAATCACATTTTTGACACTCATGACTTCTTCTCATCTTCTGACTGCAGCTCAAACTCTGCTGCTGCCTTCATGTGCTGTGGGAATATCTGAGCATCCCGGAATTGTTGAAAACTCTCAAGATGCCACCGAGAGCAAAGTCATAAATTAACAAGAAAAAAAAATCACAGTATTAAGTGAATAATGATTTTTTTTTTCTGTTTTGGAAATAAGCAGCAAAGAGAACCAGATGTGCCAATGGAGTATTTTGTATTTTGTGAAACCTGCAGTAAAGTATGTCTTCAGATGATGTGCCTCATTTCATATTTTAACACAGGTTGATCTTGTAATATTTCCTACATAAAATGACATGTAACCTAAAATACGACTCCTATCATAACATACCAACTTTATTCTCTTAAGATACAACTTTGTTTCTCATGATATTAGGACTTAATGCTTGTAAAAACTTCTTTCTTGTAAAATAAGACATCGTAGAAACTTCAGAGAGAGACGTGAGAGATCCCTCTCCCAGGACGGACAGAAGTAGCTGTAACAGAGTACATCAGAAAAATAACAGTATTTACAACATTGATTAGAAGAAAGATATATTAAATATATACAACTGCCTTGTACTTTATTTGGAAATGTGAACTTGTACACACACGGTGCAATAAACTGTACATACACACTCCATCCAGTTAAAGTCCAACCACCTTTGAATGTATATAGTCTTAGTTTTGTATTGTATTGCACTTGACTCTTTATAGTAAGCTCTTTTTACCTTGCTTTTAATTGAACTATTGCACTGCTGAGCGGTTTGTCCAACACCTTTCATTGTATATAAAACTTGAAAATTGAAAAATTAAAACTTCTGCCGGTATTCGAAGTGCTAAAATCTGAGCTTTCTCTCGGGTGCGTGAACGCAGCGTGAATCTTTTGACAGCCAATGGCGGGGGGGCGTTTCCGCGTGACGTCAGGGGGGTGGAAGAAAACAGCAGAGCAGGAATCAAAACAAGAGACGGACACGCCCTCATCGAGACACAGACACAGAGACAGGGAGACAGACACAGAGACAGGGACGCGGGCACAGACGGGGACACTGACAGGGACACGGACGCTGAGGTTACAGCCGCTCATTGCGTCTCATTCTGCCGCCACAGCCGCACGGAGAGCCGCCGGAGCCGCCGCGCTAATGGAGTCCGCGGACACGTCCCGCCGCGGCCGCTCGTAGAGGTCGAGAAGCGCCCGGAGTCCCGCACGATGCCGAACCAGAAGAGCAGCAAGGGGAAGCGGAGCCGACGCACCAACAGCAGCGGGGACGAGCAGGAGAACGGAGCCTGTGCGGCGGCGGCGGCGGCGGCAGGGGCTGCGGTGGCAGGAGCGGGAGCGGGAGCGGGCGGGGGCCGTGGCGGCGGGGAGCTGCAGCGGGAGCCGGAGGAGCGGCGGCCGCGGCGGCTGCTGCTGCGCCCCGGAGCGAGCGCTCGAGCGGTAAGACGCGGAGGAGAGGCTCCGGGGATGCGGGGGAAGTTTTTTTGGGGGGGGCGACGGTGCCCACCTTTGCTTCCCGACCGGAGGGAAGCCCCGGTGCTGGTCCGTGGCATCCGTGCACTGCGACGCAGCTGCCGGAGACACGACCGCACCGGACCTCAATGAGAAATGTCGCTGTTTATTACCGCTGCCTCCATTATCTCCACCTGCAGGCTGCACGGCTCCATCACGACCGAAGGCCCTGCACGGGTTCGTGGTTATTTGTGCGTGTCGCTGGTGTTTCCGTGAACCAGCAAGTAGCCGGTACCCACCTGCACCCGAAATCCCCCGTTAATGCGATTGATTTGCGCGGATTTTGGACGCGCAGGGTTGTTGTGTTGTGGCCCGAGGAGATCACAGGCAGCAGCAGGTGAAGAAGTTAAAATGGCTTTGAAGCGGGGGGTGTTTGGTGCATTTCAAGGAAGCCGAGTTAAACAGCGACTTGTGTTCCTTCGGGTTAACACGTGAAATCGCGTCTGGATATGAGCTGATACTTCCCGATGAGCAGGAAATCCTTAAATTGTGGAAACTGTTGATAGAGTTTAGTTCTTGAATCACAAGGATTATTCCCATTTGTAAATAATAACCCTTGTTGTCAAACGTGCAGCATCCGTGTTTACATCCACGCTGCTGCTCGATGGCTGGAACGTGTAGTGTGCAGGCCTCAGCTTTGACTGTTTCCTTATCCTCTCAGTTTTTGCTTGTGGCCTTCCTCCTCCTCCTCCTCCTCCTCCTCTTCCTCAAGGGTAATACTGACACCTCACCGCTTGTCTGCGCACTCAAGTTCAACTTCATCCCGAACAGACTTGAAATGCAGAGAGAAAGTCTCCCTGTTTGCCTCCTCACCCTCTGATCGTTATTAAGAATATGGTTTTAAACAGACCTTTACTTTGAAAAACCCACCTCTCTTCTTATATCATAGACTCTATGTAAAGCAAATATAAATACAGACAGTTTATGATGTAATCTATGGATGTAGTGCAGTATTACAGGCCGTGTCTAGTTATTACATATTAATATAATACGACTTCTACAACTAGGCCAAAGCAAAGTAAACACAAATCAGTGCATTTCTCTTATTTGAATGTTGAAATCATAGAGATAATCATCATAATGTAGGTAAGCTAACTAGCAGTTATAATAATAATAATAATAATAATTAGATGTTAGACTATGAAGCAGT
Organism: Hippoglossus stenolepis; assembly: GCF_022539355.2. NCBI lineage: Eukaryota > Metazoa > Chordata > Actinopteri > Pleuronectiformes > Pleuronectidae > Hippoglossus > Hippoglossus stenolepis. The sequence goes on from NC_061502.1 coordinate 17,446,418, forward strand.
GCTGAAACAAGTCACTTCACTGGTAATTGACGAAGCGGAAACTACTTGTCGTTCATTTTCTATTAATTGTCTTGAATATTTGACTATTTCCTGCTTCTTTTAATGTCTCACATTATGTTAAAAAGAATGTTCCTCAAATTTTCATTTCATTCTGTCAAAACAAGCACTTTTATTACGACATCTCCGGCTCTGGGAAGTTGTGACGAGCATCTGATAAAGATAATCAATAAGCAGATGATAAGAGCAGTTGCAGCCTTGAGTGAAATGGAAATAAATCGACTTTTCAGGAGTGTAAATTGTGTAAAAGTGAATTTAAAACCGTCAGAGAATTTCTCCAACTTTCATTCATGCTGAAGTGTGAATCCAGTGCAGCACTTTCTCAAGTTTCTCCCCCACCCCCGCCCCCGCCCTCCATTGTATGAAAGCACAGAGAGTGCACAGGAAAGGAAGAAGGAAACTACCCCCACAGAGTATTATCATCAGCTGCTGCTTGTGTCGACTGTGTGCCCACATTTGCTTGATTCACATCCAGACTTGAGAGTTGGCGAGGCTTGAATAGAGCCGCTCACAGGCTCCGATGGCCTAGTTGAATTCCATAAATCGATGGCGGCGAGGCAGAAAAGACACCGGAGTCACTCGCTTTGACTAATAATCTCATCTGGTGGGTTCATGATGACAATGACGTTGATGATGTAACTGCTGATGGAGACACATTTTGGCTTTAAAGCTGCTCTACGACAATAATCCATTATTTGATTTGTCAGTTTACAGAAAATGTTGATTACGGATTAGTCTGTGCGTTATTTTCACAGTCAACGGGTTCATTTTCTGGGGTCATAAAATGTCAATAGCATGTAAAAAGTGAAAAAGGAATCACACTCACACAACTCCCTTGATTCCAAAGTCAAATATTCAAAATACCTGTTTCTAAACTTCACCCAAAATTCACTTTACAATCATGCAGGACAAAGAAAAGCAGCAAATGACATATTTGCCTTTATTAAATGAATTGCAATGACATGATTCATCACCAAAATTATGATTCTGCATACACATTTGCTGGATTCACTTCAAAACGTAGCTTTTACACATTTTTGATGAACCGATTGTCCAGAAACAGAATCATTATTTGCAGACCTAAGGCTCTTTTTAGGGAAACTTTCATGAGAAACACATTAAAATCCTCCTCTCTCCTCCCTCCTCTTGTTCTCTCAGAGTGCCAGTGTGCGACGCCTCTCGGCTGCAGCCTCGGCCGCCCCATCGACCTGGAGAAGGACGACTACCAGCGCGTGCTCTGCAACAACGAGCTCTGCCCTTACGGCAACTGGATGCATCTGCAGTGCTTCTACGAGTGGGAGAGCTCCATCCTCGTCCAGTTCAACTGCATCGGCCGCGCGCGCTCCTGGAACGAGAAGCAGTGCCGGCAGAACATGTGGACCAAGAAGGGCTATGACCTGGCCTTCAGGTTCTGCTCCTGCCGCTGCGGCCAGGGTCACCTGAAGAAAGACACCGACTGGTACCAGGTGAAACGCATGCAGGACGAGCGCAAAAAGAAGCCGTCTGAGAGGAGCGCGGGCAGGACTGGGGCCAGTGGCGGGTCTGTGGGGTCCGGGGACGGGCTTTTTGAGGAGCCTAAGAAAAGTAAGACACCTGGAGCAGGAGCAGGAGGAGGTAAACAGTGCCACCGAGCCTCGAGTCAGGATTTACCTCGCAGACAATCAGTGGACCGACAGAACTCTTCCGAGAGAGGAGCAGCATTGGGAGGACCCTTTCCTCTGGGCCTTCCTCAGAAATCTCCATGTGACTCTCCGGGACAATCTCCTCCTACCGGCTTCTCCCTCTCCCCCACTGCTGCTCCCGGATCAGGGGGAGCCGGCCTGAGGGGTTCCCGTCAGCTGGGAGAGTTTCTCAAATCAGCCGTCCACATGGACCCGCAGAGGAAACACCTCCTGGTCGGGGGAGCCCTCAGCAGGGCCGGCGGCTGCTCTGTGGGAGCCTCCGGGGGCGGGGGCCCTCACCTGGACCCCGGCTCTGTTCTTCCCCTGCCGCTGTCCTTCGCCCTGCCGCTCCACCACCGCCTCACCTCGGGCAGTGTGGGCGACGGCACCCACTCTCATCCAGTTCAGTTCCTGAGGAGGCTGGACCTCTCGGAGCTCCTGACCCACGTCCCCCGACATAAACTCAACACCTACCACGTCCGCATGGAGGACGACGCCCAGGCAGGACAGGGGGAGGAGCTGCGCAGGTAGAGCTCCAGGGACATTGGTTTTCTAATGACTGATTCACAAATTAAATCTAATATGAACTTGATTGTTACAGTTTTTTAAAGTTTAAATCTAGATTGCGGTTCATGTGTGATCAGTGATTTGATATATTCAAGTTTCAGATCGTAGGAAAAAGCCAAATGAAAGTTTTTATGAATTTCCGTCTTTGTTCATCGGCTGAACGGTTTTATTCAAAAGACAAGGTTCAGCATATTATTGAAGCTTTAAGCAAACAAAGCAAAATTCAACATTCATGTCTGAGGTGAGAGGTTTAATCTTTGACTAATATCGACATCTGATAATCGTCTGTGTCACAGGTGGAAGAGATTAGAAGGAACATTTTGTAACTGACTCCTCAGATTTAAAGATGAGCTAAAACCAGACCAGTGAAAAAAGGACGATTCTAGTGTAGGAGACGTGATGATGGTGTTTTTCATTATTTCTAAGTTTGTCCCCGTCGTCTGTCCTGTAGGTTCATCCTCTCCGCCCTCAGTGCGAGCCAGAGGAACGTGGTCAACTGTGCGCTGTGCCACCGGGCGCTGCCTGTGTTCGAGCAGTTCCCCCTGGTGGACGGGACCCTGTTCCTCAGCCCCTCGCGCCACGACGAGATCGAGTACGACGTCCCCTGTCACCTCCAAGGTCAGAGCTGACATTATGTTGAACAGATCTTAAAGATGAATATATAGGAAAACACGTAAACATGTACCCAGGGGTCTGCACTCACACTCTCAGTATAGTTAGAAGACAATAGAATAGGTGTTTATGTGTAATATTTTCAAAATGTTCGTCCTTGACCTGGGTCCTGTTCTACGAAGCTGGTTCAACTTCCTCTTGATTTAACTCTAGGTTTGAAAAGAGAGTCAGGGTTGACGAACCCTGGTTCAGTGACTCAGTGTTAAACAGTTCTACAAAGCTGGTTAAGAAGTTGGTCTGTTAAGTCCGTTTCCATAACAACCCAGCAAATAGCAGTGTTTCACAGAGGAAGGCTGCACGTTAATTCTGAGCGGATACGAGGAGATTAAACACAATCAGATAAGAAACTGTTACAGCGAGCAACGTTAGAGTTTTATTAAAACACATTACTGACCGAGTACCTTCATAGGAGACGTGATTTTTGCCGGCACGTGTTGTCTCGACTTTATTTGTAACATGATTGACATGTAACTGAACGTTAATTATGTGAAAAGACTGAGGAAACTTGAGTTATAGTCAACACATGGACCCAGTTACTGAAACTGACTCATTCCTCACTGATGCTGAATTCAGATTTTCTCTGTGTACAAAGTACTTACTTGATTCTATCTCAACTTTGAGCTGCAACAACGATGGAAAATTCACCTGCAGCAAATCAGGACGAAATATAAAAACATTCTGTAAAGTGATCAGTATGAAAACTTCTCAGTTTCTCTAAATCGCTAAATCACAATTGATGAAACTGGATCCACTTGATCTTCATCATCATCTTCATCACAGCAGAATCTTTCTCTCAACAATGTGTTCAGTTTTTTTTATTGGGTTCACACAATTTTACATTTACACAGTTTTCAGTAGAACAGGCCCCAGCCGGAATTTAACGAGAACTTAACTAATATCTGAACTAATATTTTTATGATTTACATGTTTTGTATTGTTCCTATATTGTGAAGATTAAACAAAAATAACAGGATGGATTAACACAAAACTGAGTGGCAGGATGCAATATGGGTCAGGGAGTAAATCCAGATCTGGGGACAGGTCCATGAATTATTTATCACTTTCTTGTTGTTGGGCGTTTTTCAACATTTTCACACATTTTCCAGGGAACAAATTATTTATCTCGTTGTAAAGAAGCTGATTATTTGTGAGTGTGTGTAACTCGGTGCAGCCTGGTTGGCTCTAAGCGACCACTGAGTGGCATTGTAGTTTAGGAAATGAAATCACATCAGCGGAGAATTGTGGCATCATGCTAATCTAAAAAACTATGTTCCTCTTTATGCAGTTTTGTTTCTTTCACACACCGTTGCATTACTAGTTGCATTTTCTTGTATTTCTCACAGGCAGGTTAATGCACCTGTACGCCATCTGCGTGGACTGTCTAGAGGGCGTCCACAAGATCGTCTGCATCAAATGCAAGTCACGCTGGGACGGGAGCTGGCATCAACTGGGCACCATGTACACCTACGACATCCTGGCTGCTTCCCCGTGCTGCCAGGTAGAAACTCTCGTCTCTGCGAGCTGATGTATCGGCAGCAGTACTGACAGAAACATGTATAGTATGAGATTTTTTCAGACTAAAATCTAGAACCCAAGGCCTATTTCCTCCTAATCTTGGAAAGCTATAGGTGTTATTGCTTTATCACACATGCAGTTTAACCAACCAGCGTCCCCTCTCCTCCCTGTGCATCCTCAGGCTCGACTGAACTGCAAGCACTGCGGGAAGCCGGTGGTGGACGTTCGAGTCGGGATGCAGTATTTCTCCGAGTACAGTAACGTCCAGCAGTGCCCTCACTGCGGCAACCTGGACTATCACTTTGTTAAACCCTTCTCCTCCTACAAAGTTCTCGAGGCTTATTGACAAATGTTGTGTGTGCATGCTCGTACGGCTGCTCAAGTTCTCGTTGGTTTTTTTCTAACACAATCTAGGAAAGATTTTATTTTTTTGGGCCTCATGGTGGTTTTATGTGTTTTAAGTTCACGCTTTTATTTTTTATGTATAAGAAAAGAGAATGATTCTAGTTTTAAAAAATAAATAAATCAAAGTCCCAGGACAGGATCTCTGCTGTTGGAGGAAGGTGTTGACAAAAAATGTGGAATTGACACTTTTAAGTCAAGCGAACACATTTATCTGTGACAAGTGAATGTATCTGTGCGCCAAAATTTACTTTTATTTTTTACCAAATAAAAAAAAATAAAGATGAATCTTGAATAAAGCAGAGAAAGATGAACACAAGTGTTGGTTTGAAATGTTCCTCACATCGAGACACGTTTTCCCTCCAATGAAACGCGGCAAATGTTTGATCAGATCACGGCTGTATTGACCCTTCTGTCGCGTCCTCGCTGCTAACGGACGACGTTTGGCTCCGGGCGGCCTTGGGCCTGGAGTTGTCCGACTGCGGCGCCGCAGACTTCTTTACTTTCTGTGCGATCTCCTTCGCCGAAGCCGGGCGGAGGATGCACGTGGCTCCTCTACCCTCGCGTATGACCGTCGGCTTGGAAACAAATCCCACCATTACCTCCAACTGTTCCACCATCTGCTCCAAAGTTGTGTCCTGTGGAAAGAAGATGTCCCCGTGTAAGATGCCGATACTTGAAAAAATAACAAAAAAGATCGTGCAAGAAATCCGTCTTTTCTTCAAAGCTTTATTGATAAATCTTTCATTTGCAACCAAGATATGGAACCTTGATTAAAAGGGTTTGATTTGACAGATTAATAAACATGACAACATTTCTAAATTACCTCGAACGCATCTTAAAATCCATGATCTACTTTACAGTGTCTAAAAATACTTTTCTTTAGTTTGAGCTGTTTATTTTAAAGGGTTAGATTTGACAGATGAAAAACTAATCTGCATGACCCTCAAACATATCTTAGAAAACATAACCTGTTTCATCAAAAAGTTCTAATATGGTGAAATGAGTGTAATCATATGAAAATCTCTGTAGTTTGAGCTGTTTTTGCTTCAAGGTTCTTTCAAGATGATTTTCTGTCATCGTCGTTCATGAAGATCAGGAACTGATTTGTTACGTATCCTGATCCATACGAGATAATAGCATTATTTGCTGTTTATGCAACGTAATTTGGAGTGTTTGGAAACCCTGAAGGCCGACCACAAACTAAACAGTACGTCAGTCTTCTCCTTTCACATCCTGCCGTCTCTTCCTGTCATAAAAAAAAGGCCAAAATATGCCCTTAAAAAATGACAGAACTTGAAAAAGTTTGGAACAAAGTGTGTTCTTCCTCACCAGGTTGCCTGGGGGGGCTCCGCGTGCCGAACGCAGAGTAATCCTAACGTGGTGCTTCTTCCCCAGCCAGCTGTCCACTTGCTTCAGCTTGGTGCTGAGGTCATGAGATGCGATGATAGATGAAAAGCTGAGCTCCTTCACCTGCACAGACGCTGCGGAGGAAATACAGTCAGTCGCCTCTTTCACGTGACGTGTTACACCGTGTTTCACAGATTCAAATGAAAAGGGGACTGTCCAGTAAGTTATTGTTACGTTTTAAGTCGAAGGACGAGTGAGCAGAGCTGAAACAATGGAAAATGACATTATAAACATTGGAAGATGTCAACTTACCAAATAACTACTCAATTAATTTGAGAGAATGATAATAGATGGATTGTTAATGAAAATAACATCTATTATCAAAAATGCCGAAGCTAAGACATCCTGACTTTTAGACTTCGTCATAGTTGAAGCTCCAAAAACACTGGATCTGACATTTCCCATCATGCAACTCTTAGTTCATTGCAAAAGCACCAGTTCTACTTGCAGGTTTTTAAATGATAATGCTTCACTTGTGCTTCACCCTGTGAGGTGAATAAAAAACGTGTCTTAAATTAGACGCCTGCATCTTTGGAACTCCACATCCCAGATGTGAACCGAAGTCTTTCTGTTGTCTCTAATCTGACAACAGATTCTTTTTAAGAGTTGACAAAGCTGCTCGAGAACGACACAGGACACTGAACAACTGTCTTCACGGGCTGAGGAGGCACTAAGATGTGAATTAACCTCTCTCTCTCAGGGGACCACACACCTGGTTTCGCTTTCTGTTTCTCCCTCAGTTTCAGCTGCTCTTGGTGGATTTGTTTGCCGCTCATCAGCTGGTAGAGGGGAGGCTCGTTGTGTTCATTGAGCAGCACCAGTTTCAGACCCTGCTCGTCCATGACCCTGATCGCATCTGCTCGGTGCATTCGGCCCATGTCCTCGCCCGTCTCGCTTATCACCTGTATCTGTTTCTGCGGGATCTTACGGCCAATGCTGCTGATCGTGGTGTGAGATCTGGGATCCTGCTTTTTCTTCTTCTGTATAGGCGTCTTATCTGCATCGTCTGCCGCTGTAGAGAACGGCGAGCAGCTCCAGGAGACGATGTTTGATCTGTCACCGCAGTTGAGAAACCGCGATGCTGCGATCCGGGAGCCAGGAGGGACGCCACACACAGCTCTGACGCCGTGGTTCAACACCCACCGCATACAACCTGCAGACATGTCCTGGATAAAAGGAGAGGGTGTCAGTTGAGCTGCCTGATGTGATTACATGAAGTGATAATTAATTAAATAATTAATCCTTTGTTTCCTTTCGGGACAGCACAGGTGAGTTAGACCAGATATTACATCTGCCAAGGAGATCGTCTGGGTGTTTTTGTTTGTTATTGTCTGTTGTTCAGCGCGATTACACAAAGACTATTTAACGGCTTACCACGAAACTTGGTGGAAGGATGCGGTTTGGGTTTGGAGAGAACCCGTTACATTTTGGTGCGGCTCCGGATCAGGGGGTGGTTTCAAGAATAGTTCCCCCCCCCCTTCTTCAGTGAATAATGACTGGATCTTGATTTTGAAATATCAGGCACGTCCAGGGGACTGATGTTTCTGGAAGTGGTGAATTTAAATGTGGTTTCAGGAGGAGAATGAAAAATCAAGATGCAAATCGTTAGAAGCCTCTGGTTTTAATCCCAGAAAATAGGTTTAGTTTTGACAGATTGTCAGTTTGCACACACCCCACCACACCAGCCTCCATTCACAAATTAACCAATAAAAGATCATTTAACTTATCCGTCAATACCCACACACACACATGTTAAAGACATTGTTATTTCACATCTTCTGGCTCAACTCTTTCATTCGGTTAACAACACACTCACTTTATTCTTTTTGTAGAAGTTTTACACACGTTTTTTAATTCGGGTTTTAACCGCGTTGGTTCACACGTCTGTGGCCAAAACACCGTGCACGATAGACAGTAGATGCCGTAGTGACCATTGAACAATGAGTCCAGACGCGTAGTAAAGTCGGTAAAGTTAATGCCGAACTGATGACGAAGCCTCGATGATTTAGTAAACGTATTCCAGCACATGAATCATGCCTCGGTTGTTGTGTAATAAATGTGTGAACTCTTAGCTGTGAGGTTTTGTAGCGGAGTCTGGATTTGACAGAAAGATCCGTTTACAATCATCTAGACCAGGGACTCGGCTGAATGAATGACGCTGTGATCGACACGCTACACGTTGTCCTACACGTACAGGTGTGTGCAGGTGTGCACAGGTGTGTACAGATGTGTACAGGTGTGTACAGACGTGTAATTGTACTTTAACACATCCTCGGGTTACGAATATTACTGCAAACGGCCCAAAATAATACAATATATATATATAAATAAACGCAAATCACGTGGGTCATTAAACGCACGCTTGTTTTTCAATAGTTGTGTTGTTTTTTACTCACTGCGCGTCAATGTCGTTCAATCATGGCTACTTCCGCTGTGTTCTTCTTCTCTGAATCAGAACCAACACATTATGCAAGAAAAACCACAGGGTCGCCCCCTGTGGTCAAAGCTGGACACGCAGGCTCACCGGGTGCTTTCTGACGCTGCAGCTCACAGTTATTATTTGTTTATTTGTTTATTCATTTATGAGAGGTGGAAAACAGAGACAGTTCACATGGGGAGAAAAAAAGGGACAAGTTTCACACAACGTTTTAAATAAGGAAAACACAAAATCATCAGACCAGAATCTCTTCAGGTTCTACTGGGATGTACAAGTATTATGGTTTTAATATGAATCCGTACCATTGTCGTGCCGCTGACTTATTATGTAACAGATTTGCATATCAAGGATTTCTCCAAGTCAGGGGCCATAAAGGGGCCACAGTTTACACAGAGGGAACAAGTATATGTTCACCATCCGTGCGCTACTCCTGATTCAGTGAAGTACACAGGCAAGTCGTTCCTTGTTTGCCGTTATGCCATCTCATAGAACCTCGCAGTTGGGAATTTTTACGACCCCAGAGTCTGAAGTCGCAACTGGAGCGCAGCCTAAAGTCGGAAATTTCAACTCGGAAGGTCGGAGGAACTGGAAAAAATGGCCCCTCTGTAGATCAACAGTAGTGGAAGCTGTGGTTCTTACTGTTTATTAGCAGTTGTGCTGTTTTCGGGAGCTGTCATGTCGTCCATCTTTATATACAGTCTATGATACTTATACTTACATGCATGCACATACACTTAACATGTATTCGTGACTGCATCCTACACACACACACACACACACACACACACACACACACACACACACACACACACACACACACACACACACACACACACCAATACCAGCTCCACTGTTGCTGCTGATAAAAATGTTGATTTCCTGCTTCTCTCTCACACTCTATGCTATAAATACTCCAGCAGCTCGATCTTATCAGTGGTCATTTCCCTGCTTCAGCTGCAAAACCCTTGTAACAACATGGAGTTGTTGATTATTTGCCATTTACTTTACACACAATAACTCACTTATGATGTTTGAGAATGAGAAATTGGATTCCCGAGGAAGTTTTTTGTGCGTTATTTAGTCAAGTAATAATATATTTATCACATTTTACTTCACGCAGGCAATAGTGCTATAGGTATACAAGCATGTTCCTTGTGTACTGTTACAGCTCCCGTGCATGTTAATCCAAGCGCTATGTTATTTGGCTGATTTTGCATAGGACAGTGGCATCAGCATTAACTCTCCCACGACTCTTCCAGGAAAAATTTGCAAGACAAATGTTTTGCAGAGGGCGGCTGAGAGAAGTCAGCTTACTGACGTAGTGTTGCTGCTCATGTTCAGTGGTTGGATGTGACTTCAAGCGGAGAGGAGGTAAGAACTGAAATACTTAGTGCATTTTTGTCTGATGAGACCTGATAGAAAATACACACTGAAGGAATATTTGTTATCCATCTAGTGTAGCAGTGAATGGACCACACCTCTTAATGCCTTCAGAAGAACATGACGCCAAAGTGCTGGATAACGTGGGTTTTGCTCTCAGGCCTTCTGTGGAATTTATCTGCTTGTAAGTAGAATCAATTTTCACGTATTGATTGGAGGCTTTGTGTCTCGGCTCAGTCTGTGTATAATGTTGCATAATTCTCTGCTGGAGTTACACTTTTGAGAAATCTAAATTTAAAGTCTTCGGCACAACTATGATCCTTATCGTTACTGTTCATTCTGTAGAATAAGTTATATGTACGATAAGATACTTATATGTCTGTAAAAGGCTGTTATCGATCGATTTTATCATCCAGGCTCGAGTTAAATGAATGTGTAAACCTATAATGTTGAGAAATGTTAATCTTTCCGTTTTGATGCTGTTGTTTTAGCCAAAGGAAAACAGAATATTGACAAAGAGCTGAGAGATTGTATGAAGAATCATACGAAAATATTTTTTATTGCTGACACCTTCAACCTATTCACCACTGCATCAAACCAAACTAAGGTAGATTGTGGACGGTCCGGAGGTAAGTCAAAAATGCAACAGACATTTTCACTACAGTAATTGTTGATTCATGACAAACTATAATGTGCATATGGTTTGATGTTTTTTAGACCAAGCAGCGTGTAGAAAAGGTAAGAATCGTTTTGAAGATAAGGGTGGGATTTTTGTAAAGATATTGTGACTCCTTAAGATATTAAATTCTGCTTTGCTGTAACAGCTGTAAAGTATTGCGTAAAAGAGATGTAAGATTGATTATATGGAGCAGTATATTCTGGTCATACTCTTGTTTAGTAATAATAATAATAAAAAACTCTACTTCACAGCTTGCATCCTATTTATGAAGGAAAATGCTACTGTGGACAGTGAGTACAGACTTTTCAATTCAGTTTTTAAATTTTATTTGCATCACAACATCATCTCAAGGCACTTAGTCAGGTGGGGACCTTACAGTATTATACAGAAACCTAACTGTTCTGCACTGACGACTGCGGAGGCAAAAAAACTCCCTCATTAACTGAAAGAAACCAAGAGAACCAGACTCGGTGTGAGGGCGGCCATCTGCCTCGACTGGTCGGGTGAGAGGGGAGGAATGGGGAAGAGAGGAGAGGTGAGTGGAGAAGAGGGGTGGGAAGAGAGAGAGAGAGGAGAGGTGAGTGGAGAAGAGGGGTGGGAAGAGAGAGAGGAGAGAGAGACCAGGAACAGTTGTGTGAGCGCCATGTTTAAGCTCTGTCAGACACCAGCACCAGATAATAATAATAATAATAATAATAATAATAATAATAATAATAATAATAATAATAATAATAATAATAATAATAATAATAATAATAGTGTTGGATCTGGATCCCGCAGCTCTAGAGGGAGGGAGAGAGAGAGAGAGAGAGAGAGAGAGAGAGAGAGAGAGAGAGAGAGAGAGAGAAGACCTGAACATGCCTGATAGCTTCCTTCTCAGAGGGGATCTTCATCTATTTATTTATTCATTTTGTTTGGTGTTTTATTTATTTATTTGTCATGTTGATGAGTATAATCGTTTTATTTTGGTTTGTTTGTCTGGCCTGTGAGTTTCCGTCTTCAGGCCTTTATTGCGATGAGCTGTTCATTCTTTGAAGTAGTTTTTTTCTTCTGTTGAGGTTCTATAAATGATTTTGATTTAAGTTGGTTATTAGAAGAGAGACAATATCATTTATGAATTATGTGTTCATCTGTGTGTTTATTATATATGTAAACGTTACCACCTATTGTTTACCAGGTGTATTCCTTTATAATAGGGGTCAGGCCTGGTTAGTACTTGGATGGGAGACTGCCTGTGAATTTGAAAATTAAAGCGTAACTTTCAGCCATATTAAGTTGTATTTTTTATTTTAATTACCAGAAATCTCGCAAAACTCGTTGCCTCAAATGGGGAAAAAAGTTTCTTCTCATCTGCTGCACCTGTCAAAGTGGTACACTGAAAATAATCATACGGTGTATGTCGTGAGTGGGAAGAACTGCTGCTCAACAATATCCAACTTCACAGGTGATTGAACAAAACTGCAGTTGACATTTATTTTTCATGATTTACAAATTGAGATGTGTGTGGGCTCGTGATGTGATGAGACATAAAAGCTGATGATATATTTTTGGTTTATTTTTTTTAATAATCCAGCCTCCAACTACCCTGAAAAAGGTAAGTTCATATCACCAACAGTCCAGGCCGGGAAGGAAAAACTGTAATGACAATAAAGTCGAATTAGAAATTCACCTCACCCTCCCATTCCAAACATGAAAGAGAACCTGTGGCAGCCTCCAGTCTGGGCAACTGTAAAAAACATGGCGGCCTCCGTAGAGTGGACCCGCTCCTGATGTAAATATGAAGTATTTAAATATAAAGGACTCATTCTAAGGTAAAGAAAACAACAATTCGTACAATTTGGGTGAAACATCACTAGGACTATTCTAAATTCAAGTTCTGCCAATAGATCCCTCTCACTCACTTTATTATCTACAGATTTAGATCTGTTCGGGCTCGTGATGTGAATGAACATAAAAGCTGATGATATACATTTATTCTTTTGTTTTTTTTATAATCCAGGTTGTGAAGAAATGTCAGACTATGTCTTCAACCACACTGACAAAGGTAAGCTCATACGGCCTGGCTCAAACAGTCCAGGCCGGGATGGAAAAACTGTAATGACAATATAGTGAATGTTCTATTTGCAGTTGATTTAAAGTTTGGAATAAATCAAGTGTCTTTTGATGAAGTAATTAAATATTTGCTGAGAAACTCGAATGAGTCATTTCAAAGACTAAATTAAATCCAGTGTAGTTTTATTAGTTTAGTTTTTATTCTGTGTGTTAGATTTCTTCATGATTGTGCATAGATGTTAAAATCTGTTTCTATTAAAAGGACCTTGCCGGGTTAGACGTGTCTGCGCCAAAAAGCTATGTCATGACGCTGTTTATATTGAAACACAGTGCAAGGCCATTGGTGAGTTCCCTTAAAATAAACAATAATAATAATAACAACAATGATAATAAGAATAAGAATAATTATTCTTGTTCTTATTATCATTCTTATTCTTATTCTTATTCTTATTCTTATTCTTATGCTGTAGTAGTAGTAGTAGTAGTAGTAGTAGTAGTAGTAGTAGTAGTAGTAGTAGTAGTACTGTAGCTCAAACATTTCTGGCTATTTTGCTGAGTGGATCGAATGAGTGAGTGAGTGAGTAACATCATTTTTTGTGTCACATATAAAGAAACTTTGTTGGAGGAGTAAATGTCTGCAGATGTGCACATAACTTAATAATAACGTGCTCCATCAGAATTGACACTTTGAATAACCAGATTTTCTTCTTTCGGCTCCAGGGATCAAAGACAAGTACATCATCAACGTAACAGCAACAAACAACAACTGTTACCACTGTAAACCCCCCACAGAACAGCCAAAAAAAGAAATCGTAGTGAACCTTACAGCTTCGACTGATGAAGGAACAACGGACCCAGCCGCAGCTAGGTAACACATGAATTTATTAAATGAAGAGTTATTTAGGGAAAGGTAATTTTTCATTTCAGTCAGGAGCTGTACAGATTAAAGAGTTCCATGATGGCTGATATGAAACATGAATATTTGTTCTTCTGTCAACAGTAAAACCATGGAAAAAATGGACGGAATAGCCTCCTCCATGAGCGAATCTTCAGCAGCCTTGTCTGCAGGAGAAGGAGTCGAGGGCTTGATCATGAAGATCACAGAGACTGAAGTTGTCTCCATTGCTTATGATTCTCCAAAAGACAGCTTGAGTGTAAATGCATTTGACCTTCATACACATGCAATGTCATTAAAATAAAAGTGACTTGATGTAGTTTTGCACAAAGACTGGATGCACAAGAGAAACAGCCTTGACACAAAAAACATTTATATAACTTTCAACTCAAATTTTTTTATTTTATATTATGTTCTTATATTTATATTTATTTATATTTTCTACGCTGTTTATTCTGTGAATTTAAAGTTTTCGTATCTGCAAACAAGAAACGTAGATATCGATATGACCTCAGACTAAAACCTGTGGTCATCTATCATAAAACTTTTATGATATTGGCAGAGATGTTGCACAGAACAGAAAAACTGCTGCTTCACAAGAAAGCTTGCAACTCCCCCTGAAATCTCCTCTGCTCTTTCCTGCAGATTATCAGTGACAACACTTACCTGCAGAGCTTTTCGAGATCGGTCTCGGTGTCAAAAGAAGCTATTGATAAAGCTCGCAACGCGAACCTCACTGTCCCGTTCATAGCTGTTATCAGATTCACTAATCTGGCTCAGGTAAGAACAAAATAAAAACAGTTTCCCCCTTCAATGATGGACGCAGCTTTTATATATACGATTACAGTGAGAGCTTGTAATGATCCCGTTTTTCTCAGGATAAGAAGCACAGCACTGTCTTTGGTAATGAGGTTTTAGGGGTGGAAATGGGGACCATGGTCGCCAACCTCACAGAGAGCATAGGCATCAATTTTCGCAACGTGACCTACGTAAGTTAAAAAATAAAGTGCATAGTTAAATGTACGTCTTTACCATTCAAGAGCACATTTTCAGTGCAGCTCTGTTGATTTGTTTACAGAGCGGAATTCCATCTTGTCAATCATGGAACGGTAAAGGTAAGACGCGCGTAGAAATGTGCAATGATGACAATTTGGATATGTCCACATCCCCGGCATAAAAAAAAAAACAGTATTTTGTAAATGACTTTATAACCTTGCTTAGATAAGTGCTATAGAAATAAAGTGGAATTATTTATCATGATTAATACAACATGAAATGCAGCTGAAAACTGTGGTGGGCTACAAGTATACTGGGCCGCAAATGCTTTTCATCTACTCCGAGTTGATGCTAAGGTCTTTTGTCTTCATTCAAATACGTTGATGAAGCCTCCAGTTTCTGCTCTGCACTGTTCCCATGCAGGCAATCTACCAAACTGGACCGATGAAGGGTGTTGGACGCAGGCGAATGGAACCGACATCACATGCCAGTGTTCACATTTGACGTTTTTCGCCATCTTGTTGGTTTGTTTGACTTCTTTTGTAATATTTAATACTAAACTTCACCCCTTTGATTTCCTTTCCTAGTGTGATGGATGGTCTTCTGCACGGCCATCTTTTCCTTTTGCACTTTATCAGCTAAAATCCATCGTGATTATCAATCCCAAAATGTCTCCAAACCGTTTCCCTGTTCCTGTGCAGGCTCCCCTGAATGAAACCATCTCTAGTACTGATCTGAAAAACCTCACCATCATCACTAAAGTCGGCTGCGGCTTGTCCATGTTCTTCCTCTGCATCGTCCTCTTCATGCACTTTCTTATAAGGTAACAATAATGGAACTGTATGTAACTTTTATTGACATTTTAGTTCCTTCTTTTTATTTGAAGGGACATTTTCTATTCAAGTACAACGTGCTTCACGACAGATTTATCATTAATCATTCACAAGTGCTTGCATGAAAATAGAGCTTGATGCTTGTCATCTAAATTTGAAGTCAGAGTAAAAAGAGTTGAGCAGAGTTGAGCCTCGGTAACAACACATAATTGATGTAAATCAGAAAACAACAACTTGTTCCACTGACGTTACTGTGGTGAACATTGATGTAAATAAGGAGGCGCCACAGAGCCACTGGACACTGTGGTGGCTTGTGCCACAGCAGGGAAATGAGACTGTTGAATAGTAGCTTCATTGTTTCAAAGGAAAAGTGTTTACCCTTTTCTCACCGTGTCACAGGAAGATTTTACTATCACTGCTGTGACAACTTCTGCAAACAAACATTATTTAAAGAACAAAGATGGTGAGATAATCCTTTGTCAATACAGCGCATGATTATGTAATATTTAAATAAATATTATTTATATGGGTCCAGTTTTGAATAGAGCCAGCAGTATTTGAGTAACTCAATCGCCAGTCAGCTGTCAATCATAACGTTTCACGTCATTTCTTATAGCATCAAATAACAAATTTATCAGAAACATGAACAGTTGAGAAAAATGTATTTTGACTTTTTAGTTTGGCCCATGTCCCATCCACTAACATGGAGGGGGCAGGCCTTATTACCCATACTGCAGCCTGTCAGCAGGTGGCGATCAAGACGCCTTGGTTTTACTCTTGAGGAGCCGTCATGTTGTTCAACATACAGTCAATGACTGGAGGCAGAAAATATTTGGTGCTTTTATTTATTAAACTTAAACATGAAAAGCGAAAGGTTGTGAACCCTTAAGAAACCCCAGCATCACACGATGTCTCGGTTCATCTCGTCTCACAGGAGGACCAAGGCCACTGACTCCACAAAGATCCTGATCCACCTGGTGTCAGCCATGTGCCTGCTCAACCTCCTGTTCCTGATCAACAGCTCGGTGGCCGATATGAATAGCTCTGTGGGTTGTAAGATCGTGGCGTCGCTCATGCACTACTTCATGTTGACCACCTTCACTTGGTTCGCTGTGCAGGCCTTCCACCTCTGCCTGCAGTTGCACACAGGGGGCAACATTGTGATCAATCGTTACATGCTCAAAGTCTGCATCGCCAGCTGGGGTGAGTTCATAATAATAATATCTTGGATTTATATAGTTCCCAAGGCAGACTTTTGCGGTTCAGTCATGAACTTGTTTATTTTCCTTCCTCCATTTCCAGTTATACCCAGTGTGATCGTGGTTGTCTTGCTCATCTTGGGCAAATATGGTGAACAAGTCATAACCACTGATAACCCTGCAGAAAATGTGAAAATGTGAGTCAAGCGAGTCAAACAATCCTGACGTCTGCGGATCATATGTCTCCTTTTCTTTACTGACATAAGCTTCTGTTCCCAGGTGCTGGATAACTGACGGGAACGTCCACTACATTGTCAACATCGGCTACTATGCCATCGTCTTCCTCTTCACCTTCAGCACCTTCACCATCATGGTGTCATGGCTCTGTATTCTCAAGAGAACCAAAAAGGACAACGAGCAAGTTAACAAAAGCGGCATAAGCTTGATGACTATCATGGGACTGTGCTGCATGCTGGGTGTCACGTGGGGTTTTGCCTTCTTCGCCTACGGTGCCCTCCGGATTCCCTCCTACTACATTTTCACCATCCTCAATTCTTTTCAAGGTATCTGTGATCAGTTCGGATCTAGTAGAACTAATAATCTGTCAATTCGTCAAATAAAGTTGTGTTGAATTGAACATCAATACAAATTGCAGGCAATTGACCAAATTCCTTTGCCTTGTAGGTTTCTTCCTTTTCATCTACTACTACAAAAGCAGAAGCAACATTGCGCCGAACACCGGCACGAGCGATAACTCATCATCAAACGCCAGTCGAACCACCACTGTCGCAAATGATCTGCTCGGACTCGACAACCCCTACTCCAACATGCCAGGGAAGTAAAAACCTTAGCCTTCAGAGGACGACTGAGGAGTGATGAAGTCTTCGGCTCCAAGAACAGACTTTGAGCTAGTGCAGGGAATTAACTGGAGAGTGTACGGATGTGAAACATAGTGCTGTAATAACAGGCGTATATCCTGACATTAGTATATAGCTTTAATAGTGCTTTTTTATTATTATCTTAGGATCACAATAAGGTTTGGATTAGAAATAGAAAGGATTGTTTCATGCAATTTAATCAAGAATTCTCAGACTCTTAAAAAATATTATAAAAAAGCTTTAAACCGATGAATCGTTTTATTTATTTATATATATATCCTGCTTTAACCATACGAATACCAAGTGGGAAATCGTATGTTCTGACTGAAATATGAAGAGGGATGAGGAACGTGAGGAAATTCTTTCTTTATTTTTAGTCACTCTTACATTAAAACACAAATTAAACATTAATATACACATGAAGTTTCTCATACAAACTCAATTCAAATGGACATATTATTGTACATTATCACAGTAAGAGAGCCTCGGCTTCCAGGAGAGCTTTTTCCATCTCAGCAGCCTCCAGCGAGAAGTTCTCCCTTTCCTGCATCATGTGTTCTCGTGCTTTAGCGAGGTCTGTCATCGTTGCTTGGATTTCCTGCAAGAGTGTAGAAGATGGGACATTTCAAAAATACACTGCACACATCACTAACATCATCATCTCCAACTAATTGATCGAGACAGAAAGGGGGAGTGACTTTGTCTCACCTCCAGCCGAGAACGTTGCTGAGACGCGGCGTCACCAAAAGTCCTTAATTCGCTCAGCAGGTCTGCGGAGACGCTCTGAAAAAGATGAGTTGATTTTATTTTATTTATAACAACTGAAAGCCTTTGCATGTGTGAAATACAAATATAGATTTATTATACATATACACATTACATATACACAAAATAGGCAACTTCTTTCTTTGTCAGGACTTGTAGGGTTATGAGGTTTGTGTGCATGTTTAGAATTTCCTCTGAGTTGCAGGTTGTAGTTAGTGTGGGAGTTTGATTCAAATGTACTTTAATGATGAAACATGAAATATATATAAAACACTGCATGTAAAAAAAACTTTATCTACCATTGCTTCTTTCCGTTGATCTTCATTTTGTTGTGCAGCTTCTCCAACGCTTCCTCCTGAAACTGGACAATATATTTACATCAATTTCCATCAGGCAACCAGTAAAACTGGGCAAAATCCCGTTTTTGAAATTGGAAAGGAAACATATTCACCTGGGTCTATATTCGCTGCGACAAGGAGAACATGGCAGTTCTTCAGGTTTTTCTGTACATCTGTATTTTCCTTTTCAATGTCGCTGAACTGCAGCTCCAACTCAGCGACTCTTTGCTGCAATATAACAAGGAGGTAAACAAAGTGACATATATTCATGTATAACTTCTTAAGGATTAATATAAGTACTTTATTTTGTTACCTGTGTCTCTGTGAGGTTTTTCTGAAGCTCCTCATTAACGGTCATCAAATGCTGATTTTGCTCCTTGAGCTCTGCCTCTTGCCCATAACGAGTGGAGACTCTATGGAAGGGTGCAACATATTCAGTTGTAAAAAATGAAGTCCACCTCATGGTCCGGATATGCAATATAGTCTGTGACTTACCCTTTGTGAACTTTAGGAACAACGTTTTTCCTGAAAGACAAAAGGGGGGGGGGAATGTGATCTAATAGCTGTGAGGCAAACGTACGGACACAAAATAATTCCAGACAGACTGCAGAAGATGGGCGGTTGTGAAGATGTGATTCTGGTGATGTACCGATGATGGTTTTTGAACTCACTTCCATTATTTTCCTGCAAAATCCATTTGGCATTTGAATTTTCTCTAAAAACATGTTCGTAAAATGGTAAATGGATTCTATCTGCTGGAAGTGGAGACAGCCAATCATCCCTGTGAACTGTAAATATATGTATCGTGAATCTATCTCTCTCTACGATTTTAAATTTACTTTTATTATTTCAGTTGTATTTCTCACTCGTTTGACGTGTGTTGTGTGAAGTTCTGTAAAATTTAGAAAAAATAAAACACAAATAAATACAAATCATACTTTTGAGTGCAATTATATGGTGTAAGCAGCACGGGAAGTGACATCTTTCTTACCTCTGCGTGTTTTCCTTCTGAGGTTTGAGGACACCATCGGATTTTGGGGCAGCGCTCGCTGGGTCTTTGGATTCGTACTTACGACCTGTCCTCTTAGTTTCTGCAGGAACCTGCAAACCTGGAAAAACACACAATCAACCATCAGCTGTGTTTGACTTTTTACCAAATTAAAAACACACACACACATTGACTCAGTGGCCTCTCAAGGACTCTGCTCACCTCTGGGAATCTTTGTAGACATTGTTGACCTGTGATGACAAATAGTTAAAAGTTAAATTTAAGTTTAGTTTAACCGAATTAGCTGTTTAACTACAACGAGTTGCCAAACCTTACATACGCGGATCGTAAAAAATTGCTTTTTTTTTTTAATGGAGTTTGGTGCGAAATTCCTCAAATACAACATTAAGAAGGAAAACTAGCCGTAGTTGTGTTGGCCCACGTGTAAGTTGCGCATTTCACGCAGGTGAATAACGCAAATAAACGACGCTTACCTTCAGATGTTTACGCTGAATACGAAAAGTTGTCAACAACCAAAAAACATGAGGCGGAGCAAATTTTTTAAAAACGTCCCGCCCTCTGTGGTCACTTCCGGCCCCCTTTTTTGCGTCATTTCCAGTACACGTACAAGTACTGCATAAAATACAGTTATACCCCTGTTTTTTTTTGTTGTCAACTCGTTGTAAAAACGTTGTAAACTATTTGTTTAACTTACTTTGCTGCAGTAAAAGCAAAAAAAGCAGGAAGACGAAGAAGAAGAAGAAGAAGAAGTGGACGACGTCAGTGGGCTAGGACGCTGCGTACTGCGCATGCGCGGAGGCGGCTAAATTCAAACCTGCAGACGTTAGCCCCGTCGCTCGTTGACGTTAGCTTCGGTTCGCAGCCAAACGCTAGCGACATGTAAAGTGTTTTGAGTTCGTAAACGAGTCACAACAACAACAACAACAACAACAACAACAACATTCGCGGGGAAGCCGGAGGAACTAGCTCGTAGCTCCCGCGAGGTAAGAGCCGCAGTCGGTCTCCGTGTGTATTGTGAGTGCTAAGCTAGCGCGAACGTTAGCGTCAACTGGAAAAAACTTTTAAAATCCTGTGTTTTAACGTTCGTCACTAATTTTTTTAGAGTTTCAGTTTTGCTTTTGATACCAAACTTTATGTAATTACGAGGTTATTATTGTCAACGACGTGTTGAAGAGGTCTGCTGGAACATAACATGGCGTCTGTTGACTGTTATTCCTCCTTGTGTCGCTTTTATCGTCGTGCAAATGTGTGTTTTTTAAAAAGAATAACGCAATGATTATTACGAGGAAGTTAAAACAAGTGTGTCTTATACCGCCCCATGTTTCACTGACGTCACTGAGGAACCATTAGCTCATTATCAGATCGAGTGACAGACACTGGGTGGCATAAGGTGTTTATTTCTAAAAAAAAAAGTGTAGTTCAAAACAATAAAACGAAACAGCACTAGATCTCGTCTGTGATTTGGTCAGTGGGTTGGTTTCAGGCTTCTTCAATCATAATCTCCTCTTGATAAATTCCCAGATTGATGTTGTTGTCCTTGTGTCTGTAGAAAGCTCCTTATGCTTTATGTACATGCTGCAGGATGAATTTGACACTGACGGTCAGTTAGTTTATTGACAAGCCCCCAAACAACAGAGCGTCACATATCGACCTGTACTTGTGTCCTGATGGCATTATGTTGAAGGATGTTGAGGTTGTAATGGCCGTAGGATTGAGTTTTCACTGTCACGATGGTGCTATGAGAGGGACGAGAATCCAAACATCCCTGAAACCCAAGCACGGTCCTGTATGTTACTGAAAAAGGCCATGTCTATTAACATAACTTTCCACGGATACTGGATTAAAACCTTATTTTCATATGTTCACAGTGGAAGATGGAGCCCCAGGAACTTGCGAAGAAAGAGTAAGTATTGAGAAACAACAGCTGGATGGTATGTGCTGTCCTCGTGTTACCCAGAGGCCATGCAGGATTAAGATGTCTCTTATCATAGGGATGGATTCACATTGAATATAATAATAATAATAATAATCACCTCACATGTATGAACACTCGAGCTTACTGTGTTTCGTGTTCTGTGTTGCAGTGAAGGCAGTGGATTCTCCAAGCGGCGCATTTCCTCAGTGAGTTCGACAAATCACTTCATAGATGAATGTGTATACTTATCATTTGTTTTTTAATAAATCTCAACCCGTGTGGTCTACAATTGATTATTTATTTTAGATTTTAAAAGCACCACGGAAATCAGCCAGATTCCCGGAACCAGAGCAACAAGAAAATGTGGTAAATGGATCGTTTGATTGGAGATTTCAACCTAATTACCATCATATATACTTTTTAAATATCTTTAAGGATATTTAATATTTGATGTTATTTTTTTACATTGATTCAGGTTGAACGTGCCAAGCCGGTGGAAAAGAGGAATTCCAGAAGAGTCAGTTTTGCTCCTGCCAACGATGTTCTCCTGTTTTCAAAGTAAGACACCACTTGGGTCTTTTAAAATATTCATATACAAATACACTTATAATCCTAATCAATACTTTATCTTTACAGGGATGTGAAAAATCCCTCCCCTGCTCGAAGTCCTTTGCAAGAATTAATGACAGCAAGTATGTATTTCTTTAATTTTTTCAGTGCAACAATCTTTTTTTAATTTAAACATCTTTGTAATATTTGTCCTGTGTTACTCTCCAGCAGGGGCGACCGCACAAAATAGGTAAGATGACTTTCATGCTTTACCCACTCAGCTGTATTTCAGATGATAATTTAAAAATTGTCTTAACAACACTAATACTTATTTTATCACACAAGGGTCCAGGTGGCTGTTGCTGAAGATGGGATCCAACAGACCACAGGTAATGTTTTTTTGTACATAAGACAACTATTAGTTAATGCTTCTTTTTGTTTTTGCAATTTAAAATGGCTGTTACTAAATTAAAATCTCCCTTTTTTAGCTATGGAAACCCTCTTGAATGCTCCTCTACACGCCTCTCAACAGGATAAGGTGAGCTTGAAGTCACTTTCCACTGTTGCTTTGCTTTTTACAATGCTTTGTAAACTGATTATATGCTGAACAGATTGAATATTTAAAAAATTGTTCATTGACATAAATGTTATTAACGTCCCCAGGTCAGCTTCGACACAGTGGAAGGCTTTGGGGAGAAAACAGTGGTGTTTTCCACAGATGATGCCTTCATGGACATGACCCACAGTCAAACTATGATCGTGGCCAGTTACGCAGATACTTCCCTCCAAGTCGGCGATGCTTTACCCTCCGGTGGAGAGAAAAAGGGGATGTTCACTGCAGATGATGCATCCATGGATATGTCACTTCTCCCTGCCGGAAAGAAGGATTTAAGTGTGGATAAGAGAAACGTATCCTCATCAGTGTCAAGTTTGGATCAAGGATTTGAAAGCTTCCTGGCAAGTCTCTCCAAACCTGGTGGTCCCTCCTCTTTAGCCACTGTAGACACAAACATCTCCGTCGCTCATATGAAAACACGAAAGGCTAATGTGGACAAAGAGAATCTGCTCCCAGCGTCCGTTTCAGCCGTGATGGAGAAGTCACTCAATAAACCCAGGAAGGCAGAGGAATCGTCTTATGGACTCGGTCCAGACGTTGATGTTAGCATGAACCTGACTGAGGTTCAAACGGGACGCATACTGTCAGTCGCAGATGATGATAATCCATTTCAGTGTCTTTTTCCCACACAAGACATGTACGCCCACTGCGACAAAAGAGAATCCCAAACAGCGGAAGTGATGATGACCAAGTCTGACCCTAAAGGTATCGAAGTTTCTCTGAATTAAACAACTGACTCATTTAACATGTCTTAAAGCAGCAGTCTTGCCTTATCTGTCATTATTTTTTATTTTTATGTCTTATAATTGCATCTCTAAGATTGTTACATTTTTATTTACAAATTTAGATATGGCCTCCTCGAAGAATCCTGCTCGAAATGCTTCTCAGCCAAGAAGGAAGGTGAGTTCAACTGAACCCAGTGACCATCAGCTTGTGTAATATATTAATATGAGTTGCAGTTATCATGCATCAGTGTAAATTTTATGTTTTTTTCATGCCAGTTAACACTTGAAAGCAAGTGAGTATGTGGTAACAGCGATTTTTCTTCTTTAGGTCAACTTTAATGCCAGAGATGAATGCACAGAAAAAACGATCAGGTTCACTGCAGGTGATGAGTTTATGGACATGACTCAAAGTCACACCGTTAACATTGCCCGTGGTCCATTAGCTCCTCAGCCAGGGTCCACAGATGGTTTGGAATCAGGATTTAAGAACTTCCTCACAGGTCTGTCGAAGCCAACTGTCCCCGGTGTTAATCCTGGGATTGTGAGAGTGTCGCCCTTGACTGCAGCATCCTCTCAAAAAACCATCAACATGGACAGATCCTTGTGTGAGTTAAAAACACCAATGTCTGATGCAGGCAAAGAAAATTGGTCTCTGAATACAAGCCGGAGCTGCAGAGAATCCTCCATTGGGGTTGAGATCTGTCCGGGTATTGACATGACCATGGAGATGACTGAAACTCAAACAGGCCACATTTTAGGAATCTCTGGTTCAGACGATCCGTTTCAGTTCCCTTTCCCATCACAAGACATGTATCCACACAGTGAAAATCTGAAGAAGGCAGAGATGACTTCAGGACAGAAGAACAGTGAAGCACTGGGGTCATTGAAACATGCTGGTCTTCACACCCAGAATAAGTTTGACCCAGAAGACGACCACAGAGAGAAGACGGTGAGGTTTTCTGCAGATGACGCCTGTATGGATGTGACACGAAGTCACACTGTCAACATCGGCACTGACTTCAGTCACAAACATTCGGGCTCTTTGTCTTTCAAAGATAAAACGATACGATTCAATGTAAAAGATGCAGGTATGGACATGACCCAGTGCCTCACGGTAAATATTGCTAATAATTTAGGATCCGATTCAATTCTTCTTTCCGAGAAGAAACAAGAAAGTGAGAAACGTGGTCCCTTGAGAGACAGATCTTCATCAGCACACGGTTTGGATCCAGAGTCAAATAGTTTCCTCACCAGTGTCCCCAGTGTGGATCCTGTGTTTGAAAGAAAGACGTCGACAGCTGCACCTTTCTCTAACATGAGAGACTCATCAGCTGGAGGCACAATCTGCCCCGAAGATGATGTTAGCATGGATATGGATATGACTGAGGCTCAAACAGGCCGGATTGTAGGAATTACACATACAGACGAGCCTCTTCAGTGTTTTTTTCCACCACAAGACATCTACCCCCAAAGTGGTAATCTGAAGAAAGCAGAGATGACTTCAGGACGGAAGAGCAGTGGAGCACTGGGGTCATCTGATCGTACAGGTAAACCACCACCCTGCAGGTTGTATGGCACAAAACCTGTATTTGTGCCATAGTTCAGTTTATTTCTGAATGTGGAAATTACAGCTTTGATTGTTTTTGCTAATTTGCTTTTTTTAAATTTCCACATTAGGTATGGGAACCTCATTGAAGTCATCTTTAAAGACAAAGGAACAAAAACCTCAGGTGGGCCTAATATTAGCTTCAGGTTTTTAATGCATGTGTTTATTTACAGCAAGTAAGCTGTATAATTCATTCTGCAAACTGTATTTCATATCTAGTTGAACTATTACAGTGCCTGTTTTCAATGGACTGTTTGTTTGGCCTTTGGTCATGCCCGATGCAGCTTTTTTTCTGAAAATGCAAAAGTGATCTGCAGTAATTGAGGAACAGGAAGTAAAGACCTGCGGGGAAATCGTGTGAAGCTGCTTCTGCACAAAGAGCTGATTCAGCTGTTTATTCAAAGTTCAGTGAAGCTCTCGACTCGGAACGCAGAACCCCAAACTGGAGAATCAGGTTTTCGTAACCATTCCCGTAAACGCCCTGTTGACGTGACGCACAACGTCACGGACATTGAGTCCCTGTCACCTGTTTATACTAAGTTTTTGGACTCTTATAGCTTTATTTGAATTGAACGATATTTATACACAATGTATTGAATTAAATCTCCTAGAAAAATACATTTGGTGAATGCTGCAGAATCCCAGTGATTGAATTGCTTTTCTTTATTTATTCACTATACACTTCCACTGATTATTCTTTTCTTCTTCACACCCAGGATGAGTTTGACCCAGAAGACGACCACAGAGAGAAGACGGTGAGGTTCTCTGCAGATGACGCCTGTATGGATGTGACACGAAGTCACACTGTCAACATCGGCACCGACTTCAGTCACAAACATTCGGGCTCTTTGTCTTTCAAAGATAAAACGATAAGATTCAATGTAAAGGATGCAGGTATGGACATGACCCAGTGCCTCACGGTGAATATTGCCAATAATTTAGGATCGGATTCAATTCTTCTTTCCGAGAAGAAACAAGAGAGTGAGAAACGTGGTCCCTTGAGAGACAGATCTTCATCAGCACACGGTTTGGATCCAGAGTCAAATAGTTTCCTCACCAGTGTCCCCAGTGTGGATCCTGTGTTTGAAAGAAAGACGTCGACAGCTGCACCTTTCTCTAACATGAGAGACTCATCAGATGGAGGCACAATCTGCCCCGAAGACGATGTTAGCATGGATATGGATATGACTGAGGCTCAAACAGGCCGGATTGTAGGAATTACACATACAGACGAGCCTCTTCAGTGTTTTTTTCCACCACAAGACATCTACCCCCAAAGTGGTAATCTGAAGAAAGCAGAGATGACTTCAGGACGGAAGAGCAGTGGAGCACTGGGGTCATCTGACCGTACAGGTAACAACATATCTTAAAGATTGTTTTGACTCATTTAACTGTCAATAAATTAGACTTTTGGGACCATAATAATAATAATAAACCTAATTTATATCGTACTTTTCAAAACACAGTGCTTCACAATTAGCAAGACGACCAATAAACAAATAGAAAGATAACATAATAAACAAAATGCCCAGATATAATCCAGAAAGGCTTTCTGGTGGAAGTACATTTTTCAATCTGTCTAGGGATGATGCTTTATTTCTTGTTTTTTTATTTTGTATATTGTAATAAACTGTGACACTTATGTTGTGTCTCGAATCACTTTAATAATTTATAATTTTCATTTTCACATTTAGGTGTTGAAAAATCTTTGAGGACCTCTTTCAAGACAACGATGCGAAGATCTCAGGTGACTTAAACATTTGCTTACTTTCCTCTTTATTTTATTTTTTAAATGAATGTAGTTTGTGGTACGCTGGTCGGGTAAGACAGTTCTATAGTTCTACTGATGTAGTAAATGTTTTAAGAAAAATAGAATCATGGTGTTTGGCTCAGAACTCCATAAAAATATTGTATTTCATGTCTTACTCCCTCAGGTCAAGTTTGATGCTGAGGACGACTGCAGAGAGGAATCTGTGAGGTCGTCTCCAGATGATGCCGCTACAAATGTGACCGACTGCCTCGATGTACTTGTTGACAGCTCATCAGCATCGGATTCAGTTCTTCCACACCAGGAAACAAACATTACAGCTGCCCACAGGGACGTGGATTTACATCTAATTGGGAAAAAGAGAGGCCGGTCTTTTTCCGCACGCAGTCTGGATCCAGGATTTAAAAACTCCCTCTCTGGGATGAGTTGCCCGTGGGTTAATCCTGTGAGAGTAGTGACTCCTGCTGGACAGCGCCCTCCAGAGGGTGCCGATACAAATGACCATCTTCAAATACAGAAGCCTGGTGTGGATACTACAAGTGCTTTCATGGAGAAGTCACAAAACAAAACCATGACTGACTTTACAGAAATTGACCAGAGCATGGAAATGACTGAAGCGCAAACCGGCCGCATTTTTGGACAAAGCTGCACAGATGAACTCCCTCAATGTTTTACTTCATCACAAGACTCGGACCTCAAGTTTGAGCTTTCACAGCAAACGGAGGCAAAGTCACGACAGAGCGATGAAGCTGCGTCTGTGGAAATCACAAACTCAACAGAATCTGTTGACTCATTCGAAATCGTGACCAGGAAAGAACCCGAACCACGGAATGAAAATACTTCATCACAAAAGACGGAAGATGGAAGTTCCCTCAGTGCCGTTGACCAAGACTTGGATACGTTCGGTTCACGGACGTCTAGACGAATTAGTTTAGCCGATATCCAGTCAAAGGTCAAGCGATTGAGCCACATGATAAACACGGCTCCCGGCGCTTTCGTCGTGGAAAGCTGCACAGAAACGTTGCCTCATTTTGACGACGACTTGGACAAAACCTCAAAAGACAAAACCAAACCCCTGCCTGCAGTGGAGCCTGAACTCCAAATGAGTTTGGAGAACAATGAAGAGGAAACACAAGATCAGTATCTTACCCGAGGAGGAGAGTCCCCAGCTGCTGCCACTCCGTTCAACTTGAAGACTAAACAGCTAATGTCGAGACTGTCGATGGGAGGGTTCAAACCCAAACTCCCTCAAATAGGCAGACCCAGTGATCCAAAGGTGCTGAATTGTGCAGGAGAGCACACGAAGACCATGACTGTTAACGTCACCAATCAACTGAGTGACGTTGACCACGATGTGAGCGATATATTCGACGAAGAGCTCGACAGCTCTGAGGATGTGTCCGATACGCTGAACCCGAAAAGTCCCAAGAAAATCCCTGAAAAAGTGAGTCATCAGCAGGAGGCCGACGTGGAGCTTCTAGAGGAAGACGTGTTTGAGGAGGACTTCATCAGTGCGGTCCAAGGGAAGAAGAGACCTTTACCAAATGATGAGAACAATATGGAGGATGAGAAGAGGAGGAAAGCCTCCACCGGGGAGGCCGATGACATCAATGATATGGTGAGTCACATTGGAATATTACTGTAAATTCTCAAATATGGCTTTAGTTTTTATTAACCTTAAACACCCTTTTATCGTGGTTTCTGCAGAGTCTCAAATATCCTTTTACAATTAAATAGTAAAGTACAATTCGCCCAATGTCATACCCATCACGGTTTTTCTCCCTTTTTGACATGATTCATTTAATTTCACAATAAAAGCATGGTTTCTTGTTTGTTTTTCTCAGGAATCCCAGTCTCATTTTGAGGAGTCTGATGGAAACCTCACTTCGGCTCCAACCATGACGACACACACCACCGACTGCTCCAGCAGCAGCCACACAGCCAGCGTCCGGTGTGAAGCTACATTTGAGTCAAGTAAGTTTCACTCAGTTGGGACGAGGAGATTTATTTCTGACATCATTGTTTCCTTTATACAATTATCCTTCTTTGTTTGAATTTTGTTTTCCAGCTTTTAAACACAGTATGTATGAGTCTCAGCTTGAAGACTACACAAGTGATGCACAAACGGTACATTTCCAGTGTATTAAGCAACAAATATCAGTAAAATCTCATTCCTTGATGTCAGTAATTGAACAGTTTTTTATGTTTTTAATTACAGAAATTGGCGGACGGCACCATTACAGTGTTGGAGTTCTTGAAACTCTTCAACATAGACTTTGTCATCCACAATCCTCGGCAAAGTATCCTTCCTGGCAGAGTGGGTTCATCTTTTATTCATTATAAAAAAGTAATAAAAATAGTTTTTAACTAAGAGATAAATGCCGTGATGTAACCTTGTATTTTGTTTTTGCAGATTTTGTCCGACACAGAACGCACAGAAATGGACGTACTGAGAGAAAGACACATCTGTCGTCCTAAACAGACGGTGTACGAGACAGACGTCCTGAGCCTCACAGAGAAGGTGGAGGGGTACGTACTCGTCTGACTGTTGAAATACTTTCATGACTGAGATTAAATACTTTAATATCTATTGATGTTGTGCCTTGACTTCCATGTTAATGCATTACTTACACCTAAAAGTCTGATCCAAGGATCATATTCATGTTCATGTCAATAGAGCAAGTAGGAGTCTTTCCATTTGAATGGAGAGAATGAATGAATGTTAATTTCATTACCACTGTAATATCATCATGTTTTTGCTACCAGCTAAATCAACGTCCTCTTTGTTCAAACTTTATATGGATGGAAGCGAAGACTTTTATTTGTTGCCGTCTCAACTTCCTGCATTTGGAAACTCAAATATTATGAATGAGGCTCTAAAACAGGCCTGTTTTGTTTTGTCCACAGGTTGAAGGTTCGATTGCAGGACCTTGACAAACCTCTGAAGACGATGAATCAACCTTTGTGGGACGAGATGAGAAATTCTTCAGAGAAAGAGGTTTTATTTGATGATTCAGTTTTTTACAGGATCTGTGTTAAAGCTTTTCACGTGTCGCTCTGTGTGGACGTAGTAAAAGGATTTGGTTCTAACCTTCACTCTTTGTTTGAATCCACAGCTCAAATCTTTTGGTTTAACACTGAAAGAGAGAAACAGCTTCTTCCGAAAGACCAGCAAAGTTCTGTCACATGAAATGAAGGAGGTCCTCTACTCAAATCTCGTGCAGGCGAATCTGGTGAGATTCTTCACACGGACATAGTGAGTGGCAACATTGGAGCTTGTTATTAATGTGGATGGTAATTGTCATTTTCAATGTTTTCAGGAGGAGCAGCAGAAGTTGAGAGGAACCATCGAGGAAGCAGATGAAATGATAAAAAGCCTGGACGACTGTATTTGTGACATGGAAGCAGGTATGGTGTTTCCTGTGGCTGTTCCCTTTATGATGCTTCCTTATCATGTGCGTTGAAACAACAGCTGAACTCCTGACTTGTTTATCTCCTTTAGAACTCGCTGCAGTTGAAGAAAAAGGCTTCGATGGGAAACCAAGTCTGAAATCACGTCAGGAAGGTAAAGGACTCATCTGATTTTCTCTGTTGTTTTTTTTTATCTTAAATCGACCATTAAGTTATGTTGTGTTTCTTTGTTCAGAGATGAAGAAAGTCACTGAAGCTTTGGCCGACAATGACAGGTGAGTTGAGAATATTGAATATCTTTCTTGAACGTTTGACCTGAATGTAGATTTGTTTCTTACTCTTTTTGTTTCTGCCTGTTACAGACAAGTGGCTGAACTGGAGCTGCAGAAGAAGCAGAATTCCAGTAAACTCAACAGGCTGCAAACTGAGACGAGGAACCTGGAGAGCCACATCACCGCGATGCATATGTAGGTTTCATCGGGATGCAGTTAAATAATGTCTATAAACTCTACTAAAGCCAGACTGAACACAAGGTTTCAAGTTTATGTTTTAAGATTTCAACACACTCACGTCCTCCAGAGTCCGTTAATGAGCCATTTAGCTCATTTCTGTCTTTTGTTTTCTTCATTTCTACACAAATAAAGTTAATGTTAATACTTTTTTGTACAATCATTTGTTTCAGGGTCAACGAATGGAAGCTTGGAGAGAAGCAGGAGAACGGCTCCGTCTACACATTTCTCCATGAGACCATGCATCTGCAGCTGGTGTATGAAAAATCAAAAGGTATTTATTATTATTATGGTCTTCATCAGAAAATGAATAAGGACTTAATGGTTTTAAATAGTAGAGAAACTGCAGAGAAAAAAATATACTTATTGATTTCGTGTAAACTGAAAATTGTAACTATAGTCACACCTTAATCAATTATGTCAGCACACGATTTGCCCTTAAAACTATTGATTACCATCTAAACTCTATAGAATTTTACTTTGTAGATACGTATATATTTATATTTTAATTTATTACAAATGATCATTTACAAATGCTTATTTATGTCTTTTTTGTCTTGATTTTGAAGGAACCGATGCTGATCATCAGACCGAGAGGAAAATATCTCACATCAACTTCAAACTTCAACTTAACGGTGAGAAAGAGAAAACGATGTCAGGAGAAGATTTTCCCCGTGTTCACCTGTGTTGTGTATGTTTGTTTATTTGAGAGAACATCAACCTGACTGCTATTACTCAAGTAATTAGTATTAATAGTAAATTAGCAATGGCACATTTCATTTCCTTAGTCTTTTTCATTATAGAGGACATAGCTGTAACCTGTTATTTCTGAAAACAGTTTTGTGCATTTTGTTTTCCCACTAGACGAGAAGTCCCGGTGCCACGCCCGCCTCGTCCACAAGCTGCTCGCTCACTACGTGGACAGCGAAGCCTCCTGGGTGGAGAAGTACCCAACGAGCAGACACGTGCCAACGGTTTGTACCAAAGGAGAAAGATAAACAAGAACCAGTGTTTTTTACCATCGAGGAAACAACAGTCAAGTTAGACTGAACCTTTGTGTTGGATTTACGCAGCTGCTCCATGACGTCGGCCTGGTGGTGAGTCGCTGTCGTCTGCTGGGAGAAGAGCTGCGTCTGCTGAGAATGTGGGGGGGTCTACAACTGGATATTCTGGACATCAGCTGTGAGGACACTCGGTGAGACACCTAGCACCTGGTCTGCTTGCATCATCTATCATCATATTGTTTAGAATAACTAATTTATGTAGGATATGTTAAGGATCAGGTTCAATACAATAACTTAGACTTTTATACAACAGCAAGATGGAATAAAACTTTGTGATTAGTCTTAAATAGTTAAACTCATTTTTCGAATGATGCTTGATGTTCTGTTTTCCTCTTCTAGGGTTCACATCGTCTTCAGCAGCCTCAAGAAACTTTCCAAGTTCAAGGTGGTTTTCTCCGTCGGTTTGATCGACCAACTCTGTGTCGTTCAAGTCGAGAGCTTCGACAACGTGATCGGAAGCACTGGGTAAGTACGACTCCGACACTACGACTCGTACTCACGCACACGCACTCCCTCAAAGCCATGTGCTGCGTTAACATAAATAATTTTAAAACAACTAACTCATATTTGATGATTTGTAGGATGCAACAGATCGAAGAGGTAGTGGCGTCGTTCATTCCGACAAAGAACCTCCTGACGAAGATCATCAAAAAGATTCACGATCACCTTCTGTGTTGAGACCAGCAGCAGCAGTGGCTGTTTTCCACCGTGCGTTCGGTCGTCATGAAGCAAACACGCCTGTTTAACATTTCACTGTTTTACTACAAGTCGTTACAGTTGGTTAGAAATACAAAAGGTTGTACATCTGTCACG